>NW_022988050.1:8698709-9311209 GCF_902827165.1 Trematomus bernacchii | reverse complement strand
CTCACACTGTCCTCTTCCTGCCAAGTTATTTCTCCATCTTGATTCCACCACTCGGCACTCATCGCTCATTAATCATTTTCTTTCCAACAAAGAAAAATATTATTTCTAATAGTCTTTCTACTTGGATATCATTTATGTCGAACAGGATGTCCGAGCACAGCAATCAATCAAATGGAAATGGAATATCAAAAGCTATTTTTGCAATGGAAAACTTTATTGTTTTATGTTGACGCCACCAGATGAGGTCATTGATAAAGAGTGACACTTTTTCTAAAGTTAAATTATCTTTTTGGTTAATAGTTTTTCTCTTTCATGAACATTATGTATTTAAAATAAATGATGTTGAGAGCATTGTTTAGTGATCATTATGATATGTGAAGAACAGACTATCAACAAATACATTTCCTCAAAAAGGGAGAGTAGAATCATACATTTATTTTTACTTATTGTTTATTTACCAGGGACAGTGCTCATAATAAAGTAAATATGCCAGTTCAAATCATACTAGTTTTTAGTAATAGTCATACTAAATGCAGTTTGTGACAGCTGATCAAAGAAGGTTGAGATCTCTGTTCTGGCTAATAACGTCATCCAATCTCTTCACCTGAAATGTTAATTGAATACAAATGCTTCTGTACACATGAATAACCCCCCCTCCCCCTCCCCCCTGTGTGTCCTCAGGTCGTTCGGGCCAGGCGGTGGCGGTGCGGGCCAAAGTGTTCGGCTTCAACGTGCTGTTCTACGACCCGTACCTGCAGGACGGGCTGGAGCGCTCCCTGGGGGTGCAGCGCGTCTACACCCTGCAGGACCTGCTGTACCAGAGCGACTGCGTGTCCCTGCACTGCAACCTGAACGAGCACAACCACCACCTCATCAACGACTTCACCATCAAACAGGTACGTTAGCACACGCCAGAGATGGCAAAAGTACACGCATCCTTTACTCAAGTAGAAGAACAGATACTCGTGTTTAAAAAAATACTCTGGTGAAAGTAGAAGTACTGACTCAACGTCTTTACTCAAGTAAAAGTAAAGAAGTATGGGCTTCGAAATGTACTTAAGTAAAAAGTACCCATAACTACCATCTGTTTTAAAGAGTACCTGACCTCACTTTATATAAATAGAACAATAATGTCATTGTTATTAGACCAGGAAATGATGGATACACGGATCGTGTTCAAATCAATAGACTGACTCTAAATAATAATGATCACGCCACCAAACACACATTCAAACTAAAGTAACTAACCTGTTTTGAAAATGTAAGAAGTAGAAAGTACAGGTATTTGTGTTAAAAATGTAAGAAGTAAAAGTAAAAAGTCGTCGTGTAAGTAGTGGAGTAAGAAAAATGTGCTTAAGTACAGTAACAAAGTATTTGTACTCCACTACTTCCCACCTCTGGCGCACGCACACATGTCCAACGCCCCACTGCACAGCTGTGACCTGACCTGGGCTTAATGCGGTGCTGTATCTCAGGTAGACAAGCAGAGCTGCTGGTGTATTATTACTCCGTCAGGCTGCAGGCTGTCCTAAAGAGCATTATAGCCGGTGGAAAGAGAGACGGGGGAAGAGAGGGAAAAGCCTTCCTGCCTGCACATGCCCTGCTCTTTATCTTAAGCTCTACCAAAGCTGGACACAAATTCATTCCTTTGCTCTGTCAAATGCAATTAGCGCCAGCCCACGGCTACAGCAAATATATCGACTAGACTGCGCAGCGGGGGGTGAGAGCTCTGCGGGGGGTGAGAGCTCTGCGAGGGGAGAGGGCTGTTCTCTGAGTCAATATCTGCACTCCGAGGCGTTGCCCGGGGCGACACCTGCAGGGGAGCCGGGGAACTGTTGGAGAAGAAGTGTCTACCCTTCTGTCAACTTCTCCCAGTGTCACCTCTCACTGTGGTTTCTCTTCGTGTCGCCTCTCGGGGGGCCATTCTCCGTGAGTTGCAGCATGCGAGGAGTGGCTGTGGGGTAATAGCCTAACCTAGCTAACCGTGTGTCTTTTTCAAAGCTTATGATTCTCAGCTGCCTCTTAAGTGCTGCAATGAAAGAACACTTTCCCCTTCTTCCCCTCACCAAAAATCTTGGCAGTCGCTCCCAGCTTCTAATGTGGAAACGTGTGTGTGTGTGTGTGTGTGTGTGTGTGTATACATGTTTGTGTGTTTCTGTGTGTGTCAAAACCACCAATGCCTAATAAAAGACTGCCTGCCAGCGTAAAGGCTTTTCATGCCCCTGGATTTCAGCTTTTGTCAAGATTAAGGGATTACTTTCTTCTAAGCATATTCATTTGATTTTTTTTTTTACACTTTTTGTTGTGCCTTATTTCTTTTTTTACCCCCACAAGCAGAGAGGGGTGGTGGTGCTGCTTCATCTTCCAGCTCACCCCTCATCCTTCATTTCATCTATTGCTTTTGGATCAAGGCTGCTCTCTATCCCACATCTGACAGTATTTTCCCAGGTGCCGTCTGTCTCCTAGATCACAAAGGTGTCACACATTTCGTTTTCCCTCTCAATTGACGTCCAATGTAATATCTGTAAAGACCCTTAAATGCAGGCGTCCAATCCAGATTGATGTCCCGCTTTAGATCAGACAGATTACTGCTGGGCTGACAGACATTTTAAAAAACAGCCAATTCTTGGAATCTTTCTGTAAATAACCGGCTGTGTGTCTTGAGTTAATTTGTTTGGATGTATGTGTCACTGCAGATGCGTCAGGGTGCATTCTTGGTGAACACTGCGCGGGGGGGCCTAGTGGATGAGAAGGCCCTGGCCCAGGCGTTAAAGGAGGGGAGGATACGTGGAGCCGCCTTGGACGTACATGAGACGGAGCCCTTCACGTAAGTCTACACAAACACACACACAGACACACACTAATCAGACAGGTGAATGCTTTACTTATAGAGACGGATAAAGGAAAAGAAAGCAACACATGACACACCGCTGAAGAGACAGATAGGCAGACAGAAACAATGGCAGACTTATGAAGAGTTAAAGACATCTCGTACTCAAATGCTCTTTCATGGCCTTGAATGTAATGGAATTCAGAGAGCTTCCTTTATTCCCGTCAGACGAAACGTAATACAGCTCAAAGTGCAGGGAGATGGTTGAGTGCAACGAAGAGTTTGTTCAAAATGAGCCGTACATGCTTCACAGTGCTTCAACTCTCTGAAATGTGAGCCTAACTGAGGGGGATTGTACGCTTTACCCCCCAAATCTCCTCCTGCTGTCCCGTCACTACACTGCCGCTCCAATCTCCATTTCTATTTCCTCACCGGAGGGCAAACAGCTTGACACGCCTCCCAGTTTTCCACCTTTCTAAGAACCATGTTTCCAGTCTCGGGGGGGTGGGGGGGGGGGGGCTGGTGTCGATGTTGTGTTCACGCATCAGGGGGCAGTCAGGGAGTTGGGAGGCTGCTTGTTTCTGGCCGGCTGATCCGCTGACTGGCTGCTGGAGAAGACTGAAACTCAGCCCGATGAAGCTGGAACTCATGCTCCGCTGGCCCACTATGTCAACAGGGGAGAGTTTCATAACTTTGGCCCGACATCGACTCTGATCCAGAGCGCCACGAGGCGTTGCACAGAACCAGGAGAGGTTAGAGGGGGAGGTGGAGAGGGAGGTGGAGCTGATCTGTTTTCAGTGCCACATGAGAGGAGGGAGAGAACGTTTGGAATAGATTGTGGTAGTGTGAATAAAAGCAGCTGACATTTTCTCCCATTGGCCATATTTCCAGACGATAGTCACCCAAATTATAAACAAGCATTTCATGTTAAAATAACAATTTGGAATGAGTAGATGCACATGAATGGGTGTTCTGATTACCCCAATTATGAATAATGTCTGCTATAATTGGTATTCTCATACATAGCAAAAATACAAAGAAATGCCCATGAACATATTTAATAACCTACACTGGCTGTACACACATATTAAGTGATGGAGCTTTAATATCTCCATTTCAGACTTTGTATCACTGTTCAGCTGTTCAATATAACAACTTCTGTATTGTCAGTGCTAAACTGCTGTCATTTATTCCAGAGCTTTTATTTTCCCACTTTCTATTCCTCACATTTTTATGACAATCATTTGAGCTTTTAGAACTAAATGACCCCCTAGACATTTTATAAGGAAACAGTGAAATGATGTCATATTTATGTCACACCTTTATCTAGTTGCAAATTACATTTACTCCTTCACCCCCATTCATCTTTTGAAGCATCTATGAATATGCAAATCCTGTTTGTTCATGTCTTTCTGTCTGCACATTCGTCTTTTTGCACAGTGAAGCTCATATAACTCAAATCACTTTCAAATATAATACACTGCAGTTTGCCTTATATACTCATTGTCCTAAGGGGTTTTGATTTTTAGCTTTTAAGGTTATTTGTATTGTTACATTGAACTTTGTTTTTTAATGCTAAATTGTTTCTTAAAAATACTTGTTTTTTATTATCCTTATATATTTCCTTTTTTTACCTACTTTGAAACTTATTTTTTTAGTTTATGTTCGCACCACCAGATACCAAATAAGCAAATTCCTTGTATGTGTTAACGTACCTGGAAATAAACTGAATTCTGATTCTGATCAAGTAACAAAAATCCAACAGAAATGCAGGAACTGGACATTGTTTATTGTATTAATCATCATTTTAAATTACAAAAAAATCACATGTCTTGGTTGCATTTGCTCTCAATTCCTAAGTAGTTTTTTTTAATCGTTCTCCTTTTTCCTTCCCCTGTGTGTTGCAGTTTTTCTCAGGGCTCCCTGAAAGACGCCCCCAACCTGATCTGCACGCCGCACACAGCGTGGTACAGCGAGCAGGCGTCTCTGGAGATGAGGGAGGCCGCGGCCACCGAGATCCGGAGAGCCGTCACCGGTACGTTTCAAAATCTGCTTTTGCTCATCTGACAAAACCAGCAATAAAACCCCCTTCTTCCACTGCTTCATAATCAGGCCCACTACCCCCCCCCCCCCGCCTCCACCTACTCTGTGACCTGTTGCACGTCCTTCTTTCCCAGATGTCACATTTCCACTTCAATAGGCCCCGGGCAGCCTTTATTAAATCTGGACCTCTTAATAGATGTCATCATTAGCTCCCCGACGCAGAACAGAGCCCAGCGGAAAAACATCCACATTGTTAAATGATCTTAATTTGCATTTGTGTATCCAAGCCTGATATGTTCGTCAGTCTGAACTCATTAACACGTCACCCATCCACTGTAGGGAGTCTGTTAGTGTGTGATTGATGCTTTTAACTCTCTCTGTGTGTGTGTGTGTGTGTGTGTGTGTGTGTGTGTGTGTGTGTGTGTGTGTGTGTGTGTGTGTGTGTGTGTGTGTGTGTGTGTGTGTGTGTGTGTGTGTGTGTGTGTGTGTGTGTGTGTGTGTGTGTGTGTGTGTGTGTGTGTGTGTGTGTGTGTGTGTGTGTGTGTGTGTGTGTGTGTGTGTGTGTGTGTGTGTGTGTGTGTGTGTGTGTGTGTGTGTGTGTGTGTGTGTGTGTGTGACACAGGCCGTATCCCCGACAGCTTAAGAAACTGCGTCAACAAGGAGTTCTTTGTCACCACGGCACCCTGGGCCGTTATGGATCAGCCGGGCGTTCACCCTGAGCTCAACGGCGCCGCCTACAGGTAGGGACTGGAGGGGTCTGACAGATACACCCCTTTTTATTTACTGCTGTTTTAATTCTATTTTGAGATGTTTAAATGCTAGTATTGTTTATATTCTACTCTCTCATTTCTACCATTGTGCAATGCCTTGTTTTGTGGTTTTTGATGCTGCTGCTGCAACGCAAACATTTCCCAATTTGGGATCAATAAAGTACCTCTTATCTTATCTTATCTTATTTCAGAGAGAAACTGCTACCCTGGATTAACCTTTAGTTGTGTTTTTATACCTCAGTACATTTGATATGATGTTTAAGTATTCTGTACCCATGTAGGTGATTTGTTTTAAGATATTTCATTCATTATTTGGGTCAAAAACAAAGGGTATTGTGATAAAGTACACAGAATGAGGTAATTAATGATAGATAAGTAATAAAAGGAGTTGTAATTGCTATTTCTGTCCCAATTACTTTTATTTGAATGCTAACTGAATGAGAAATTCCTAAAAAAAAACCTTGTACATTCCCCTATATTTACTGTTTTATAATCTATTTCCTTATATTGGACTGGTCAAGTTATTAATGAAGCCCTGCAGTAGTTGGTAGTGCCCCCCTCCCCCCCCCCCCCCCCTGCTAACTGTCCCCTGTAGGAGTAGAAAGGTCTTTCTTTGCCCACCTGCCGGCTCTTCCTGATCTCAGCATGTCCGCCTCCATGTGCTTCTTTTCACGCAGCCAAGTGAACCAAACTGTTTCGGGCATAACAGCCGGTGTCCCCCAAGACAAAATTATTGCCTAGATCAGGAGCAGGTAAATACAACCGTCCGGGGCCACAGCCTCAGTCTGGAGGTCCCGGATAAGACCCTCTCTGATCTGATGTGTGTTCCTTCTACAATCCCCCAGTACTCACCTGTTTGACTGACTCGGTAGAGATGGATGGCAGAGGAAGCTTTGAGTGTGCAGGAAGCATGACCGAGCTATTCAGAGACAGTTTCATGGAGTCATGCTTCCTGCTTCTTATGGGTTCAATGTGTTGGATTTCACTTCTCACAATTCTATTGTGCGTTTCCCCTCCTGTTTGGTTGAGTGGTTATTGTACGGAGCCCCCCAGGGGTCAGGGTGGGATTGTATTTCTCAGTTATTCTGCATTACTTTGCAATAGGTTAAGGAGGATAAGAACAGCTATAAACTCACGCTAGTCTTCCTGCCACAGTGGTACAGACATGACACAAACATTATACTATATATTATAAGAAAAAGATTAGGCTTGTTCTATGGGTCAGAAGGAATGTTAACTGTATTGTGAGGTCCTACCATGAACCTTCTGGGGCTCCATATTATGAGGATTTGCCTTCAAGTTTCCTTACAGAATTTTTAACATAATGGCTCTTTTTCATCAAAAAGGTCCCAGGAACTAAAATCACTTCATGTCCTACGACATACCATATACGCTGAGGTCTTTTCTGATATTTTCTAAATTCTAATTAAGACTTTTTTATATTTTCGACATACTACACAATTTTTACGTACTATACTATGTCGTATTTCTGACATACTACTATATGATTTTTTCCCTTCAAAATACTATAATAAGACATTTTTTTCACATACTATGAAATGATTTTTCTTTTTGAAAAACTATAGACTTTTTCAGATATTCTCGACATACTATACTATGTCGTTTCTCTGATATTGGCTATGACCTTCTTCTGTTTTTACGACATACTAAAGTTTGTCTTTTATGACATGTAATGCTTTACATTTTATTTACGACATACATTACAATTACTTTTCTGCGACTCCCTATACCATGACTTTTTATTAAACATTTGTAATCCTTTTCCTAAACCAACTAAAAGTAAAACCACCTGAAACGCAGCATAACACTTCTTACATGTTTCCTGTGTAGTTTCCTTTGGTGAAAAAGAGCCAGTAGAATCAGTGTGAGGTTTGCTCCGAGAATCCTTCACGGTGTTGGGAGTGTGGGCTATTCCCCCTGTGAGTCCTTCCTCCCCCCTCTTGGATTCACATATTTTTACGACACTAACCTCTCACCTTGCCCCCCCTGCAGATATCCGCCGGGCGTAGTTGGAGTGGCTCCGGGTGGCATGCCAGGGGCGTTAGAGGGCATGGTGCCGGGGGGGGTGCCCATCGCCCACTCCCTGCCCTCCGGTACACACCCCTCCCAGGCGCCGTCGCCCAACCAGCCCTCCAAACACGGCGAGACCAGAGAGCACCTCACCGAGCAATAGCAGCAGAAGGGTTCCAACAACCAATCACAACGCAACCGACCAACTGGGACCAAGAGACAGTGAAACGACACACGTGGCTGCCTGTTAAACCAGCCAGCAACTGGGAACAAAGGAAGTGTTCCGGGGGAATTTGTACTTTTAACGTTTTAGTTTTTACTCTCTGTCTCTTGGGGTTCAGTACCGACTTTACTCTTCGATGATGATGATGGGTTTTTTCGTTGTTTTTTTTTCTTCGGGACATGCCTATGATTGTGGACACAGAGTCCAGTGTTTTTAGCGCTCCGGGATTACCCGATTGAGACTCTGTCCCCGCCCCCTCTCCACCTCAGAGCTCATGGGAAACGTAGGCCCTCATCTCAACACACTCAAGAGAAAAAACTCTGGCATCATGTGCTACTGGACCTTAACCCCCCCCCCTCCCCTTCCCTTCCCAACCGCCCCCTGATCCTCCCCACCTCTCCGACCCTCCTTATGTAACTAATGTGTGTTGTTTAGGCCCCTCATTATGCCTCAGAAGAATTATTTTGTTCTTTCAATCTTCAGTGTGAATGACTAAAAATGGATTAATGACTATATATATTTATCATTCGTCAAACAAAAGGAAACGATTTAGTAATCTAGAGTGGGTTTTAACCCTTTCCTGGCAATAAGACACATGAAAGCTGCTGCAGTTACAAGATGTCACCACTGGAGGGCACTTCTACACAGCGTGAGGGATTTCTTCTGCACCTGTGGAGCGTTAACACCAAAAGTTGCTCCAATATAATCTGTGGGGATTATTTTTGAGCCGTTAGCAGTTATACTAAACAAACATTCACTGTACATTTGAATGTAGCTGAGTTTTGAGATGACATGGATTTAGAGGGGAGCTGCCAGCTAAATATTTCACTTGTGTCTTTAGTTTAGAGTCGGTGTGTCAGTGTGACTCTGATGAAGGACTTTTTTTTTTTGTATAAATCATAAAAAAAAGACTCAAGTTTGGCGTGACTGACTGCACCCGATTCTTCTGCTGAATGGACGGATATTACAGATATGAACTGAGTGGCATCGGTGCACAGATGAGACCACGCCCCCTTCTGTGAGCACATTTCACACTGAAGACAGGAAAGGGTTAAAGCAAACTTCATTTCTTAATGACTCAGGAAAACACTTTTTTGCTGATATTGTTTATTCCCAGAATTTTGTCTTTGAGAAAAAGAAAAAAAAAAGATGAGACTAAATCTGGTTAGTCTGGATATTCCTCCCCCTCTCCCCCCCCCCCCTCTCCATTGTGGTATTTTTATATACAAGGCGCATCCCTGGTTTTGGTGTTAAAGAGTTTTGAAGAGTCCTGTTAGATTTGTATTGCCTAGTTAAATGTTCCTATAACCATAGTCCTATGTGATCCACCCCCCCACCCACCCTCTTCCCTCCTTCTTATATTTTCATTGTTCTATTGAAGGACAGGTTCTTTGGGGCGTCCTCTCTGTAAGAGCAATAGCAGAAACTCCTACTTAGTGTCCCAACAATAGCAAGAGGCAGCCAGCAGTATGTTTTTGTTTTTAGTGTGAGTATTTGTATTTGTTTCTTGTACAAGGTGAACATTTAGCATTCAGTGCAGTTCAAATAAAAGATATGATTCTGAGAACCAGCTGTCTGTACCAGAATGATTTTGAACACTGTATGTCCTGTATACTTAAGAAGAGAATATCCTGATAATGGGTTCCTTTAACAAACTCTTACAAGATGTGTTGTATCCGTTGTCACAGGGGGGGCACCAAAATATAAACAAGTCCCAATAACAAAGAAATGCAGCAAGAGTGACACCATCCTGATGATTAACTGAAAAACCAACAAAGGGTTGGACCTCACGGGTAAAACGTAATCTTGTAAGGTTGGTAACTACCTAAATGAGTCCTTTTGTTTATTTAAAGCTCACTGTAGTTCGGGTAACTATCGTTGTTTACTGAGAAATAACATTTTCTGGGAGCTGTCAATCTACAGGCTTCTACTTGGACTCCAGAGCGGGTCCATCCTTTATTAATCTGGACTATATTTAGACATATTTTAAGTTACAGGCAAGAAGAAACAAACAAGGGCAACGAAGAGGATGCAAGTGAGTCAAATTTAATATGAATGCACTCTATAGAAAGAGGCAGAGTGTTTGGTTTTCTTTTCCCCACCGGCATCACCACCCCCCACTCACTAACATGACAAAGAGCTACTAATTCACACGTAAAAATGTCAGTAAACTTGTACGTCCTTCCCTCCCCCCCTCCCCTCCCTCACAGAATGTAGGTTTTCATCTGTGCAAAATAAAATACTTCAAGACTGAACGGATCACACGGATAAAACGGAGCGGAACAACAACAAAAAAGGTATCGCCTCCGCACGCTTAATCTCCTAAACAAATAAATAAATCCAAAAACATCAGAAGGGGTTTGCAGAGGGATCAGGAGAAAGAAAAACAGGTGCTCTTTAAACCTTAACATACACACAGCCATCAGCATCCTCTCCGTTTTAAGCGACAGGCAGTTCTGTAAATGAAATGTCTGTAAATGCAGCTTCAGGATTTCCTTAAATACAGTTCCTATATGTCTTAGTATTTCTGTCAGGTGTGATTATAACTTTGATAACACATAAGGAGAAATCTTAAAGGCGAACTAAGTGGACTTGATGTGCTTTCATAGGAGCAGTAATCAGGATTCTGTTTGTCGGTGCTGGTATCTCTTCTTCTTTTGTTTTCTACCACGGAGCTCACACATCACATGCATTATTACAAGTTCAAGATTTACATGTTGGAGAAAGAAAGAGGAAAAAAAACAGATAGTAAGGTAGGAACTCTCCCAGAGCCTACAGTGTCCAGTCTCAGATTAAAGAGCTGTGTTCCTCCTCGTCTTCGTCCTCCTCTTCCTCACCGTCGGACAGAGAGGCACAGGGGCGGATCTGGCGGTATCCGTCCAGCCACTTCTCCACCATCTGGGTGACCAGAGGGTGGTTACGCCGGCGAGAGCTCTTCTGCATGGCGGCCAGCATCCCTCCTTCTGTCACGCAGCAGTCCAGCCACTCCCTCAGCAGCTTCTCCTGCTGCTCCTCGTTGCCCATCTGAGGCACGCACACACACACAGAAACACACACACACAGAAACACACAGAAACACACACACACACAGAAACACACACACACACGCAGTTCATTTGTTAGGACATGTTTAAACTGGTGATCACAGTCATGCTCCACAAACCCAAACACCCACTTCACTGAGGGCTGGGAACGATTTGTGGTGACCTGAAACCATAAACTGTACATAATTCTTATTGTTTTTATTCTTATTTCTGTTTTTGAAAGCAACTTTTATCAATAAATGTGCAATTTTTTGTTAAAAAGGAGCACATTGGTTTAAAAGGGGTTTCACTCAGATTTGATATCCACAACTATGCTTTGTTTTCTGCCGGATTGAAACACTGACTGCTCTCATTTACAGTAAACAAGGTGACTTGCAAGTCAGAATAAAACAAATCAGAACCTATTCATGCTTTCATTAACATTTGTAGTATCTGTTCAAATGTTACTATAGTATGTACTGTGACCTAAGATTGTCATCGTCATAACTACACTGTAGCTATGTACGTATGACCAATAAAAGCCTTGAACCTTGAATATACTTTTAAAATAGTAGAACACCAAATGATTTTGTGGTAGAAAATACACTTCATTTTAAGTCATACAATGTCACACAGCACATCAGTCCCTACCTCTTGAGCAGACAGGAAGTGGACGTGCAGCAGCTTCCTCTCGCTGTCCACCAGCGGCAGCAGCGTTACCGTGACGTCGTCGTCGGTGTTGAGGTTGGCGCCCGCACCGCGATTGTCGTAGCCGTCGTTCTCCATGGCCACCAGGGCAGAGAAGTGGCCCCGCGTGTATCCCAGGGCGATGGGGCTCTTCCAGCAGAAGCTCTGCTCCCATAGCAGAGGCAGATACACACCTACACACACACACACACACACACACACACACACACGGCAGGTGAGAGGCAGGTATCTAAACAGTGGATCAGCTGGGAGCTCTTTGTGACTGTGTAGATGTCAGAGCTCATCTGACCCGAGATCAGAAGAGGCTGCGCTTCATCTGACTGGAAACAACCGGGGCATTGAGAGCAGGGAGCCGCTGTGTGCTGGTGCTCAGCCTCTGCTGCTCAGAACACACACTACACACACTACACACACTACACAATGTTCAATGTGGACTAGAGCAAACCACAGTCACTCCGGTTATTCTCTGGTCAGCATGAGCAGTCAGGTTGCACATTTAAATCCATCTTTCTGATTAAAAAGAGGTTCTTTTATGTATTCAAAATGAAAGGCAGCTCAACAGACGGACTGAGGTAGAAATGTTGTGTGTTACACAGCGACTCAGCGCCCCAGCTGTGCTTCCTTTAACAAACAGCTCCAGTTTGTGCTGCTGCCAACACCCTGCCCTGCTGTAGGTGTGTCTTTATTAAATAAACAGTCAGTACACAGAGTAACCCCGTATAACGTCAAGGTAATATTTACAAATCAAATCGAAATCTTGGTGACCTTTAGAGGTATCCTGCTCTTGCCTGCTCTCCACTATAACAAAAGGTCGCTGGAATTTCATTTGTGGAGCTGGTAGAAGTGAAAAATCTAATTGTGGTCCGTTGTCATGGGGACTATCATTGTTTCATTAGCAGAAGTGGTTTCAATGAAAACTCTTTGTGAACAGAACATTAAAAACAAAACTGCCTGCAGGGCTAGACGTCACAGCTAGTTCAAAGATAAAACCGGTGCCTGTGCTTCAAAGTAGTAATGTCAAAGATTTGCATTAAATAAATGTCTGTTGAACCTTTGCATTTGCATTATTAGAAAGTAGGTGTTACTGTTCAGATCTCAGGGAAGTGAGATGCAAAGACACACCGGCAATGAGCACTCATTTCCATAGGTGTCACCAGAAAGTGGAAAGAAACAGTGACAAACATTTATTTGAAACTCTCACCTTGAAATCGAGTGTATCCTAACGTTTCCCCACGGAAACTTTTGTAGTATTTCACTCCGTAGACTATGATGGGTCTGCGAAGAATGTGTGCAAGAACAAAGATGTGGGTCTGCTCCAGGCTGGCCCCGGGCTGAGGGGAGGGGGGGGGGGGGGGGGGGGGGGGAAGAGACACAAAACAACATTTTACACATCATCGAGTAGCTGTCGTCATAGCGACTTCCCTCAATCACACATTTAGCAGAAATCCAGTAAAGTGCTGAGCCGGCCGAGTCCTCTGTGATCACATTTCAAAACAGAGTGCTGCACTCTGAGAACATGCAGCGCTGCAGCACATTTGCATGCCCCCTCCCCCCCCCCCCCTCTCTCTTTCTCATCTCTGAGTTGTATAAGCAGAAAGCCCACTGCTTTTAAATATAGTCATCCACAATTATGGGATGGATATACAAATCTCAGATGATCACATGGTGGATTTGCAGTGTTTGTTTGTACTGCCGGTGGAGTGGCTCTCTCTAAATGCCTCTAATCCCAAGGTCACATGATGGGAGGAGTGCCGACTCAGCAGCCTGACAGCTGTCCGTCACTCTGCAGCTCCATCTCAGGGCATCTGTAATAATTGCTGATGTCCTCCCTGTCATTCACAGAAGATCCACCTTCCTACCGTGTCTGCCGTTCAGTGTCATTGACTTTACTGTCATTCAAATGAATGAGCAACACTTAGTAAGCATTTAGACAGACGGTGCTGATACACAGAGAGAAGGCTGCTAGCCTTTTGTGCATTCACTCAGAAGTGATTGTGTTTAAAATGGAGAATCTGTGCAGTGACAACATGGCATCCATATTAAGACGTTTTACCTCAGAATGTTGATACAAATAATGAATAAGCAAGGGTATGTAGATCATGGTATGTTTGAAACAAAACTCAACTTGGTCATATTTAAAAGAAGGTTGAACCTGTCAATTTTAGGTCATTCAAAAACATTTTAAGAGTTTGGGGCGCTTGTAAATTACAGTGAAAGGACACAGGTTCAAAAGGGTATATTAATATTCTTTAGAAAACTAAAATAATGCAGGGTTTTTAAAGGAAAGGAAGGCCTTAAACACGTGTGACAGGTCAGAGGAATTCACACATTGTCATTTGGTGAAATGTAAAGCAACTCGTTGGTCATTAAGCTGCCATTAGCCTGTGAGAGCGCTTCCATCTCCTCACACATTTCTAAGAAGCTCACAGCGTCTTACAGTCCGTCCACAGCACACTGGGAGGATTGATAATGAGGCGGAGGAAGTGAGTAAAGCAGAGGAACCCCATAATTACCTGGCTGGCCAGAGACAGGATGAACGCCCAGTCCTCCTGCCACTGCTCCTCTCTCAGGGAGAAATGCAGACCGAAACTCTGCGAGTACCACGACTCCCACTCCTTCCAGCGCGTGTAGAACCTAAAAACATTGACATGACAATATTTTCAACGTTCATTCGAATCAAAAATATTTATCCCACTACAGTATCTCAACAAGAATGTACGACAGGAAGTGGATAACAAACATTCCTGACACAGTATTGCATATCACATCAAATACCTGGATTTAAATGCCTTGAGTCAAATACACTTTTTAGTAGTAAAAGGAAAACTAGTTGAACATAATGGGCAAAAACATCAGTTTACATAGTGAGTAATCAAACCTGTCTGTGTGATCGGAGTATGTAAATATCCTGAGGAAATGCTTCTACCCTGAGCCCCTGACCACTAAACTGCCACCAAGGCTTCAAAGGGTCACTGGCTGCAGCAACAAGGACAACATTTTGCACATTTTAGGCCGTGCATCCACATGTCCTTGATCTAACGAAACAAAATATAACTTCAGCATATACGATCCTGAAAGCAAAACCACAAAACAAGGCAGAAACCTGTCACTAAATTGTGATATTTGGTGGTTAAAATGTCCATAACAAATGTTTTACTTTATTCAAATGCAACATTTTGTCAATGGGATGGTTCTTTTATATGCTAAACTACACATTTCTTTAATAATTAGGTCTTAACTACCTTTTAGTTTTAATACCAATTACACACATTCTTTTGGGGGAGATGTATGTGTCAAATTGAAGTATTTTTCATAATTGTATTCAGATTACCCAGAGCCCATGTATCCAATTGCTCTAGAAATCAACAACACTTTGGATATGTGGCATGTTGCTTAATAAAAAACGGTGCTTTAGGTCATAACATGTTTCTTGGATTGTATGACTATAGGCTCTGTGTGGGTCAGAGGGTCTCACCAGTGGGAGCAGTCGTGCAGGCTGTCATGCAGGGTCTTGCGGAGGACAGAGTCCTTGTCGTAGATCCCCCAGGTGGCCTGCAGGACCGAGTCCAGCAGACAGTCCCCGGCCGTGCGGTTCCACAGGGCGTACAGACGACTGTCCAGCCGGGTGCCCAGCTCCAGAGACCAGTTGATGACAGGAGACTCCTCCTCCAGCTCTACAGACACAAGGAGGAGGGGGGGGGGGGGGGGGGGGGGGGTGATATAAAAGGGTCCATAAAGCCATGTTCCAGACAGTTGTGTGTGGAAATGTCTCCAATAGAGAAAGAGGAGGAGGATTTCCAAGAAAACCATTTGGGAATATGAATTTTCCTGAGCTGACAAATGAACAAACAAGACTGGGTTTATGCGAACAACCAGAATGAAAGAGGGGGGTAATCTGTTAACAAAGACTCAGCATGGGGGCACAGATCCTACGCTGAGTGTCTTATACAAGCATCTGCTGCAGCTGGTTGTTACAGAAACAAATTGTGCGACGCATAACTCATCATTTTCTTTTCTCCTGAAACATTTCTAAAAACACCCACACTGATTCCTCAGCTATGTTCTGCGCAACAACCAGAAACTCTCATGAGTAACCCAGTTTGGGAAAGCTTAAATAGGTCACAGGACTCCTCTGAACTTCAGCACACACACATGTTTGTTTAAAGCATTCACACACAGTGGTGCAGTGCTGGGAGTGTGTCATTGCTTAAGTGTGAGGGGGGAGGGCAGTTAGCCCCATTAGCATTATTGGAGAGGGGATATAAGATGAAGCAGGAGGTGGTGAGCTGGTCGGGGAAGCAGGTACTAAACACATGGACTTGAATTTAAATAAATACAGATTGGGGATAAAAACGGAAACCAGATATAAAAATGAACAAATCTTTGGTACCTTTCTGCACATCTCGATCCAAAACCTCATCAAACAGCTTCTCCTGGACAGCAGGCGGCAAGTCTTCTATATCTGGAAGACAAAAGGGGGAGATATCATGTTTTAATGCTCATTATAACTGTAATGGTACACTGCACTGAGGGCAACACAATCGCTACAGTAATGACACACAGAGGGGATGTTCTCTGCGATTCCATTCAATGGCTGACATTTTGTCAATAGCACACTGTAAACACAGGCTCTGTACAGCATGTTGTGTTTGTGTGTCTATTGAACTGTGCACACACAAAGCCAGAACACTAGTGGCTATTCTCCGGCTCAATAGTGAATGGCAGTGGCTTTGTTAGGTGGGGGGAGAGACAGAGGGTGAGGAAGAGCGCCCTGCAGCTGGCCTCTGGCCAAACTCAGCCTGCAAAGAAATAGTTGGCATTAACATGAAAAAAAAATGTGAATCGATCAGTGAAGCCTGCATAATCTCTCATCCCAGAGGCAGCGCAGAATCAGAATACAACTGGACTCTCTGAAAGCAAAGTGCATGTCATTTCAGTGAAGACGTCACGCCACGGGGACACTGAGCTGCTGTCCCCCCCGGCAACGCTGCACAAGAAGGACGGACGTCATTCATCTCAAATCTCGTGAAAGGGAAGTCACACACTGGAGATTTACGATGTTTAGAAGAAACTTATGCATGGAATTTAAACAAAACAACTTTGTATATCCTTGCAAGCAAAAGTAGCCTAAGTGTTCAATGTCAATCTTCCTCTAAGGGTTTGATGTTGTTAATTTGAGGTGTTTATTGAGGCTACAAGAAACTCTGTCAGTGGGAGCAAAGGAAGCCAAACGATTCTAGGTTAAACAGACAAAAGGTATCAGATTGAACACATGCAAGAAAGACCAAAAGTGAAGTGATTTGCTCCTCAGGATGTGGGGGGTACCTGCAGGCAGGGTGAAGGTGACGGGGTCAGTGAGGAAGTAGCAGGCGAAGTCTCCTTTGCGTTGATGTAGTGAGGCAGCGATCTCCCTGCGGATCTGCTCCGTCAGCTCGGGACACACCATGGACGGGATGCACTTCGCCGCCTGCTGGTTCACCTGCAGGACACACACAGATCCATTTGAAGTTACAGGTACATATACAGTAACTGAAGCTTGATCACACTTGAAAATTAGGGATGTTTTGGAACTTTTGAAAAACAAAAAGGACATTAAATATATCCTTGCATGTTTTCATTTATTAAGGGTGATCAGTGTAGACAACTAATGACAGGATCTTCTTAAGAAATTATAAAATGCAATAGTGTACATATTGTGTGCATTTGTTATTTTGAGAAAGATATTCTGCCATACAGTGCGGTGGCCATCTTTCTTTGTTGAGCTCAGTGACTTGTGTCACAGTGCAGCCTCTGGGCCTGTCTAATCGCTGCGTGCCCTCCTTCAGACCGCTCTGTGGCATCACGTCCATCAGCAGCCAGTGGCAGCACCGCAGCCAGTGGCAGGGCAGCACCGCAGCCAGTGGCAGGCAGCACCGCAGCCAGTGGCAGGCAGCACCGCAGCCAGTGGCAGGCAGCACCGCAGCCAGTGGCAGGCAGCACCGCAGCCAGGCTAATCCTCCACCTAATCCTTAAAGTGCACTTCTGCTGTAATTAAAGGCATTACAGGCTGCTGCTTTAGATCATCTATTCTGGCACAGAACAATTATTGACTGACGAAGTTGAGGAGGAGAAGAATTGCTTTAAAACTACAGAAACACTCAGGACTTTTAAAATTAAATAACACACTTCATTGAATGACTGTAAAGAATATTCTTATTAAAAAGAGTCTATAATCTTCATAGGAGGAGGAACATGATTCCACTGCATGGTAGGGCTGTCCCGAATACCATTTTTCGGGCTCCGGATATTCTGTAGTAATCAGCAGCGGGGGGGGAAACAACGTGACGGAGATTAACGGAGAAAAGTCATATCTACATATAAAGACGGAGAAAGTAAACGATAAAGTTTATGGTTAAGTGTTAGCACCCCCGGAAGAGGCACAAGCTCTTACGTTGATATTGCAGTGCAGCTGCTTCCAAAAAAAACGAAAAATACGAATAACGAAATTGAAATCCGAATAGTACTCCAACGAACAAATATTCGGGTACAGCCCCTACTGCATGGTGTCATAAATATGTGTAAAGATGGTTGAATAAAGTGATCACCTGCTCAAATAGGATGATATAGCTTTACAGAGGACCTATTATGCTAATTTTCCGGCTCATATTTGTATTTTGTGCTTTATCTTGCTCATACTGCCTGTGCTGCATCACTTCTTTTCACCCTCCGAAAGTGGGATGTTTTGCCTTTGCAGACCATTTACATGCACACAAAGCTACATAACAGGAAAGGAACAACCCCAGAAAGCATAAAAGGGCCTCTTTAACCTCAGTGTGGTGGCGAAGACAAACAGCTCTGCCTTACCTCTGTGAGCAGGATGGCGAGCATGTCCTGCCTCTGGAAGCGGATGGCCAGATGCACCAGCGTGAAGCCCACATCAAAGGCAGAGGAGCGGTTGAGGAGCTGCACCTCGTCTGCAGTGAGCTGCCGGGCGATGTCTCCGCCCGACGACTTGTAGGCTTCTATCGCTGCCAGGTCTCCCTCCACCACGCCTGCAGCAGGGGGAGGAAGGAAGGTCAGAAAATAGGATGTAGAAATGGATCAGTGCAGTTGCTTTTCCAGGAGTTTGTGTACACAGGCTGTTGAAGTTGGAGCCTGTGAAAGTTTTTATAGGGTTGGAAACTTTCCATTTTTTTTTTTTTTTCTAAATTGAAGGTTGGCTCTTCATAGGGAACTTAAATATAGTTGGGGAAAGTAAATTTTAGCATAATCTTGACTAAAACAAACAGATGCCATTCAAGTACACTTGAATATCCATGCCATTCCTTAATCACATGCACATAGCACACTGCTTACTGCATGGCTATTGAGACCACACCCCCTACAGGCACTGTGCATTCCTCCATCTCATGCACACATGATTTCTAGAAGTAATATTTAACTCAACATTCATGTTTTTGTTCTTCAATTAAACAAATGATTGTTCAATAAAATAATAAAAACTTGTTCTGTTCTACTTACAAATGAGTCTGTTGAAATGTCATAATGGATGTTTATGACAAAACAAAATGTTTATATTTATGCTTGGATATAATACAATTTGATTACATTACCCTCAATTCCCAGTTAGTTCCCATAAATTCCCATGGAAAGTTTCCAATATGGAATATTTCCAACAGTCCCCAGCTTAATTTCCCATGGAAATGTAACGGAAACTTACCGGAAATGTTCCGCCCCTTTGCAACCCTAGATACACACCTACATTGTTTACAATCTAAGATTAAGGCAGAAGGAACAGTGCCGTTCAGAATAACAATTTATCCAAAGGCCTGTGCACTCAGTTGCTTAAAGTCAACTTGAAATGTAAACATACAGTTAAACAGTTCTGTAAAACAATTTCAAACTAAACATAACCTTTGTAAAGGTAGTATTCATGGTAGGTGTGTACCTAAAAAATTTGCCTCTGAGTATATGCAAATCTTCCATGAGAAAAACTAGTCTTACTTCACTTATCAAACACAACTGTAAAGATTAATGTTGAAAGACAGGAATCCTTTTGAAACCAGCACTATTCATGTGAATGGATTAGACTGGCTTTTGGAGCAGTTCCAACTCTGTGCCCTTGCTTGTAATAGAAGCAATATGTAACAGACAGCTCGTCATGTTCAATGAAAGAGCTGCAGAAATATCCATCAACCTGTGCTAACACATCTTTCTTCGTCACAAGCCATTAATATGAAAATCAGGAGGGATTAGCATCACAAACTCAAGTCCAAGAGATGTAAATGCTCAAATATTTCATGGTTAACGGCTCTCGTGAAGTAAATCCACATTTCAGATGACCTCTAGATGTAGCCACTTGCTGACCCAGTGTTAGAGCAGTTATCACTCAGGCTACGACACAGCAGAGCAGCAGTGTAGCTTATGAAGCAGAGCTATCAGAGAGCCGTGTCAAACAGAGGACAGTCTGTGCAGATTAGCGTCCCCCCCCCTCTGGACGTAGCAGTCTCAACATCTGTTGTGAGTGAAATGAGCAGCAGCGAGGTAGCACACTGCAGCAGCTCGCTAATTTGAACAAACTGCCTTATGGGAGGCTGGTGTCGCAGGGAGAGGACCGTTACCTCGAGAGAACCGGCACCTGGAACGTCTCGTCCCTTTACTTTAATAACACTGATCCATAAATGGATGGTGAATGCTTTTGGCTGAAGAATAACTACTGGGATGATGAGGAAGAGCCTAAAAAATAAAGTTATACAATATATTAACCGGTTTTCCTGTGTATAAAGAAAGCAAATAAAATGCACATTACATGGGCTTGGTTTAGGTTACTGTTGTCATGGAGAAAGCACGTGTGTACCAATGCCACATTGCATATGTTGAGCATTCCCTCTATGAAATGCCAACATTACGTGCACTTGAATGTGTTGTTGATCTGTGCCGTCTCAAATTGCAAAAACAAAAACACCACGATGAGTGCTTCGTGCTGCATGTCATAGCGCTCACTTTCTTTTTGTATTTATTAAATAGCCCTATATTGTCCAATTAAATAATAACCAAAAAAGAAAATGGCAGAATGTGACAACACAATTAAATGTGTGGAAAAATAATAGGAAAGGGAAAGACCCTCTTTGTGTGCTAATTAAATAGGTAGTAATGTCCCAAATGTGCAGTTTGGTTAACAACTCTGTCCACTTGCATTCATTAAAATAAATGAAATACTTAAGCCGGTATTTGCATCTTTAAGAGTACGAGCCTTGAGGTTCCCTGGACTTACAGAATGCGTGGCTTTTTGAAGACTTGTCCACTGCGTTCTTATTTCACATGAATGTCTCTTAAATTAAGCGCCAGAGTAGTATACTATTAAGATTAGTACATAATGTGTTCTTTAGCGGATTCATAAATTGTGTGGAATTGGGACACATTCTAAAAACCTTAACATCAACCCATTATGCCGGGATCAGTCTATACAATGCAAGTCTCCAAACCGCCTAAACAGCCAGAAATGGGGCATCCTGAACACCAGGGGGGACAATCTGGACAGATGTCAATGCACAAATCCATATCATCATTTTAGATATCACATAAACTGTAAATGTCATAATGAGCAACATCATACTATAAGAATATCATGTTTAAAAAGTTAAATATGATCTGTAACTGCAAGACAGGCCGGTGAATTTGTAAACAAAAAGGACATTTTAAAACAGGCTGCTTCCTTTTGTGGGACAGTGGAATCAATGGGATCATCCGATTTTGGCCCAAATACAGAGCTCTGGATAAACAATAACCTAGAAACAGTCAAGCGAGGAGAAATCCAGTTTTGCGAGCAGAGGAAGTGCTTGGCTTTGTCATAATGTGCTGCACGACTCCGCCACTTCCTCCAATGACAAACACTTTGAAGAGCCCAACTGTAGAAAAGTCAGCTGACATGGTATGATTAAAGAGGCACAGTAGTATTTAGAATTAAATCAAGAGCTTGAAATGTGAGGTAGATGCACGACAATGGTGGAAGAACAAAAAGGTGTCGAGTTTCCTATTCCACAACAACGAGCAGGAAAGGGCAATCGGTGCAAAGGTCATGAGGACATGATCATGTGCTGCCTTCATGCTTT
Source organism: Trematomus bernacchii (assembly GCF_902827165.1). Taxonomy (NCBI): domain Eukaryota; kingdom Metazoa; phylum Chordata; class Actinopteri; order Perciformes; family Nototheniidae; genus Trematomus; species Trematomus bernacchii. Next base: position 9,289,490 of record NW_022988050.1, on the reverse strand, counting down.
TTTTGTTGTTGACAGGTGTTCATGTCTTGTCGAGGTTATTTTTGCCTCCTAGGGCCTCGGCTCAGCACATAAGCGCCACTGTGTACAGGGTGGCTTGACTGCGAGCCAGGAGAGTCTCTGGTCCACGGCGACACTCTCCCCGCGCTGCCCAGACGGCCCATTCATCCCCACCGGCTGCACAGCACTCACACATCCTCTCACTTTCTCAAAGACACTCTCAGTGGCAGAACAAGGGCGGAGAGGGGTCCAGCGATGAGTTGGATTGAATTACTACAAGCCTTTTAGCTTCACATCCTCAAACCGCTGACTCAGCATCATTTCTTCTCTGTTTATGATAAGTATCCTTCCACTACGGCGGATATTATTCACCTGGAAAGCACTACCTTGTGAAATTAAACACTTCTCCTCATAGGGCTTGTGGATGCACACATTTAGAACAAATTCCTGTTGTACTCTAATATTTGGAGGCCAAACAGTGACATGTTGACATTCAATAATGACTGAGTGCAACCCTCGCCTGCAGGGTGAGCTGCCACCTGCACTGTGAGGAAATAGAACATTTTGCAATTTTAACAAAAATGGTTGCCTCTGACTGGAGCATCCCGCTCAGTCATCATTAAGCATGACATTATGGAAGAAAACTAAAGGTTGGTGAGACAATGCACATTTTTATCCTTTTTTCCCCTTTAATGACTTGTCCCAGTAAGACCTTTCAGGTGAGCAACTGAGGGACAAAGGGTGTAGAGTTGTGAAAAATACCATCACATTCCAAGAACCAAAAGGTTATCCATTTAAAATGCTAGAATAAATATATATTGTGAGACGCTGCAATAAGATGCTTGGTTTTTCCGTTAATCAATCAATTCATTATCAAAGTTGCTGTTATTAATTGTGTAAGAAAACTCACCAGCGCATGCGTTGAGGAAAAGCCAGTCTGTTTTCCTCATTCGGTTTCTAATCTGCTTTAGCTTCTTGAAGTCAACCTCCTGCTCGTCTCTGCTGCTCATGGCTCCAGCTGCAAGCTCTATCCTCTGGAAGTCCATTTTGACATTGTCTTCCCTCTTGGGCATAGGAGGGGACCTCCTTTGGCCCTGGCCCCCACTGCAGCTGCCCCTCCACCGAGCCCTGTCCTGGATATTGATCATAGGTGTTGGATCTGCAGACTCGCCCAGCTCTATGGCTTCCTGGTTGTTGGGCTTGGGGCTGTCACACACCACACACTTTGCAGTAGTGGGCCAGTTCTGGTAAGTGCAAGCTGTACATATCCAGTGCTGCTGATGAGTGTTGAGTCTGTTTCTGTCATTGTATTCCTCACAGGGATCCACAGGGGAGTGGAGAGCGGGACGACAGCCTGCATTGGAGCCTGAAGTCTGGGGGGTCTCTGTGGGGCTGCTGGTCCTCGCCCGTTGACACAGGCACTGTGTGCAGCGGAGCGCTCGGGGCCAGTTCAGGTAGGTGCACATCTGGCAGGACCACTTGTTGGCAATCTCAGCCATCCCGGCTGTCCTGACTCTCGGCCGAGCGCTGGAGTCAGGACATATGAGGAGGTGGCTACCACTCTCAGTTCTGGGAGGGTCCCATCCTGGACTAGGGTCCAGATCAGGCGTGTTCTTGTAAGGCTCCTCTGTGATGATGGGACCCCTTGACTTATGTGCACGGCACATGGTGCACTTGGCTGCAGATGGCCAGTTTTCATATGTGCAGTAGTCACAGGCCCACTTTATCTTCTGTTCTGTCATTGTTGATCACTTTGGATGGTTAAACTGAGGTGATAAATAAACGTAGTTAAATGTCAGGCATGAACTAAATCTTTTTGAATAATCTTGAAGGTCAACAAATGTGATAGACTAATGATGCGTTTATGATACATAAAACAAAAGGACATTCCATGGAGTTCTCTCGAGTATATCCCAGCAGATTATAAACTAACTAACATCTGTTTGGGTATCTTCAATGACAATCGAGATTGTTGAGTGATTGAAATTGAATTAAAATAACCTGGCCGGCTGTTAATTATCAGTAACAGTATGTAGCATGCTAACAGCCTGTGTTTGTTTCCCATGACGGCTGGCTTTATGGCGTGAACATGTAGTATGTTACACTGTTGCTAGCTGGCGAGCTAACCACCTAGCTCACATAGTTACCGTGTATTTGAACAGTTAATGGACATTTTCTAGAAAGAAGAATCATATAACATGCTATAGTCTGGTATATTGTAAGAAAAATATGTGAGAGTCTTACCGTTTCGCGGCTGCGCCTGTTTCTGAAGTGCTGAAACTGAAAACCACAACAAACCCTATGTACAGTCCCCCTCCTCCAGCTCTATCAAACCTTTCCCAAACAGAGTTATTTCGACCTCTTCGGTGTCTCACATGTTTATCTTTATAGACACATTAAGCTCTCGCAGAATAAACCCCACGTTGGCAAAGCCTCTGTACTCCTTGAATCATGGTATAAATATGCGACATTACATGGTTTACATAGCCTCCGTGTTGTTTAATGGCGTCGACAGCGAGACAAATGAGTGGCTGAGCCAAAATAAACGCTAGCCTGCCTTCGTCACCAATCATCTGGCTCAGCGCTCAATGCGATTGGATGAAAAGAAAGTACTGTGTTGCCTTCATGACATTTCGGAAATATGAAAACCCCCTGTACATAAACGTACGGACACTTATGAAAGGTTCAAACAAACTGGGAAATGTGGTTGACTGGCAGAATTATTTACTATTTTGGTTAAACTGTTTCTAAAGTTGTTGCCCTTTATGTTTTTTTCTTTTAATATGAGGCACAACATTTGTATATTATATAATGTTTTAAAAAAAACACTGGAATAATTCCCATTATATTTAACAAAACAAATGTAAAATAAACGAACTTAGTCTAAACCCTAAAGCTTTTTTCATACAGTGGATGCGGGAAGAAATGTAATGATTTTATAAATGAACGATGTCAAAATTATGTAAGTCCTTTTCATGAAATTATTTTGTACACAATAAAAATATATTATATAACTTATATAATAACATTTGTCTATTTCTTTGCTTATATAAATAAGCAAATACAATTTAAAAAAAAAGGAAAACACTGATGCATTTGTAGTTGTTTAAGTCGGTTATTGATTATGAATAACCTCTGATTGACCTCTACTTTGAATCTCATTTTAAAATAATAGTTTTTAATTTGAGAGCAATATTGGATATTCTAACACATTTATGCATAAACCTAATTATATGGACAGTTTCAATGGAATTGTTTTGCTATAGGCAACTGAATGGATCCATGTTTACTTCCTGTCCGCTGATTTATTCTGAGACTTCAAGTACATTGCGACAACTGTAGGAAAACAGGAAAAAAAAGTGGGAACATATTAGACAATTATTACGTTTAAAAGTGTACAGTTTCCTAAATGAATATCGCAGTAATAAGACAGTGAAATGAAGTGAAATGAAATGGACACGCCTACTACAGTTACATATGTATGACGCCATCCAAAACGTCACATCCAAAACATGGCAGCTCTCTTGAACCGGCTGCACCACATCTCGCTCCACGTTTCTAACGCGGAAAAAGTAGCTGGCGACCTTGTTTCTAAATTCAAGTTTAGTTTGTTTGCCACCAGACTTACGGACACGTCCAGGCAGCTTGCTTTCAGAAAAGGAGCGGCTGTTTTCATCGTGAATGAGAGACAAAACCAGAGCGGTGTGAGTTTGAATGAAGAGCTACGCCTTACAGATGCATTTGATCCACACCCGGTCAACGTGGGGAAAAACGACCGGGATAACTCTATAAAATGTCTGTACGATGTCAGCCCACATTACCCGGTGGATTCTGTGAGCAATGTGTGTTTCGAGGTGGAGGATGTGGAAAGGTCATTCCGTACTCTTCGCAATCTGGGCTGCAATTTCATGGTGCCCCTCACGACAGTTCAGGACGAGGGGGGTACTGTCACCTACTCTGTGGTTAAATCCATTGTGGGGAATGTGTGCCACACACTTATTGACAGGACTAAATACAAGGGGAGCTTCCTGCCAGGCTTTGATGTCATTGAAAAGGACTGCTTGCCAGAGGAGGACCTGTCTTGTCCAATCACACATTTTGATCACATAACTTATGTCTGTCCCAAGAAATCAACCCACCAGGTCATGAGCTGGTATGAGAAGCTCTTTGGTTTCCAGAGGTTTTTCATTAAAAGGTGAGCATTCAAGACATACTATACTGCTGTGTTATATATGTTTGAGTAAGAAAGTAAGTAGTAATACATAGTACTGTGCTTCTGAGTAGTGATGAAGATGTGGATGAAGGTTTTGTCGTGAACCACAAGGACGTTGGACTACGTCTTACCGCCATGGAGTACTGGAAATGCAGCGAAGCAGGTATCACGCTCCCCTCGGTGGACAAAAAAGAGCCTGACTGCAAGTTCGTCATTGCAGAATCACTGCCCGGACAAGGTAATAATATTATTATCTTCAATTAATTGAATTCTACTATAATTTCTAAGATTAAAACAGATGTGTGCTTGTACCTTTTTCAGGTAAGAATCAGGTTGACACCTTCTTGGAGCAGCATGGGGCCCCTGGGATCCAGCACATTGGGCTGTACACAAAGGACATTGTTTCCAGTGCTCAGGCAATGGCTCATGCTGGGGTCCAGTTCTTCTCCCCTCCTGATGCCTACTACACGGAGGTAGGGCTGCTCGATTATGGCAAAAATCATAATCACGATTATTTTGGTCAATAATTGATATCACGATTATTAAATACGATTATTCATTGACTTTGAAAACATCCATGTATTGAAACAAACAACTTTAAAACAAATACAAATAATAATTTGAACAGTCTCTTTTTAACTGTTGATTACCCTGAACGTATAATTCAACTGAAAAACCAATACAAAAATAAATGATACATTTACATTCACATTTAAATAAATAATATCAAAATAATAAATACCAAGCTACTAAACATATATAAATATGATAAATAAAAATAAATTAGATCAAATATGTTGCAGTGCACTGTCACAACCTAGCAAAGCAAAATAATCGTTTTTTTCGATTATGTTGTTTTCGTAATTGTGGCAGGCCAAAATCGTAATTGCGATTTAAAATACGATTAATTGCACAGCCCTACACGGAGGTATGACTGACTTTTACAGAACTTCACAATCCCACATTTGCCATAACAAATAAGCTAATACTGACATGATAAATGCAAGAAATTGGCCACGTTTTATTCAACAAGTCGGAAAATTATAATGTTGTAATAAGTGTGTAATCAAATAAAAATTACACACTCACAAGATAGTTAGGGTTGCCTTTAAAATATTAATTTGCAGAGCGGTACCGGCCTATACATTTGCAACTCTAACATTTAAATGTACACACCAAGTCCAATTTTAAAGCACCAATAACCAGCAGCACACCTTTTTACCAGTAGAGATTAGAATGTTGGTAGTCTTCAACATCTTTAAGTCCGACTGCAAGCCTGACTTTGAATAATAGTAAATACAAATTGTTTATCTGGGATTATCTGTGGGGTTTCTGTTTGATTTTGGTGGGGTTTTTTTTAAAGCAGTTTCTGTGACTGATTATCGCTTTTTTTAAATGAACTGTAACATATACTGGTTACATTTGCATATGTGTCATCTTCTATGCTAGTTATCAACTGCTCTACATATCTTGTGTGGTGTGACAGGTTGGAAAACAGCAGGAGATTGAGGAGGCGGGTCACAGTCCCCAGTTGCTGGCGCAGAATGGCATTCTACTGGACACGGACCTGTGCCAGGATCCCTTACCACAGACAACATCCAGTGAGAAGAAAAGGTGTGAGGCCATCTTGCAACACTTTCTAAATAGCCCATGCATCACATTTTAAGTAATTTCTTGTATACATATCAGGTCAACAAGGTCATTTTTCAGTATCTTCGGTGACCCAGTGAAACAGGTTGTCCTTACCTTGGTATTTTATGTTTCCAGACACCTCCTCCAGCTGTTCACCAAGCCACTCTTTGCAGAGGATACCTTCTTCCTCGAGCTGATAGAGCGAAGAGGGGCCACAGGTTTTGGCGAGGGGAACATCAGGGCCCTGTGGAGGTCGGTGCAGGCGCACATGGAGAATCAAGGAGAGGGATCCAAAAAAACTATGCAATCTGACCAGTATTAGTGAATGTACATGTTTTTAAAAGGGATTCATTTATCTGCTGTTTTTGAAAAAATCTATGTGAGAGCACTTATTTGGGGAAAGAATATGCGGAACGTAAAGAAAATGTAATATATTTTTAGTTTTCTCTTTATTTCAGTTTATGAATCAGTTACTCACGTTACACATTGCACTGATAACAAGTACAATATTTTGTATTGATATTTATCTTTGAACATGACTGTACTGTTTAAAACGGCACTATGGACAAAATGGTACACAAACAGATTGTACACATCTACTTAAAATGTTCCAAAAAAATACACTTCCTGTAGCGGTAAAAAAAATCTTTGTTTTTACTCTGTTAAAGGAAATTAACCGACTGAATTCACAGCAACTGTTCCTCAATAAATCTGTTACTCACAGAGTAGTGAAGACCAATTACTGTCCTCAATTAATGTGCTCTTTGTTTCTTAGAATGCGGTCGAACCACATTTCAGAAAAAGAGCTCTTCAAATGTCCTAGGTCTTAGGTAAACACCAGTGAGCAGAAAGTGTGTACTTATGCATAGTACTGGGAAAATTATATTCATTATTTTATTTTTTTACAGCTGTACTAACAATCCATGAATGTAATATACATTACATTGTTGTGCTGCTAGTTAGGTTTAAGTAAAATATTAAGATACATCTTAATATGAAAGTTATATTGTAAATACAATATTAACAGGATTTGTATATAATATGTAAATGCAATGATGATAATAGTTCTATGATTTAAGAATAATGTTATACACTTACAGTGGCAATTGTAATTATTTACATTTTTTTCTTTTTTTTTAAACGCCATGCTGCATTTTGCTAAGAATACTGTTTTCTAATGCAGGACTTGATATTTTCACTGTGGTACCGCTAGTTTTTTTAATGTGTACACTGGGCATACTCTGGTCTTTCCAAGAGTATCATCTTTATATAAATAAAGAAGAGCTTTTGCTCTCAGGGCTCCTAGATTCTGTTTTATCTTTCAAAACATTTGTCTATATCTGCTTTTCTGTGATTTTATTTACGTTTTATAACATTTTGTTTATTTTACACTAGTTTTATGTGCTTAATTTCCTGCTTTTAGTTAATATCATTCTCTGTTTACATTTATTTCAGGTTTTATCGGAAAGCACTTTCTGAATAAGTTTGAAATGTGCTATAAAATAAAGTGTATTATATTATCACTTCTGCTATTGTTCATAAACAGACTGAATAATGACCACTTTATTAAGTTCACCTAACCTCCTACATGTTCCCACATACAGAATTTAACATGCAAAAAGTTGGCTGATCTGAGATAATAAATTACGTTATTTCATAATTTAAACATCAAATGACTATGACTAATCAATTAAACGTAGCTCAACGTCTCTTTTTCTGAATGCCTCAGCCACACAGTCACTCATGATGAACCGTTACTGGAAGAACAGCTGCAGAGTTTTTAGCAATGTGCATGCTTTGGCAAAAACACTGATTTAGGGCTTCTTAGAAGGCATCTCCAAACCCACAGGGATGTGCCAGTTCAATTAACTTGGCTATAAACATTATAGGCGAGGATTAGAGGGCAAGATGAGAAGCAGTGAAATTGAAATGGGGTTCCATGAAAGCCATATGCTCTCTTTGTGTGACTGTAGTTACAGTATCCCCCACTGAGAGAAAAAACTGCAAAGAGTGCATGTACTTCTGCATTTTGACAAGTGGTGTCAGTGTTTTTCTTCTTCTCAAGTGTCATCCTCTGTCAAACGAAAGTTTTTCTGAGCAGACTGTGTAGTTGGGACTGTGCTCACTAATAAAAGTTTATGGTTTCTAGGAATAACAAACTAAAAACACTGCATAGATGTACTTCCAATTCAGCCTTGGAACTAATGTGTGGCATCTGTTTGAAATTCTGAAATAAAACTTAAATGATGAAATTGAGAATTTGTCAGGCATGAAAAGGATTATCTGTTCATTAAAGTTGAGAGGCCAAGGCTCCTGTAACAGGAGTCCTTAAGCCATCTGTCTGAGGCCAGTGTGAACCACAGATGGCATACAGCATGCTGCATGGGGTCCAGTACTGGGAGTTGGAAGCTGTCTTCCTTTTCCATTTACTGTTCACCATATGCTAGCTACAGTCACAAAGTCAAAGAAAAATAACCAAAACACCAAAACCAGGGGCTGTTACTTCTCAAACATTTAGAAACTATTACTTTCAGTTCAGTATGATTGGTGCATACTGCCCCCTATGGTTTTGCCATTCACAACACACACTGCCAAACTTGTTGATTTGCAGGACTCCTAATTCTTACAATGATCTGATTCAGTCATCTGTTTTTCATCTGTGCATACACATCATGCAACATGTGCATTGCTTTGCTTAAAAGCTCATGTTGAAGACTGCTAAGGAAGAGTTTTTTGTATAAAAACTCAAATGTGTCACCCCCAAACTGTAGCCTATAAGTTAAGGAGACAAATCCTCTGTGCCCTTCAACACAAAAGGCAGACAGTCTAAAACCGAGGAGTACAGTCCGACAGTCTGGAGAGATTAGTGGCACACAACAGATGTTACTCCTTGATTAACAATAGTGTGTGCCAGGGGTGAGCCTTAGCTCCCCACCCCTCAGAGGCCCCCACAAATAAATTAACTAACTTCATGTGATGTGATAGGATAGGAATACTAAATTGTTGAGCTTTTTACTAGTGCAGCTTTTGGCAACGGTACAATAATATCCAGCTGCTTCCCTTTTGTGCAGTAATTGTCATGGGCTTATGTCAATTTTCTGAGGTTCATCAAGTTTAACGCTTTTTTGCCTCCAGCTGTCAGTGGCACACAACGTAAACAGTGTCCACACACATAGAAAGGTAAACAAATAAAAAGCAATCACATGTGAACAAGCTATATTGGAAAGGGTGGGGTTGCAAGATAATAAACAAGATAGAAAAGTAAATACTGGTTTAACTATTCAGGACTGCTAAAACATGTTCAAATGACGAAAGGAAATCAGAACATTATACAGGCCTGGCTTTCAAAGACTAGTTTAGTCTTGATAGTGCTATAATGCAGTTGACCATATACACCTGTTGCATATTATGAATAGAGACAGCTTAACCTGTATGGTTTAATAATAGCAAAGTACATGATAAAGCCAGAGGACAACATGTGTTTGTAATAACTATATTTATTTAGGACAAACCCTTATTATACAGGAAGTTTTACGACGGGGAACTGGCTATATATATGACATATATCAAACATCTTCCTCTTTAAGTCACACACAGTTGGCAGGTTATCATGTTACACCATTGAATATTGTGAAAGTGCCTTGTCTTTGCTCAGCTCAAACTGTGATTACTTTTCATTACTAGAGGGTGGATCAGACCACTAGTTTTAGGAGCAGGGGCGTTAGTGTAACAAAACGTCTAAAATATATTATCGTTTTACTTCCTAAAACCAGAAGTTTTGACAGCTGCTTAAAACTTTCGAATAACACAAATAATGAACAAGGAAACTTAAAGATTTAGTGGCACAAATAACTTATCGGACACCCCTCTCCCGTGTCAAAAGTGGTATGGCTCGTGTATGTTGTCACAGCCTCATTAGCGTGCAATGTTGGACAGTAGTGCACTGGGGCAATGTTGTAGTTTGCAGGAGCTGCCTGGAGCAGGACGTGAAGTGAACTGCTCGTCTTGCTTCCTGCCTGACGCCTTGTTTTAGTTTTCTGCTAAAACAAAACTCAACATGCTCCAGAGAAACTAACCAGCTGCCCGGTGCTGTTTGGGATACGAGGCGCTCACCGTGATGCTTGTGAGTGGTACTTTTTGGTCAAATAATAAAGTTCCTATGCTAGCTAATTTAGGAACTGTATCTGGTTTGTAAAGTGTGATGCTCCCTTGTGATTTAAATGTGTGACTTTTACACGAAAAGTGATTTTTATGCTGACAAATTGAAAAGCGACGAGATACAAAGTAGTCGAAACTTAAAATAGCTGCAAGTAAAAAAAAAAGCTTAGCAACTTTTCCTCATGTACAGCCTTTACCATGTCCCTTTTGTCTTGTCTGGGATCTTACTTATATGAATTCAGCTTAAACTCATATTTGTCGCTTTTTCCTACTTGTTATAATGTGTGTATTACCATTCATAGATTGTTAAAGTCATAATGCGATTAAATGTATGAGGGACGGTTAATAACACAAGTGTCAATACGTGTGGGTGAAGCTCAGACATGTCCATACATATTCAGTGTGTTCAAATTATCCCTGGTATCATCCATTTTCTGTCTTTATGTAAGCTCAGAAAGTATACTTAACTTGTTTGACATCTGAAAGTCAATTTAAACTCAATCTGATTATTAGTTGGCAAGAGTTGCATGAAGTTTGTAAAGAGATACTAAGTGTACAGCATTCAAAAGGTAATTTAACTATCAAACTGGGTTTTCACTCACACATGGCAAGATAGGCTGCACATGTGTCATATGTTTTGTATAGATTTGTATAAAAGCCACAGGGCCTTTATATTTGACACCACATTATTTATAATTTGGGACTCCCTCAGGACCCTTTTCTTGTATGTTACAGTTTTTCCCATTGCAGTGGAATGTTGTTGTCTTACCCTTATCTAGCCAACCTTCCCCTCAGGTATGAACACAGACTTGGCTGACATGCAATCCAACCGATTCTGCAATTTAAGTGGGATCATAAACACTAGAGCTTGTTAAACTGGAACTTCTCAGTGTCCCATGGCAATACATATGACTGCTAATGTTTATAAGTGGCTTCAACATACATTTATTATAGGTTTTAAGAAGAATAAAGAGGATAACAACTTTAAAAGTACAGAAGCGCCATTTTACTTTTTTTAGCATGTGCATTTAATATTTTATCATCTGTTGCTCGTGGCCTTTCTGTCGAGTTCAAAATCCTGTTTGCTCTGTAGCCTGTGTGTAACATTCTGTGAGCTCCCGTCACACCAATTTCTTTGCCAAACTCATTTCCCTTTCATGAGGGATTTTGGAAAAGGGGTTTGAGAGGGACTGTTTGTGTTGGTTACTTGGACAAGCTCATTTTTCAGGGCCTTTTCTTGTGAAACTGAGAGCCATCCACCTGGAGGGTTGGCAAGCTCATCTGAAAAACAGTTGAACACTTTTAGCTCAAGTACGAAAGAGGCTGCTTCTAAGAGCTTGCAGATGATTCATTTGTCCGTGTCCATATCACTGAAAACATGTTAACACCATTTTAATGCTCTCCAAGATCCTGTTGTGTAATGCCACTGTTATTGCATTAATCAATCACAATCTGGAAAATAGTTAATGCCTTGGCTTTCTCATGTTGTTTCATGTATCTGGTCAGTTGAAATGCAGAGTGGGGGATGGATAAATTCCTGCATGGAAAACTCAAGCGTGCTCTTTCCCCTCTGCTCTTAACTTTGATTGAAAGTTAATAGGGCTGCCTCCACTAGATATGATTTATTCTCATGTGGGTTTATTAACATGCAGTGTTATTCTGCTGTGATAACATAGGAGTGTTGTGTGTCTTACCCTTTGTAATTAAGAGACTTTGCTAGACCTAGCATTCAAGTTGACAACATTTCTCTCCAACTTGGACAGGTTTGTTGAATGCCTCGATTACAGAGCTCAACAAAGCTGTTGTTCTGGACAAATATATACAGTGCAAGTGATTATGTATGAGATGATTAAACAGCAGGCTTGCTTTAAAACGTAGGCCTCCTTGGCTGCCATGCATAGCCATGCTGAGCCTTTGTGTTTATGGTAAGTGGGCAGCTGCATGCTTGTGAGACCTTGGCTGTACCCCAGGCCCTCAACAGAGCCTGATAACTACTATTGAAGGCTCCCAGCTATGCTCATTTCTGACTATTCACTCACTGCTTTAAATGTAGAGTGTGCCTCCTGTTTGACATAGCCTAATGTCTGTGAACATGCAGACAGCTGGGGGCTAGCCTCCACCTTACAATGAGTTTCATACATTTCTTTCAGTCTGTCAGCCGTAGCAAAGCTTGGTGGCACCTGCCCTTTGTGGCACTTAATTAATGACGGCACCAACAAAGAAAGTTTAGGGTTTCAAAAACCTCACATTTTCACAGTGGAAATTATGCACAGTGCAGCACAAAGAAAGAAGAACTGGTTTGCCAATTTGTCAGTTGATTATCGAGTCTTCATGAGCCCTGCATGTCTGTCTGCCCTTTTATTACATGCTCTGAAAGCACACCCAGCTTTATTACACGAGGAACTGTTCAAACATGAGTCCAAACACATATTCTGTACAAGCCATCAATGCTAAGAACTAGCAACCTTTGGAGAAATAAGCTGATTGTCTCTCAGGAAATCTTTCTTTGGGAGGAGACAGCTACAATTTTACCCAGCATTCCTTTGACAAGTGGCATGGTGATGAAGAGCAGCACAAATCCCTCAGTTAGGTTTCCAGTCGGGCCGTCTCAGGTGCTCAGCAGATGGTCGGGTTACAGAGAGGGCCACAATCCAGGAATTGTTGAGAGCAGGACACATATATCCGGCTGCCAATTTATACAGGAATATCTAAGGAAGATGTCTGAAAATTCAAAGAGTTATTTAAGTCTTTATGTTAAAGGTGGGGTAGGTAATTTTGGAGAAACCGGCTCGAGTGCGCTAGAATTTGAAAATACACAACCGGAAAAAATCTGCCACTTCCTTACAGAGCGCCTCCTCCAACACACACGAACGTGCACATGACCAATGAGGGCACGAGATAAGTTTGTGCACAGATGGAAGGCTGACAGGCAGGTACTGTAGGCCATCCAATCATTTTAGCCCGCCCGGCTAAAATGATTGGTCGTGCTTTTTACAGTACTACAGCTTCCACAGATGAAATTATTTTATGGATTTTTTGTCAAAGCACTTCAGATATTCATTGCTATCGGGATGTTAAGAGCATTCCATGGAATATAATAAAAAGTGTATCTCGAGCCGGTTTCTCAAACTTACCTACCCCACCTTTACGTTTTTACACAGAATAAAGCCTCGTTCAACATTTTAAACACATCCTGGGAATAGATGGTTCACAAATGCGTTCCTCGGTAGCCAATACAAGGTGCAACAATGCTTTCCAGCGTGTTGTTTTCCACCAGCTGTCCAAGTGCTATAACATGGATTAGTATTAGCTCTAATTGTCAGTCAGACACAAAGCTGCCAAATCCTTATGTAATGTTGGCCTAACCTTTGGGATTACAGTCTGAGCAATGTATGGAAAAGCTGCTCTAATTGGGGAGACAGAGCTTTCATGGGTGACTACAGTTTAGACCCTTAAAGGCTAAGCTGACAGTCTTACTAGACTTGACCACCATTTGTAAGTCTTTAGAAAATTGCCATTTAAAATATACTACTCTTCTGTCTTATTCTATACAGAAAATAGATCAGGGTCTGTTCAGGATTTGAAAGTGAACCTGACTCTAAAGCAGGCCTCCGTTTTATACCCGACCCTCTCGCCACTGCGGTTTCCTCCCCTCTCCTATCTATCGCTTCTTTAGGCCGTGTGATGGTTTGCTATTTCTGACACGACAAAGTAGCGATGGTTGAAAGGCTTGTGGTGACCACAAAGGAAGTGTGGGGTGCCATCAGCTCGCCCAATGCAGCATTTTGTTGACTTTTAGGAAGGCTGCTGTCACTGTAGACCTGTTTGCGTGTGATGGAAAGCCTTTTCTAAGAGCAACGTTCTTCTCCTTCTCAGAGATTAGACTACTCAGTTGTCATGTGTGTTGCTGCCCTGACCCAGATAAAGAGTTATCGGCCTGCAGAAGCATAGAGACACCCAACCGATTCCAAATAGTGGTCGCATCGTTATGGAGGCGAATCAAGTTTTGGCGTCTGAAGGGAAATGGCACCATTTGGGCAGAAATTCAAGATGCCTTATTTAACAGATTATAGCTTCATTTGTATCTTTGAACATAGCAGTGCACCCAAAAGGTGAGTGCATTGGATGTATTAAGCATTTGAAGTCATGCCTTGTTAAATTGTGTCTTTACAAGGAGCGGACAGCCTTTGGCAGCACTTCTCAAACATGTTTTCTTTTTTGTCACAAGTTTGAAAAGTTTTCAAAGGCTGTGGGGCTAGGTTAGGCTTTATAATTGTGTGTTCAAATTATGTCATAGAGCTGAGGAATGTTTATAATTAGGTTATAAACCTCGCCCATTTAAAGCACTTCGATTTATGGGGATGAAAATGTAATGGCTGAGCATGAAAAGATGATGAATAGTGGTGATTCTGCGTGGATGTTGTTTACAGTTTAGAGTCCAAAGTGTCAGGCTCAAGTCAAGACATTTTCCATTTTCTAAGGAAGGAAAACATCATTCGTTGTTTGGGTAAACATCATGTTGAAGAGCTTTTTCTAGTCTTTGCCAATATCATTTCTTTAGGAGAGTCTTTTTTTCTCTCTGTGTCATTGCCATCTGCATCCTTTAGCAGGCCATTAATGGTTATATATAAAAAAAAATAACTCCTTTACCCCAAGAATGTCCTTATTTATCTCTACTGTGAAACACAGATCTGTGTCCTGACCTTTTCCATCTCCGAGCTTTGATCTGCTCTTTTCTCTTCACGCAAGGCATCAAGTTAAAGCGGCCACTTCCTTGAACTTGTAGAACTCTGCTCAAACATCCTTGTGTTTAAGTTGTTTTCCTGACGTGATAAGTGTTAGTAATGGAAATCATATGCTGAAATGCAAACACCAGCTCCAGTATTCTGGCTCCCTCAGGGTCTTGTGATGCTGCCTCCCTCCACTCCCCTGCAAACACACACACACACACACACACACACACACTCCACCCCACCACCCGCACCTCTGATGTCGCCTCTTTTGTTTCCCACGGTGTCTCATCTTCTGCACAGAGCACTCTTTTGTTTCACGTACACCATCTCTTTTTCCTTCCCCCTTTGCAGTTGTTATGTCATTCAAACAGACACTCTCTGACCCTGTGGGCATCATACGTCCATCTTGTGTCAACTGCACTTTGTTTCAATCCCCTACCTCATGTCGCCTCAAGTGGAAGTGATCTAGTGATAGTAAAAATCCTCGATTATATAGATTTCCGCGTACCGTAACCGTGGTGCAGCACTAATGCGAAGAGGGTTGTTTTGATAACCGCAAGGTCAGCTATTCCCAGCCAGCCCCTGAGGATTTAATTACACAACTTTGACTTTGCTCTATTCCTCTGTGGGCTCCAGTGTGGAACACTTTGAGGAAACTCACTCTCTCAGATGACTGATAGTCCTGCATATCAACAAGGGAGAACAGAACAATAGATAAAGTTCGGACTTTGGTGACACTGCGGAGAGACCATGTGGAAGTGAAAGTGCTGTGCAATTTCAATTGACAGACTACCACACATGGCGACACCTTTGTCCTGTTTGCTCGCTCACTTGAAAAGTGTAGAAGCTTGTCAAACCACTGACCTCCCTTCAATTTCCACCTTTCACTGAAGTAGATGTTGAACAGGTTTGCAAGAGTGCCAGTTGAAGAATTATAGTAACCTCAAAATTCAAACAAATGAGGCGCTTATGCTTTGAATGTGCCTGAGAACTGCAATAGAACTACACCTTAAAAAGTCCTTTGAGTAGCAAATTGTCAATTCCTGATGGCTTGGCAGGTGGCTCTGAAAAGTGTATAACTCGCTCCTTAAGGGAGGAAGATAGATATAGACAGCTTGGATTTACAGTTAGTTGAATGTCATAGCAAATGTTCCAACCATTCCTGCTGCATAGTCCTCCTTTTGAAGATAATGACTTTGGTCACTATTGTAATTTATCGGCTTTGAATCCAGCTGACATCCTCCACAACGATGAAGGCAACTGACTGTTGTTTCAGAACATGTTTGATCCTGAAAATAAACACTTGAGTTGATTATTAGTGTTAGAGAACATTGCGTTTGCTATCCATTGACAGTGTTTTATAGCCTCCACTAAGGGGGATTTGTTCTCCTCAATCCAGCTGGATTGCTCTCTGTTTATATGCTCGACAGAATGTCAGAAATGTTCTGAATTGTAATCCTGTGCTCGTCTTCGTTTGTCTGCTCAGGATTGGGCCGAGGAGTGAAGCACATTCCTGAAGGAGTCGAGGACTGCTGTCTTAAGCTTATGAGAAACCAGCCTGCTCACACCATGCCCGTCAAGATGGCCGCCAGCTTTTCCTGCCCTCACTGGAACGACTTGGGACAAGGATGTGTGTTGCCATGGTGATCATTTTCAAGAAAACACTGGAAAAGAAGGGTGCCGACGATGTAACATCCAAAAGTACAGATTTGGGCCCGGTGAGAATTTATTTTCTACTTTTGTAAGCAATTACTGAGTGAAATGTGTCATTTTATGTTTTTATGTTGCCTTGCCAACAGGCATCGACTGTACTCGTCAACAGAGCGAGTGTCAAGGTGTTGCTCTAAATTAGGAAATTCTTACCGGCAAGTCATAGCTACACAGCAGGTTTATGGCTGATGAAATGTTCCTATTGTGACAGCTTTCATTAAGCTTACATTAGACTTTTAGCTTCCCCTTAGTCCTATTTGTTGGAACATTCACTAGTGTTGCCTGACTGAATGTCAGGAAGTGATGTCAATACGATGTGGATGTTGAAGATTGGGATTTGGGATGTTTTTGTAACACTTACTGGTAATTATAGTAGCTGTCCACTGTTATCACCAGGACAATCGTCATCTGAATTTCAATCCCCCGTGTTCCATTTACTTCACTCAAAATGACAATGGAGTATTTTAGTTCTATTTGGCTGAGCAACTCTGACTCATGTTTTAATCAGCATCTGTGCAATAGAAACCTTCTCTGTGGCAGCATAAAGTGAAATAATCTCCCCACCAATGTGGACTGAGTTTGCTCTCTCAATCACGTGAAAATAAGTCATCCTGCTCTGAGGCTGTATGTCAATCAAAAGCCTTCATGGTGGAACCCTCCCTCTCATGATGGGTCACACTTAGTCATTGTTTCGCAACGTGAAAACATTTACTACAACTATTAAACATACATTTTAACTTGGAAATAGGTGTTAAACCTTTTTTATTTTTTTTGTAGATTTTATTAGCTTGTTAATGTTAGAACTTCCTGTACTTTTTTTGCAAACCTATTTATGTAACTTTCTGGTTTCCTGCGAGCTGACAGTGAATCTCTCTTGCAGTTCCAATCACAGACCATGAGCCAGGGGACTGCCCTTTTCTCTTGTGGACTCATGGGTAAGAGTTTGCCATCTTTTAAATCAATATACACATTCACACATACTTGCTGTTACAAACTGGACATGACGAGTAAATGTGTACTTATGTGGCAGCAGTTGTTTCGAGGGACTTGTCCTACATTTCTGAGAGATAATTGGCAGAACGGCAGCATGCTGGTCTCTGCTGCATCTGGCGGACGGTCACACTGCATTATGTGAAACATGTCTGACAGGTGTTCCTGCCAAGATGAATGTGTGTTAATGACAATGTGTTTGCGATAAGGCCCTCCTTCATGCTTTTAAGCTGATGTTGTACGCAAGTTGAACATTTGGTTATGACTACAAAGTTGGTTTAACATGCCCTATGAGTGAGAGCCTTTACGATCTTTGTATTTTAGGATTAAATAGTATTCTGTCCTTGCAGTAACTTGGCATAGAGTGTGTAACATTGGCAGTGAACACGGCAGCACCAGTAGGTGTTGTTAACACTGCCCTTTGTTCTTCCTCCTGCCCGGGTACTGTAGATGGTATTTTGGGGATTTTATCTCCACAGCAGAAGAATAGACCTTTTGCATACCAGGAGTGGGCAGTGGCCTCGGCATTTAGTATCTGACTCAGAGTTGACTGACCAATTCAGTTGGCTGAACCATTCAGCAATTCAGGGAGTTCCTGTTGGTAGAATAACAGGTGCTTTCCAAGCATGACGCTGGTGCAGAGCCGATCAGTAATGGCAGATAGTGAGCTGGTCTATTCAGGGACCTTGCTGATCTCAACAACAAAAACACAGAGTGATTAGCTTTGGTCAGAATGTTTATGATGGGTTATTGACATTTTATCACGCCGTGCTCCAGCAGAGATGAGGTTTGATATCGAGTCAGTTAGACATTGAACTCTGCTCCCTTTTCCCAATTAGCTGTGATTACACACTGTGACAATACAGCAGTGCCCTGAGGACAGGATTATTGGTAGTGCTAGTTACACACTGCAGTGAGTAGTGAAAATGCAAAGTACACATGCTGGGAACAGTGCGCTGACCCAGACTGGGGCAGGGTCATGGATGTTGTCCATGTTGAGGTCGCCACTTGACCTCATGATTGTAGATCCTCAACACTAAAACTGTTTTTTTAGGGCAGTTGTTTCATCAAAATCAAGACCTTATATATAACCATGTATGATGTACCAAAATCTCAGTGTTGATATGCAAACATAAAAGATTAAACATGAGGTTTTATATAGTGGTCAACATTTGAGTTTTCTATATTTTGTCCATCTCTTTTTTTTTTTTAAATAAAGTATCTGGTCTTTTGTTGCAGAGTCGAGCCGGTGGCGTGAGCTGGGTCACAGCTGTGCCATACAGCAGAGGCCGGTGGGGACCAGCCTGGAGAGCCTGTGGGACGTCCTGCCTGAGGTGCACAAGAGTTCCGCCCACTGGGATTGGGATGTGGGCTCCACTTCGACCACAATCACCAGCTTGTTGCATGACCTCAGCCTTACTGAGGCAGCGTCCTCGCACATCACCGCCCCCCCCAGCAAGCGGCAGTGCCGGTCCCTGTCTTGCTCCGATGAGCTCGGTGGTTGCCGCTCGACCTGGCGCCCTCAGGGCTCTCGCGTGTGGACGACGGTGGAGAAGAGGCGGTGCCACAGCGGGGGCAGCGTCCAGCGGGTGGGGAACGCTCATCTGGGCTTCCCGGCCATGCAGCGCAGCTCCAGCTTCAGCCTGCCCGCCCGCTGCAACACCCTGGAGCTGCCCTGCTTCACCCAGCTCCCCTCTGCCTTCACCAGCCTGACGCCTTCCTCCTCCACCATCCTGCTCCCCGAGCCCCCGGCACAGCCCCTCTACCTCTCACATGAACAAATCTGCCTCCCCGAGCCTCGCGGACCCTCGCCACCCAGCTCACCTGACTCCACCCCAGAGCTGGAGCGCCGCGGTGGTCAGGGGGGTCTGGCCCGGAGTCGCTCACAGCCATGTGTCCTTAATGACAAGAAGATTGGTGTGAAGCGTAGACGACCATCTGACATGCAGAAACAGAGGCCTTCTTTGGACCTGGCCAAGATGACGCAGGTTGGTATTTTTAAGAGTTGTATTGACAAACAAAGAAATAGTTGGCATCATATTTCATCAGGGTAATATACTCTTATAATAAATATTGCAATCTCTGCCAGTAGGTTGTTAAATATAAGGAGTACACCTCCTGTTTAACATCAATTACATTTTAAACTGCATATTTAATATTGCAACTCCCCTTTTATGTGCTCCAAAAGAGACAAGACCCTCAGGAAATAGTGGTGCCAGCTGGAGGCTCTGTGAGCTCCATCAATCTCGCTAACATTAGCCCGATATACTACGCTGTTGTGGCAACTTGCTCCTTCCGTGTTGGATAAACAAACGCTTCAAACTAAGGTCACGC
This sequence comes from Trematomus bernacchii, assembly GCF_902827165.1. Classification (NCBI taxonomy): domain Eukaryota; kingdom Metazoa; phylum Chordata; class Actinopteri; order Perciformes; family Nototheniidae; genus Trematomus; species Trematomus bernacchii. The sequence continues at coordinate 9,269,723 of NW_022988050.1, read as the reverse complement.
CAAAGTGTCTGTTCTCCCTCAGCACACCTCAAAGTGTTTCTGCAGGCATTGTCATTAAATGCAGGCCTGTTCTGGGTCACATTCCATTATGTGGCTGCATATTTTGCCCTCACAGAAATGGAAAGCACCAAGCATTCAAGGCCTTTTTAAAATGCTTTCTGGGATAGAGGTGATTTGATCAAAGCAGGAATTAAGAGGTCACTCAGATGATCACGAGTTTGTATTCATGGAGGAGTTTATGTAACTACTAACTAGATATGATCCATTTTTGAAATCAGACCCGTTTCAACAGACAGTCTGTTTCATCTGCCCATCCTGGCATAAATCTGTCTCTTTGCCCCACAAGCTCGCACTCACACATAGTTAAGTTTCACACGTACGTCGATTTGTGGATCATAAAACACAGAGCTGGACTTCGCCCCTGTGAGAAAGTCACCCAGAGTTCAGCAGTCTTAACAACAGCGCCGCTGTGACACGACAAGCAGACGCCACACACACTCCAAACAGGGACGAGGTCAGCGCGGAGAAAAGAGCCTAAGGCGAGGCAACTAACAATATTTTCACAGAGAAACGTCAGGGTGCTGAGATTGTTAGCTTAGCAGCTTTCCTGCTGTTTGTGCATTGTGTGCTCTGTTCCTCTATTAAAAGGAACGGCTGGTTTTACTGCATCACATCTCTCTAAGGATAACTTCTCATGTTACTCTGGTCAAGGGGCTAGGCCCAGGTGAAAAAGGCTTCCAGATATGTTGAACCAGTTATGCAACTAAAAACAACTTTTTTAATGTTTTAAAGCAATATCAAGGGATAATGCCTCAGCTTTGCCAGTTTGAGCTTCTTAAATGTGAGGATATGCTGCTTTTTTTGGTTTTTGGTTAGCGAATTTAATATTTAATATTTTTGGTGATTGTTGGTTGGACAAAAAAAAGCTGCTGACAAAGTTGTTACCTAGCTGGGGCGCAACTTTCAATAATTTATTCTCATTTTATAGACTAGTCTAACTTGGACTGATATCAATGGTCAATGGACTGATCATTAAACCTAGAAGTCTAAAGGGTGCATCCGTTAAGTTTCTAAAATTCACAATGGAAAAGATGCTCACTTGTGATGACTAAAGTAGCTCGCTCTAAACTCAAGGGCTTCCCATGCGTCACCCTATCGGTAGTCAAAGTCACCTTACTATTCAATGACTGCTCACAGTGCTGAGTGTGTCTCTAAAGTGTCCTCTCATCCCCCCCCGCCACAGCGGTGTAGTTTACCCCGGGAGAAACTGCTACCCTCTGCGTGGCTCACTGCGGCTCCATGAATGTCAGGAAGTAGAGCAGCTGTGGCAGAGGTTATGGATCGTAGCACAGGGGAGATGTGTGTTGGGTAAAGAGATATTGATTTCTGTAAATTCAGCTCGGAGGGGGAGGGGGGGGGGGGGGGGGGGGGGGGAGATCGCTGCCACAACCCGGGCCTCATGAGCTATTGATCAGCTCGTATTGACGGAGAGTCAAGGTCAGTATGGATGATGAGTCTGCTCTCTTCTTCATTTCAGTCAAAGAGAGAGAAGGTGGATAATAGTAGCAGATAAAGTGGACACCAACAGCACTTATTCATGACCCGCATTGTAATGTGGAGGAGTAAGTTGTGTGAGGACACTGGGAAACTCTTCTTCTGCAGAACATCACTGTTGTAAGATAGAGCTGTACTGGGTTTAGTTCATGTCGACACTGTTTTGCCACAGTCCAGACGACTCGTAGGCTTATCAGTTGGGTCCCATGGCCTGGGCCAGAAATCTGACGGTGGAGACGGTGAAGTGCTAATGCAGAAAGAAAGCCATCTAACACTGGCCTGGTGCTGACAAATGTACCCGTCTGACCAGAGCCAAGAAAAACAGCGGCCCCCGTTTGATCTACCGCTGCAGAGAGCTTTCCCATTGCTGTTAGGTCAAAGACTTGGATCATGACTTCACACCGGTCAATGTCAACTAGGTCTTCAACTAACAATTGTCATCATTATCGTAACTAAAACTGCAGATTTATGGTTTGGTCTATGAAATGTTGGAAACTGTGATGGACATTTATCATAATTTTCTAAGGTCCAATGTGATATCTTTAAGTGTCTTGTCGTTCAAAACCTGAAGGTCTTCAGTTCAATATGATAGAAAACAAGAAAATCAAGACATGAAAAAACACTTGGTGTTGCATCTCTTATACAAACTGAATCCCTTCTGGCGTCTTAACACTTTTTTTGGACACAATCATAAGGTAGGCGATGACACTTTGTGCACTTGGAGGATTGATTATTTGCAGGCGCAGTTCACAAGTGCCACACAGAGGTTTCACAGAGGCCCTATTCTCCTGTGTCCCTCTGGCCCAACACGGCAGTGGTGAGGCAGCTGTCCTGTCCTCTCCACATTAGCTGGACAGATCGGATAAGCCTCAGTCATAAAGCTTTCCACTCCAGCACGCACAGCTGTCACAGGACTCGCCTGCAGCAGCGCTCACACATGTGGACTGGCCTAAGGACGGTTTCTGGGTTCCCCACATGTATGCTGGCCTTTCACTAGAACCGTACAATGGACACAGAGTCAAAAGGCCGACATGGGTGATGTCGGCCCTCTGGGTATCTGGCCACTTGGCGGACCTCAGATCCCATAGTCTCGCTGGTCCAACCACCAGTTGCTCCTGTATGTAATGCAGGCTACATTTAAATCTTTTAACTTTTTCATACTACTGTGGTTTTTGCCCAGTGTCCAGCTCTGACCTCACTGACTCACCCACATACTGTATGAATACAGTAGAGCGATTGTTTCCGTGGCTGTATGACTTAAGTGTTGTTTGGACATAGGTCATAGACCAAAAGGAAGGAAATGTTTTTAATTATCTCAGCAAATATGCCTTAAGCATACACTATGGGCTCATACTAGATCAAAGATCCAACATTTGTTTAAGTGTACGCTTGGTGTCATTGAAAACAGGAACCTTATGATTCTCCAAAAATAAATATCTTTCTTTACTTCCACAGAAACTTCGGAATTTCCACAGCCTTAGCTGCCCTGGCATCACCGGCGAAGACGTCTGCGAGACAAGCCAAGCCCCGCCCCCTCTCAGGAGCACTGCTCAGGGCGACGACTCGTCAGCAAACAAACGCGACCTGGAGGACATTCAGCCTCGGACCAAAGAGGGCGAGATCACCGGGACTGTGCCTTCTGACCCCAACATCGAGGAGGTGGACTGGATGGCGGGGTCGACCAATGGGGTAGGACAGTGAGCCTCTGTGGGCGGAGCTGTGTAGCATGAGGAAGGACGTTTATCAGCTTGGAGGCGAGCTCGACATTGAGCAAATTGAGAGGAACTGAGCTGGACTGTCTTCCTCTAGGCGGACGTTAATTTAGGGGACTGAGCTTATCACAAGGTGGTACAGTAAACAGTACTGATAGTCTTAAGGACAAAGCAAGTGGAGAGCTAATGCAGTGACCGTTCCAGCACTTGTTTGTTTATTTTCTAAGGAGAGATTGGGGCTGAACACCCATTTTGGATGCTATGTGTAGTCAGAAGCTACTCCACCACTGTGGGTATCTCAACCGTGTCTCAGGAGAACAAAGAAGTCGAGGACGGAATCGGGTGGAGATAAAAGGACTGATAAATATAAAAATGACATTTTAATGTTGGCTCAGAGACTAGGGTCTTTAACATTTCTCTGTAACCCTGATTATCTTCATTGTACTGTTTGGAGAGAATTCACAGCAGGTTTGTATAAATTCTCTGCACTAGAAAGAGTGTCCGCTCCTCTGACGTCCTTCAATAGCACGCGACGGACAGACATGAAGACTACTTGGAGAGCGCCCATTAGTAAAGCCCCTTTCACTCTTACTGAGCAACAAGCTGCACGCACACATGATGTAAAGTATATTGAAGAGCTTAACATTTCACACGGTAACATCAGGCATCTCTCCGAGATCCTCCGTTTGTGTGAGAGAAACTTTGTGATGCTAATAGCGTTAATATTCTTTCTTTTTACGATTTGTAACTACAAAGTTATGTAAAACATGAGCATATTTCTATACAAATAAAACACAGTTCTAAATGTGTCATTTGTAATCACGTTATTTCATCGTCTTCATTCACAAAATATCATGTGTTTAGACTGAATGTGAAGCAAATTGAATTATTTTACTTTGAGGTATTTCTACTTTACTTTAGAATAGTTTTGTTACTTTATCTCAGTTATATGTGGGTGTTCACTACAGGAAACTAAACTATTAAACACATGCTAACATGTAAATGCATCTGTAATCATTTTCAATTTAAAAAAAGAAATAGCACTGTCATACTTTTGTATGCATACATTGTTAATGCAAGACTAAATTGTGGTGTGCTACTTTTATCCAAGTGAAGAATCTGATATAGAATTCCCCTACGTCCATTAGTTGAGCACATGCATTAACAGCAAGGGCATTGTTGGAGACGTCTTTAATGCAACAATGCAGACTGACCCAATTAAGAAGCAGGAAAAGACAATCACGAGCGTAGTAGTGGCTCTACTGATGGGCCTGTGTTTGTGTGCTGAAGCGGGGAGTGAGTAGGGAGGACGCTAGGCAGGGGTGGGAAGTCCGGTCCCTGTTTCTTTTCTTTTTTTCTGTTTTTGATGGCGGGTGGAGTGGTGGAGCTGAGCGGCGGTTCACCCCAGAGACCTTCCTCTCCCTCCCTGCGCTGGGAAACAAAAGGGGCTTTTTCTCTGAGGAGCACAGTGACGTGGGAGGCGGCTGTGAATGTGGGCCATGTGTCAGGGCTGCTGCTGCTGCTGCTGCTGCTGCTGCGTTTGTCTGCTTCCCCTCCCCAACTCTGGAGCCTGTGCAAACTTCCACAATGACACCGTCATTACCTTTTGGTTTCGCTCCTCAACTACGACTGTTTGACACTACTGCATGTTGCAAAAACGCTTGTCATTCTTTGAAAGTGTAAAGTGCCTCTTGAGTGCAGAAGGTCATCAACTGAGTAATTTAAAGATTGCTTGACATGCTATACTCTAAAAAATTCCACACAAAGCATTACTGTGTGATTTAAGTTGGGATGCATACTCTTGTAATGGATTGGATTATTATGCCGCTGCATGAGAATATGTATGCTTGCCTAGTGAGGTCAAATTTCTCTGTCTCAGAGCCGCCGCCTGCTGCTGCTTTTCAATGGTTAAGCCCTTTTCGGGTAATGAGTCGAGAAGGAAATGGGTAAACAGCACCCTTGTAAACGTGCTGTGTGGCAGTCTGACACACCGAGGGCCCCCCGGCCTTTAATCAGTGGAGTGACAGAACTGAAAGGAGGCTGTGTTCTGAGAGAAGATAGAAGTGCAGCAGGAGGGGCATGTCGGGACGATGTTCTGAGCTCCACTCGCCCACAACCCCCACCAGCACTGATACAACTGGGTGGTGGTCACTCGTGAATTGTTTTGGAGGTTATGCACAGTCTTATCTACCCTATTGATGACTTGCATCACACAATTCTAAGCAACAGATGTCCCAAAGTGCTCATGGTGGGGGTTGTGGGCGAGTGTTCATTTTCTTTTTTTTCAGGTGTGCTCATGGTGATTCAAATATTTGTCTGTTTTTTTCTAAAACTCAAAAATCTAGCTTAATAACATAACATTGAATTGAGTCTTTTTCAGTAGTGGAACTTCTCTAATAAACAAAATGTAAGTTGGCACTCATTTCTCATTTTTTCCCTGCCCTTGCTTGGCAGCTCAAATGTGGTTGGGGTGAAACACATTAAAAAAAAAAAAAAAAAAAAGGTAGCACCCGGCCACAAAACATTTCCAGTTGCACGGTGGAGCTTTTCTCATAAAAATGAAAGGAACACTGGGAGTAGAAGATCTACCTTGAGCTTTAAACAACTTCTGAACCAAGAACTGAACATTTTGTCAGTGCATATGAAAATACACTTTTGTATTATCAGGTACAAACATTCAGTCAGTGTTATGTCTGAGCAGCAACAGTCTGCACCCACATAGATGAGATGCATGAAGATCATACAAGCTTTCTCAAGTCAAATAGTAAGAGGATTGTGGGATCTACATTTTGAGCACTTTGGATTTTACGAAAAGTAACCAGACACCTTCAGCCCCTGGCAGAGACAGGCAGCTTTAAAGTGGAGGTCAGCTGTAAGCCTTCAGACCTTTTGTAGACCCAGGACAGTTAGTTTACACTGCAGGGGTGACATACGACCACCCCCTCCTCCTGGATTATACATACGCACACGCTTGGGTATGACATCACGGGGTCACGCTTAGTGTCTGGAGAGCCGGGCCTCTGAAGCTTTAGCTAGCAGGGGTCGTGTCCCTGTGGGGGCCGGTGACCGTGTTGGAGTACAGACTGCTTTGTGTATGAAGTGCTTGTTAAGACTCTAAAGGGTGGAATGGGGTGGGGTCAGGGACAGCAATGAGGAGAGGGAGGAAATGCAGACGTCTGAAGTTTAGGAGCTCTCCCACGCCACCAAGTACTGCTGGCAGGGCCGGGCAGAAGGGAAGGAGGGTGATGACATGTGGGGAAACCATTTGGCTTGGCGAGTAAACCATTTGGCTTGGCGAGTTAAGAGCAACAGGCCAGAGCTCCACACAATCACACAAGGGAGGGGACAATTAACCGACTGCTGTCAAAACAAGAGCATGTTTCCACGGATAACGGTGCATTCGGGGCTGCAGGTGTGTAGAGTTGTCTGGTCAGCTGACCTGCTATTTCCTCTCAAACAGGAAGAGCCAAATGAGTGCAGATGAGGGTTCAAGGTAACACACAGCTGGCAGTTGTTAAGGTGGTGGAATGCAGGTGCGCTACAAGAGCAGCAGTGTGCAAGCTGTGTAAGAGAAGCCTAACCCAAACAGATGACATAAAAACGTATGTGAATGTGGGCTCAGAGGCACACCGCAGCGCTGTTTGTATACCTGAGAGGCCTCATTTCTAAAAATATCTGACTTTTATTTAGATTTCATTTTATAAACAAAACAAATGTGGTTTGAATGTGTTTTAAAGTTAATTGATTTTCAGTCTTATCAATTACAAATGTAAAGAAATAAAAAATCACATCATGATGCTGGAGATTGGGCATGCCGCATTTAACACACACATTCTTGTTCTCTTGTAGCATGTGTCGGTCTCCTCCTGACAAGGCACATGCTACAGGGCGTTGCCTGTCTGATGTGTCAACATAAGAAATGAGATCATGAGTTTAATGACCCGAGGCTGTAGAGGGGGATACTCTCCAGACCGATATCATTCATAATCAGTCATAATCCTGTTCTGGTATGACTGCGGAAGCAGATAATTTAAGATAAACATCCAGCTGATGAGAGCGGCAAATTCAGTAGAGTTTGGAAAATGACTGTGGACTATTTTTGGAGATTGGTTGCATAAAATGTCAGAAAAATAAGGATGATTGCCAGTTTCAAGTTCTCATAGAAAAAAAACAACCTAAATGTAGGTTTGATGTAGACTCACCGTTTAGCATAATAAGGGTCTGAAATGAAGTTCACTGAAAATGTTTTGTCTACAATTATAAAGAATTCTACATAAATAACAGTAGTTGCAAACACATTAAGTGAATGGTACCAGAGAGTGTAAATATAGAACACATCACATAACGTTGTTCCCACACATTTTTTGATTCAGGACAAAAAATAATATTTGTAACTGTATGGAAAAGTGACCTACTATGGTGGCATAGATGTAAACGTTTTACATGCTAGAGCCATTTTACCTATAAAAATGTGTAAGCTAGCATTTGCTAATTAGCACAAACACAGATTACAGGTGAGGCTGATAGGATTTTGGTTAAACCCAATTCATTATTGATTTAAATTTTTCTATGCTAACTTTCAGTTCATTGCCTAAAGCAGTTAAGCGACCTGTACTTAAGGACTAGCAGTGTTTATTCGAGTAAATACACTTAACGCATGTCAACAGTTAGTTTAACTGCATTCAAAACACTGAAAACAATACAGTTGTTAAAGGAAAAGTGATAAAGTGACAAACTGATGTGCCAATAGTTTCCAACTGGAAAATCACCACAACAACAACTTCAGTCAGTCGTGGCTATGACAGGATTAAGTCTGTCAATATTGTCCCGTGGCAGTGAGGTCATACTGTACATACCCAGACATGTCTCCTGAAATGAAGTCATCTCTATTATTTCAAAGGTAGTCTTGCTTCACCGTCTGCAGTGAAGGGATCAATGAGTATTTGACAGTGTATTTGACATGGTAGCATGCAGAGGTAAACAGCTGCTAATTTGTAACTTGTGTGAAATTGTGGATGACCTGGGGCTAACATGAGAGGCGTGGTTATCAACCAGCATCCTCTGGGGCATGTGTGTTGAAGAGAGGGGCCTACATCCCTCAGAATTACTACACTCTAAAATGACTTTGTTAAAGCCAAGTGAGTTAATTCGGGAGTAGTCAAATACATGTTGAATAGCTCCATGCAAGGCCAATGGGCGGTAACGTAATAGACATAACAGCGAGTTAAACAATGTGTAAGCTGTTAGAAAACTGGGTTGCAGCTGCTAATACTTTGCCGTGTACATTCATATTTATTTCCCATTGAGATATAGGAGTGGTACACCCGACTTGGACACAGTTTCATAATACTTCATAGCATTTTCATTACCTTTAATTGCCCAATAACATTCAAGCTTGTGTCAGCAAATGGTGAAGTGAACCAGAAAGACCTCAATGAATCACTTGGCAATGGGCTTTTGTTCTTGTTGAATCTATTTGGTGCACTGAAACCTTGGGGGCAGCGATGGAGAATCGTTTGTTTTATGCCCCACTTCCAGAGGCCTCAATGATCCAGCTGGCACACAAAAGCCCGATAACCAATCTTTCCCTCGTCATCATTTTATCTAACCTAACCACAGACAGTAGAGTGAATGCACCCCGTCTAATGAGCGGCAATTAACAACGCAACAATGACGGGACAATCCCCCAGGCGGAGGCTGCTTACAGTCAAGTAAATAAAGATAAGCTGTTGTAGATTTGCGATTCTTCACTCAGATGATGGAGAGCTCATTTCATTTTTGTTTACAGAGGGGAAACACGAACTCAAGCGCCAGCGCAATTCATCACACTCGGCTGGGTTCTGGATTTATCATCTCCAAGAACGGCTTACTTCCCATTTCCACTTTCTGTAAAACAAAAGCCGCTCCGATATAAATTCTAATTTTAACCAGAGCCAAAGCTGCATTTTCCACAATGCTTTGAGACCTTCAAAAACGAAAAAACAAGTTCTGTGACTCGGACAAATTGGCAAATTCAGGAAGACAAATGTTTTCAGCAGCTAGTAAAACAGCTTTATTTATAATACTTACATTACTGAATAGCCCCTGCTGTTTTATGAGGTGGTGCATGTTTTGGGTGAAGGGAGTGGGTTCTTACTACAATGCCTTCATATTTTTTGCTATTTACATTGATTGTTGATTGTTGTATGTTAAAATACTCTTAAATCTGCTCAAACAATATGAGTGTGTAACATTATCAATGAGTCTTAACACACTAACTGTCATTCAGCAGCTGGTTACAGGCACATGTGAGGTATCTTATCTATGCCCATCATTTACTCATAAATGCATAAACGTTTTCGAGAAAAGCTTATCTCTTGTCGACTAGAACTCAAAAGTTCTTCACGTGTAATTCTAGTTTGTTTCACACTATGTCAGATAGGTGGGTGTTTCCCATAGTTTACAGCCAGTATATGGAAGGTATTTTAGTCTTGTCGTGCTTTGACTTGTTATTTGAAATACCTCAACGCATAAACCTTTCCTAATGGAAACAGTTAAGAGTTATATTAGCGTATGACCCAGTCACAGTAAGTGGAGGGATTCCAGAGTCCTGCCTTGTACTCAGTGTCTCTGTTTGAGGATCATGTCCACAGCCTGAGCCAGGTCGTCCACAGTGCCGTCAGCAGTCACCGTTGAGTGCCTCTCATCACTGGGCCTAAGGGAGGACAAGCAAAAGCACACACTTAAGGACATGCTGCACGGGAAATAACAGGAACAACACAAGGCTCGGTCAGCAAGAAGCAACAGTTTGATGGTATCAGCCTCATTTACAATACTGAATGTTCCAACTGAAAAAGAGCAGGACACGGTGGTCTAAGAAGATTCAGGAAACACTTAAACATAAACCAAGCAGACTCACACCCAAAGGCTGTTTAAGCTTCAGGGGAAGGTTTTAGTAAGAGATTGGGTCTATAATAAGATCACGAGAGCTCCCTTATGATCGCCAACATACTGAAATGAAAAGTTCAGGGATTGTTCTTGCTTTGTGGATATCTTTAGGAGGTGTCTGTGCAGCTGCTTGCCAAAAGTCCCTGCAGGGTAGTGCATGCTTTTCGCCTCGATCACCACAGTGTTCCAGACCTTTCTAATATATCTGCAGGCAACTTAAACAGGCCAACTGGGGACTTTCATGGGAACTGCTAATTCCAAAAGTACCCAATTGCTTAAAATAAAACCATAAAAATAATTTGAAGACTCAGGCCAATGGTTTCCAACCTTGCGGTGGGAATCAGAAAGCATGCAGTTGCAGGATAGAGTTCATCTAAACTTTTTTAAGAGAGAGAGAGAGAAACATTGTTTTGCTACACAAATTAAGTTTGTTTTAATTTGTCAAGTAATGGCTAGGCTCTAGGTATGGCAATGTTGGTTTTCTGTTTGTCCACCACTTTGGTCCAGACTAAAATACTTCCACAACTATTTGATGGATTGCAATGCAATGCAATGCCATTAAACACACATTAGCATAGAGGTCATAAGCCAGAAACAACCGACCAATCATCGTAATTTCTCCTAAATGGTTAAAAATCTGTAGGAGGCATCAGGCGGCCTTGCCTAGTCCCCCCTGGCCACGGCCATTGTTTGGTCCCGGGCCCAGTGATGGATGCAGATATGGCTGTTTAATCAGCTGGTAGGGGAAATGTGATCCATTTGGCCTGGCACCAGGCCCAAACATTCAGTACTCTTTTCCTCCCCATCACATCAAAAGACAGAGACGCCCCGTCCATTCAACTGCAGCACTGCCCAGGACTCCTGCTCATTTATGAAGTGGTGCCTATAGACCCCCCCCCCCCCCTCCCCTCCCCTCCCCGGGTCCCCGTGGCTCGGGTCTCTGTGCTGCCTCTGTTCCCCAGTCACGGGTTGGAGCTCCAGATGGGGAAGCTTTGTCCCTCCCTGTGTGCGACACACACCGCCATTAATCCTGGCCTCTCGCAGAGGACCATGGCAAATATTTGTGAGCCGCCCAAGTGTAGCATCAGAAAGAAGAGGCCTGTGGTGGGGGGTGAGGAGAGGTGATGAATACTGAAAGCCGTGGTGAATACGGTGAAGCGGTGCCATGTGTTTACGCACGTCTGTCAGCCACCAGCGCTTGGGTTATGTGAGCTGGTCTGCTAATGGTCCCGGTGTTATGTCTCCTGTGCTGGATTACTCCCACACCCTTCTTTGCCCCGAGGACTGATTGAGTTCACACACGCAAGTAAAAGGCACGAACACACAAGCAAGTTAGTCACATGGCTCTTGTGTTTCATTGCAAACAGCATCGACCTCACCGTCTCTTCTCCCTTAAAATCTCTTATAACCTGCCTGCCTTTTAGAAATGCATGCAAGTGTCTGTGTGTATTCATTTAGTTGCGTTCCTCGCATTTCCATGAATAATGAAGGAGTAACCAGGTCAATGTGACCATGCAAAATGCAGCACAATGCAGCTAGTGTTACAGATGAGGTAATGTGCGGCTGGCTGCGTGTCCTTCAGGTCAATGCAATATCAATACACGTCAAGAGATAGCTTTGCTCCCTGAGCCCCGAGAGGTCACATATGAGGTAGAAGGTGGGAAGTAAACACAACATTTAGTTAAACACAGCTGCCAATGAGGCGAAAGACTGAAACACTTCACCAAAAAGTGAGTAAAAAGATCAAAGTGTTTGGGGTTTAGACTGGAGGTCAGACAAAATTAGATTTGAAGATGTCACTTGGATGTGGCAAAATTGGACCTTTATTTTACGATTTCTTCATATTTAATTCAAAAAAGTTGATTCCATATGCTTCATATACACGTACATACATGTACATACTGTACAACAGTTTGAGAAATGGGTATACACTGCCCAGGTTATAAAAGATATATTGGCTTCGAATGTCATGTGTAGAAATAGAACACGATACTAGGCTCTATAAAACATAAACATACATTTGAAAGGGATATTAAATGAAAGTGGATACGAATGACTCAGGCAGTAAATATGCACTTGTGTGTGAGAAGTCAGCTGTGCATCAAAGACAGAGAGAGATGAGCTATGATACAGAAATAAAGGCAAGGGGGAGCTTGCTTAAAATAAGGGCAGCTACTTTTTTATTTCATTGAGGTAGCTGACCGTGGGGTGAAAGGCACGACAACCTTCCCATCGGTTAATGCTTAACACCAACACACACACAAGAGCACGCAGCAGGAAGCAAAACTGTCACATACATCAGTTTTCGATTTACACTTTTCTCTTAACCGCCTCACCTTTGCTGAGTGTGCCTTTCGCTTGACACAGTGCAAATAAAGCAGATAACGCAAACATGAGCGTGGAGTTTAAAAGGTCAACCAGAACCAACAGCACATGACACTCAGAGCGATGTTATGGGTTTGACAACAGTGACAAATAAAGCAATTGTTGGGAAACCAAGCTAGACAGTGTACACAGCTGGATTTCAGAACACAGCCTATCATGTTCTTAAGAAACTTTTATGAAAATATTTTTGAATGCCTGTTGTTGACATGGTAGATTACTGGCTGTAGACAACACTGAAAACTCCTCGTGGGAAATTAATTCAACTCTCAAGATTATGAAAGTACAAACACTGCTGCGAAAGATGGTAAGACTGATGTTAGCTATTGTTAGCAATTAAATAGTTTACTATACAATTAGTGCTTCTACATTTTAGACCAACAAGAGACAAGTAGCACAGCTCTACAAGGGTAACATCTCCCCTAATTGCATGTGAATTGGCTAAAATGAAAGCAAAAGTACGTAATATTATGTAAAATAATATGTAAAAAGGAGTATTCAAAGTCTGTTGGAAGTTACACAAAATTCAATAATTGAAAAACGGCTTCAGAAAGAGGAACAGGGTGAACAAGTGTAAAGAATAACCAACAGGGATGTGACTGATAAATTCTAATGCGCATGCAGCTTAATATGACTTAAGTTGTAATGATGCTATTTCGTCTATGTTGAATCCCCTACCCCAAATAAACATAAACTGTAACGCCCCAAGTATTTTGTAATGTGTGCCGTCACCTGGCTTTGCAGTGAGGAATCACATTTATGAGAGCTACGACAACGCTGAGAGGAAAACATTCAGCCGGCCAGCGAGAGACGGAAAAACACTCAAGCCAGATCATTGTGTAGAAATGCGTTTTTTTCATAGCACACAAACGATAGCCAAAACACTGTGTTTTCTCACAGTAAAGCAGACTATATAACCATAACCTGAAGGAGAACACTACCTGGCGATAAGTATAGCCTTAATGTTCAGCCAAGCCTTGTGGGTGACATAAGATCTAGACGCAAGACAAAGATTTTCCCATCACCCCGAGGGGGAGAGGACGTGTGGAACTGCATGAGTTTCTGATGCTGCTTGCTGAAGTTGCAATTCTTGGCCTTGAGGGTGAGAATGTGATCACAGCTTCACTGTCTCGGTTATAAACAAAATGTCATGGGATATATTGGTGCCATATCAGAAGGAGGAAAAGAAGACAAGTTGAGATGTTCTGGTTTTACCACCCTCCCCATCTCCTACAGCTTTTCTCTTTTAGCTGATCAAGATAACTTCCTTTAAAAAAAGGTATACAGCTGCAACCTTTTGCAAATACAGCCCAACTGAACCGGGGGGAACCACCATGCTACATGCATGTTATGGCAACATAAGAGCCAGATGCTAAACTGGAGCGCTCACATCCTCTGCTGAAGTCGTGGCCATGCAGCAGCGGTTATCGCTACCAAAAGCTGTATAATGTTGAGTCATGATCAGCAAACAGCTGCGGTACAAATTTTCACACTTCACACAGATAAACGGTTATTTCCAATCGAGCAGGACACAAAGGGGATTCCCTGTTTGCACCAAGATGAGCCGCTTGGCTTCTTTCCATCCTGTCGCTCTCTGTAAACCATTGAGTGCTGTGATGTGCGCGAGTGTGTGTGTGTGTGTGTGTGTGAGAGAAAGAGAATATCCTGAACCGTCAAAACTACCCACTGGAAAGTTTCTGTCAATCCAAACCACAAATACGTGAGTGGTTAAACGAACTGGACGTATTGCATTCACTTTCTGTCTCTGAGAGATAGTAAAAGCACTGTGTGTGTGTTTGTTTTACATTTAGAGCAGCCATTGATTTCCATTTATTTCCATATATGAAAATCAAGCACCAGACTCATCCTGTCGGCCAGTGGATCCCAAAACGACTTTGTCAGACTGACACCTACAGCAATATTAAATGAACTAAGTAGAAGTAACCCTTCATCAATACCTGTCCCTGTTTTAAATATGGATCATAAAAGGGATGTTATGTCAATGCCTTGTTTGCTTTGGTGTATTGTACTTGATGAATAAATGCAGATAACATCATTGACTTGGATGGCTTTCACACCTCAAGCTAATTTCAAGCTGATATATTTTGATATGTTAAACAAGAACATTGTTTAGAAAGCAGCGGAAAGACAATAAAAACAATCAATAACCTGAAACACAAAAATAAGTTAGTCTTAAAAAAAGAGCTGATTGTGGTAAACATGCTAAATCACTTGTGCAATCTTTTATAGAGTAAATAAAAAATAAAAACACTACATATTATATTTGACAGAGGGTGTAATGATCTCTCTAGGTTGAATATACAAGTCAGTTGAACCTTTGATGCCATTCAGCAGAGCATCTAGGTGTGGTTAAGGGGGATTTTTCTTGTGACTACACCCAACAGTGATGTATATCAGACGATGTAGAGCTGTTTAATTTTCAAAGGGAAATGAATTGAGGGCATTGTCTGAAAAGGAAAAATACGATGGTTTTCAAATTGTTTGATAATGAAAACATATCTGAGCCCAACAGCTCTATAGCCTGCTCTTTATCTCTTCTTAAGGATAGCTGCTCAAGGCTAGATTAGCTGCTTCTAACATAACACACCCAAATCTCTGACAGATTGTCTCTGGTCAAGTTGCATCGTGGGTAATGAGGAAGAATACGTGGAACAAAGAAGACAATCTCTGATCAAATTGGATAATACAAACATTGTGTGAGACATACAATGTTATATGTGTGCAATGCTAAATCTATGGACTCTTCTTTATGGGGTAATGTTTCTAACATCCTCTAAAAGTTGAGTACATCAATGCTAAACAAATGAAAGGTTACTATTTCACTATTAAAAAGTAATGACTGATTTTAAAGAAATGTTACTTGTTTCACCAAATTCTTACAAAGGTAACACCCTTCATCATTTCACAGCTGTTCGGTCGGCATTGTGCTCAATATGCAGAGCTTCATGTGACCCAGATCTAACCACAGTTTTTTCATCAGCATGTTATTATTAGCAGTGTTGTTGATTTGCTGAGCCTTCATTTGTGTGTGTGTGTGTGTGTGTGTGTGTGTGTGTGTGTGTGTGTGTGTGTGTGTGTGTGTGTGTATCTCCCTGTGTATGAGTGTTTTGCTATCAGCAAGAGGCTGCTGAGTCACCTGCTTCTCATACAGAAAATAAAACAACGCACACACACACACACACATACACACATACACAAACTATTAGGAGAAAAAAATGGTTGCAGCAGAAACCAGGCAAGAGCCCAAGTCCCCCCAGCCAAGCAGCCTGTCTTTTGGTAATTGCAGGAGGGATTGGATCCCCATTGAAACGACTAAGGGCCTGTGTTCATGTATTTAAGAGGCAGTGCTATGTTTCAGCCTGCCATCTGTGGGCTTTAGCTCTCCGATTCTCTCCCACTCTCACTCCTTTTCTCTCTCTCTCTCTCTCACGGGTGGAAAAGTACCATCGAGGGCTCAGTGGCCAAGGCCCGGCAGGCTCCTTTGTCTCGCCGTGGGAGTCTAGTCTCACTGTGAAAAAAAGCTCTGGTT
The DNA here is from genome assembly GCF_902827165.1 of Trematomus bernacchii. NCBI lineage: Eukaryota > Metazoa > Chordata > Actinopteri > Perciformes > Nototheniidae > Trematomus > Trematomus bernacchii. Next base: position 9,253,598 of record NW_022988050.1, on the reverse strand, counting down.
AATTATTAATATCTCATTGACTTATAACGCACAGCAGGCTTTAGAGGAGCCTGCAGGCAGGGGAAACTGTCACCCCGGGGTGGTGAGGGATGGTAGGCCAGGCTCGGGCACCCACTGGAGTCTCATCAAGCTCTTTAACCTCTTTGTGCAGCTACTGACACATCCATCTCAAATCTGTACGCAATCTGTGTTCTGATCTTGCGTCTATCTGATCCAAACGCACAGCTACATCTACAACATCTTGACATCTTTCATTCAAGCTGAGAACGAGTCTCTTCTGCTCTTATTTGAGCTTTGTTGTACTCGGATGTATCTCGAGGTAACGCATGATCATGGCGACTTAAAAGGATCTCTTATCTGTAGACAAAACGCAAGTTAAGTGACGCAGGTTTACTCAACTGAAAACTTTTGTGTTGAGAATTAAATCCCCTTGGCTTGAAATGTGTTGTAGCTTGTTTAAATGAAAATGGAAGCAGCCTTGATCAACCATGACTCAGTAATGAAATGCTAGTAACAAATCAAATGGCCAATTATTAGCACTGTCAGCTTTAACGTGTTAATGCTTTCTATTAATCCAGAAACATTAACACGCTAACACCTTGACCCCAACTTCCAATCGTGGATGTTTACAATGAGCAGACTTGGCACAAGCTACATAGATATTGCATTGACTGAAGACCACTGGTCATCAGTAAGTAGGCGATGACAAATGGACAACTCTATTGGCTATTTATCCATGCAAGCAATTGGATTATGACCATGGTAGCGACAAACCAAGTGTCTTAAAATGTTTGTGCCATGTTTTTGCTTAAATCTAAGTAAAACATTTTTTAGGAAGAGAGACACAAATAGAAAAAAGTTAAAGTAGTGTTCCATCAAGCCAACACCAGAGTGCTGGCTGAATGAGGAAAACATTTCCACAAGTGATTGTGTTTACATTCTCCAAAGAGCTGCCCATTTTGATCTATGGGAATGGGATGAATGCATAGCTTGGACTGTAATTTAATTTGCAGTTGATGGAATTGTGGTTAATGCTGCCCTTAAAGACACAACTGATGTAATCCAGCCTACATGTTTATAGTAGAGAGAACTTCTTATTTGTTCATATTCAGGTGCAATGATAATTGATACTGTTGGTACTTGTCAATGTCTCTAGGTATGTAAATGTAGCCCTGTAAATATGATGTCCTTTTGTGTTATCTAATAATAATAATAATACATTTGATTTATATAGCACACTTTAAAAACAACGTCATCTCAAGGTGCTTCACAAAGCTATAAGGAACAATAAGTAAAAAGTTATCTAAAGGAGCATATTGGATAAAATATGACAATATAAAAATAAAAATAAAAGGTTAAGAGCATAGAAGGTTTAAAAAAATAAATAAAGTAAAGGACAGTCAGTAAAATGCGGTGTGGAACAGGTGGGTCTTGAGGCATTTCCTAAAAACTGAGAGTGATGCTGAGGTCCGTATGTTCTCTGGAAGCTGATTCCACAGACGTGGACCCAGGGAGGAGAAAGCACGGTTTCCCATGGTGACCAGTTTTGTCCGCGGGACAGCCAGGAGATTGGAGCTGTCTGACCTGAGTCTGCGTGAGGTATGTGAATGTTTTCTGGTTAGCAGTTCCTGTAGGTAGGTGGGGCCAGTGTGATTGATGGCGTTGAAGACCATTATGAGGACTTTGTAGTTGATCCGGTGTGTTACAGGGAGCCAGTGGAGTGAGTGAAGGATGGGGGTGATGTGCTCTGATTTGCGTGTTTTTGTGAGTATCCGGGCGGCACAGTTTTGTATATATTGCAGTCTCTGAGTGGTTTTTGCTGGAAGGCCTGCAAGCAGAGAATTGCAGTAATCAATGCGGGAGGTGATGAAGGCATGGACCAGTTTTTCTGCATCCGGTTTGGTGAGGGAGTGTCGCATTTTGGAGATGTTTCTTAGGTGGTAGTATGAGGCTTGTTGTTTTATGTTCACGTTGTAACCTACTTGCTGCCATGATGGACAGGTCTCCCTTGAAAAAGAGATCGATAAAGTTTTTTTAAAGTGTATTCATTATGAATATTTGAATCGCTGCAATCACAAAGCACTGCAAAATGTTTTTTAAAAAGAGGAACCCACCCACCTCTCGGGACAAGAATGGATAAGGTGGGAGCATGCAAGCTGGGAAAGAGCTCCTAACAACAAAACACAGCTTTCATGTGTTATCTGTTAAAAAAAGGAGGGAAATCCAGTGTGAAAATAGAAACCTTATGCAACATGTATTTTCTTATTATACCCTGCATATCCTGACAAAACCCTGCTGACTGAGATGTGGAGAACATTAACTTGACAATGCCTATGAGTAACTTGACAATGACGAGTAGCAACGCCCAAAGCACAACTTGCTTTATCGTTTAATTGAATCTAACTAGGACGGATTATTACAAAATGAACATCATTCTGTATTGAAGAAAACTGGAAACTAAAGATTGAGACCATGCATTTTTCAACAATGAAATTACATTTAGTTAGAAGTAGGGTCATTGTTTCATAGACTTCTATATAATCAGATACCAGATTTCTTTTTTTAACCATTGAGTCCCCCCCCCCCCTGCTGGCTATAAGAGAGAATGCAGGTTTTTAGGCACTTTCACATTGGCTGAAAGTGCCATGACCCGCAGGTAGCCGATTGGTCCATACACTACACATAGATGAATGGTAATGTATATATTGTCTCTGTTGCTCTAAGCCAAACGTGTTTTACCGTGGGAACAAGCCAAACTCTCTTCCCAACAACGATCTGTTTGCCACAGAACAAACTAAACCTTATAGGTCACAATTCTCATGATTTCAGTTCCTCTGATGATCCAGAGGGGACCCAGACACAAAAGAGGGCCCCTGCAGATCCAGCTTCAGTTCAAAGGCTAAATTCTGCACATACTGTAGTAGGATTCACTGGATTAGAGTAAAGGCTTTCTGTGGTGGAGCAGACTGAGGTAAACCGACCTCAATGACACAGTCAAAAATGCTGTAGCTGTCGAGTTGACAAGCTTCTAAGCTCACAGCCCACACCCTCAGCGGAGAAGAGAGAAATGAGATAACTTCACTTCCTTCCCACACAGACAAAACGAATGTGCTAACAGCAGTTAACAGGACAGGGTGTGGGACTGTGCTTTTGTACTAGACACTATAAAATTGTCTACAGAGACAAACAGTTCACAAAGGTTAAGACAGAGTACAGAGAAACTGCAACTCAAGCACATCCTGCTCAGACACAATTCAATCCTGTTGTTAGCTCCAGAAAGAGAATCTAAGGCTTTATCACAAATTAAAAATGTCATAATCATGTTTTTGAAACATACAAACAAGGCCTTGATATATGGTAAGTCACATATATCACAAACAATCACTGTCTGTCTGTCAAGCACACACTTGAAACCATGTACATTATCATAGCCATTGAGGCCATAGGACACCAGTGGATGACGGAAAGATAAGCTAGGCTGAAATACAGTATGTACCTGGGAGCCATCTCAGGGGCAGCGCTCAGTTTGTAAAGGAGATTAAGCTGCAACCACAGCCATGCACAGTCACCCTGCCAAGGTTCAGTGTCACAGATCTGCTAAGGACAAAGCCCATCCATAAACCTAACACTGCTGCACTGTGTTCAGTCTAATGTCTGTTTGATTTACAAGAACGGAGATCTGATAGGCTGTTAATGTCAGAGGGGGAGAGCTTCAGCTTTCTGTCGACACCCCTAATGCACTGAAGTGTTCACACCTTTCCATGAACCCTTTACCCTCAATCATATAACCTTAAATATGTATTCCTTTATGCATGAGCGCCCTTTGTAGACACAACAATACAAATAAATGTTTAACGTTTCGTATTGTGCAAACAAGATAAAAAACCAACAGGAACTTTAATATAAGATAAAACTGACACTGTACCAATAATAAATAATCCATTTCAGGATCATTTAAAAAACCCTGAGTTTTTAAATTAAACCTCCAGAAAAAAAGCTTAGATTCAGATTTGTTGTGTACTTTGATTTCCTGTACTGTACAGTATGTATGATTAAGCAACTATCAACATTACATCTCGCTTGATTGACTAAATTAAAATCCAGTCAAATGATTTAAGTATAAATTAGAGCTAGAGGGCACTTCTGAAGTGATAATACAATCAGACCCCTTTTAACACAATCTTGTGCTCACAATTAAAGACTCAACACACAAATCACCACTATATATCATATTAAGCTGATAGCATGATCTTTCCACTGTGTGAGCTGTAACTCCTATAATCTGTTTGCTCAGGCAGATGGGACATTTGTTCTCCTAATGAGCAGTCCTCCTATTCGCTGCACTGATAATGGCTACATTTGCATGACTTCCTTAAGGGGTCCAGTGGAAATGTGCTCTAGCTGTCCCCACTGATCACAGGTTATGTGACCCTCACCCAGTCAGTTCAGTCTGGGCTGCTGGGACGGGGGGGTAGACCTATGCTGGACACAGGGACTGATTTCTCTGGACCTGACTTGAACTCCATTGATAGGGACAATTCTACAGTTTATTGGTGACAGGAAGTCTCTTATATGGGGCCCTAACCAACACCCCACACAGTGCACTTTGCTGGTTTAAGACCGACACAGTTGGTATTTTCACGCCATGTGCCCATGTTGTGTAAGTAGCGCCCATGGGTATGATGGTATTGAGGTTTGGTCGGACCAAATGTTGTCACATTGCTATGTTTTTGCAACAGAATACATTAATGCATTGACCAACACTCTTTTTTAGGGGCATTATTCAGATAGAAATATGCGCATTAAAGCTCACCTATTATTCTATATTTGAACAATATATTATAGGGCAATATCTATACAAAACATGTCTCTGAAGTGTTTTGCTCAAAATACCAAACAGATCACCCATTGTAGTCATGCCTCATACCCCTCTATTTCAGCCTTGTTACTAAAGTGCTGATTCTGGGTCAGTAGCTACGGGGACACGCCCCCTTTGGAGCCACATGCAGCAGAGCTGCATAGAGAAGCAGATTCCCAGCTAAATGCTGCCTTGATTAAAAGCAATATTATGTTCCAAACCAAATCAAGGATTATTTCTGAAACAGTATGGAGCTCAAATGCTTTTTCTTTTGCGGGTTTACCACAAGGTGAGTACCTTTTTATATCCTGCTTTTTTACACCTACTCTCTCCAGTACATAGTTAGCTCTGAGTGTTAGCGATGCTTGCTATTGTAAAAAAAGACCATATTACTTTCAAAACACCTCGCGCATTGTCTCTGATACAGCAACGTTTCTGATAGGGCCGTGGGCGTAGAGCCAGCCCACATTTCCGATATTACATCATGACAGCAGCAAATCTGGATCAGCTCTGTTGTACACCCGTATTTTCTTTTTTTTAGAGATGTGGGTAAGGAGGAAAAGAGAGAGGGTTTTATTTTCTGACACTTTGTGAGTCTCCTTACACACCGGGGACACATATATAAAAGACATCAAATAGTAGGGCTGCTCAATTAATCGTATTTTAATCGCAATTACGATTTTGGCTTGCAACGATTATGAAAACAACATAATCGAAATAAAGCGATTATGTTTTTTATTTTTATTTTATTTATTTTTTATTGGTTTTTCAGTTGAATTATACTTAAAGTTCAGGGTAATCAACTGTTAAAAACATACTGTTCAAAACATTTTTTTCAATAAATGGATGTTTTCAAAGTAAATGGATAATCGTTTTTAATAATCGTGATATCAATTATTGACCCAAATAATCGAGATTATGATTTTTGCCATAATCGAGCAGCCCTATCAAATAGTGGACCATTAATTAATAGGGGACCTTTAACTCAACTCAAGTCCAATTTGGCTATTCAGGAAGTTTAGTAGTCCCAGATTATGAGCCGTTTAACAAGCAAAAGTGAAATTGTACACTCCCTGAATGCACTTGAGCCATGCACATTAGACCCCACTATAGATTGTTTAATAGGGCCAAAGATGTAAAAAGCTCAGTGCCTTCTCTCACACTCTCTGCCTGGTGTCTATGAAGCAAACCTACTACTTAGACAACCTCAGTATGGCATGAAGCCAGATCCATTTGACTGTCATTCCACATCCTTCTCAGACCCAATGCTTCTGATGATCCCAGGAGTAGCAGTTACAGTGCTATCTATCAATATTTGCATAGCGACCATCTGGTGAGAACTGTGTGTTCTAACTGATGTAACTCACACAGTACTGCATATGTACAAACGTACGTGTTGAGTACAACAGCTTCAAAGATAAGATGTGTGCTAACCACAATATCACGTTACACAGTTCACTAGTCATAACACACATTGACATTACACATTGATTTGCCTTGCAACAGGCTGAGCTGTTTGTTGCGAGACTATTCTAAGATGAACACAAACATTCTTACATTAAAGGCTACCATACTAAGGCCACGTTCACATCATATCGCTCAGACCATGATTATATTACCTTATAGTTTTAAGTTCAAGCAAGAGAGCTGACAGCTACAATATCGCTCAGATTTAAAATAACATTTCAACAAACCAGTGGCAAAATGGCTACAAAACTACTTTGCAGAAATATTTGAAGACAATCCAATATTTACACATAATGCAATCATTCCAGCTTTAAAAAAAAAGCTACTGTTTGTTTGCCTTTGGTTTACATTTGTTGATGCATTAAAAGCTCCCAAGTGGGGATAACAATCCAACAACATGGATACATACAGTATAAAACTTACTAAGCATCTTCTCTAACAAACATGTTAACGTTAGCTCGTTTATGTGCAACCTTTCTCACAGCCTGTAATACATACAAAAGAAAAACAAATCTGTATAGTAAACAAATGGCCACTAGCCCCCCCACAATGCTCATTTCCTGTTGCGTATAGCTCAGTGATGGCTGCAGACAGAAAGGGCACGAACCAGGGTGCGGTTTCGGTAAACTGGTTCATAGTTTGTACCATCGGGGACTAGCTCTCTCTGGAGACGTTTAATCTGGCCTGGCTTGCTTGGAAAAACATTTTCCCCAGCACTCACATTAGCAGTCAAGCGTTGGCCACAGGGAGAGGTTTACAATGTAAACCATTTTGGAGAGAGTTGCTGCTGTGTGAAAATGTTTTCTGTGCCTTCTCTGCCAGACTCCGGCGGGAATCCAGTAAGGGTTTCCTCTAACTCACTGGCCCTCATTCAAAATACCTATCAATACTGTGTTAGTATCTGACACATCACTACGCTGTTTTCTTCCCGGCAGAATAACAAATGCCAATACTGAGAGTGTACGTTTAAATCAAAAGCCTGGAATCCTACTTCTTTGATTATCACCAAGAGACAGACAGCATGCCAAGACCAAAAGGCTCAGAAACTAATTTTGTCGGGTGGCAGAAGCAATTAAACTGGTCTACAAATAGAGCATGAAGGAACAGCATGATGTGAACCTGCTTTTATGAAGCTTCAAAGCCTGTGTGCCGATGCAGTTCCTTGAAGATAAGAGAACAGAAACAAAAACACAGGACCAGTGGAGGCCACAGACCGCAGGAGATGACAGAGGAAAGGACAGCATACTCATCATCTGACTGCTCTTTTAGTGTCATAACAGTTTGACCATTAAGAAGAAGAAGCACAGATGTGTTAGGCAACAGTTTGCTAACATTTGACACATTACATTAAATGCACAGGGTGATATGTCACTGTGGTGCTTACAGCTTGTTCTATTGCCCCCAAGTGGCCAGAATAACCAATAAACACTGCTTTGACACCACATTTTGCACTTTTTCAACAAAATAATAATATAATCCAAAATTATTGTATGCAGTAAGAGATTTTCCATAAAACGGGCCCTATAATGCTTTTTGGAGGTTTCCCTTTCCCTGTAGTGTGTTATATAGGTGTTTGTGCATGAAAATGGTCTACAAAGGCTTAAATCCCAAAGTTGCCTGGATTGTAGTCCTTTGTAGTGACATCACTACGTAACACTTGCCTTTCTATTGGCTAGCGCTCCCACATATTGTATGTGATAGGATACTCTGATAGTGATAGATGTGATAGGCATCTCTAAGCGGTTAACCAATCACAAGTGAGGCAGCCAGCTAACCAATCAGAGCAGACTGTGCTCTGGTTTTAGACCAAGGGTGAAAAGAGGCGCTGCAGCACAGGCAGTATGAGAAACATAAAGCACTCTTCAACATTAAAGCATGTCACAATAGAGGAACAAAATACATTTATGGAACCTTAAAATGAGCATGATATGGCCCTTTTAACATTTGAGCTTAATGCATATAAATCATGAAATATCTGTTTGAAGATTACACAAACAAAACAAAGCAGATTGGTACTGATTTTCCCTATGAGACACTAGATACTCTGTGGAATGGAAACAATCAGGTACATTAGTTGTGAGATTAGATTTGCAGATTTAACTATGTGACTACCATTCAACACATAACTACAGAGCTGAAAGGCTTGGTACAGCACAGTGTTGGCAGACTGTTCCCATGCAGCTAATCAACATCAGCAGTCAGATCGCCATACTCCCCATTTCCAGCCATTTTCTTTGGAGTAGGCCCCTCTTTGAAAACCTGTTCTACGTTAAAGAGCAAAGGGTTCCCTGGCTCCCCTGAGGGAAGTGTGCTAACTTCGGCTCATTATTTAAGAACAAGGGAAAGTTGACTGCTAGCAGAACACTCCCCTATTACAATTACAATTACCCCTATATTACGCCTGTAGTCTCTCAACAGCCATTACTGGCGGGCACTACAATATTGGTTCAGTTGGCCTCCTCCTCTTGAACTTAATCTGCAGGAGCCATCACAAGATTATAACAAGCAGAAATATGTTCTCTGCATCATATGAAGTAAAACAGTTGCATGTGAGACCCTAGGAAAACCTGCATTTATTTACATAAAACTGTCTCCTAAAAGAGAGAAGATTATTATGTATAGTCGTGGTAGTAATTAGTGTTTTAAGTTCCTTTTAACAAAATGAATACACACAATAGAAAGACGAACACACAAAATGTATCATCTCACTAGAGGAAGAAACTCAAATTACACATTTAAATAAGAGAGTAAGAAAGCAGCCAGTGTAAACGTTCTAAAGAGGTTTAAGCATCTGACAGAATGTATGCAGTCCTAACAGTATGTCAAGTCAAGGGCTTTCAAAATAAGCTGATATGATTAGATTTGTCTGTGATTTGTATCTTTTTCCCTTCCTGTATTGCCTGGGGTATTTGAAGAAGCCTTTTTTCCCCGAGCTTGATGGGAACTGGAGGCCTGCGCAGCATCTGGTTGACTTGGAAACAGCTGTGTTTTCACAGATCTGACTGAGGGTTTATAGCTGCTCCCAGCAAGCCTGGGTTCACTGGGCCTGCTTGGCTAAATAACGTTAAATCTCACGTCTGCCTCTCACTCACAGTCGCACGGAAACACTGTTACTGTCACTGTTGTTCCTCTTGTTCTCTGGGAATGTATACAGTACGGTATAATACGTCTGGTGAAGGATCTAGGACATTTCAAGGCGTCGGTGTTAAATTAATAAATTACAGTTCACTTCGGAGCCATAAAGTCAAATGTAATGCATACATTTTAGTTCCTGTTATGGGCTGGATTGTGTCTTCTGTTAATACTCACTCACACACTGAAGAAAATTGACAAGAAGTGATAACTGATGATATAACTTCAACACCTTTTAGCAGTCCTGGAAATAGAACTTTGGGCTTCATAAACACCAGTCTCATTTTACTGAACTGTTAACTTCATAGTTGTAACTTTCTATATGGGTGTGTATGCACGTGCTTCACCACACTAACTCCATTCACCAATCAGTCCATAAATCTCCACCGCCACAGCTGAAACACAACACGTCATGTAACACAATACAGATTCCACATGTGTTCCTCAGCAAGAGAAAGCCCACTTATTTCAACCAGTTGCTCTCTCCTCCAAACATGAAAGAAAACCTGAATGTGTAGCGATGTAATCTAATGTGGTTTATCCTGCATTAAGTTTAGTATATCAGATATTATTTAAGAGTGCATGAACACTGGAGCTGATCCAAGCTGCTGGGAGAAGATTGCAAAGTCATATAAACCTAATTTCTTTGCATAGTTTGCTGAGAATCTGCGTTATAAAATGTTAAGTATACTTGTCGTGACTGAAAGACCCACAGACTGACATAGATATGTAGGTTACACAATCATGCACATATATCTCAGCAAAGTATACAAAGGCACATGAAAGGGAAATCCACTCAAATTGGCGTGATAGTATACACACAGAAATAACTGAGTGACTGTGCTTTTAGTACAGGATTAGAGCTGACTGATGCTCAGGCAGATTACTCGGCATTCTCTGGTCACATAACCCGAGACCTGCGTGCCTGAACGCAGCAGTGGAGCAGGTCATCCAGCATGGTGCTCTTCAGACTAATCGGTGGTTTCAAGCCAAACAAAATAGCAACATAATCAAGAAACTGCTTTTATTTATTTATTCTATTCTGTTCTTTTTTAAACATTTCTGTTCCCTAGTGAACAGTTTTGAAGTCTAATTGTGTTCGTTTTTCCAGTTTATGCAAGTCTTTCCAGTTTATGCAAGTTTTTCCAGTTTATGCAACTTTATACTTTTACTACGTTAAATGTATTTTATAGAAAGATTTCTTCTTATTCCACGAAATAAGAGGTAGATTCTTTTTTTTACATTTAAAACATGACAAAGTAAGATAATATGATGCTATCAATTGTATTGTTCCTAAAATTACAAAGCACTTTAGTAGTAAGTAGCATTAAGGAGGATTAACATATCGAATAACATTTTAATGCTAATACTTTGAAATGTTGTACAATCTGTAAAAATTTGTATTTCAAATGCTGGACTTTGAGAAGAAATAAGGAATTTTTCCAACTGATGTATTGATACTTTTATTAAAGTTAAGTAACTAAATACTTTTTACATTACTGCTTTACAATATTGAGTTAAAAAATAAATCACTATAAATATTTCCTAACCACACATATAACAACTCAAGCCTAGGTAGTGTAACCTACATACACACCATTAAAACACCAGTTCCTGCATGACTTACATAACATACATGAACATACATTACAATGTAAAACATATATATTATATAATGTGACGTTCCATTACTCCTACTCTCAGTCACCGCATATAGTTCCTAAAATAATCAACCATATGTTTCTGTAGTTACACTATAAGAAAGGGCCCCAGTAATCTCCAGATTGGGAACCATAAATCCTTCGGTGACTATGACCTTGTGGGGAGTAACATTCAAGATGTGGAGGAAAAAAAAAGCTATTTTTGGAGGATTTTCAATCAAATAAACAATTCTGGGCGACTGAAGAATGAGGTGGTTCACTCACAGGAAGCCTTTGTGGAGGAAACTGGGATGCACTATGCTGGTGTGAGGGCACCCTCTCCTGGTTATCACTTGAATGTATTGTTATTCTGTTTACAATATGGTCAAACTAGCTTAAAAATGTATATAAAATATGGGGAACAATTATATGCAGTATGATTTAGGTGATGCTTTTTATAACCAAGAAAGGAGTCGTTTGAGCATTTGTGTGTTCAGGACATCACCCACCTGTATTTGCCAGTTCTGACTTGTAGGCCTTTCATTCCACAGTTTTGTGCACCACCCACATCGTTCACCAGATCATCCCCGATCATCAGTGCCTGCAAGAGAGGAGGGAGAGTACTGTAAGAAAACTAACTTTTTTTTAGCTGCTTTTGTGTTTTGCTAAAGGAGTTTAGAATTATTTAAAGGGGACCTATCATGCAAAATGCACTTTTGTACGTCTTTTATACATGAATATGTGTCCCCGGTGTTCCAGGGAACTCACCAAGTGTCAGAAAACACAACCCTCTCTATTTTCCTCCATACCCAAATCTCTAAAAAAGGGGCTGCAACGGATCTGATAAAAACTGATCCAGATTTGAACACTGTCCTGACGTCAGGACGGTGGCGCTACAGCTATTGGGCCAACTCTCCACCTATCAGGAGGAGACAGCCACGGCCATTGCCGTTCGAAAGCGCTGGAGACGCTGTAGTACATATGCCAGGCCTCTAGATGGTGCTGTTGCTCACAGAATCAACCCTTGCAAAAACAGAGCTAACATTTTTCAAATTGAGCGAAATGAGGCATGGCTAAAATGCATGATCTGTTAAATATGCCTTATGGTCCTACACTATATTATTCAAATATAGCATGATAGGTCCACTTTAAATAAGAGTCGGTAATAAGGTAATCGGTACTTGTCAGATGTAGTTCAGCATGTGCTTCAATCTCTTTGTGTTTCTGTAAATAAACCTCTCAGTAATCCTATCCACGACTTGGTGCTTGTTGTCACACAAGCGTGAGTTCGCACCACTGCCTATTAGTAAAAAGATCATTCTGAAATAAATTGTGAAAGTTAACAAGAAAAGAAAAGATTGAAATGTGAGAGGAATAGAACTTCTCGAAAAGTTTGGTCCTTTCTTCTGTAATGAGATACGGTTCAGTTTATAAAAATGTTTAAGGTGGGTGCTCAACAAACAAGGAATTTGTATTTTAGGAAAAAACATGCTCCACCATCTCTGCATGAAAGCCAGTGTGAACAACAGAAGGCTTTGAACAGAGCAGCAGATGTAGCAGTGAAAGACAAGAAACCCAGAGAAAAGGGTGAGGCTTAAACTAAGATTAGCAAAGAGTGCTAACTGCCAGGGACAAAAATAGATATGTTTAGAGAGACTGCAGCACATACTTTATACTTGTGATACTGATAAGTGCCACACAGTGCCAGACATTAAAACACATGTTCAGACACCTGCTGAGGAAAAAGTGAGTGCTCAACCAAACAGGCAGTGTCTTGGCTTTGTTCTGTAATTCCAGTATGAGTACCAGTGTTCAAGCTGCTGGTGGCTAAATAAATCATGCTAACTATCAGATTGAGGTTATGTGTTCAATCCCATTTTTGTTACGTACCTCATGCGGTTGAAGCCCCATGTCATTGAGTACACTCTGGAAAAATGTTGGTGAAGGCTTTCCAACTACTTCCGCCTTTAAATCACAGGCATACTAAAAGGAACAAAAAGTTAACGAGTCATTGTTTACGCGTGCCAAACTGCTCTTCTTAATGAATACATTAAAACAAATGATGCACCTACTGTACCTCCAAAGCCTTCATATACGCCCCGACATCTAGTGCTAAACCATCTCCCTCCTTGTAGTACCTCCTAGGAAGAGCGTAACATCAAAAGTATTTTGACTTTTTTTTTTCATGTTGAAATATAGGTAATATAGCAATGACTATTTTATATTATCTTACCCTCCGCCCAAGGAGAACAGCACTGGCTTCTCCAGGCCTATAAGGACCCTGAATGCCTCGTTCAAGTTCTGGTAGGTAAACTTTTCAGCTGCGTCTCCAATCACCACGCAGTTTGGGTTGGTCTTATCAACACTGTCAAACTCTGGGAGAAGTCCTGAAGAGGAGTAAACATAAATACTTTTTAGGGTTGGGTCATTCAAAGGGGATGAGGATACGTCTGCTGAAATTGTACATTTTATTCTAGGCAACACATCTAATGGGAAGACCAAAACCAAGAAGTATTATCTGAATAGCCAAAATATTATTATTCTGTGCCATAGACTTCCATTGTTGTGTAAGAACTTTGCACATTAATAAGTCACAACAATACATGTTGTTTAATATAAGTGAAGATAAAAAAATCTATTTTATTGAGTTTATCCAACATACACTGTCATGCTCTGCTCAAAGTACTTGAACTATTTCTGATTTCGATATTTTTTGATTTTATTCAACTATATATGTGCACGGGGTTCGAAGAGTTGGGGTTGTTTTGGTCTTTTCTTTCGATGTATGGGCGATAACAAAAGGCTTATTGTTCAATGGACGTCAAAATGCAACAAGTCTTGAACAATTTAAAGCATTACCATCATATACCAGCAGGTGAGGCCGAAAGCCCCTCTCCTTGAGGACAGCTACGGCTGCAGGAGCAGGAGAGAAGACTTCAGACACAGAGATGTCAAAGCCCAGCCTTTTGAGCTTGTCCACAAACGCCTCTCTGTTGAGCTGGGTCTCATTGGTGCAGAAGCGCAGCTGCAGGTCCGATGCCTTGAGCCTTAAAGAAAGTCAAAAGGTCGTAATGATGATGATGGAGCACACACAAGAGGGTTCTCAATACTCTAATTTCCCCTCCTCGACTCCTATCCTCGAGACGTGCCGCCCACAGGAGAGGCGAGCGGAGGACTGAGGAGGGGAACCGAGGAGAGGAAGCAGCAGGCGGTTAGAGAAATGAGAACTCCTCTCCTCTGAGCGGTCCTTTTAAAGAGACGTCCATTAATGATGACAGGAGGCACAGCAGCACTTTGTCTGATGGACAGATGTGTTCATGACGACTTATATATTTACTTTTAATTCATTGACAGTGCGGTATAATGAGACAATAACAGGCTACAGATGCGGACATATACACACACACATATATTTATATACAGGGTTCGAGTTATACTGTAAACTGAGCTCTATAACGCGTGCACACGCATGCACGCGCACACACAAACTCAAACACACACACACACGCACCAATAATAAACATATGGACAGGGGTTACTATTTAAAAAAAATTGCAAATGTATTTGGGAACCTATCCATGTGAACATATTTTGGGGGTGGACCTCAAATCCTAAGATATTTTTTTAAATTTTGGAGTTAAATGCATCAATGTGGTGCATTTTGAGGGGAAAATAAAGAGACTAGATATATGGAAACACCCATATGAAACAGATGCCACATCAAGTAGACAGACAGTCACCCTGTGTGAGGCAAACCCACATTTGCGCAGCGTTGTGTTCACAATAGCCTACATTAAAAAAAAAAAATCGCTAGGCCATCGGGAAACCTCCCGATGGCCAGTCCGGGCCTGCCAGCAGCCCTCTACTTGCTACAAACTTAAATATGAAAACATAGCCGTGGGAACATGTTTCAAATGGGGGGTGCTGTGGGGATGACACCAGGGCCGGTTCTGACCAATTTGCTGCCCTAGGCAAGATTTTTGCTGGTTCAATTATATCTTATTTGATCAGTTAACATTTATTTATTCATCCATATTTTTTAATCTCTCCAGTTTTAAAGGATATTGTTGGTTTACTGTCCTATAGTATACATGTGCCAAGAGCAAGGACTGTCTTAGGTAAGACAGCTTTTATGTGCGCAGATCCACTTGCTTGGAACAATCTTCAGCAAGAATTGAAACTGAGCAATCTCATTCCTCTGCATGTTTTTAAAGCTAGGCTAAATGAAATGCTCGTTGATACTATGGGTACTTGTAAATGTCTATAACTATGTAAATGTATCCTGTAAATATAATGTATGATGTCCTTTATTGTTTTATGTTTCATGTGGAACCTATATGCTGCAGGTCTCCCTTGAAAAAGAGATCTATGATCTCAATGGGACCATCTGGTTAAATAAAGGTTTGAAATGAAATGAAATGACATTGGAATGATTTCAAACCTGTTTTTATTTATCCTAATAATTATAAAGGTGTGCCTTGGAAATATTTGTTTACATAAATTGTGATAAAACCGTTTGAGACACACTGAGATAACTTAGACTAAAGTGAACTAAACACTCAGAGTCCTTTACCTCACTGAGCCTCTCAGGGCAAATGGAAGATGTAACCGGGGTGAAAAGGGTGTTATCTTTACTTAATTATGAATGTGAACAGTTGTATCAACAGCTTTTACAATGTGCTGCTGACTGCTGGAAAGTGGTTTTACTTTAATGTATTTGTTTCGTCCATTGTGCTAATGCAGGTGGAGCCGACCAGTTATACAAGAGGTAGATAATAGCTGTACTTTTTTTTAATGAGCCACATGCCATGATGCACCAACATAATTGTATTATTTAGACTGACATTAAGAAGTTGAATCAACTCATTACAGGGCGAGAGAGTGAGAGAGAGAGAGAGAGAGAGAGAGAGAGAGAGAGATCAGACAAAGTGATATGAGTGATAGTGAAACGTTTTAACTTTCATTTAGCAAAACATAGCGTGAAACTTTACATGCAAGTTTCAAAGTAACTTCCTGAAATGTAATTGTCTGCGGTGATTCTACGGAGTCCCCAAAGGCCCAAAAGTGTGCACACAAAACATATTTTCGGCTGCCCGGGCATAAATCTCTGTTAGTTTAAACTCCCACTTCACTACTTTACATTCAAAACAAATAGCTTATAAAATGTGGCACGGCATTATTGATAAAGCTACATATTAGTCTATAAAATAGTGACATCATACTTATCTTAACCAGCAACACCAATAAAATACTGCTTCACATAAATGCATCGCAAATAATCATCAGTTTGTATTCAATGCATATAGAGGCAACTGAACCACACATCAACATTTCATCCATGCATTTCTTCACTTGTCAGTTGTTGTTCAAGCTCTCAAACAAACAAGCGGGCAGTACATCACATTGGCTCTTTTTGCTGCTACTTTGACAACATGGTTGCAACCGGTTTTGTTTTTGTGCTGTTGATGCCAATTTTCTTTTTTTTCTATAGTGAGTTGATGATTTCATAAACTAAGAGTGAGGTACATTTTCGCCTCGCACATTTTCCATCCAAATGAAGCAACATTTCTAAATCATTTTCAGACAAATTTGACTACACATGTTAGTGTTGTTAGATCTTATTGTCTTATATTTTTGTACAGCACTTTGAATTGCTTTGTGTTGAAAGGTGCTATATAAATAAACTTGCCTCGCCTTGCCTAGTGATGACTCACAATCTACTAGGATTAATAAATGTCCAAAGTGTCTATTACGTTAGTAGGAAATCCGACCTAGAGCAATTGAGCATTGGAATAGAACATGTTGTTTCATACGGCCCAATGAGAACAAACACGAGGCAGAATCTAAACAGGAAAGTGTAAAAACATGTTGAATCATTAAACATCTGATAGAACAAGAACAAGACACACCTAGTTTTTGTTTTTCTAAAAACAAAACAATGAGGTAGATACTAGCTGTCATTTTTTTTTTTAAAGGAGGGCCAGCTTGGGCGTATTGTTGTACATAGCCGTGGGAACATGTTTCGAATGGGGGGTGCTGTGGGGATGACACCAGGGCCGGTTCTGACCCATTTGCTGCCCTAGGCAAGATTTTTGCTGGTTCAATTATATCTTATTTTACCAGTTAACATTTATTTATCCATATTTTTTAATCTCTCCAGTTTTAAAGGATATTGTTGGTTTACTGTCCTATAGTATACATTGGAATGATTTCAAACCTGTTTTTATTTATCCTAATAATTATAAAGGTGTGCCTTGGAAATATTTGTTTACATAAATTGTGATAAAACCGTTTGAGACACACTGTGATAACTTAGACTAAAGTGAACTAAACACTCAGAGTCCTTTACCTCACTGAGCCTCTCAGGGCACATGGGAAATGTAACCGGGGTGAAAAGGGTGTTATCTTTACTTAATTATGAATGTGAACATCAAGGCCGAAAATTAGTTTTTTTTGTATTATATTTGTATTATATTTCCATTTAATCTTGTGGACGTGCAGATTCCCTGTCCTCCATCAGGGGGTGCCGCAAGCACCCTCAGCACCCCTACTTACCACGGCCCTGTATGAAAAGGTTCAACTACGCACACACACATCATCTCGGCTGCGCAGCACGCTCACAGGCATAGATTGTGCAAGAGGTGCAGTGCAGGCATATTGTTATTCAAGAGATGCGTTGTTCTTTTGGAAAACATGTTTTTCTTTTCAATAATACTCATTACATTGACACATGCATTATTTGTGATTAAAATAATGGTTGTTGGTAATGTATTAGCGACCCCCACAGATGTATGATTTCACTGCGTCCGTGGGAGCTCAGACCCCTCCTTATGGGAGTTCAGCTCCCATTGGCTCCCACATAACTCGAACCCTGTTTATATAAATATATACAATTTCAGAATCAAACAAGTATGAGAGCACTCTCATAATAACGTAACACAATCAGAGACTGGATATATCCCCCCCCTCTCTGGTCGCTTGGCTCAACCCCGCTATCCCGGACTCCGCCATTGTCCCTGAGGGATTCTCTATTTTTCGTCAGGACCGGACTGCAAACTCGGGGAAAAGTAAGGGAGGCGGTGTGTGTGTAATGACTAACAACAACTGGTGCTCAGATGTGAAGATTATTTCATCGGACTGTTCCGCACAGCTAGAGCACCTCATGATCTCATGTCGGGCCTTCCATCTGCCGAGGGAATTCACATCTGTTGTGATAACAGCAGTGTATATCCCGCCGCAGCCACTCGCCGACAACAACACGGCACTCGATCAGCTGTTTGGGATTATTGATAAAACCGAGACTTCACGGCCAGATGCGGCGTTCGTTGTGGCCGGAGATTTCAACACCGCCAACATGAAGAAGGTTTTGCCAAAATATTACCAACACATCAACTTCCCGACGCGCGGGGGAAACATACTGGACCATGTTTATTCCCCTTTCCGGAATGGATATAAGGCTCTCCCTCGCCCTCCCTTTGGCAAATCAGACCATATCTCACTACTGTTGTTGCCTGCGTACAAGCAGAAACTTAAAAGGGACAGACCGATAACAAGAACAGTACAACGATGGAGCGAGGAGTCAGATGAGGCACTGCAGGATTGCTTTGCATCCACGGATTGGAGTGTGTTTGAGGACAATAACATCAACACACACACACAGACACTGTCATCTGCTACATTGGGAAATGCATCGATGACGTGGTACCGAAGGTTTCTGTACGGACATTCCCAAATCAAAAGCCCTGGGTAAACGGTGAGTTGCGCGGCAAACTGAAAGCGCGCACTATCGCGCACACAGCGGGAGATTTGGAGGAGTACAGGAAGTCTAGGTATGATCTCCGGAGAGCAATTAAAAATGCAAAGAGACAGTACAAAGACAAGGTGGAATCTGACTTCAAAGGCTGTAACACTAGGAATATGTGGGCGGGACTAAGGACAATGACTGACTACAAAGGAGCAGCGGGGGGTAGGGCTGTGCAATTAATCGTATTTTAATCGCGATTACGATTATGGCTTGCGACGATTATGAAAACAGCATAATTGACAAAATACGATTATTTTGCTGGGTGCGCTTTCGCCCCTCCCTAAAAGCCCACTCGGCCACGTGGGAGTGACATGTGTGAGTGTTCAGCGCGAGCGAAGATGTCAGAACAAGAGCAGCAACTCGTTAAAAAGAAGGGTAAAACTATTTCCACTATTTGGAAGTACTTTGGCTTTCAGGAGTCCGACGTGGAGCAAAACAAAGTACAGTGCAGGATTTGTTACCAGGTTGTGTTGGCACCACACGCTAACACAACCAATCTCTTTAATCATCTGAAATACAACCACAAAGTGCAATACGACGGGGCAATAATACAACAAAAAGCAGACCAAAAAGATGCCCGCTCGACTTCATCCACAACATCATCACAGTCATCGATTCAGGACGCATTGCACAGAGCAACGGCCTACGCGACGAGCTCGCAGAGACACAGAGATATTACAGGTGCCATTACATTTCACATCGCTAAAGATATGTGCCCAGTTAGCACTGTTAGCAACCAGGGCTTTAAGCAACTTGTCAACACGTTGGACAAGCGTTACGAGATGCCGTCTCGGTATTATTTCAGCAGGTCTGCGCTGCCTGCGCTATATGACAAATGCCGTGGGGAAGTTGAGAGAGATGTGGCTTCAGCTGACTACTTTGCCACCACAACGGACCTATGGTCTAGCCGCACCATGGAGCTATACATGAGCCTCACAGTTCATTATATCGATGCCGATTTCAATTTGAAGACAAAGTGTCTCCAAACCGCATTTTTCCCTGAAGACCACACGGGGCAAAACATCGCCCATGGACTGAGGGAAGCGATGGCTGCTTGGGGGTTAAAAGAGGATAAACTCGTCTGTATGACTACGGACAATGCCGCAAATATAAAGCTGGCGGCTGAGGTCAATGGATGGATGAGGCTCCAGTGTTTCGGGCATAGACTCCACTTGGCCATAGGTGAGCAGGATTCCTTCCTCCTGTTGTATGTAATATGTCATTTTAACAACAGCAACAACAATAATAGCAATAGTAAGTCATTAACATTGATGATCTCTCTCTTAATATGATAATATTAATTACATATTATTATTATTATTATTATTATGTTATGTGTGAGCTACTCTGTCATCTCTCTCTTTTTTTTCTCTCTCTCTTTCCCTCTCTCTCTCTCTCTCTCTCTCTCTCTCTCTCTCTCTCACACACACAACACACCAAATTATGCTTTGATGAAGATCATGATTATCATCATGATACTAAATAATATGTATTTGTTGTAATCTTAGAGAATGCAATGAAGGATCCCAGGATCGGCCGTGCAGTGGGGCTTTGCAAGAAGCTGGTCAGCAGCTTCTCCTACAGTTGGAAAAAGAAGAGGGAACTTGCATCTGCCTGAACACTCCCTAAAGACAGAATGTCCAACCAGATGGGGATCTAGGCAGGCCATGATCGACAGGGTCCTCGAGCAGCAGAAGGCCATTGCCCAGGTCCTTTCCAGCGACCGAAAAACCAGACATCTCTCCCTCACGTGGCAGGACGTTGATGTACTGGAGGCAATCAATAAGTCGCTTAGCCCTCTGGTGGAATTCACAGACGCACTTTCTGGAGAGAAGTATGTAAGTGTGTCTTTTTTTAAACCAACCCTGCACCTCTTCAACAACTCATTGCTGGCAGTGCAGGAGGATGACACAGACCTCACAAAAAGCATAAAAAAGAAGATACTAGACTATCTCAATGATAAATATGATGACGCAGCGACACAAGAGCTGCTTGACATGGCCTCTGCCCTGGACCCGAGATTCAAGCTCAAATATGTCAGTGAGGACAATCGAGGATCCATTGAAGCCAGCCTGACAACTGAGATGAGGAGGGTGATGACACTCATGGTAATAATAATAATAAAAAATAAAAATGTCAGATTTGACAGTAAATACAATTAAGTGAATGAATGTGTTGTCAAAGTGTTATAATGTAATTCTAGGTATAAATGTTAATACCCATAACCATTTAGTCTGATTAAACATGTCATTCTTATTTTCTTTATAATACTCCAAGGAGAACGCCCCTCTTGAGACGGCAGCGGTGCCTGCAGATGACACGGAGGATGCTGCTGCAGCTGCACCAAAGAAGAAAAAGAAGGGACTGGGGAGCTTCTTCAAGGCCACCGTAGACCAAGCTGCAGAACCTCAACCTGCTCTGGAAAAGGACAAGGCCATAGCTCTTGAGCTACAGTCCTACCTCCAGGCAGTGCCACTGGATGCTGAGGAGGACCCACTAAAGTGGTGGAGGGAATCCCGGAAGTTCTACCCACGGCTCTCCATCCTGGCAAGGAAGTATCTGTGCATCCCAGCCACAAGTTCCTCTTCAGAGAGGGTCTTCAGTACAGGTGGCAATATTGTCACCTGCCTGCGCTCGTCTCTGAAACCAGACCATGTAAACAGGCTGGTTTTTCTTGCAAAAAATCTTTAAGAGATGACATGAGCAGCCCTACCAGCATTTGCCATGGTGGCCATGTTGGCTATATGTTAAGGAGTTGTCAGTAGGTTGTGACAGTGCACTGCAACATATTTGATTTAATTTATTTTTGTCTAATTTATTTTTATTTATCATATTAATATATGTTTAGTATGGTTTTGGAAGTGCGCTCCATTATGTGTTGACCTTGTTTATTGGTAAAATATTATTTGTTTTAAAGTTTAATAAATGGTCAATGAATAATCGTCAAAATAATCGTGATATCAATTATTGACCCAAATAATCGTGATTATGATTTTTGCCATAATCGCACAGCCCTAGCGGGGGGTGCTGCGGGAGTGTCTGCGTGCGCATCTCTCCCAGATGAGCTAAACAGTTTTTTTGCACGCTTTGAGAGCAGCCGGGCTGTGGAGGTACAGAGGGACCAGGAGCTACACTGCCCTTTTGTTTTAAATAGGGCAGATGTGTGTAAATCCTTTAAAAGGGTTAACCCACACAAGGCTCCTGGACCTGATGGCATCCCTGGCCGTGTTCTCAGGGTGTGTGCAGTTCAGCTGGCAGAGGTGTTCACAGACAACCGGTCTTCAACAGGTCCCTGCTGCAGTCTGTAGTCCCCACATGTTTTAAACACTCCATCATCATTCCTGTCCCCAAAAAGACAAAAATCACCTGCCCCAACGACTACCGCCCAGTAGCACTCACCTCCATCATAATGAAGTGCTTTGAGCGGTTAGTCAAATTATTCATCACCTCCTCCCTCCCTGAATCTCTGGACCCCCTGCAGTTTGCCTACAGAGCAAACAGGTCCACAGACGACGCCATAGCCCTCACCCTCCACACTGCCCTCTCACACCTGGACCCGAAGAACAGGAACACATATGTGAGAATGCTGTTCATTGACTACAGTTCAGCATTCAATACCATTGTGCCCTCCAAGCTGGCCATCAAGCTCAGAGATCTCGGGCTCAACAGCGCCCTCTGTGACTGGATCCTGAACTTCCTGACGGGCAGACCCCAGGCAGTGCGGGTGGGAAACATCACATCCTCCACCCTGATTCTAAACACCGGTGCCCCTCAAGGCTGCGTGCTCAGCCCTCTCCTCTACTCCCTGTTCACCCACGACTGCGTGGC
The DNA here is from genome assembly GCF_902827165.1 of Trematomus bernacchii. Lineage (NCBI taxonomy): Eukaryota > Metazoa > Chordata > Actinopteri > Perciformes > Nototheniidae > Trematomus > Trematomus bernacchii. The sequence goes on along the minus strand of NW_022988050.1, from coordinate 9,230,869 downwards.
CACACACAGCTCCAACACCATCGTGAAGTTTGCTGATGACACGACCGTCATCGGCCAGATCACAGACGATGACGAGACGGCGTACAGAGAGGAGGTCGAAAACCTGACATCTTGGTGCCAGGATAACAACCTCCATCTCAACATCAGCAAAACAAAGGAGCTGATTGTGGACTACAGGAAGCAGCAGGGAGAGGGACACGCCCCCATCGCCATCAATGGGACTACGGTGGAGAGAGTCAAAAGCTTCAGGTTCCTTGGGGTCCACATCACTGAGGACCTGACATGGTCTCTTCACACCACCACCATCACCAAGAAAGCTCGACAGCGGCTCTTCTTCCTCCGCAGGTTGAGGAGGTTCAAAATGGATTCCAGGATACTCTGCAACTTCTACAGGTGCACGATAGAGAGTATCCTCACTGGCAGCATGACGGCCTGGTACGGCAGCTGCACCGACCTCGATCGTAAGGCTTTACAGAGGGTGGTGAAAACTGCACAGCACATCACCAGGACGGAGCTGCCATCCATGGAGGACCTTTACTCCCAGCGGCTCAGGAAGAAATCACTACGGATTATCAAAGACCCCCATCACCCCAGCCACAAACTGTTCTTTCTGTTGCCGTCTGGCAGACGTTACCGCAGCATCCTGGCAAGGACAAGAAGATTCGGAGACAGTTTCTTCCCGCGGGCAGTGAGATTGTTAAAAAATTGAACTGTTGAAACAACATCAAACATTCATCTGCTACTCAGTAGTATGTATCTAATACCTAATATATATATATCATTCCAATAACTTGTATATAGACTCGTACTGCACTATTCCACATCATAACTTTATTTCATTTTTATAACTATTATTATTTTTGTATTGCTCATGCTCTTATTGTTATTATGTTATTATGTTGCATTGTTGGAGAAGCCTGTGACATAAGATTTTCAACTGCATAATTACTCTGCTATGTCAGATTGACAATAAAGAACCTTGAACCTTGAACCTTGAACCTTGAAATGGGGAATTGAAATTACGGGCCAAAAGTTGTATTTACAAGTATTAAAAGTAAGCATAGGCCACCAAACCAACTGAGACCCGTCTGTCTGCCGCATCTACACACTGTACAACACACACACCTACACACTGTACCCAGTGGCGGCGCCAGGGTATGGCTGGGATAGGCTACAGCCATACCAAGAAATGGCTTAGCCCCACCATGAAAAATGATGTTAAAGTAAGCAAAATAAAGTCCGCCAACTCGCGCGGAGTAAATTGCACAGACAGCACTTTAGTAAGATTGATTTCAGTAGCCACTTGTTTGGAAATATCGAAGACTAGAAACGGTTTTGAAAACTTTTGTCACGTAGTGATCGTCTTCTCAATAAAAACATCTTTGATGGTCTTCTGGCCAATCAGAATCACGATAACGGCGTGGTGTTGTTGCAGAAAGTCCCGACGGAGAATACTTTTGCTGTAGTACATCTCTATACATCGATACAACATTATTAATGAAATAAGACCCCACGGTTTGATGATTGATAGGTGTGTGGGCTGTCTTTCATTTTGCCACACAGAACGGGGGCTATCCACCCTTATCCACAATGTAAAGTAATTCACACAGCCTCTTCCCTCTTCTCTCTGTGAGGAGCAGCAGGTTCAGCTTTCATTACAAAGTAACAAAACACAAAAATGGCATTCATTTTTTTAAATATGTCGTGTAGTAATAGATGTATTTATTTTTCTTCTCAAGAGAGTACCAGAATGTGTATTTTATGTTAGTATTTCAAAAAATCTCCTGACGTCTGTTATCTCCTTTAAGGAAAGGCATTGGTGCCATATGTGTTGTTGTTACCAGTTTGTGACCGGTCAACTTGTCTGGCACAAATGGTAATTGTTGTGAGAACACTGAGGCACTTCTTTATCGTTTTTTTTTTTTTTAACGGAAAGCACACAAGTTCAGAGGAATAAGCTGTTCCCGTGCTGCTACCATGGACTGGCTGTTACCCACAACCTGCAATATAATTAATCAAGTAAAATTAAAGGATAACAAACTCCAGTTATATCATTCCATATTAATAAATAATATTACATGCAAATGACATTTCCTGTAGGATGCTGAACCCACCTCTCCCCTCTGCCCCCATTGGACCTGGATCTTAACAACCCCCCCCCCACACACACACACACACACACACACACACACACACACACACACACACACACACACACACACACACATAATATATTTATTGTTGTGCCTTTTTATTTGCTCGTATTATGATGGGATATGGTTTAATTTAGTAAATGGTTGTACGTTGTGTGTGAAAAAGGTATATCTCTAAAAAGTGTGTTTATATATATCTATGCGTCCACCTGCCCGATCGGCTACTGCGCATGTGCGAGATGGTCTGCCATATTGCACAACTCCGTATTAATGTGGACCGGAGGGAGAGGGTGACGAGCATAAGTTTCACTTTCCTTTTTTATTTCAATTCCAACTTTGGTCATGAAGAATATGTTTCTCTGTTGTCCCCGTTCATAAAGCATAAAACAACAGCATCAGAGCACGGTGCAGAGTCTCTAGATGAGGGTTAGAACTTAGGAGCTGATTTTTGGACTATTCGACCGCAACCTCTAGATGAGTTTACAGTAGTCCCTCGTTCTTATTATACATCCATGTTGTAGTCCGCTGTATAGAAAACTGTAGTTTCCATAGTTTCCCCACAGCAGCAGACGCACATTTATGACGTCCGCTGGCGCATCATAAACACGTCGGATAGTGAAAGTGCAGTCGGATTCTCTAAAGTACCGCAGTCTCTTCTCCTAAATCCTTTTGAATTCTCCTATCCACTATCCCTTAACCCCGTGACGTTTCACGGTCAAGGAATAGACGATAGGGTTAGAACTTAGGAGCTGATTTTTGGACTATTCGACCGCAACCCGGGTCACTACCGAAGGACCGAGGAGTCGAGGAGGGGAAATTAGAGTATTGAGAAACCTCTACAGTCTGAGCCAACAAAGTAACACTGAGAAGGAGACACCTCTGTGTTTGTTTAAATATGCATCCAGGGTTTTCTAATGCATGCACACAGAGCCACATTCTTGCAAGGAAGTGCCAGTATCCACACGTTAGTAGCAAGCAGCGAGTACGCACTTTGCTCTTTAGGTATTCTCAAGATCCAAGAAGCTAACATCTCTAACAACTCACTACCTGGTCACTTACTTTTTCACTGCTTCAATTGATCCAGGAATGGCAACCCCCCCGCCCTCCCCACTGTCATACAACACACCACACATGTCCAAAATGACACCTTTCAAACTCTTCCCACAGCCTGGCCAGTCCGTGTCAGCCATTGCAGAATGACAGTCTTAAAGGCGCATGCGCGAGAAGCGAGGCAGGCTGACATGAACTAATGTGAACTCATATCGTAACAATTAATATTAATTGATCCGTATTTATGATACTTACAGACACAGTGAGTCCCTAAAATATGTCGCAGTCAAATTAGCTTTTTAAAAAAAAAAGTATTATAATTGATACCGCCACTATGAATTTATTTTTAAATAACTGGACGATACAGTGTCACTGGTTTAATTGGTGATGAGTGTGATTATTATTGCTGCAAATTTTTCGGGGGGGTAGTTTTGATTGATCGATGCAATCGTTGGGAAAGTTGCAACATAGTGGGCGGGTCTTCTGACGCACGAAGCGTTGCCAGGTCTCCAGTCAGCAGCAGAGAGCCAGGCAGAGGCACATCATAATCCGCACCAGAACCAACCATCTGCTTCATCCACCGGACAACACAGGCATCACTCGCGATTCAAGAGTGTTGTATCTTCGCTTGACTTCTTTCTGGTACCGTTTCACTTCCATTTATGTCTCCTCTCTGCTAACCTTTCTTGGTATTTCATTCCTGGCATCAGGAAATTGAAGGCTAACGTTAGCTAGCTACTCGGTTTATAAATAACGGACGTGAAGCACCTGTGTCTGGTTAGCTTCTATCTTAAACAGAGAAACATTCGTTTATATCCACAAAGCCGTTGGGTGTCACGTTGAATTTCAGATTATTCTGCATGTTAACATATTATATAATACTATTGGGCAGTACTGGTTCGTTTCTGGGAGCTGCTTAAAGGGTATCAGTTAACAGAAACTCATACTCGTGGTCTTTATTTAGCTCTTTTACGTAACGTTAATGTGTGTGGGTGTGTTGTGGAGGCAGCAGCCCAGGAACCAATCATGTCCGAAGAGCAGAGGGGGGTATGTACAGTCTACAAACTGTCCTTGTAGCACAGGCCAGGTGCTGTCTGTTTGCTCTGCTTATTTATTCACGATTCAAGGTTATTGCCAATCCAGAGCCAAGTCATCCTCACTGTTAGCCATTGGTAATGTTTCAACTCCTTTCTTGTCAGTGTTGTAACTTATGCCACTGCATGTAACAGTTGGAAAAGTGGGTTTGACTTCAGGGAATTGAATTTGCCTATTATGTTCCCATCTAACTTAAATGCCACAAGCATTAGTGAAAGATGGTGTGATAATCTCACAAGCACTCAGTGCCAAAACATTATGAAGACCACATTCTGAGTGGTACATTTTTAAACATTTGGAAAGTAGCATTCTATAAATGATCAGAAGCAAGGGAACAGCTTACATGTTACAGATAACCACGAATGGAAGTTTCATAAACTATGATGGCGACCAAAGAGAAAAGTCAGGAACATCCCAGTTGAGTTGCTGTGCTGCTTTAGGTTAATCTTTTGCCAATCCCACATCCATCAAAAGTATGTTCATCCGCTATTGTGTTGCGATGAAAGAGATTTGTTGATCAGCAGATCTGCCAAGCCATGTTTTTGTAGCAACGGTGTGTGTTGTTTTTAGAGGCACTTCTTTGTTTTGTTCAGGGTAAGAGCATCACTGCCAATGATGGGAGTAACACGTATATTTAAAAGGCTGGTTATACAGGTGTTGTTTTTCATCATTGCTTCCACTAAAACCCATAAGTAAGCTATTATTACCATAGTTTCCAATTAATCAACTAAATGTTTATCAATTATTGTGTGCTGTTCTAGTACTGCTTCGAACAGAGCAACTCTATTTGTTATCATAAGTTCAGCACTGATGCAATCTAAATTGTTTTTCCTTTTTTTTGTACTTTCTTTTTATTATAGACTTTGCAGCATACAACCACAAAGGGAATGATTCTCCACCTCAGCCGCAACCTGAGCCGTGTCGCCCCCGTTCTGAGTCGAAGTGTCCACTCTGCCTCCACTGCCGCGTCCAAACTCAAATTTGACCGCCAGCTAACTTCAGAGGAAATCTACACACAAGAGGACAAGTATGGAGCGCACAACTACCACCCCTTGCCTGTGGCCTTAGAGAGGGGGAAGGGTGAGTCAAGAGTGTCGTATGACAACTAAATTAAAATATGGTTAATAGAAAAGCACAGCATTTGTGTTGCCCGTAGGCTCTGGTGATCTGTCTCAACATGCTTAACATCACTTATGAATCATCAAACTGGTCTTCTTTACTCCAGGCATCTATGTGTGGGATGTGGATGGCAACCGGTATTATGACTTCCTGAGTGCTTACAGTGCAGTGAACCAGGGCCACTGCCACCCAAAGATCATAGCTGCGCTCAATGCTCAGGCCTCCAAACTCACTCTGACTTCCAGAGCCTTCTACAACAATGTGCTGGGAGCCTACGAGGAGTACGTCACAGGCTTGTTTGGCTATGACAAAGTGTTACCCATGAATACAGGTACTGTCAGGAAACGCCTAAGGATAATTGTATGAAACACCTTAAGAGGTTATTACAGTATAAGTGTTGACATGTTTTTTTTTGGGTTACATTTAGGGGTTGAAGGTGGTGAGACGGCCTGCAAGCTTGCCCGCAAGTGGGCTTACAATGTGAAGGGCGTTCCTAAAAACCAGGCCAAAATAGTTTTCGCCGGTAAGTCACCCATATGTCTCAATAGACTAGTTATAGGAACAGTTATGGAGTCCAATACTTCTAAAACTTAAGCTGTCAGAGAATATTTTTCAGAAGTAAATGTCAACCTCTTGACAACCTCGCGGTAACACTCTGAATCACATTGTACATTTAGATACTGAGTTAAATGTTATACAAATACAAACATTTTTACAGTGATCCTTTACATTTAGGATAATACCACAATACATTACCAACTCAGCCTTAATCCGATGCTCACAACAGGATAAGGTGACAACAGGTACCACATGTCATACATTATGTAAACTAAGAGCAGCATGATGAATATTCCATCTCATTTACTCCGTGTTTGTTAGATGGAAACTTCTGGGGCCGCACCATGGCAGCCATCTCCAGCTCAACAGACCCCAGCAGTTATGAAGGCTTCGGTCCCTTCATGCCAGGCTTTGAAATCATCCCTTACAACAACATCCCAGAACTGGAGGTACCGCTTTTGATGCAATCTACATATCGCACAGTCTTTTTAATTTTTGTTTGAATATCATTGTTAGACACAGTGTCACTTCGGTGGAATGACCTGTGAGAGTTTCAGGCTCTCACAAGCAGCTTATTTGTGAAAAAGTGTCTTCACCTTTGACTCAAACACAGCTGTCAAGTGCCTTGTAAAATGCTTAAATTAAAGGGTGAGGTTTCAGCCACAGCAAACCAGACTCACCAGATTCTGGACTCTCTTTAAACAACGTACCTAACTAACTACAAGAAAAGTTCACCTGCAAGATTAGTGGTTAACTTTATTACTGGAATTAAAGAGGAAACACTGACGTTAGAGGCAGCAAAAGTTTCCTTGTGCTTATTTTCAGTGTTCATGTTTCTGCTGGGTGGGTCCAACAGGAAGGAATGTCACATCTGCAGCCAAATTGCACGGCATTCACAATGTTTTCCTGGCTAAGACTAACCTGGAGGAACACAAATAACCCAGAGAGAATGTCTTATTTTAATCAATGCATCTTTCCAACTCCACACCCCCAGGTTTCTTTCATTTTCAGATGTACAGTCATCCGCCCCAAGCAATATCACTTGAGGGAATCTTTAAGAAATTGCCCAGCTGCCTCTGGAGTCACAAAAAGGCTTCATAAAAAAACATGCATGCATTTCTTTTTTAATATATTCTGTAGCACTCCCAAAGACCTGCAAACAGACTTTGATGTGGAAATTTGGCAGTCCACTTTTAAGGTAAAAAACAATGTTTAATTCATAAACTTCCTCAGAACAAGCAGACATGAATCCTTCACTATGTAAACACAGGGGCCCAATCACCTTTTGCAGTTGCATATTTCTACACATATGTTATCTTAGAAGCTTTTGCTTTTCCATGTTAACATAGGAACCCTAATGTTTGACTAAAGCGGCTCGTATTTATTGAAAGGGTTACCTTTGGTAACAGAAATAAATGTCTGACTAGTTTTGTTTTTTTTTACTCCAGAAAGCTCTTCAGGACCCAAATGTTGCTGCGTTCATGGTGGAGCCCATCCAGGGGGAGGCTGGTGTGGTGGTGCCAGACAAGGGCTACCTGACCACAGTCAGAGAACTTTGCACCAAATACAATGTGAGTCACACAAAAATAATGAAAATGCAAAAAAAATCTAACAAATATTTAGTAATTATGAATGTCTCTTAGGAGTTCAAAGACATGAAGCACAAACACACAGCAGCGGCAGACTGTGTCCTCCTTAACCTCAAATTAATTGAGGGCAAACGGCAGTCTGCGCTTCATTTTTGCCCTTTATGTATTTTGTTATCTTGTACAAACTTAAGTAGAGAAGACTTCCAGGTGACCTGTTTTCACAAGAAGAGACCGGGTTAAGTCATTTAATTCAAGTTGAGAGCAGCAAAGTTAAATTGTGCCAAAAATGACAGGTTTATTTTGCTCAGCTAATGAACGTTAGTAGATCTGCCATTATTTGCAACCATGGGGGAATCTATTTTGTGTTTTTGATTTCAGTACACATTTTCAAATATGATATCCATACACCTGAAGAATTCCATTGTTCACATCAAATAAACATAAAGTCACTAAAGAAGTGCCTTGCTTAGTTTTGATTAGTTTTTTTTATTCCTAAATGCCAATTGGATCATGATTAAGTTATTGGATCCCATAGACACTCAACAATTGAGCATAATTAGCCCAATACATAAAAAAGGTCTGTCTCATGGCACTATAGTTTCTGACTCTGAAGTCGGGAAAACTGTAACATTCCCCAAAACTATTGTATCACTTTACTTTGTCTTGATTTAACTTCATTTTATGCCACATTTCACTTTCATTCCCTGAATCTCCCCCTAGTCAAAGCCCCCCTGGGGATAACCTGGCTTAAAAAATAATGTAGCTCCATCAGTTTTTACAAATTGTAAGTTAATGAATCTACGGGTCAAACAAATACACCCAGCGCAAAATTACAACTAAAGTCCTCTTATGTTTGTGCAGGTGCTGTGGATCAATGACGAGGTGCAGACGGGCTTGGGGAGGACCGGCCGGCGCCTGGCTGTGGACCACGAGGAGGTCCGCCCAGATATCCTGATCCTGGGCAAAGCCCTTTCTGGAGGAGTTTACCCTGTAAGCACTTTTGTTACGTTGTTATGTCTAACTTGTTAACAAATGTATTACAGATTTATTTTGCAATTACTCCAGAGTCCAGTTATTTTGGACAGGAGTATGAATCAGATTAGTTACGTAACTTTAACCTTTGATTGAACTGGTCTGTGTTTGTGTGCCGCAGGTTTCGGCTGTGCTGTGTGATGATGAGATCATGCTGACCATCAAGCCTGGAGAGCACGGGTCCACATATGGAGGAAACCCCGTGGCCTGTCAGGTCGCCATGGCTGCACTAGAGGTCAGTGTCCAAAATGTACTTGCCTGTCTACCCTCAAACAACCTCTATTTCTTTACACTATAATATGCAACATACCTTAAAGTTCAAATAATTGAAAGCTTCTACTGTTAAATGTTAAATAGAACAACATTTATACAGCGCTTTTCCACTCTTTGCGAACTTTTACGTGTACAACAATCACCTGTTTGCTCACATGCTTCAGAGGCAAAGGCTGCCAGTGCCATTCAGGCTGACGTCCAAGTTGCAACCTGCTCAGGGAGACTAAGGCCCCGGCTCCACGGGGACGAAAACGGGTTGAATCCGCATATTTCTCATGCGTATAGCCCTCTAAGCTCGACGACGCCGTAAGGGAAACGTAGAAACAGACCCCGCAAACGACAACGGGTCCAAAGGTGGATAGATCTGGGAACGGAGCGCTCTGGGGGGTCCAACGGGGCCGTGGAGTCGCCTATACGGTCATTCGTTTTCATAGCCCCGCCTCTCCCCGCCTCTCCCCCGCAGGGTTGCTATCGTGCTCCAGTCGCTACTGACCATGCTACAGTTCTTTGTGCAACATCTACAGGAGCTCCTCCTTGAATTCAGATTATTTATCTTTATCTCGATATGAACATAAACGCGAGTGAAGTCTAATCTGACAGGACGGAGACACGCAGCTCCTGCCGCTGTGATGCAGCGGGAGCAAAACACACACTTCAAGTCAGATCATCACCCTTAGCTATTTTAATTACCTCTCAAACTACCTAAACTAGTTATAAATATGTTCATTTTTCAGGGTTCCCGCGGGGTCTTAAAAAGTCTTAAAAAGTCTTAAATTTGATAATCTGAATTTAAGGCCTTAAAAAGGTCTTAAATATGACAAAAAAAATAAGAAAGGTCTTAAATATGATTTAGAAGGTCTTAAAAATGATGGGATTTGAAAGGTACTTCTGTGTTGCGATCGCGTCTAAAATGTGTTTTGGGGGACTTGTCCGGGCTGCAAAGTAACGGTAATAGCCTTTCAGTTCCCCCCAACAATTTGTATTGAAATAAATCAACATGGAACCAGTAATCACTAACTTTGTTTCCCCCGGCCCCTTAACGGAGAACACCCAGCTAGTAACCTAGCAACCAAGCTTCAGCTAGCGGCAGTCAGAAACTCATGTCTCTTCGAATCTACTTACAAATAAATTTGGAGAAGTGTAAGTTCAACCGTATTTGGTTGGAAAACATCGAATTTAGTGCTTGGTTGAAACCAGTGGAGGGGAACGTGTTTGAAGCCCGCTGCACCTTTTGCAAAAGAAATTGGCGTTTGTTTGGCTAATATAGCGTTAGCTAGTGCAGCGTTAGCTAGTGCAGCAGCTCCCGCAACAACACCGTTGGACCTCCGGGCGACGTTTGGGTCTTCGACGTCAACCCTAAAAGCGGAGGTGCTGTAGTGTGTATACGCTAAATACCGTAGCTAAACACCAATCATACAACAGCAACGATGAAAGATTGTAGCCAAGGCAGCAGAGCTCTGAATATAGCTCTTGTTACTCTCTCTCTCTCTCTCTCTCTCTCTCTCTCTCTCTCTCTCTCTCTCTCTCTCTCTCTCTCTCTCTCTCTCTCTCTCTCTCACACACACACACGGGCTGCTCGATTATGGCAAAAATCATAATCACGATTATTGTGGTCAATAATTGATATCACGATTATTAAATAAGATTATTCATTGACTTTGAAAACATCCATTTATTGAACTTTAAAACAAATAATAATTTGAACAGTATCTTTTTAACTGTTGATTACCCTGAACGTATAATTCAACTGAAAAACCAATACAAAAATAAATTAAATAAATGATATATTTAAATAAATAATATCAAAATAATAAATACCAATAAACAAGATCAACAAATATTTTGGAGCGCACTTCCACAAGCTACTAAACATATATAAATATGATAAATAAAAATAAATTAGACTAAAATTAATTAGATCAAATATGTTGTAGTGCACTGTCACAACCTAGCAAAGCTAAATAATAGTTTTTTTCGATTATGTTGTTTTTGTAATTGTGGCAGGCCACGATTAAGGCGATTCAAATACGATTAATTGCACAGCCCTAACACAAGCACACACAGAGACACATACACACTTTTTGGCTAACACAGTTCTGTACTGTTATGCTGTTATGTTCAGTCATTGTTCTTATGTTGAATGTTGTTATGGGACGTATTTCTTCTTTCATAGCCATTTTCCTTCATACTTTCTTGCCGTGAAATAGGTCTTAAATTCTATTCGAAGTGGTCTTAAAAAGGTCTTAAAAAGTCTTAAATTTGAGTTGGCGAAACCTGCAGGAACCCTGATTTTTACTGTCGGGTCACTCATTACAGGATCAGCTGCTGCATGAGACAGACACTGACGCTGTCAGAAGAGAGGAAAAAGAGACAGGCTCCGTGTATTTGATGATTACATATCATTATATCGTCGTTATTCATTTGTTTTAAAGCTCAATAAATAACAATGAAGACCTTTGACCGGCACTTTTATAATTTTGTCCGGAAGATTTAAACTTTAACACACGCTGACCGGCGAAAAACTCTGCCCGGTTCTGTCGGCCCCCACCGCGGAGAATACACAGAAGTGCAGCCATGTCAACCATTCTTCTTCGCTGCTTTTGTGGAGGAAGTTGCTGCTTTTGTGGAGGAAGTTACAGCGCCACGTACAGGTTCGGCATATGTACTGCAGCTTTTCCAGCAGTTTGGATGTAAACGGAGCCGTCTCGTGGAGCTTGACACAATCCGGTGTATATTGCGTGGGGACGGAAGGTTTTTTGCGGTTGCATTTGCGTTACTCCGATGCCTTTTGCCATATTTGTCCTCGTGGAGCCGGGGCCTAACATTCACACACCATTGGGAGCTATTTTTGATAAGTACCCAATGTGCCCAGTGCTCTTGCGCAAGGATACTTTGACTAGTTGACATTTCGACATGTTGACTGATGGGCTTGGGATCTAACCATCCACTGATTGGTGGACAACTGCTCCACCTCCTCAGCCAAAGCCGCCCCAGCCTACCTCCATAGACTATTAAGCATCAGAAGAAAAGTACACATGTTACATTTTTGGAAATGATTAATTTTGCAGGTGCTTGAGGAGGAGAAGCTGGCAGAGAACTCTCAGAAGATGGGAGAACTGCTGCGGAGCGAGCTGAGCAAACTGCCCAAAGACATCGTGACAACAGTCAGAGGGAAAGGCCTCCTCAACGCAGTCGTCATCAAAGAGACCAAAAGTAACAATCCTAACCCACACAATTTAAACTACTAGGGTTTGAGTCTAGTATACAAGTATGAAATTGCTGTCTATATGTACTGGAAATCAGCATCAAGACAACAATTTGTGATGTCATTCGGTCATTTTTTTTAAAGGAAGGCTTGTTTGATTTGAATTAGTGACTTGGATAACATTTCCTTGGAGTCTGGACTATACTGGGGCTATTTGCTATCCATCTTTAGGTTGGACTGTTTTAAAAATACAAATTTGAAAGTGAGATTCCCAACATATTTAAAAGTGAATTTTACTTTGGGGTAGATTTCTCCTTATTTACGGCACCTTCACACTTGCCATTCCTACAATGTCCTTTGTAAGACAATTGAAGTGTAAACAATGATTTGCAGCTCGCTTTATCTGATTTCCATATTTGAACACTTCCCACAGACTATAACGCCTGGGAGGTGTGCTTACGCCTTCGTGACAACGGACTGCTGGCCAAGCCCACACACGGTGACATCATCCGCCTGGCACCCCCCCTCGTCATTAAAGAGGACGAGATGCACGAATGTATCGACATCATCCAGAGAACCATCTTGTCCTTCTGAACCACAACCGTCATTTCCACAATGCACAGGCCACCTTCATGACGATAATCCTGTCAAATTGTTGCTTAACATTCAGTAGTTTCTTTTCATTTCAAATGTAGGGGGTCCTTTAAAGTATATTACTGTAGAAATACAGTAGAATGAGACTGTGTAGAGTGCTTCTATGAGGCTACATTTTTATACAGAAAAACTGCTGTCAAGAAAAGGTTCTGTAAGGCTGTCTTAGGTAAGATGGCAACACCAAAACCTTTTCATTTGAAAAAAAGAATCGTTGCCAGTGCAGTAGAAAGCTGGGAAGATTTATTGGAATTTTGAGATGTACACTTTTCTTTATTTCGGTTAAGTCTGACTGTTGTGCAGGACTTGAAAGAAGTTGTGAAAGAAGTTGCATATTGGGCCAGCTATACTCTCAACACCAGGGTTTCCGCACATTTAAATTCTTGAAATGCATGGAATATTTCCAGATTCCGAATCTTTAAAAGATAGGTCAGAATTATAGTGCAATTACAGTAAGTTTTATTCTTGGAAAATCTTTCATGACGTTTTAATCCACAATCCCATGTATCTGTACGTTGTTAACAATTAACCTTTGGATGAATGTTTAATCTGTTACAAAACAATGTAAATGTTTGTCTGGCAAATTGCCTCAAGTTTTTTTTGCATAATCCACTGAGCCTCAAATAAATTATTGCAGTTATATTCCCTGTCCTGCTTTTTGTGTAAAATAATTCAGAGGCCTGTTTCAGGAAGAACGTTCAGAGTTTCCAGTTAGCTAAAAATCAGCACATTGACTCAGAAAAGGGATCGAGATCAAAGCTGAAGCAGCTCTTTTCACACCCAACTGTACACATATTTGAAGGGATTTTAAAGTCATTTAACCACAATAACGGGTTGACATTATTCACCCAACACAGCAAAGCATACAGATCATTTCAAATGTCAAGGTAAAAACAGGCATATTGTGAAATGACTCTAGAAGTAACACTAGATGGTGCTGTGCCTTTACTGAATGAAAATAAGTTCTCAAATGAAGTGAACACCCTTATATGGCAGGTGTTGAACACAAAGCTTAAAATAACAGGAAATGCACAGATAGTCAAGACTTACTCACAAGTCCCAGAATAACACGGTTGAACCCTAAAAGCCACAACCTGGATGTTCAGTCCTTCAGCCTGTCACCCAATCCTTCAGACCAGCGCTACACGAGGACCTCCACTGACAGAGATTTGACATATTTGACACTTTTTGTTCCTTGAAGATGAGCTGGATGTTGCGGCAACAACCTCTGGCCGGCTCCAGAGACAGTTGAAGGCTCTCCCCCCCCCCCCCCCCCCCCCGAGTGCTGACCTTCAGGCAGCATAAATCCTGCTGCTCACACCACATCACTTATCATTTCACAACAACAATAATATAAACAGCAGCAGTAGTGGAATTACTAATGCAATACGGATCTGACGGGTGTTATCTGAGGAAGATTTAATCTCCAATATATATATATATGCTGGTGCGAATACAATGACCTTTATGTAGGTTGAATGGAGAGCGGCAGATAAACAACTTTGTACTTGCTTTCCGTTCTCTGTTTATTCAGAACCAGGTGGGTTGGCAGATACGCGACAGACGGCCCATATTTCATTTTTAAACAGATGTACATACATGGAAACATATTGCATGCTGTTGTGGAGCAATGAAATCCACTCTAATTAGCTTAATGCTTTGCCCTTTTAATGGCGTACTTCTTAGCAAACTCCTCTTGAAAGGCTTTCCATTGAGTGCAAATATTTTTAATTTGATTTATCCGGGGAAGGGTGGAATGTTTACACTTACTTGCTTTTTCTCCGGTCTTTTAAACCACATCTCATGGTCTTTTCTCATCTGTTATCATGTCACTGAAGTTTTTGGAACAAACTACTGCTGATAATCGTTTGAAGCGATTGATGGCTCATTAAACAGCAATCTGCACTCAATTTTCCCCTTTAAGAACTGTACTGAAGTTTTAAGAAACATATCATCAGAGGTGGGAAGTAGTGGAGTACAAATACTTCGTTACTGTACTTAAGTACATTTTTCTTACTCCACTACTTATTTTTCTGACGACTTTTTACTTTTACTTCTTACATTTTGAACACAAATACCTGTACTTTCTACTTCTTACATTTTCAAAACAGGCTGGTTACTTTAGATTTAATGTGTGTTTGGTGGCGTGATCATTATTATTTAGAGTCATTGCGTGCCTATTGATTTGAACACGATCCGTGTATCCATCATTTCCTGGTCTTCTCTAAAGAAGATGGACCAATGAAAACTTTGTCATGTTGCCGTTGTTCAGCATCGAAACATTCATTAGTTAACAATGACATTATTGTTCTAATAATATAAAGGGAGGTCAGTTACTCTTTAAAACAGATGGTAGTTATGGGTACTTTTTACTTAAGTACTTTTACTTGAGTAAAGAAGTTTAGTCAGTACTTCTACTTTTACCAGAGTATTTTTAAACACGAGTATCTGTACTTCTACTTGAGTAAAGGATGTGTGTACTTTTTCCATCTCTGCATATCATTAAGAATAAATATAATTTCCACCACCGGTTACAAGCTTTACTCATCTCTAACTTCCAGGCCAGCGACTAAAGATCAGAGTGTTGTTTCATCAGCTGCACTGTCAAAACAGCCCTTGTCTTTCAGGGCGAGAGTGCACCCAGCCTAGCATCCAGGACAGGTTATTATTTCATACGAAGTGCAGCTGAGAGACGAGTGTGGCCCAGAGCTTGCTTGTGAAATATGAGTGGAATCCAGCCTGGCAGGCGAT
Organism: Trematomus bernacchii; assembly: GCF_902827165.1. Taxonomy (NCBI): domain Eukaryota; kingdom Metazoa; phylum Chordata; class Actinopteri; order Perciformes; family Nototheniidae; genus Trematomus; species Trematomus bernacchii. The sequence continues at coordinate 9,215,393 of NW_022988050.1, read as the reverse complement.
GTGAGGGTTATCACCGGGTGACACCCAGCCATGCTCTTGGGCCCCTGTGCACGCTTTGATCCTGCACTCCGCTTAGACCTGCATCCCACTCAGCCCCGATAGGAAGGCATGGCGTATTCCACAAATGAGCTCCAGTTTTGGCAGAGGAGTGACAGGCCACAGGCTCTGAGAGGATCTTGGAACACCGAGGTCCAGCCTTTGACAGCCTCAGCCAAAACCTGAAGATGCTCCTTTTTAAGCCGCTTGATTTTTTGCCACACACACTCGGTGCCAACAGTCCGCCCGGTCCATTCAAGCGTGTGGTGCAAGGCTGGCTTCAAACACTGATGTGTGTTCCACCACAATACTCCAGACCAAGAAGGTCAAGAGGGGCTCATCCAGAGTGGATGGCTGCTCTCAATTCAGCTCTTTGTTCCTAGCCTCTTTTTTTCCCTGTCTCTCCGACCGACTTTCCTATAATTTGTTATCTCTCCCTGTGTGCCTTCTCTCCTTCTGCCCCTTTGTCTCTCTCTCAGCCAGCCCATTTGTATTCGTACCTTACATAATGGAGAAATCAGATGGTGGTACTTAGCAAGGATATAATCAAAGTATGGCAACTGAAATGCAATTCAGGTAAAGTTGCCGTTAAGAAGAGGATACAAAATGATACAACTCTGTACCTATTATAAATGAGGAGAATAAGGTGCCAGGTTGAGAATTATGACTGATGCACTGCTGGAATAGTATATGCTATTTGTTTTTTTTCCTTTTCAACCACAGATAAATCACAGGAACACATTGGACTCGCCTGCCAGAGCTCATATTAATGGGTCTTTTGCATTGGGTTTATGACATCTGAGTGCACTGATAGAATACATGTGCATCTTAAAGGGCAAATGACACATCATTTAAGAGTAATGTGCACTGACCGTTTTTCTGTCCACACCAGAGGGGATATATATATATTGATTAGGAGCAAGGTCCTCTGAATGATGTTATCCTCGCTGCAGATCTGAAGCACATTGTGACTTCCAGAACAATCCTTTCAGTTGTCATACTCTCAGCTGATTTATTCCTTGGTTGTGGACACTTCTGCAGTCCTTATGAATCTTTAAGAAGGCCAATATGACAGGTTTTAGAAGTTCTTGGCTCAACATCTTGTTTTTGTTTTGATCTTTACATGATTAAAGACAGTTTTCACATCACAGGGGACAAATACCTCAAATAAGGCAAACAATATATGCATAATACATCCAGCAAATGTGCAAGAATTTATACATATTTTTGTCAAATACTATGTAGAACCACATAGAGGAAATCTATATTTTGTACACTACAAAACGTATGAAAGATTAATATAAATAAGTGAATTATATAAATCAGTACACAAATGATTTGTGTTGGATACTTATGGCACAAATAAGATATAATCGTACAGGTTATTAAACAAAATTCTAAATCCAATGCAACTTCACATGTCACAGAAGGTTTGTTAAATCAAGTTACATACCAATTTTCAGCGTTTTGCTTAGAATCTGTATTGCTACATCTGAAACTACATTGAAAAAAATGAGATCATTCAAGTTTTAGGTTAGCGAATGCACATATCATTGACACAAAAGCCAATAAGAAACTGAGTGCTATCAAGCTGTAGAGATTTAGCAGGAAACCGCATACATTACAGTGAAGAGCCTCTGATCAATTACATTTCTGCGTGCATCTCTGACCCCTGTGGAGCTGAATGCAAAATGCCTCACAGTAACCGTACTTAATTCAAGAGGAGAGTTATTCATCTACCTGTTGTTCATGTCTCTGGGCATCCTCTCTATACTTTCCATCAGAAAATAAACTTGATTAAAAATTCATTTAATTTCTTTATCCACAGCCTGGAACATTGCAGTCTGGGTTTTTGATTGGAAAGATGTAATTAGAGTCAATGGACTGCCACCGGATGAGCTTCTCTTCACCATAATGAATGGGGAAAGATCACAGCAGAGGTAAGAGACGACTGCAACCAAAACCCTGGGCGGTGACTCTGTTGCCTGAGTGTGATTTATTCAACAGATTTTTAAATTCATGTGAGCCAGCTCCATCTGCATTTCAGAAATGCCTGCAAGAAATCAAAGATAGTGGAGATGCCAGGAGAGATACCAGCAGTGAGTGAATGTCAGCGCCTCAAAGCCATCAGTTGTATCGTGATAGTATCAGAATCACACTTTTTAGTAGCCAGCATTTACTTTAACCACAGATTTAAAGCTGATCCAATTTGGTCCAGAGTGAAATATCTCAACTTTAATATGATAATAAGTATTGGTTGATTTGCCATGACATTTAGCACAGACAGTTCTGGTCTTTAGAGATTGAACCCTTCTTATTTGGTCATGCCTCATCTCATGTATCTAGTGTAACACTTCAAAATGTACTGCATGGATTGGCACAATATTTGGTAGAAACATTTATGTGCATCTCAACATTAGTTTAACTAACGTTGAATTTGGTTTGGTCTAATTTTCATCAACTGCCACTATTTAAAGGACTTACACATGCTGGATTAAGCGGGATATATTGCAGAAATGTAATATAATATTCAAAACTAGCTTTTCATTAGTGTATGACCACCTGAAAGTGAAAATTGTTGCATTTTTGTTAGCTTATAATGAGCCCTTCATATCTACATGGGAAGTGGGTTCTCTACCGCCATTTTTCTGCAGTAGCTCACAATGGACAAACCAAACTCTCGCTATAAAAAGGGCCTATCACTTTCTTTTATCTTACTTAAAGGTTACAATAGTTCTCCAAAATGCTTGCTATTTAGTTGGTTTTCTGCAGCCTCACTGCTAGATGCCACCTAATCCTACACGCTGGACAACAAAAACATCCACAACAGTCAACATCTGCCCAATTCATTAGTTTAGTGCTAGTGTAACAGAAAGGTATTTTGCTCACTTACTTACTTTAATAATATCATTGTGTGATTCTTACTTGCTAATGTTTATTTCTATTTACTGGCTTTCACGTTTTTGCTAATCTTGGGAAATGTCCTTATTAAGAAGATTTGTCCGGATCTTGTTCAATACACTTTATGTGCACCAACAATATGACTTTCAACTTCTGTTGAACTGAGAACATCCTGATACTGCCTCCCTAACTCCCTTAACTTCCAGAATGCTCCATTCATTATCAACAAGCTTGACCCCCCCCCCCCCCCCTTTCTCCTCTATCTGTGTTTAAACATGCAACCCAAACTCTACTCTACGTCTTTCACTCTGCAGACAGTATGCTCTCTGTATGAATGACTGAACCTTTCTTGCAAGAAATAAAATACGACAAAGACAGCTGAATGGTTTGATTCTTTATCCATATTTGATGAATACAAATGCCACAACACTAGCAAATACAGTACAAGCATTCTTAAGATGGTAAACATTATACTTAGTAAATATAAGGTTTAGTTTGAACATATAGATGCCTTTTTGTTGTAATGGATAGAGCAGAATAGCTGATTCCCCTCCTGAAAACAAGAGAAAGTTTCAACCTTTCTGAGTTTTATGAGGATTTTAAATATTTAGTGCACTGCAGATTCTGCAAAATGTCTGCCATTGAACTTTGGTGTTAAATGTGAGAGTACTGGAGGCTAGCTGGCGCCATGTGTCCACTTTCTTCTAAACAGAGGCTTTGCTTTTGGTGTGTTGCAAACAGTGACAGCACTATTTTTGAAGTACATAAAAAAAACGTTCTCTTTTGATCAGATGTTTGTTTGAGCACTGGGCATTTTTGTTAGTCTGTGTATCTAAATCTGAAGTGATTATTATTTTAGGTGAAGTATGATTCATCCAAATCTGTCTTTGTATCAGTCCCAGTTGGTGCAACCATTCTTAATGAAATGAATTTCCATTGATCTCAGCCAGTTACAAGTGTTTCAACTATTCCAGTAAGATGTACACGCTCACATGTGGCAACCGTGACATTGAGACCACATTAAAGGAGGACTTGTGGTTTTAAAATACGCCTATGGGTATTTGGATGATACGTAAGCCGCAGACAACACCAGTCACAGTTGCTTTGCATTTTTGCCGCCCTCTTGTCTCTACTGGTCAACCAAAGAGGCAGTTTGCTAACCCGGTGGTGGCCGTACACATACTGATGCTCCGTAAAGAATCGACTTTACGCTACAGACTGACCACAACCGCTGCAGACAAAGCTTCAGTGTTTACAGAGTTCATGTCTGAGGCTAGGGAAGAGGAGGAAGCAGCAGGAAGGAGGAGGAGGACAAGAGGGGGAGTGATTCTTGGTCTCAGCTTCCACTGCTGAAGGGAGAGAAAAAAATGACCAGAGGAAATGGGACCATAATGGTGCCCACAGGAATTCAAGGCTCAGACCTAAAAACATGGATCGGTCACTCTGCAAGTCCTAGGAGAGGAATCCGACAGAGTTAACAGCACAAAGGAGACACTTTATGACACCTGGGGGAAGGGGAGGAAGAGAAAATAAGTGGGTATATGTGAAGGATAAATTGCCCCTGTATTGTGCGTGTCCTTTCAACAATGGGATGGGATGTACTGGGCTGTGCGTAGCTCCCAGGTGGTGAATGCTAAGACAAATGTGTTTGTGTATCAGGAAGCAGAGGCAGAGGGACTCTTCCCGGGAAGACTGGCAGGCTAAAGTATCACGCGGAGTTTTGCGATGACAAGGAGACTACGAGATTGGGTTGGGCGAGCTGCCACAGAAGCTCTCAGTGTCATAAAGCATAAATCATGACACTAAGCATCGCTGTGGCACTCTCCGTCTGATGCAGCACTACTTCTCTGTGAAGTGGCGGAGCTGGGCAAACATGAAGTGTCACTTTTCAACTTCAGCCGTTTCTGTCAACGTCTTTCACGGTGGAAGCCATCAAAGACACATAAAAGAGTTGCGATAATGCTCGGTGCCAGTGTTCAATATGTTAATGATAGGTGCAACACACTGTAAAAAAGGCTGCCCTTGGCCCAAGGGCATGGAGGCACTGAGGTGAAATGAATCAGCAATGTTGTTCTTGTTCCTTGTCTGAGCTAATGAATTACTAATGAGGGATGTCAAATTTAATTTTTCACAGCAAATCATCTATCATAAGTGCAGAGTGTTCCCTGTCTGGTGTTTTGGTTAGAGACAGTAAATAAACTGAGGTGGATGCTCAATTATTTTCACAGCTTCAGGCCATTCAGTCATTTTCAGCCATGTGGGGTTTGTGACCAGTAACAAAAACCAGTAGAAAGGTAATATATAGGCCCACTGTAATGAACACCGCCTAACTTAAAGGGTCTCATTTTTGTTGAGACAAGTTGTTTGTGTTCAGATTGTGTGCCACGTATAGACTGACTGGTAATATACACTGGAAGTCTATCATCAGGTTTTATTTTTTTATAAATATGATACATCAAAACAAATGTAACATAGTTCACAAAGCAGTCTTGTTTAATTGAAATGTATTTTTTAGTAGCCCAGGCTGCATAATAACAGCAGTGGACTATTTTATTGTACTCCTGCGCCAGTTTAACACGGTATTACTGACTATTATGTATCCATTAAAATGAAGTATACAGTTATCATTTGGCAGAGTATATTTGTGTCTAGATTTCTATGTGTCGAATGTAAAATGAGCAGTGACAGTGAAGCTCTAATTAAAAGCTACATGTCATTTTCTCAAAAGCAATCCCTCCTGACACATGGTATGAAGGAAGGAAAATGATTACAAGAGGGATGGGCATGCGAATGACAGCCGAGTCTCCTCCTGAGTTTGTCAAGTCATGACAAAGTGTGTGACATTCCTTATACAGACGAGTGAATGTGTGGGGCTCCATTTGAAGGCTGCAACCACAGAGGAAGTTGCCAGTGATTGTTAGACTGCAGCACAGTCACATCATATTTATATTCACATTTATATTCACTGCTCCTTCCCCGTATTTAAATCAAATCCCTCACAGGGAGACACTGATGAATACAATCACTCGCAAAATTCTGTCGCTACGGCTTCCTTTGACTTTTAACTTTCAATTCTGACTCATGCACCTCCAGAATTCAAAGACGTTCTGCTGAGCTTTGATCCTTAAGTGTCCTGCGCAATCCTGCTGATCCTGCACGTTCAAAACCTCATGGTATGTTAGCGGCACACTAGCTTTCCACTGGGAACATTTAAAGTAGTCCCTCATACTTCCCCCACCACAGCTTCATGCCCGGGGGCTACCAGCACACCGGCTCTGACAGCCCACCGCTAAGACCGGTTGATGCTACAGGACTACAACACAATATCCGCCTGACTTTACAGAAGCCTGGTGAGGGATTACCTACAATGAAGTGTGTTGACTCTTCTAGGTTCGTAAAAATCCTCCCATTTTCATAAGAAATTACCATCTACGGTGGATTGTTTCGCAATATGCATTTGTTTGATCGAAAAAAGACAAATGGGAGGCAAACAAAGCTAAACGTGACTGAAAATGAAATATTTCTAATTTGAAAAGCATTTCAATGAGTTTGTACTTGCATTTCAAAGAGTGTATTTCTATACTTGGCCAATCACGATTTAAATATTTAAATACAAATGTTGTTGAAAAAATGTGACCTATGTTAAACCAAATTGAATCCACTTTTAATTTAGCAGTATAGGCATTTTTTTTTACCCAAACCATGACCAGGCTTTCTCTCTCAGACTCCCTTAATGTTTCTCCACTTGCACTAGTTAGAACATGTCTGGCTTGAAATCACTGACCTTTATGTAAACTGCAATTTAATAGGGTGATAAGGTCTACTTCGCTCTATTTTCAAAGTATACATCCATCTTCCTAAAGGTGTTGACACTGCAATAACCCTGGCTTTCAGCAGGCTCCTCACAATGCTTGCTTGCTTACCAGTAAAACACCAAACAAGCAAACCCTTGACATTTTCGCAGACCGCTTCATGAAATCCATAAATTGTTTGTATTTATGATTGGGCTGCCTGGCGCTCATAATTGGAGTTGTGAAAGGTTTGCAACACTTTGACCTGCTGACCAAAGTAAAAGACATACAGTAGGTTCAGTTATTCATGGGAAGAAGTCACGCCAACTTCGATTCATTCGGATTGGTTCTCTCCGCGTGCGCTGGAACTTGTGTAAGTCTCAATAAAAAATGTCAGTCCAAAAACATAAAACCTTGACAGTACAAGGACATTTCTGTTTGTTTTAGTAGTAATCTTGAGGCAGACATAGCCAGCCAATGAAAGCGTTGTTTGTTCAAACACCTAAAGCTCCATGAATCAATAGTTTCTATATTAACAATTGATTGAATGTCTACATCTAAATGACCTGATTTGTTTACTCTACGAGAACTTGTTGGAGGTTGTGTTCAGACTGAACACGAAGTGATTTTGAGAGGTTTCTTGACGCATTGTAAATAGAACAATGCAGGAGAATGCAACAGGCAAAAATGACAATGTTTTTCTGAAGAAGTGGTACTAGGAGAGGGGCCGTTTCTCAATCGCGAGGATATTGGCTTCCAAGCCAATATTTCAAGGATGCTACGTCATCGAGTGCCGCCGAAGGACTGTTCCAATCTCCAGCATACTTGGAATTCCACCGAGGCTGCGTCCTTAAAATCCCCACAATGCTTTGCGCATTGACCAATTTCCCCAAATCTGTGGCGGAAGATGTAAGGCGGGGCCTCTCATATGACGCACACCTGCACACTTGCTAGCCTGTTCCACTCTTTGTTTTCCGAATGCCAAGAAGTATTCTTGCCTTGCTTCTGAAGCAAGATGCTCGGCTCCAAGCCAGCATCCTCGCGATTGAGAAACGGTCAGGGTCTAAGAGAGGGTTTTGTTGGGAATAAAAAAAAATGTTTGAATAAATCTGAGGTTGAAGTCAGAGTGGTCCAAATCCCACCGAAATGTGTGGCCACAATTGCTAGAAATACATCGCCAGCAAACCCATTGTTTTCCCGTGGCACTGTCCCCCTTGTGTGCGCTCCTTTCTTCTGATGCATTTCCGTAGAATTTCTATATAAATAATAAATAAATGTTTTAGTTCAAGTGCTGCCGGTCAATATCATACTTCCAATGCAATCACTACTACTACTACTACCAACCACTACCTTCATGTTATGATGCTGGTAGATGTGCTAGGAACAGAGGGAAAATATGAAATGCAGATAAAAAGGGTGATATGAACAAGATTTAATTACAAAAACTATAAAATTCAAGGGCAATTGGACACGTTGCATTGTTTGATTGAAGTGGCCACACCCATAGCAACGGGTCTCGGTGTAATCTGTACCTATACCACATACTTACTTTACACACTGGGGCTACAGCTAATGCCTGCACAGTCAGCTTATTTGTTGTTTGTGGTGATCCATTTGGCAGTCCAGTGATCACATTGGCCTATATAAACCAAGGCTAAATGTCACAGGAAATCAACTCAAGCCAACTTTCAGATCACGCCAGAGAAATAGGCAATCAGACACCTCAAAGACAGAATGCTTCACTGTTGCATAATGGTCATCCACCTCGCTGCATTGTGGTCAGTCACCTCTCTGACACACAGTTCAGCGGTTTGTCTGGGCGGACAGGGAGGCTCTGTAATGTTTCATAATCAAGCCGACCCGTCCGAGCGTGGAGAGCAGCTGGACGGAGCTGATATTAGTATGCCCCTGGTGTGGCTTGGTGACAGAAGCTGGAGCTTTCTCCCTCTCCCCTTCTCTTTCCCTCTTATTGCACGGTGTCAGATGGAGAATTTTATGTGACAGAGCAGGGGGAATGAAATGAGCTGGCACTCTCCAGAAATGTTAGATTGGCTTTGTAGCTTCTACTGTTCTGCAATAACTGATGGTCAAAGCGCACATCAGTCTAAGCAGAGGAATACTCGCTCAGACCGCTTGTTTGCAGATGCAAATGTAATCTGATTTAGTGGGAAGACGCACACTAAATTGGACCACAGGTTGACTGTTAAAGATTGATGGATATATCACACACAACGCGTTTTGGATTTTAAATCTAGTACCAGTGACAGTTCTGGAAAAACAAGTAGGCTGCTGGTGTGGAGCCTTGCTGTAATCTGACAGAGCGTGATAACATCATGTTTGGCATTTAGATAGCTGTACCTGGAACAGCTCTCTCTCCTCTCCAGCCATGACAGATGCAGCAATTAGTGGTAGTGATGACTGCCAACTGCTGACATGGCTTTGTATCGCCCAGCCCATCTCCTCCCACTGTGCACCTGAATCATTAGCTTATCTCTGTACCTGGTGTCCAACAGGAAACATCCAATCACAGAGGCAGCCTGGGTCCAACAGGGAACAGCCAATCACAGAGGCAGCCTGGGCTCAGACAGGGGTTCTCAAGCAGTATCGATATTTTCTTTATTCAAGGCTAGTATTTTTCTTCTACTTGCACACAGCCATAAGAAAACCTTATACCCATTGGCTGTCCATTAAAACGCTAAAACAGGACTTTTCAAACAAAGATCAATACAAATGTTTTACTGCCATTCTATGTTCATTTACAATGTATTAAACTGCAGCTAACCAGAATAAGGTTTCATGGTACAGTATCAATGAACTGTCACCTTTTAGACCACAGAGAATAAAATACTTTCTGTTCATTGCCTCTTCATCAACGATTATTTTGTACATAACTCAAACTTCCACTATTACTTATTGTGGTTTTATTGGTTTGAGTTTACTATTACAGACTATACCTATTACTTAAATGTTTAAGCATCTCAGTTGCAAATGAAAAAGCACACGTTGATGGTTTTTGTGTGATTTAAAGGCTGCCACCCCGTTTTCTTCTAGAAAAGTCAAAGAACAAAGTAAAACCTAATGGAAAAAATCACACCCCTCTGCAAACAAATGTGTTGTTGTTCTAAATGGATTTTGGTTGAACTTGCAACAAATATTTTGAGCCAATGACATCCCAATTTTGCCATTTGTTACTTGCCTTTTTAAAATGACCTGTGGAAATACCATTTCTATTTGCGTACCAAATGTATAAGAACTTAAATACAACAGCTACATGGTGGAGAAATGTTAAATTACAATGCTTAAACACTTTAATGCCTAAAAACTCTGTGTTTCTTTTCTGACATGCTGCAATGCTAATTGGGATTTGGGGATGAATCCCATAAATCTGTTTTTTAAAGGCTCTTTTTTTTTGTTTGTGTAAAGAAACTTTTAAATTCACTTACACAACAAACACACAAGTACTATATTTAGAATCATCCTGCAGTAAAAAGTCCAAAAAAAGATCATAAAGAAATGTTCCTGAATGAACAAAGCCCATTTCACAACATGTCATAACAATTAAATTGCACTTTATTGCTGTGAATATCATGGTGAATACACAGGGAAACCAAACAGCCTCGATTTAAGAACAAACTTACTATTGTGTCTCACAAAGCTCACTTTCAGGGCGGCAGACTGAATCTGAACTCAATCCAAGAGCTGGGGAAAAAAAAACCACAGGACTAAAATGGCCCTACAGTCGAAAACCTATCCCCCCCCCCCGCTTCTCTTCTTGCCCATCCATTAATAGTGAATTCATTGGTTGCCAAGTCTGGGCCTAAACCCCAGATAGATAACAGGTAATGTTATCCGCCTTGACATTTCCCCAGCAAAATGTAATCTCTGGAATTTAAGTTACATTTCTTCAAACATTGAGACTTTTCACCAACCGTCCTGTTTTTCTCCTCTTTTGTATCGATTTTGTACAGAGACAAGAGTGGAAGAGGCGGGGATGGAGGAGGTAGACACACCATTATAGAAGCCTGGCTTTCTGAATCATGTTTTCACCGTGTTAGGCCGGGATTTCTCGTGGCAGAACGTAAATGGACTGCATTTGCAGTAGCTTTCCACCTCATCTCTACATTACATTTTTCAGTGTTGTTGTGTTATTGTGAGAGAGATGCTGAGTGATAGAAAAAAGACAGGGTCAGTTCCACTTCACTGTCTGCCATGATGAGCTGCAAAAATGGACAGCAATGACAAGAACCTGTCATTCACTCTTTTTTCAAAGACACACTCAACAAGAAAGAGGCAAATAACATCCTTCAAACCTGCCCTTGTAAATATTGAGATTTGTAACAAACAAAGCAAATGCTGCTATTTAGTTTTGTTCCAAGCTGTGAAGAAATACTGTTAAAGACCCTTTTCTGACCAAAAAGAGCACAGGAGAAGAAATACAGTGTCCACGAGTACAAAAGAAAGTGTCAAAGTCCTTGGAGGAAGAGAAAAAAGAGCGCTGCGGAGCCTGTGCGGGCAGTATTAGTGCTACATCCATCCCGGGTAAGGGGGGTGGAGCGTGGAGGACCCGGGCTCTTTGTTAGGATGTGAAAGATGGACAATGCCTCTACTGTGAGCTGGGAGCAGGAGCCGTGTCTCTGCTGGTTCCATAAGACTGCCAAAGCTGGTCACAATTATGCATTTCTTTTGTTATATAGACTTTCGTTTTTCTATACTCTTCCACCGTCTTTCTTCCTTACTCTGTCCAGCCATTCAGTCTCTCTGCCCTTTTTAAATCCTAATGATGATTTCACCAGCATATCAGAAAACGATCCTAAATTACCACCCTGTTAACCATCTGCAAACATCTAAATACCCCAATATTGTTTTTTAGGTTGAGTAAGACACTGTGCTTAAAGAGTTGGTGGTATGATCGTAAATGTAAAACTGGACTTGGATGCAAGCCAAACTTCTTTAAAATAAGAACTCTAGGCCGGACTGACCAAAGGGTTTGACTTGCAATTTGCTAACAAAGGACTTAAGACTTGACTTTGATGGAATTTGACGACCGTTTTTCAAATGGTTCGATACTTGACGTGGACTTATCTTGAATCCATGATAATTTACTTGAAATTCTCCCTTTTGACTTGAATCAATCTTCTCTTGAGACATGACGTCGGCATACCCCCAACAATAAAACAGTTGACCCAAGACTAAAAAATGGTCTTGAATTACTTAAGGTTGGACTGGGACATTATACGACATGAGACTTGGCTTGGATTAATCTTGAATGCAGAGGTCCTTGATTTTAACCATGAACTATTATCCTGTGCAGAATAATGAGATTTAGCCAGGCTTAGTCTGAAAACCGGATTTGGACTTTGCTGTAAAGAGTTTACATTTGACTTTGACTGGTCTTGATTGACTTGAAACTCAATTTATGAATAGTTTGGCTGGAGCTTGCCTTGATTGCTGACTTGTCTCAAGAAACTTGAACTTGTGTCCAATGAACTGGCACTTGAATAATTGTCATAGACTAGAGAATTAACTGGGGCTTGTCCTAAATAACTTGTGACTTGGTGTTGTCACATATTATTCAACACTTGATCTGGACCTGTCTTAAACTGTGAGGTTTGGCTTGGTCTTGTCTCCAAACTTAACTTGGACATGAATCATCAAAAATTTGATTTGAAATCTAAACATTTTAGAGATTTGACTTGTTACGCTCTAATTACCTAAGACATGACTGGCCATAACAGACCAGACATTAAAATTGTCTCGAAATAACAAGACCAGTCTTTTTGTGAGCTTTTCCTTGGCATTGTTTTTAACTTGACTTGGATTTGAGTGAATTGATGTATTGTGTAGCCTACATGTTCACGGTAGTCTGCATGTTGATTTATTTACTTCACACACAGCCACATCTCTCCGCTAACAGGAAGGGAAACTGAGAAAACATGTACAGTGTATAAAACGAGGTAGTGGTGCTTGTACTTTCAGATGCGCTTGATGTGCCAATAAATAAAGGATACATAATATGCTTCACATAAATGTTGACGCAGCCAGGTGTGGAATATGGGAGCTATTAAACGTAAAGAGGGTATTTTTTACTGCACAACGCCAGGACGACTGCTGAGGAGAGCGCGTGGCGGCTTCATTTTACTTTAAGAAACTTTTAGGAACGACCCTTGAGTCTCATAGTCAGTACACTATAAAATCTGAATAGCTCTCCAAAAGAGGTAGCTTGGGAAGAAGTATGAAAATAGATTTATGAAAAGAACGAGTGTATACGAGTGTGTGTGTGTGTGTGTTTGTATATGTATGAGAGAGAGTATAATGAGAGCAGTGAGATCAATGACTTGTCTTTCTCTCTTGCAATCTAAAAACTATGGTACATTAAATCAAGATAGGTGGAGGAAATGCCATTGTAATATGCAGCATATTGATTTAATTGTGCTGTACTTAGACTGAGTGGCTGTTTGTTTCAAATAAACTGGAAAAACAAAAACAAATCTGCCAAAGAGAGACAATTTCAACAGAAAATACAGTTGTTTTCTTTGTGAATCTGCTTTCTCATTGCTTACGTAGCACCATTTGGATTGAGCTGCAGGCAAATAGTTTGTTCTGATGAGAACATGGACAGAAGATTTATTATGAGCATGAACTGCAGCTAAATTCCTTCATTTCGGAGTCTGTCAAATATGCTAAGAGACTATTGACCAGTGACCCATACAGATGCGTCATGCAAGACATTTGCTCAAAGAGAGTTTGTGCAACTTGTTTTTTCCTAAAAGGAATCCGTGTTGCCTCCCAGACGCCTCAGGACATGAATATTGCATTTAGTACAACCCCAAACACTGACATTATTTATTGAGGCAATCATCATCAGCCATAAAGTGAACCCTGTCTGCCTGTGGGGAGCAGCTGACCTCCAACAGTCTTCTTTGTGTCTCAAACTGAAGCTCTTTGTGGGTTAATACAGCAGTCATTCAATCATCACATTAGTATGTATTCATACAGTTGTTACAGACACCACAGGAGGTGCATTTACATACATTCCTGCAGTGTTTAATGATCTGCAAGATGTACATTCTTTCCATCATCCCCAGCTACGTTGTTATGTCCTGTTTTTTTTTCAATTTTGCGCTGTTTGATGAAGATTTCTCCACTTCCCACACCCCCACGCTGTCTGTCCCTTCATTGTGTGGTTGATGAGGCTGTCAAAATGTCTGGCCAAGAGATGAGATGAGACAAGGGCGGTGACTCGCCTCAGTCAGGCTCACCTGCCGCCGCTGGCAAAGTCAGGATGAGTGTGTGTGTGTGTGTGTGTGTGTGTGTGTGTGTGTGTGTGTGTGTGTGTGTGTGTGTGTGTGTGTGTGTGTGTGTGTGTGTGTGTGTGTGTGTGTGTGTGTGTGTGTGTGTGTGTGTGTGTGTGTGTGTGTGTGTGTGTGAATCGTGTGTGTGTGTGAATCTGTATGATGGAAACCTCAGATACTTGCTTTTATCTAAACCCTCAAAATGACTGTGGAGAGCAATTACCTGGGCTTCAGCCATAGCCAAATGATTTGCTGTCAGTGGTACTTAAAATGCAGTCAGTGAGTGAGTATATGGACATTCAAACAATTTCTGGATTTTAAGTCAAACAATAAAATGAAGGTAAAATGTCAATTTGTCAGCTGTACTGTATATTTAAGGTGTTTATAGTCACATCAATATTGAGGGAAAACAGGGTAGTAAATCTAACCCATGTTTCAATTAGCTATCCAAAAATGTATTATTATATTTAAAGAGCAAGGAAGACAAGAATGAGGAAGAAAGAGGAAAACAGAGGAAGACAAAGTAGAACAAAAAAGACGAGAATAACGGCACAAACATTACAATATTTTTGGCCAATTTCAGCTACTGAAAATATGGTATCAGTGTACTACATATGCATGGCAACAAGAAATTGCAATACAGAAACAACAAACAATAATTTATAATCAGTACTGACGCAACACTGAACACTGGTAAGTTTGTTCTAAAATTGGTTTCTCTAACTTCTGATTCATAATATATAAGCAGCAGATCAACAACATACTTTTCATGACCAATTATAATGAAGTGTTTATCAATGAACAGCACTGAAAACAATTATAAATATAATATGACCTGAGTATTGGCATTATCTGTTAATACTCCACGCAGCATTTCAATATGAAATCAATTGAATTCCAATATCAGCCTTAGAAACCAAGAGTATCAAAAGTATCAAAAGAAGAATACAAGATCAGATCAGATCTGTGGGCCCAAGCTGAGGTCATTGATTTATTTCAAATCTAATATGCTGGAGTACAGAGACAAAACAAAGGAAAATGTGTTTCTGTCCAAAATTCTTACGGACCGCACTGTATGTGTAAAGTAGGTCAGGAGCAATGAAAAGAGGATCCGGGGAGGTTGGTACGAACGGTCATGAATAGAAGAGAGTTCAGCTCGGTATGAGTCATCATGGGTGGTGAGGTGGTTGGGAGACAGCCTTCCTGTGTCAATAATGAGGGAGGGTCTCTGAAGAGGGCAGCCATCAGCAGGCAAACTGAATTATCAGCACCACAAATTAAACGGAAAAATGTAAATACGCTCTCTCAGCTTTAGAGACGTAGGAGTGAATCTGAGGTAAAGACCAATTCCAGTTCATTTCCACGACTTGAAAGCGACAGACACAGACACAGACACAGACACACACACACACACACACACACACACACACACACACAGACACAGACACAGACACAGACACAGACACACACACACACACACACACACACACACACACACACACACACACACACACACACACACACACACACACACACACACACACACACACACACACACACACACACACACACACACACACACATCTGGCTGAAAGCACCTGCCTGACTCCAGGTCATTATGGTGCCACAGCAGCTTCCACTTTGAGTTGCCCGCCGGGGTCGAACGCCTTTCCCTAATGAGCATCTGCACCACTGTCAGCGCCACTGAACATGTTTGATGGCAAACATTGTAATGCACTATTCTGTTCAAGTCAGAAACAACAAACGGTGTGTAGAAGAAGAAGAAGAAGAAAAAGAAGGAGAAAAAAAGTCCGGGACACGCAATCAGGCCCTGCAAATCCAGAGCATGAATAAAACATAGGCGGAACAGGAACATTGTGAAGTCTCTCCATGGACTTTTTACTGTACACAGAGAAACTCCAGCAGCCAGTAGGTGATGATGCACAATGGAACACTTAATGAACATTTTGGCTCTGCAGGTTTCTGTTATTCATGCAGACCCGGGGCTACAGTTGCACATAAAGTTTGGAGACTTTACTCTAAATATACTGAGGTTTTCTGACTGCACTGTCTGAGCTTAGCCTCCTGCGGGTGTTCTTCAAAGGTCCTGAAAATCTTTTTTCTCAATCTGTTTCTTGGGATCCATGAAACCAATATTTTTTGCCAAGGTTAGAACAGTTTGGGGTTATTTCTCACGAGAGAGATTTGTAGGTTTGTATTGTTGTCGGTGCTTTTCTCAATGATTTGACACTATTGCGTGACAAACTACTACAAATAATACCTAAGGATATTGTTTTTCTCCAAATTTGTATCATTGCCTGGATATGTCATGTCATTAAATACTTAAGATGTTACGAAGGGGCTCGAAAGCTTTATTAGACTGGTCTGTACTCTCCAAAAAAAAGAGACTTATTTTCTTTCGCAATAAAATGCATGAATCGACTAACGAATAGGGATGCTCCGATCGATCGGCCGCCGATCGTTATCGGCCGATATTCACTCTTGGCCGATCGTTCGGTGCTCTCTATAAAGGCCGATCAGGAGAGCCGATCACATGATGTAAAATACATGACACTTTTCTCTGTGCGCGGCAAAACAAGCTCGCCAAAATGGCTTCACCGGTCTGGCAGTATTTTAAGTTGTCCGAAAAAGACAATAAAATAGCGGTATGCAACGTGTGTGAAGCAGAAATCCTGCAGCTCCGCCCGCTGTGACGGACCGGTGAGTGGAGCAAAACACACACTAATGGCGCTTTTCCACTGCAGGACCTAGCACGGCTTAGTACGGTATGGTTAGGCCTTGGTAGGCCAGGCTCACTTTATGCTGCGTTTTTACTAACCGGTATCAGTATGTTGTTACTTTGGCATCATTTTGAAACGTGTATTACAATTAAATCACGGTAAAATATGTTCATTTTGTAGTTGTAGCCCCCTTGCCAGCGATTCTCTCTGACCATTCAGCAGTCGAGAGTGTTTACGTCACTAGTTTAGCATATTCAGCCCGGTTGATGGCCCGGTAAGAACCTCGTTTTTGGAGGGCCAGAAAAAAGGTGAAAAAGTAGCCGGAACTACTTGCTAGTGGAAAAGCAAAAAAAAGCGGGCATGGTTTGGCCCGGCCCACTTAAACCGTGCTACGTGCTGCAATGGAAAAGCGCCATAAGAGTTAGACCTAACACACTTAGCTATTTTATCTACCTCTGGAACTAGCTAAACTAGTTATAAATATGTTTATTCTTCACTGTCGGGTCACTCATTACTGGATCAGTGAGCTGCATGAGACGATACTGACGGGCTGTCAGGGGAGGGAGAGAGGAAAAGAGAGCGCTTCTGCTCATTTCTCCCGTGTTATTATCCAAAGTTAATGTAAACTTGAATAATGTACTTAATTTGAATGTAATAATTATGTTGGTTGTTGTTTGTGGAAGCGCATCATGTATTGAAAAATGAATCTGAACTTTACGATCCGTTACGATTATAAACTGAGCCCCATTAACTGAGTTTTAAACATCACTTTAAATGGAAGATCCCCATAGCCCCCACCCTCCCGATCGGATCGGCGATCGGTATCGGCCAATACTGATTCCGGCGATCGGCCCCAAAATTCCCGATCGGAGCATCCCTTACAAAGAAAGAAAAGGAGAAGAAAAGTGTGAAAAAAATAAAGGAACTGCAGGGCGACTAAATATTCAAGCATCTTCACGAAAAGAGAACTGAATTAAAACAGTTTCTTCAGCCAATTTATTTCCTAAAAATGCTAATACTTCTCCAACTCTCTCTCTCGGCATGTCATTATGCTGCCCAGACTATATGGAATTTCAACCAAAATGCTAATGCAAAAAAAGCTAACTCAGAATTCTGTGTGCAACCATATGTGTTATTTAAAAGTCCTCTAGCATAACAAACCAGGACCCATGATGAAATATGAAAGTGTAACGGTATGGCTGCCCTCCTCTACCTCTGTGAAGGTGCCATTATTCTATCTGCAATTTTTCTTCCAGCCCCGTGAAATCTGGGAGAAGTTTGCTTTTCCACTCAGCTCGCCTGCACCTTGGTGACAGGCCTACCCAGAGTTTACATCCATGAGGGGCCCCAGGTTTTCATATTACAACATCAGAAATTCCTGCGGCCTTGTTGCACAGTGCTCCGACTGTTCATAGCTCCTGCCAAGCCCATAGTAACAGACGAGCCTATATTTAGCCGTGTTTACGGGCTGTTGGAAAACGCTTAAAATAGTTAGGAGGGAGACACGTCTATAATGCTGGCCCACAGGGGTCCATCAGGCTGCGGAATATCAAAACTGCACAAACACAGCTCTTGTTGGGCTACGACTGAATCTTGGCACTTCAACATGGGTAGGATTGTTTACCTAAGTGTGTGTGGCAATTGTAAAGAACCCTAAAAATTAAACATCATTTAATCATTTCTCCCTAAAGGTTGTCAAATAGGATTTTTTTTTCTGCTTTGCTAGTGGATACAGGAACTCTTTAGTCCCGAGCTATGGGCTCAACTTGAGCCAAAAACGCTGTGGATTTTTAATGCCCCCCACCCTCCCTCTTATCTAACAGGTTCAGATCTCTAACCTTCTCCATAGGGAGCCTGTAGTTTAGAAAAAAGTCTGGTATAGGGCCAACTCAGTACAGGAAACAATGACTGAAAAGTCCACAACATCAGAGATTTAACCCCTAGCCACCTTATTGTCGAAGGTTCACAAGCAGAGGAACATGAACACTACAGACCAGCCTGCACACACACAACAACATTTCAACCATCTTTCTACATTTGACATGAGACTGAACAGCACGTACAATCAAAGGCTCAAATAAAATGACAATAACATGAAAGACACATGGGCTGCACCTTTAACTATACGTTACTGGTGATTTTTTCACATTTGCAATCCCTTTCAGAAGTAACCCTCTTTTAAATCTTGGCATCCAAGCGAAACACAACATGCCATTGTCTCCATCACTATCCCGGGCGTTTCTAAGTATATGTTTATAGCCCGTTGTGAGGTTATCCATCTAATGAATCCTTACGTGTAATGTTGTGCAAACAAAAACCCTACGGAGAAGACGTTGGAACTTGAGCGAGAGATAAGAACCAGAGCACACCACAAAGGCAATTGCTGTTTTAAGCATAGAAGGAATCAGAATTGCTGGAAGCTGAGATAATGATGTGGCATCAGCAGATAAACTGGTGGTGTGATCCAATAACAGAAATTCCCAGTATCGTAAACATCGGAGCGTATCAACACTATATTTAGACTGAATTCCGTAGAGCCTGTTTGGATTATGCCGTCTCTTTGTATTATGGATACATATCACGGCCAGATTTTCCACTACTGGACAGAGAAATGTAATCAATCCATCCATGTGGTGGCAATTGTCTTGACAATCCACTCCAGTCCACTGATCCGCTCCTAAATAAAAAGTCTATCCAGCAGAGTAGATCAGAGTAGATCCAGCACCTGCTTCATACTCTCAGCATTAACCTTAAACCAGCTGCAGAACCCTCAACTGGTAAACGTTAAAATTCAGTCTGAAATTGTTTTTCCACCAACCATAAGGAGGAGGTAATTCAGATATTGGGAGCAGAGAGGGCGAATCGTTTTTGGGGGCTCAGAGTGGCATGGTGGTCCGGGCTCCGTGACCCCTGTGTGTGAGGGTGTGAGGGGACTTTTCAGACAGCGACTAATATCTAGCCAGCTGGAACAAGCTCCCAGAATGTTCTTGGCTTGTTCACTGTGCCGCTGACAGTGAAGCCAGCGCTCTGATTGCCTCCGCCCCCATCCTTCTTTTCTTACATCGCTTTGGACCTGAATATCTGCCCCTGTGAAGCGCCGAGATGCTGATTATGCTGAGCAACGCCTGCTGGGAGAGCACCAATTACCCTGATGTGCCTTTTCATGTTTGCACATTGTTGAGCCGCACATCGGCCGCGGTCCCAGGTGTACACACCGGCACAGGGAAAGAGAGCAGTGACAGCAGAGGTGACTTTCAGCAGGGATCATTGTCACAGGAAAGATCATGAACATGAATAAATATACCAGAGAATAACCCATGTAAAAAACAACTGTAACACTTTCATTGAGTTAAGGTGATAAAAAAAGGGAAAAGCAAAACCCTTTTTTTAAGGGGCTTTCTGCAAACGAATGATAATTAAGTGGATATCTTTTGTTTTATAGCTTGATTTTCAAATACATACAACTTGTTGTCATCACAATTTCCTACAAGATGACATCTTGTCATCCAACCGACATCAAGCTCGGTTGGATGCTACTGAATCGGAAGCTGTTGGTACCTGTGCATGTGGATAGTATGTCAATTGTAATCCCTGTAATGCTACTGTATGATGTCCTTTTGTTGTTCTGTTTATGTTTTTAATGTTTCATGTGGAACCTACTTGAGCAGGTCTCCCTTGAAAAAGAGATCAATGATCTCAATGGGATACAACCTGGATAAATAAAGGTTTGAAATGAAAATGAAATGAAATCTTCAAAATGCTTGTTCATCCCACAAACAGGCCACAATAAAAAGTGGTACTCCATAGATTTAAAATTGTACAATAGTAGCATTTGAAAATCATTGGATATCTTGACTTTAATTTATGCTAGTTTGGTTTAATCTGTAAAAACGCTGAATCCAATATATCCCATAATGCAACTCAATAGTAGCTTCCTTGCATCTTTTTTGGGACTGATCACTCATGTTGCTGGACATTTGCATATACGCACAAAAAATAACAATATACATAAAACTTCATAAGAACCATTGAAGGAGGATATAGTGATACATAATCAGGGCTTTTAACTTGATTTGCTCCCTCCATAACAATGTATTGCCTTTTTATTTACAACACAATTTCCACAGATTAAGAAGTACTACCAATGATGACTAAACTTTGATTAACCATCTAATCATTTTATTACTTTAATGTCGTCCATTAAGTCGTTGGGTTAAAATCTTTCCTCAATAGGAGTTTCTTCTTCTCACATTAGCATCAAACCTACATAGAAATTCCTGACTCATTCGCAAAGTGCTTATGGTTTGATGCAAATGACCTCAATAAATAGATGACCCTGTGTCAACTCTATACCAGCGCGCAGACTTTTCTAGATCCCTCATGCTTTTAATAACCTCACTGGTACCGAGCTGATGCAGCTTCTCACATTGCCCACAACAGAAAGAGGAAACATGCAAATGGAGGTTAAACTGCACCATTTAAATTCAGAGTTGGTAAGCTGTAATTTTTTGCAGCTGTATGCTAAGCTGCTGGATATCTCCATTCCATTTTGTGCATTAAATCGTTTAGTATTCATTTCAGAGAGAAAGCAGTAAAATGTAATGCTTTTATGCAGCTTTATATAATGAATACCTCATTACAAGTTGCTGTTAAATGCTGATGTGTACATTAGACTGAATGAGAAACTGTTTGTCACACATTTATCCGTGTAAATGTTTTTTAATACCATAAGCTTAAGCTGAGTCACAGTACGCATTTGTGCAGCTACTGGGGTAATCATATTTCCCTTAGAAACAACAAAAGCAGCACATTTACTGTATTTTAAAAGGATTTTCTAAAACAAGTCCAATAAAGTGATGTAATCCTGTTCATATCTGATACCATCTCTGTCGAGAAATCCTCTCAAAAAGTGATTTGCTATTGTTTCAACAAGTCACAATTTCAATCAAATAGGCAGGTGTTCAGTGGGGGGAGAAGATCCACAGTGCCCGGTTTACTTTGGGTTATAAAGACAATGATTTGCTTCTAGGCTTGCTTGAAAAGAAAAATCAATTTAATTTTTAAGGTAGCCGGAGGAGCCATAGCAGCCGTGGTGCTTCCCAGAGGGATCCAGCCCATAATGCCTCTATCTAACCTCCTGGGCTGAAAAACAATCATGTGTGAGGTGGAGGTCTCTCCGAGTGTCTGCCTCCAATAATAGAACGTGCCTGTGTCTGCTGTAGGCGTGTGAGGGGCGGCCATGTTGGAAGGGCTTTACAGGAGCACCTTTTGTCATCTTCAGTACAAAAATGAAATGCTCAAATGGAGCCCCGAGCTCAGGCGGAGTTACAGTCTGAGGCTATGAAAAGGATATGTCAGCTGTTAAAAACAATATTAAATTAGAAGATGTATGTAGAACAAAGACAGAAAAT
Organism: Trematomus bernacchii; assembly: GCF_902827165.1. Lineage (NCBI taxonomy): Eukaryota > Metazoa > Chordata > Actinopteri > Perciformes > Nototheniidae > Trematomus > Trematomus bernacchii. The sequence continues at coordinate 9,193,221 of NW_022988050.1, read as the reverse complement.
GACACGTTTTACAAGTTTTGAATGTTTTTAAGTGTTGATTCAAATACGCACAATGTTATTGCTTTCCAACTTTGCAGGCAAATGTTCTCAGTGGAGAAGCTCTAAAAACGAACCCACTTTACCTGTCTAGCTGTTGAAATAAGTTGAGCATTATTAGCCTGAGGAGGTGGAGGAGACCAAAACAGAGCTACAAGAAGATCTGCTTGGTATTTTAATGGGTGAGGCGTAACATTGCCACTATCTGGACTTGAACTGTGGACGTGGACGTTTTGTATATCATATAATCTCTATCAAGGTATGCTCCAAACATATTTCCATAAGCCTTTATCACAGTTTCTCTTTTTCAGTAAGGCAACATTTTCCCTACAGCCAAGCTAAACTGTATTGTTCAATACAAATAACATGTGTATTAAGACAGGTCAAATGGAAATGTTTGTTCTTCAGTCTTCTGCACCAGCAAAGCGTGCTGTCTAGGTATAAATGTAAACCTTTTTTCTTTGTTCTTGAGGCATGTATAAGAATGTAATGCAACATGTCTAACCAGGTTCCCAAAAAACAGTGCTGAGGGGCATCTTGTGTTCATTGAAGCTGAGAGCCAACATCTAAAGAATAAGAAATAAGGGCTTGGGCTATTGACCGAAACTCTCTGTGGCTTTAAATAAAAAACACAATGAGAACATTTCAGCGGCATCATTAATCAAAGAAATTGGTTTGATTAAGGATTTCAGGTGAGGAGTGCAACGTTGATAGATGATAGCTTTTTAAAGGTCCAAGATGAGCATTCCCAAGTGTGATATTTAGCTATAAATGGAACCCAAGGGATTAACCGCAATTAGGAATGCATCCTCATGAATATTCATGAGCAGAAGTTGCAAGTGTAACACAATCTGGCTCTTTATCAGCTCTATGCAGATACTTACCTGAGGCTTTATGAAAGCTTCTTTTGATCCTCTTTGGTATCTCTTTAGTCAATTTTCTCAAACTTTTACTTTGATAAAGATTCCTTTGGCTGATTATTTCATATGGATCAAGTGAAGACGAAGTCAAGTAAACAAACTTGAACATCCTTTAGATGCTTGCACACCTCACGAGCAATCCTTAGGGGACTTATTAAAGCATGCACTTCTTTCAAAGCATGTAGAAATGTAACAATTAAGATATATTGGCAAGGAGATAATGATATTTTCAAGAGATGCACCAATCACCTTTTTGTACTAATACCGATAGCCAATGGTTGGTGAGAAATATCGGCAAATGATTCTTTGTTGTTTGTTGTTTATTCAATTTCCTCTCTATAACCACATTTCTCAGGATTACATTTTAACACGTCATTAAAGTGTTGATGAAGTGTGAAATAAGCTTGATTGCATGATAATGTGAACTAATGTCATCTCTTTTTGCGTTAGCTGTTAGCAGTAATTGCTAACTAGAAAGCATTAATGCCATCTCCAGATTACATAATGTTGGCCAACAATGGTTGATGCCAGATCAATCATCGGCGTCCCTAAACTCTGCCACCATAACATTTTAAATCCTGTGTATGTGACAGCTGACAACTCCTCAGTACATATTTCTAAAACTATGCTGAAGTTTTCCATCCCCACCAGTGCTTGAGTCTTTTGATCCAACAATGTGTCTCCTCCTTTACTGCTTCATAGGCACATCCAACTATTTTGTTTTTCGAAATTTCAGAGGTGCACAGCTGCCGTTACAGCTGCAAAACACAACACTGACCTTTAAAAGCAGGAAACTCTGCTTGGATGTTCGGAGACATTCTGTACCCACTGCTAAAAAAAAAACTGGCGACCTAAGAGGGCATCAGAGCTGACCAGAAAGCCGTTTCCACTGCAGTGTGGCCTTCATACTTTCCACATTAAAAAAACTTTTGTTCAAATACACATCTTCTTATAGTATAAATCGCACTGCCAGGCAAGAAAGTCTCTCACAGGTTTCTATGTGGTCCTATACGCTTGAGATCATATTTCCATTAACACACCATAACGGGCCAATGCAGCACAGCTGAAAATGCTCATCGATCCCACACTCTGATGTTCTCCATCAAGGAATGAAAGCCATCAAACTGTGTGTAATGACTTGCCTCACCAACAGCTTATACATTTATAAAAAGAAAGCAACTTTCCTGAAAACCAATACCCTCTGTTTGAAGTGTCAAATCCAGGTGGTAAAAATAAAAGTTTCAGTCTTGTAAAGTACTTGCTGTTTTGTTCAAGGGTCCTCTCACTGCTGTTTCTTTTAAAATGCAGTTCTTTTATCAAAATGTAAAGCATTTTGAGCTGCATTTCCAGTGTGAAAGTTGCAGTTTACATTTTTAACATTTGACATGCTGTGATACAATCTTTTGGTTATTTAAACAGTTGCAAGTGATGTTATTTCAAGTAGCTTGCATTGTAATAATCACTGATCCTTGAAGAAGGTATTAGCCAACATTTCAGGAATGTCGGGAATAAAAATGATCCTATGACATATCCACTGTATTGGGTAAGAGTCACAAAGCTAAGAGAAGAAAAAGTCTGCAGAAGTTTTCTTTCTCTCAACTAGTTTGACATTTAATAAGTGCTCTGTGTCGACAAACAATCAGAGTAATAGTTATTTAATGCACAAATAACATGGAGTACCATTGCGCGTCATGCTAATATTACAATTATAATTAAATAAACCAATTAAAAACCTTTACCTTTTAGTCAGTTTGCTTGCATTTTGCCTTTGCAACCCGTTAAGAATGTATGCTTGGACAGCTTAACTAATTAAAGCATTATTTATTTTACATTTACCTTTTAAGGTTTCCCTGGATGCAGAATGGCACATGCTTGTACTATATCTCTGTTACTTCTTCTAAACAAAATGTAGGATATTACTCCTGCAGACTGTGTGATGTGACTGCGTATCTGCTTATCTTTTACAACTGCAGTTTTGGTTGCAGGTTAATTTACAGCGTCCCCTCTGTACTTGTAAACAAAAATGAATTACTCCCCAGCAGCAGCCATAAGCGTCAGGATAGAAATCTCAGACAGATAGACCGTTGAGCACACGGCGGAAATGAAATCGAAACCCATGTTAAGTTATAAACAGCAGAAAACAAAGAGGGTAGCGGCGCAGGACAAGTAACAGATATGGTTTTGGTTTATAGTGCAATTCATCAGATTTAATTCAAGTAATATCGGTAGAAGAATAATGACCCCGCTTCGAACCACCGAATTGCTGACAAACAGCTTTAATGTGCATGGAAAATGTGAGGCAGTTGTGGGGAGTTTAGGCCAGCTTTGTGGGACACAGAGCTGAGCCCACTTTGAACTTTATGCCCCAGTTTCTCACAGTCAGACACAGCAGGCATCATCCCACTGTTCCCCCATGAAAGCTGCTCGGACCGGCCATTATCCAGCAATAAAGCCTTTGGCTACACTGTATGGTGGCCAAAACCCCGGGGGATGAGATAAGACGTGAGGGAGGATTTGGCTCTTAAAGCTGTAAATCTTTTTTACATGCCCTCCTCCCAGCTCATGTTGGAGGCTGTTGCTGTCTGCGCTAATTGGTTGAAAGGACTCAAAGCTATGAAAAGAAAATGAGCGGCAAAATCCGTTTGGCCTCGCCTACAAGAGTTTGAAAAATGACAAAAGGATGAAACAAAGACGGATAAATAAAAGGGGAAGATCAATAACCGGGATGTAACAATATATGAGAAAACAAAGTTTTGGTATGCATTTCATCTCTGTAAACAGTTATGAAAGCAGAATCTGAAGGAAACATCACAACATTATCAGAAGTGTTTCAGGCTACACTGGAACCCCAACAAAATGGTCTCCCAGCGAGCGGGGAACGTTCTCACAACTTTGGCTAACGTTACCTATTGGTTCTAATAAGGTTTTAAAGAAACGTTTTAATCTGATGTTCAAAGAACCTTTTTAGGATGATTATTTTTTCAAATAATGTTCCTATAAGGTTAACTAAGACATAACGTTTTAACTGCAACATTCAGAGGATGTTTTGAGGATGTTATTAAGGCCTGAGATGACAGAAAGTTTTTTATAAAACGTTCCTTTAATGTGATATGTTAACAAAGGTGGAACGTTTTGCCTGCAACATTCTAAGGATGTGTTTTGGACGTTGTTGGGTAACACATTAAAGATGTTCTTTATAAAACGTTCCCTCAATGTTACATGATAACAAATGAAGAACATTCTGCAAGCAACATTCTGAAAATGTTTTCAGGATGTTATTGAGGCCTGAGATGACAGAAAGGGTTTTTATAAAACGTTCCCTCAATGTTACATGATAACAAATGAAGAACATTCTCCAAGAAACATTCTGAAAATGTTTTTAGGATGTTATTCTTTTTTTATAAAACGTTCCTGTTATGGCAAATATTAACAGTGTCATGGTCAACGTCAGATTTATTTCTAGAGCGCTTTAAAAAGCAAACTTGTTGCATTTGTTTGAAAAGGATGTTTTAAAAAAAATCTGATGTCACCATATTTTCCTTTTGAAAAAAACAAACAAGCACGTAATTCATGATAAGCTGTAAGCAGATATTGCATGTTTGCAGTGGCATGTGTGAGTTCCCAGCTAGAAATGTTTGTTACCATTCGTTGTTCTAGGAATGTTTTCAGCGGGACGTTTTATTTTGGTTCCCAGAATGTTCTTCTGAAAGGTAGGATAACGTTCTTTAAAAACATTCTGGAAATGTTTGGTGATAACGTTCTTAAGATGTTTTTGATAACCTTCTTAAGATGTTTTTGATAACCTTCTTAAGATGTTTTTGATAACATTGTTAGAACATTATGCCCTACTGTTCTCAAAACGTTTTCAGCGGGACGTTTTATTTTGGTTCCCAGAATGTTCTTCTGAAAGGTAGGATAACGTTCTCTAAAAACATTCTTAACATTTTTGGTGATAACTTTCTTAAGATATGAGCGCATTGAGACAATGAATAGGACGTATAAAAACGAATTTGCATGCCAATATTCACTCACATGCACTTATAATCACACTAAGGTATGTAGGCCCACAGTATTCATAATATCATATGTGTAAAATATCCGAAAATAATCACACTTTTTTCTGAATATAAAAGATGTGTCTCGTATGTAGGTTCTAACTGTTAGATAAGCTATCTGGCCGTGTGTGGTTTGTGAGGGCTGCGTATAAACAGTGTCCGCTGTTTATGCATATTGGATAAAAATCGTTATTGCACCCTTTAGATTTGAGACCGACAGACATATAGAGGAACGGACCAACTGTCACTGCCCGTCCCTTGTATGTGTTTGTTTCTACTGAGTGGCCGTTTCTCAATCGCGAGGATGCTGGCTTGGTAGCACAGCCGAGCCGAGCATCTTGCTTCAGAAGCAAGGCAAGAATACTTCCTGGCATTCGGAAAACAAAGAGTGGAACAGGCTAGCAAGTGTGCAGGTGTGCGTCATATGAGAGGCCCCGCCTTACATCTTCCGCCACAGATTTGGGGAAATTGGTCCATGCGCAAAGCATTGTGAGGATTTTAAGGACGCGAAGTCTACCCATGTGCAGCCTCGAAATTTCCCCCAAACCAAGGACGCGGCCTCGGTGGAATTCCAAGTATGCTGGAGATTGGAATAGTCCTTCGGCGGCACTCGATGACGTAGCATCCTTGAAATATTGGCTTGGAAGCCAATATCCTCGCGATTGAGAAACGGCCTGTGTCTCTTTCTCTGCCTGCTGGTCTGCTCGACACGGCTGGGAGCAATCTCCAATCAACCACACCTGCAACCTGCTCATCAGCCACACTATGAAAGCCTGCAGCCTGCACTCATTCCCTGCCGGATTGTTGCCATGAACGGTTTGTTGCGTGCCGCTCTAGCTTTTTACCAGCATATTCTTTGACAACTTTGCCTGCTTTTGCCTCACACCCTTGCCTTTGATGTCTCTCCCAGGAGGAATCCAAGGCCTTCCACACTCCCAAGACCAGCCAGGCCTCTCCACCCTTGAACAACTGTTTCCCACTGCTGCCATAACCAACCTCCACTCCCAGCTCCCCTTTTCTAATAAACAAATGTTACTTTCACCAGCTGATTCCGAGTCATCCTTTTACATGTGTTAATAGTCAAATTCCAATAGTTAAGTAAACTATCAAAATCATCCTAATGACCACAGTGGTCAGTCCACTTACCCAGGAATTTTGAGTTGAACAATTACATGAATATTATGTCTTTGTTCTAATAATGTAAATTGTTACCACAGAACATTTGCATAATGTTTTAAACATAAAGCATGTTATCCTTCTCTAAAATAATAACATTCTGGCAACATAAACAAATCTAACTTGCAGCTGAAAACATTTTAAGAACAGTAGGGCATAATGTTCTAACAATGTTATCAAAAACACTTTAAGAATGTTTTTAGAGAACATTATCCTACCTTTCAGAAGAACATTCTGGGAACCAAAATAAAAGCTTCTGCTGAAAACGTTTTAAGAATAGTAGGGCATAATGTTCTAACAATGTTATCAAAAACATTTTAAGAAGGTTATCACCAAACATTTTAAGAATGTTTTTAGAGAACGTTATCCTACCTTTCAGAAGAACATTCTGGGAACCAAAATAAAAGCTTCTGCTGAAAACGTTTTAAGAATAGTAGGGCATAATGTTCTAACAATGTTATCAAAAACATTTTAAGAAGGTTATCACCAAACATTTTAAGAATGTTTTTAGAGAACGTTATCCTACCTTTCAGAAGAACATTCTGGGAACCAAACAAAAACTTCCCGCTGAAAACGTTTTAAGAATAGGAGGGCATAATGTTCTAACAATGTTATCACTAAACATTCTCAGAATGTTTTTAGAACCAAACATTTCTAGCTGGGCTGTGCCTTCAAGAGCTAAATCGTCATCAGACTGATAGCGGATTGGTTGTGAGATTGCGATGCATTGTTGACCTGAAAGCTGGATCACAATAGTGAAGTAATGCCTTAACTGTTTGGGAGAATGCTTATTTGCTTTCTTTCAGAGATTGAGATTGATACCACCCTCATATCTGTGCTAAAAATGAAGCTAGAAACAGGAGTGGAGGTGTTAGCTTAGCATGGAGACTGGGAGCTAGCCCAACTCTCTGGCCTATCTGTGAAATGGATCCAGCAGTTAGCACAATATAAGGGAGTGTTGAGGAAACATTTACCAAGGCGTCGGCCTTTTACTCTAACCAGTTTATCCCTTTCTCCCGCCGTCACTGTTTCAGGCATGTGACCTTGGCTGCCACATCTCTCTTTGAGAATAGTTTTGTCTAGAACAAGATAAATACTTGGGATTGCATGAGAGAGCTTCCGAATTGAAGCTGTATCAATTATTCAGGCATAACTTACAATATATCTTCAGTGTCTGACATCAGTTCGAGCTCTACAGTGTTCCGAGTTCTTGCTACAGAAAGTTCCTTAATTCTGAAAAATGTAAAATGTTTTGACTCTCTGTTCACACTGCATACATAAATACATGTATGTAAATGTTAATTATGTTTTGTACATTAAGAATTACTTGTGTGTGTAAGAGATATTTTTTGTCAATTGTGTAAATACCAAAAATAAGTATAGGGATATCATGGAAAAACCTTGAATCAGAGCAGGAAGTGTGCGAGACCCTGTGTTTTGGAAACAGCAGCTTGGGGAGGAGTAATGACCTTGGACATGTGCCCATGTCTGTTCCAGTCAGCAGACTGTGCGCTGCTGCAACACCTGAATGAGTGTGAAACAGCAAGCCATCATAATAATGCTCAGCAGAGACGAGGTGTGTGTGTGTGTGTTCAGTATGGGAACATTTATCTGAGGGTTGCAGCCAGTTCTATATTAATATACATCTTATCTCTGCAATACACGCTCTGATTTGAAATTAGCCAAAACGTCAGAATCAAATGTGACAAGTCGTTTGTGATGATGAGAAGCCCAAGTAACCCCCTGCGGCAGTTTCTAATTCGAACTGGTTTTTAATTATCATCCCCGGGGGAGGCACATCTGTCAACGGTCATTGTCCCTGACGTGATTTTGCATTTCGACCCAAAAAAAGGGATCTAAATGGACATGATGTATTAATGTGCAACATATACTTGGCAATGTCTTTTTTCTGGTCCTGAAATGATGAGGACAATTAAGGTTTTCGCAAATAACAAGACAACCTTATTGATTAACCATTTAAAAGATTAACTGAGTAAAAAGTACTATAATGGATTTTTATCATGTAAGTATTTCCAAATATCCCTGAACTTTGATCAAATGTCATATTTTTTTAGATGTATTCTTAGGCTCTGGGCATTTGTGACATTAATTTTTCACTATTTCGTCCTAAATTGTTAATCAAATGGTAGCAAAATTACCTGGAACATTATTGACAAAAATCATTGGACCTACTCTTGTTAACTCATCTTCGGTAGACTCTTGCCTAACCAATTTTTTCCAGTTTACAGGTTCAAGTGAGCACAATACGTATTTTTGCCAATATTTTGTTATGAAAACTCTGTGTCCACTGCACATTTCTTTCCCCTTGTTTTTTTCTCAACACTTGCCTGGTCCCCCCCTCCCTCCTGCTTCATATATTCTCCCAGTTGTGAGTGAATGGGACTCAGTGTTATTGGAGGATGTGAAGTCACCCCCTTGGCAGAGAAACACAGGTTGGCACCTGGACGGGGCAGCTGTCTCTCGCTCTTTGACAGACAGATTGCAGCTTGGGAACCCGGACAAGCAGCCACACAGTCGGGCGGACAGCTACCTGGATACCCGCCATTCAATTAATCTCAACCACCATCAGCCTCACAGCCATTTTGCCTCAGCCTCTGCTCCGGTGCACATTCACTCACCTGTGTTCCCACTGCAGACCAGTGGAGTGGAGCCCAGTAACACAATACCCAACTTTTCCATTTCGACAAGCAAGGAGAAGCATAGACACTTCCAAATAGTTCCACAATTCAGCAGGAATTCTGAGTTAAACACAGAGCTGTGTGTCCTTCTAATTCAATAGATCAACATTTGACAGGCCTCATAACTTAAGTCCAGCTAAATGTATTTCTAATGTAATTTGATCACTTGATCTGTTGCACAGAGGTTGATTTTGGCCCTTGTATGATTATGAATGGCTGCATTTACTGTCTGTTTATAGTCTGAAGTTACAGTGCACGGCTCCATGAATGCATTACTGTCTGTCACCCTGCTGACCAAAGTCATTTCTCATTTGTCATGGCATATTTGATTCAAATACCAAATGTAAAGGTTATGTGTTCTTGGTTTCAGAGAGCTGCAATGATTCATCGATTAGTTGTCAACTGTCAAATAAATCGCCAACAATTTTGATAATTCATGTATTTGTTTGAGCAATTTCTTGGGAAAAAGTCAAAATGATTCCAGCTTTTTAAAATGTAAATATTTTACTTTTATTACTACTTTTAGTTGGAAAAAACCTTTAAAATGTCCACTCAATTTATGACATAAACACTCAATAAATTCATTAAATAGTAATAAAACTGAACACTACTTAAAAGCTAAAATGTTTTTTATCAGCTCATATATTGAAACTATCATTGGATATATATTTTATTTTGTAGTTAATTAACTTCTTTACTTTATTACACTATTAACACCTTAGGCAATTTAATGCCTTCAGGAACATGCGTTCAGTTGACTTATTATCTAGAGATTTAATGGCTCACTGTGCTCTAAGTCAACACAGACCTGTAGTGGAAGTTAACCCAGAACAATGGTAATTGCTCCATGGTTAAATGTGGAGGCCGAGCAGTCATCATGCTGCTGTAAAACCCACAATGCTTTGTGCAAATCTTCTGCGTTAAACCAATTATCTACGTTTGATCTGTGACCAGAAGACTGAGGAGGTCTTGTGCCTGTGAAATCCGCTTTAATCACACTTATTTGCATGGAAATGGATATTGATTGGCGGAAATAGCCACACAGTTAAGCCACTGCTTTGCTGCTGAAAACATTCCTCATTTACTCCTTATTCTGTTCTGTCAGGGAACACAACTATCGCAAGATGAAAACGCAACTTTGAAGCTAAAACTGTACCAGAAAAGTGTGCATGAATCCCACCAGCAGGAAAGGAGGATACAGTACAAAGGTGAGGATATCAAAACCGGATGCACCATCAATCGGTTTGATATGAAGCAGAGGAAATGTGAACCCCCGTGGAGCGCACCCTGAAACACAGAGCACAACATTTGAAGTGAGCTGAATGAAAAAATAACGTGCATCCACGCTCTGGCACACAGCAACGCAGTGCAGAATTCACAACTCGGCTTCACTTCAAAAGCATCGATGTGGTCTCCCTCACTTCAAATATAAACATCACCAAAAATATATTCCTCAAGCTGCATCTGTGGCGACTCGACCAACAGCACAGCCCGACAAACGAGCAAAGAAATACTTGCTGAAAATAATACAGAATTGACAGACAGGTTTTCATTACTCTGTAATAATTACTTCATTATAACCCTCTAAGAGTCCACAGTTTAGTTACATGACCGTGCCATATAAAAATCTCATTTAATCACCACAGAACGCAAACAGGAGCAAATAATACGCACTTCTGTTTACCTCCAGCTATCTTTCAGTTGGCGTTTGGGTCTCGTTGCAATTTGAATTCCTTTAGCGGCTCATTAAAACGTTCAGTCCCAAACCAATGAGGTTAGTTTCCTGGCGTTTGGCATGTTTAACATTTTCCTCAGGAAGACACTGGGATTTTCTTGTCCACTTAAATAGTGTTTTTCTCATTATATGGCTTATCTTAGCCTGGTTTAAAGGTTTAAGGAAATGTGAACATTTCCTGTGAAAACATGTTTCTCTAATATATTCTGGGAATAACCAAACATTGCCAATTACATTATCCTGTCAATGCCAACTATTGTAGGATATGACAATAACAGATATATATGAAAACATGTGACACTTACAGAAAATAAATGTATTTGTAACCAAGGTAACAGCTAAGCGGCAATGAAAATGCAGCTGGAGCCTCTTCAATAATATGTGTGAAGTAAGACATGATCATTAACAAGTTAAACATCCATTCAAACTCTCATACTGAGTACAGGCTGTACTATCTGTACATTGGGAACTCAAATGTTCCTTTTCCCGAAATGCTTTCAGCAAACACAATTACAGTCTTTAAAGAGAGTGATCTTCAAGGCTTAAACGCTGACAATTAGAGTGTGTCTATTCACTGAGGTTCTAAAGCTAGTAAAATGCATTAGTCTGTATAGATACATTATTGAGTGGGGGGCCTTGGGTTTCTGTGCAATGCTTTAACAAAGCCTCTTCACTTCTTCATTATAAAGCACAATAAAAGCTGAAGATGTATACAGTAGGGGTGAAGGTGTGTACGAGACATTGAAAGAGGATGCACTTACTTGCTCTTGCGATTAATATTGCAACTATGCGATTTATTATTTAGTGCAAAAAAAGTCATACAATCGTAATGTCCCTCACGGTTTCTTCTCGAATTCTTCAAATGTTTCAACCCCAAAGATATCTAATTTACAACTCACATTTGAGGTGGTATAACCAACACATAGTTAGCATTTGTGTTTGATAAAGTTCATATTCTAAGAATTCCAATTCCCTTGTTGACATTTAGCTGAGCAAATGATGAAAATTAGGTTTACATCTTGAATATAAACTAGTAATCAATTTGAACTGTTTGTTAATATTCTGTCATCTCGGGCTGTATCTAAGGATTATGTTTTACTTTCAATAAATCTGCCAATTATTTTCTTGATTAATGTTGCATAATGAAATCTTTCAAAGAAAGTGTTTCGCAATTTACGAGGCAATGCCTTTAATATTGTTGTTTTGTCCAACGTTTGGAAAAGCAGAATCCAAAGAAAAAAGTTGAAGAATTGCTAGAAAATGTTTAAAGAAATGACTGAAAATCTAATACATGAATCCACCAGTTGTCTTTGAACCTGTGTTTTTCTTTCAGCCTGCATGCATGCATTATTTGTAAATGTCCTGTTGTTACATTATATTGTGTTGCACCCTTAAGGAGATATACATGTATGTGAAACTGTCATATGTGTACTGCTATGGGAAAATGGGGGGTGACCCTGCCTAGCACACTGATGTATAGCATCCTGTCCAGGATCGTGCTCTATTGGCTTTCTCCAGAGACAGAACCTCTTCCAGAAAAAAAGCTTTTCCATAAGAAGCAGCTACAAACACAAGCAGGCCCTCATAAATCAAAAGTGTATTTCAAGGGGGAAAAAAACTCTCCAGTTTCCCCTCCGATGACTCTTTGAGCTCAGTTTACTCGACGTGTGACGCGGTTTATTCATTCTATTGAGTATTGCAACAGAAACTTTCAATTTTTCCATTCATCCACTGATGTGAAAAAGAGCAGAGAGGAATGACAAAGACGATGAAGTGTGGCAGCTTCGATCGAAAGTCCCTGTTTGTTGAAATGCTGAGGCAGCACTGTTCTCTGTGGAGCCAGGTGCTGATGTCTCCCTCTGACTGTTGAGTAACATATGTTCAAGAGATTACAGCAGATTAACACTTATAATAATGTTTCCCCTTTTGATCTGGGCTCAGGACACAGATCAGCTTCTGTCATCTGAAGAAGGAGAAACCTCTTGCAGTCAAAGAAAAACTGTCACTGATGGAGGTAAATTTAGCCTGCTCTATATCAAGCCATAGGGGGATTTAGCATTATTTATTTACATGATGTTAGTCCATATCAAACCACACTTGAAAAAATGATGAGTTGCTAACGTCATGCGTCTTCCACTCGAGCTGAAAATGTCATAAAGTGAAAACTTCTAAACCCTGGCTTTGTGGATTTTTGGATCAAATGAAACCAATAGGGTTGAGAAAATTAAATAACTCATGTTAAAACACTTAAAAAGCATCCTGTTAGTTATAGTATGTTTAACAAATTGCATGGAAAAACAAAACCTACATAATTCGTTTTGCTACATATATTTGAGAAGAAATATAATTGCTGTATGTTCATTAACACATGCTAAGCATATTCCTGTAGAACCTGATATATATTTGTACTGTGATAAAGTCATAGAGATAGGGTGGGGGTGCATGTTGTGCATGACTGAGTCTCACATTTGTTTAGGTTGAGCCAACAAAATAACTTTTGGTTAAATGAGTGCTCCATTGATTTTGCATTGCTCCCATATAACATTGTTAGACTCACATTGGACAGCTTCATTAAAACAATCGAAATTGATACAGAAAAAATAAGCAGAACAAGAGAGATTGTATTTTGTATGCCATGGCAGAAGTCTTCATAGTCAAGGCTATATTACAAACAATGCAACTTGAACGCCAACAGTTAGATTAGGGATTTGTGGGTGCTATGCCAGTTGATGTAACCTAGGTGAAAGATGAAAGGTAAAAAGTCCTGCGACAGTCCAGGGTTGCGGTCGAATAGTCCATTTAGCTTAGGAACCTTCCTAACGGAGTGAAATGACCCGGAAGTCCCTCAGTGGCAGCCATGATAAGTGCCGTTCGAATTCTCTAAATGAAAGGAAAGGAGGTTTCAAACTTCCTTTATAACCTCCTTTAGCTTAGGAACCACTGGACCTCCCTAACCGAAAGGAGAGGAGAAAATGCTGCCCCACAATGCCTTGCGGCCGCGGCATTTGCCGTCACACAACATTCGGCCGTTCACGGAAACAACCGATTATGAACGAGAAATTATATCATGAAAGTTACGGTGCTTATTAAGCATTTTAAAACGTATGTGGTAAGTTGCCAAAGTGCTTTGTTTTGAACGTTCATCAGTATTATAATCAAAAAGAGAAATATCCCTGCTGAAAAAACCAGCATAGACCAGCTTAAGATGGTTGCTGGTGTTAGCTGGTGTTAGCTGGTGTTAGCTGGTGTTAGCTGGTGTTAGCTGGTGTTAGCTGGTGTTAGCTGGTGTTAGCTGGTGTTAGCTGGTGTTAGCTGGTGTTAGGCTGGTGTTAGGCTGGTGTTAGGCTGGTTTAGTTGGTTTACCAGGCTGGACAAGCTGGCCAGGCTGTTCTTGCTGGTTCAAGACCAGCCTGGTCAGCTAAACCAGCATAGCCCAGCATGGATGTCATGCTGGTCTATGCTGGTTTTAGCTGGTCTATGCTGGTGAAGCTGGTGAAGCTGGTCTATCAGCAGTCTTGCTAGCAAAACTGAAATAGACACAGACAGACAGAGAGGGCGGGACACGGGGGAACGGCGACACGGCAGTGGTTGAAACAAAGCGGTATGTTTTGACTGGCACTAACGGTCGAGGAGTGAAGATCAGTTGAACGTTTCTGTGACTCCGCCCAGCGGCTGCTCTTCTGAGAGGCACCGCTCTGACAGCTCTGTCTACTGGGAAACGCGCTAAAAGTCCTTCTGGAGGTAAGCAACACTACACAATTTCACCAAGTCTGAGAGTAAAAGCTTTCTCGAAGGTTCGTTTTGCTTTCTTACAACGTTACGTTAATGTTAACTTAACCTTACGTTTGCTAGGAGGCTAGCTGTCTTAGCTAACAATAGTTAGCAGCTAACGTTTCCTGCAGTTTGTGTTTCCCCTGAAAAACGTGATGCAGCTATAAGTTGTAAGTTAACTTAACGTTATCTTACAAGTTGAGAGGGTTACGTTTTGTTTAAAATCGTCAATGTAATGCCATTAGAGGTGTTGTGTTGAACATGAAGTTAGCTAACTGTAGCTCTCCACCAAAGGTTAGCATGTTAAGCTGTACTTTCTGTGGCAGCTAGCTTAATACAAAGAGGGTTTTTGTGCTTCATTGTAAACTTTTCTTACAAATGTGTGTTAATCTACCTGAAATTGTGGGGACAGTTTTTTTCTACTCAATGATACAGACCATTGTTGAGGAGATGCAAAACATACATATACTTTGAGTAATGTTACTTTGCTGCTAAAAGATGAAACATTATCAGATAAGGACATCACCAAAGTGTGTGAGTCTGTCTGTTCTTTGCATGTCGTACACACTGCTCTGGTATGAATTAAAAATATAATTGTAAAATGTAAATCTCGCTCTTGTCATCGTTCAGGCTTTGCATTTGAACCCCTATGACTGGTTGCGGACTTGAAGGGAACGCCTTCCTGACATCCAGGAAAAAGGTGAGATTCTAATCTAATCTAATCTATTTCAATGCCAAAAGCAAGTTATTGTTTTTAACTTTTTTTTAATATGATTTTTTGGGGAATTTCAGTTTTATTGGATAGTAGAGATCTACTGGAAACAGTGGAGAGGGAGGAGATGATATGCAGCAAAAGGCGGAGCCGGATGGTTGCTGCTCCGTGTGGAACGTGTTCTATCAGGTAAAGCACTTTGGTACCCAGTTATTTATGGTATTGAGTTTGAATGTAGCCTTTGGAAGGTATTTTCCAACAGTGCATTGTAAAGACTGAAAAAACAGGCTCAGGTTAAAGCTTGACTTGATTTGGTCTTTTACTTAAGAGGATGTTTGTCCTCCTGTCTTCTCTTATTTCCTTATCTTTCTTTCAGGTGTAACATCTACCAATGGTTGTACATGACACCACCTCTTTGCTGTCCTACTAGTCAACCCTCCTGATCAGAGCCTTTCCTAAATAGTGGTAAGTTGTTTAACAGTTCAGTGTATGTTAATTTAGCAACTTAATGCTTTACTGCTGTTGAATAAACCCTATATATATACATCCATCAGCAATCAATAAAACAAATCATCCAACACAAAATAGAAGAAATCTGGACCTATTCTATTTCTTTTTATACCACAGCATCTATTGGGACTGCTCATTGATGTCATCAAGAGCCATTGAGTCTAGCTTTTGTAGTCGGCCTCTCAGAATGTTTATCATTTCTTTGTCTCTTAACATTCCTATAATCATTTGTTTTTTTATTGTTGATATTGTTTTGTTCTTTATTTTTGTTGTGAGAATCACTTTGCAATTGTGTAAGTGCTATATAAATAGTTATACTAATATAATTGTTGTTACCATCATTACTATTATTAAAAATGTCTTCTTTGTTTTCTTTATTCATCGCTGCAGAAAGGTTCAAAAAGTTCCCTGTACATGGAACCATGCCTGTCCTCTGTTCCACATCTCTTCAGTCCGTTCTGGACCCTATGACTCTGTTCCACATGTCTTCAGTCAGTTCTGGACCCTATGACTCTGTTCCACATGTCTTCAGTCCATTCTGGACCCCATGACTCGGACACTAGTTCTACCAAGGCTCATTAGAGGTAAGCAGTGGTAGGAGAGTGGAGTTATCTTTGTATTTAGGCTGCAAGTCGACAAGAATAGATTACAAATCGCTTAAAAAATTGTTCAGACAAGAGGCACCATGTGTTACGCAGGTGCACATCCACTGGAGGAAGATTCTGAAAGTAAAATATACACTTCTCACTAGAAATGTAATCATAAAGCATTATTATGGCCAAAGTATCCTACAATTCAGGATTTTCCCCTGAAAAAAGTGTTGGATTCAAGATTCAAAGCTTTTATTCTCATATGCTCAGCAGCTACAGTGTAGAAATGTCAATGCAATTCTTCTGACCTGAGCTCCTCCAACAATGCAACATATACAATAAAATACAAAAATACAAAATAAAAAGTAGTGCAAAAAGTTTATATACATGTAATATAATAGAATATGATATTTACAAGAACAGAATATTAAATAAAAAATTAAATACGGTGTATTGCGTGGACAATAGACCCAATCACAGTGAATGTTCAAAACTAAACTTGATACATTTTTTTTTTTCATCTCACAGTGCACATATTTAAGTAATCATAACACAAAGCTAAAATGTAATCTGTTTTTCCTTTCTCTTTTCAAGAGTGCTTCAGAGGATGGCTGAATTCACAAAACGTGGAGAAGACCGAGAAGGAGAAGTTGGCCGGTTACTACATTTCACAAAAAATACAGGACCTTGTGAAAAACGGAAAGAAACAGTTGAAGGAAATTGCTTAAAGATATGAAGTAATGGGTGTTTTGAAAATGTTTTCAAATGTGTGTTAATGTTCATTGTGTGTTATAAATTATTTTCCTGCTTCTAATCATTTGATGTATGAGTATTTATTTACAGACATTCTATACATTCTGGTACCTTTCTGGTAAGGTAGGTGCTCTGATCTGAAATGATAGATGTTCATTGAGCTACTGCAATTGGGTGAGAGTGTTTCATCATCATATATGACCAGCTTAACCATCAAGTAATCCCAGTTAAAGTTCTACTCAAGATCATACCAGTCGGACCAGCTAATGGTGACCAGCTAGACCACTGTGACCACCAGCTTTTACCAGCTATCCTGACCAGCTAATGGTGACCAGCTAGACCACTGTGACCACCAGCTTTTACCAGCTAAACCAGCTATCCCGACCAGCTAATGGTGACCAGCTACTAGACCACTGTGACCACCAGCTTTTACCAGCTAGACCAGCTATCCCGACCAGCTAATGGTGACCAGCTAGACCACTGTGACCAAACCAGCTATCCTGACCAGCTAGACCACTGTGACCACCAGCTTTTACCAGCTAAACCAGCTATCCCGACCAGCTAATGGTGACCAGCTAGACCACTGTGACCAAACCAGCTATCCTGACCAGCTAAAGTGTCCAAAACCCCTCTCAACCAGCAAACTAATCCAGCCTAATATTGACTGGTTGGTCAGGCTGGTTTACCAGCCTGACCAGCCAGACCAGCCTTGTTGGTCTAAGCTGGTTTTTTCAGCAGGGATGAACGTTAGTTTTTACTGAAATGATCAAATAAAGTCAACATTTCAGTCTTTACTGAGCTGTGTGGGGTTTGTTCAACTTTTAAAAGATGTTTGAATGGTGATATACACAGTGATAGATGTTAAGGACTAACGTTTATAATAAATACATTTGTATTGCTTTTAAGATCTTTTCATACAATCATACGTATTGGGATCATTTGTATTAATGTGGACCGGAGGGAGAGGGTGACGAGCATAAGTTTCACTTTCCTTTTTTATTTCAATTCCAACTTTGGTCATGAAGAATATGTTTCTCTGTTGTCCCCGTTCATAAAGCATAAAACAACAGCATCAGAGCACGGTGCAGAGTCTCTAGATGAGTTTACAGTAGTCCCTCGTTCTTATTAAACATCCATGTTGTAGTCCGCTGTATAGAAAACTGTAGTTTCCATAGTTTCCCCACAGCAGCAGGCGCACATTTATGACGTCCGCTGGCGCATCATAAACACGTTGGATAGTGAAAGTGCAGTCGGATTCTCTAAAGTACCGCAGTCTCTTCTCCTAAATCCTTTTGAATTCTCCTATCCACTATACCTTAACCCCGTGACGTTTCACTCAGAGGTCAAGGGATAAACGATAGGGTTAGAATTTAGGAGCTGATCTTTGGACTATTCGACCGCAACCCAAGCCTCCAGCAGCTTAACTTAGGGCTGGTTGAAGGCAAGCCTGAGCCAGCCCTAACTATAAGCTTTGTCAAAAAGGGAAAGAATTAGGTCTGCTCAGAAATGTGGCGAGAGTGTCTGCCTCCCAAACACAAACTGGGAGCAGTGAGTTTGGAGAAACAAACAGGAGTAACAGCACAGCAGCAAAATATTTATTAGCCACCTAAAACAAAAGCCCAGCGCATTGGCACTACATTTTCTCCACCAAAGTACTTCTGTATTCCTACACTTAGGCACTGTATTACACTGACGATCTTATGTTCAGAATCAGGATCAGAATCAGAATCAGATACAGGTTTATTACCAGGTTTACACTTTTGAGGAATTTGACTAGGTGTCGTGGTGCATACATAAAGGTAAAACAACAATTAAAACACAGATAGAGAACTAGAAACAATATAAAAAATAATAAAAAATATAGTAAAATATAAATATAAAAGTATTTACATTGCAATGGAATAGAATATGGAATACAAATAGAAATCGGCAATGTTGGGTTATGGAAATGAATTTTGAAATCAGACTGAAATCGATACAACACATATAATGTACACTTCATCGGATAACAGCAATGGCTCTGGCTAAGGTGGGCTGGCTTTTAAGCTGGACCAGCTTTTCTCATGTAGCCGCTCCTCTGAGTTCATATGTTAGCAGTTAACGAAGAATAAATAATTGTATCTATCTGAAATTGTGTTGCACCATCTTTTTTCGGCCCTTATATTGGTGCCGAATAGCTTTTCCAAATATGATTAGGGTCAGGCTGTAATCAGCGCTCAGCCTTGACATTCTCAACACGGAATGAAAGAGATGAGTAATACTCTGGCTGGAAAGAACCACATGGCAGCAGCTGCTCCTGGGAGTTAAACCAGACAGCAACAAACACACAGAGGACAACATGAAGACATCTCATCCCTTTTTCATGACCAAAACTATCGGAAACATACTGCATTCAATGGAATATGTGAATCATTCAAACATGAGGTCAGCGCTAACTCTTCCCTTAGAAATCCACACTGTGATTTTATCTGACATATTTTCCACCCCCTTCACTAACAAGCATGTGTAAAATAAATGGTTTCTAATCTCATTTGACTGTCCTGCTGAGTTCTTTGCAAAATTGTAAACACTTTCCATTATGGAGACACAACACACTCAAAGAGACAAGCTGCCAGTGTTGTGCAGTTCATTTCCCAACTAAGGAGCCATGGAGAGTCTCACTCTGCTAAGACACTGTGGGCTAGAGTTTCTTTCTCGTAATTTAAAATCAGGATGGATGCCTCATGCTTCCTCATCTCAATTCAGGTCGGATAGAAACTGAAATATCACAAATCCAGGCATAGCTGTTTCTCTCATGGGCACAAATGAGTTTATTACAGGGAATCAGACCGTCACTACAAAGTCTTGACTCAACTACAAAGTAAAAGCTTTTCAATTTGATCATTTGTGGCCTCTTTTTCAAAAGACATATGAAACCTGACAAAACCAAACTTCCTAGATTATTCTGTGGTTCTTTGATCAAATTTGGACGCTCGAAAACCCAGTAGATCGGTGGAAAACTGCCACACTATGAATTGGATTTGCTGGTCACCAAACTGTGCACTAAATTGCTAGTTACAATAATGCATAAGGGAATTAAATACGTCATGCTTACTGCCAAATGTTAGCACTTTGATCTGCCGATTTTGAGAAAGAAATATTAGAATGTGTGCAATGATTCAAGCAACTGAATGTCACGTCCAAACTGAATTAGCTGAGGTTATGGTGCTAATATTGTGTAATTATTTGTTGTGGAATCGGCTTGTAGGTGAAAAAAGGCCTCAGGAGCAAGCACACATTCACACTCACATATTTCAAATGTTGGTTGAGACAAAACACACAAGAACAGGGACTTTTTCTTGCATTTGTTTCCTTTCCAGTCATTTCCAACGGGCTTTAATAGGCTAGCCGTTGCTGAGAGGCATGTCTGACTGCAGCCGTGGGGGACAGTGCAGGAATTGTGACTCATAGAAGAGAAAATCATTGTGCTTCATCACCATCATCATAAGTGTGGTGTTTACCATCAGAAGCTTCAAAGATAAATACTTACAAACCAATTTAAGCTTGAGATCATCTTCCAGTGGGATATACAGCAGGCAGTCAAAAATAAAAACTCATTTTGAGAGGAGATGAAATTCTATTCTATAACCTCCCCTTGGGGAATTTGTTTATTGCAATAAAGGGAAGGGCATATCCTGGCAATAATAAATGTTGGAGGCTTTGAATGATATCACCTGAAGGCTTAATGGTAGCCATGATGTTTGTGATGATGATTCTTATGATGATGATGATGATTGACTCAGTGCCAGCAGTAACCGACCCGTGGCGGTGGTCCTGAAACATGATAGGTGAACAAATATTTCCCCAGCTGAGCGTGCTCTTAGGATCCACCTCGCGCAGAGAGAGTTTGCGGCCACATGTGTCATCGCCGTGGTCAAACGGCTGAATCTATCCGGATGCGTCATGATGAATCATCACCCCCCACATCTCTGGTCCAAATGCACCCATGTCCCTGTTGGACTCCATCATGCAAGAGCCTGCCAGCTGCAGATAAACACACACATTCTCATATGAATGTGAAATGATTGGCCTTTGTTTTTCCAGGTAATTGCACTGCTTTCTGTTATATTTCTTTGTCTCGGGGGCAGAAACCTTGTTATTTTTTTTTATTCGTTAAAATTGAGCTCTAGCAGTCATACTGTAGACCGTACTCACCACAGAGCTTAAGTAGAGCAAAGGAAACCTAACAAACATAAAGACATAATGTGGCCTCCTATAAATCTTTCTTTCTTAATGGTCTGAATAACCAACCAGTGAGCAGCAGCTGTCTTGGTGGCCGCGGCCCCCTCCCCCAACACACTCTATTAGGAGCCAGCACCACAACAATACATAGATGGTCCAAAAGAAACAATTAGGTTTATGGTGCTTTTGTATTTATTTAGTGACTACACAGATCTGTTGTCTGTTGATTGCAGATCTGAATGAGCTTAAAGGGCCAGTTCCCAATTATTAAAAAAGCCATATTTACCCTATTTCTGTATTATCCACGTCCATCCACCACCATTTCTGCCTCGACAAAATTATATCAATGTAAAATGTGTGGCAAATCCTTCAAAGAGATCAAAAACAACGTAAAACACACTATTATGTTTGCCTTTTCATTGGATTTATTGACAATAAGAAAATCATAGAGGTTAATAAAGTAAAATATAGAACTTTCATCAAAATCGAATCGTAACCCTTCTCTCAAGAAACAATGGTAACGCTGAATAAGCCACCGTAAAAACTGGGTATTAAAATGACCTTTTAATATATGTATATCATGTCATGCCTTTCTCTAGTTCTCTATGTTTTATTTGTGAGGTTATGTGAGTTGGTATCAATATAGTATACAATCTGGCTCCAAACATAAAGTGTGTATATGGAAAGGAAGTAGTAAAATCAATTATGATTTGATCAAGTAGCCTACTTTCAGCCAGGACTACATAATGATGGGACACTGTTTGTGGTTGTTTATGTTGATTTACTTATCTATTTTTAATTAGTGATATGACATGCAACAAAGCTCCATGGCAGGAATCCAACCGGGAATACTGCAGATACTACAACAAACCACCATAAGCCACTGGGAAGTCTTTCAAGTTTTTTTTCATGCAACCTTTAAATACTGAGAATGAGCACCGTTTGAGCTCATGCATAGGAAATGCCAATTAAATTAATAATATTGGGGTGAAATCTGAATGGGGAAAGAAAACCAGAACTTTGAGTAAGTAAAACAAATGTGCTTTTTGAAATTCAGGTGAAGTGACCCTTTAAATGTGTTATTTATGGTGTTTATTCCAATTCAATTCTAGTAGAGGTGTATTTCCTGCTTGTAAATACATTATAGTCTGATGTTGCTCTTTAGTAAGAGACCCCTGCTCCCTCCCCCTTTTGCTGCCCCTCACCTCCCCACCGTTAGAGAGACAGAGACAGAGAGAGGGAGACTGAGAGAGAGAGAGACAGATAGAGAGAGAGAGGCTGACTCCCACCGTCCATATCGGGAGCTTGAGAGAGAAGCAGAAGAGAAAGAGAGGCTGTCACAGCGCGCAGAGTCTACAACTTGTTCACATGTAACCGCCAGCGGAGGGGAAGAAAAATAATAATTACACGGATTTACAAAATGCCATTAATCCCGTGACCGGTGACCGGAATGGAAATATACGAGCCGGCAATGAGAAGTTGTTTGATCCGGGTGGTCGCGTAAAGAAGAAAACTAATGGTAGGGTTTTATTTATTTCACACAGTATCATTCCTCCACGATGTTTAGCCATGTGTGTTTTGCATCTCATCAATGCATCTGCAGTTCTTGTTATTGTCTCCATCAGTTCCGAGGAAGTCCGTGCCCTCGGTGTACAGACTGTGTGTGCAGAAATGGAAAAGTTTTTGGGGGATTTGACTGTGGGTGCCCTGTAAAGACTGAGACATCGCCAATATAACGGGCTCCTTTCAGCGGACAGGCGCCCGCTGGCCGTAGAGAATGAATGGGTCACTATGTATTCTAATCTGACTCGGGAGTGGACTCGGTTTAAAGTGGAAGAAGGAGCTGCTGCTTGAGTTAACAGCATGTCCAGAAAGATAATTAGGCAGATTTATCAATTACTATCGGAAACATCAAATCACAGTCACGAACTGTTGCAAAGGGAGTGCTTTTATTCTACAAAAAACACATATTTTCTCACATCTTCTATCAGGAATAGTGAGGCTTCCATTCATGAGATGCGTTGTTACCGGGAGAGCCAAAACAAAAGGATCTCCCGCTGACCAATGGGAGCAGGGGAAGCCTCAGGAGGGACGGAGTGGTCCTCTCTTCCCTTTGTCCTGTACCTGAGACACCCAGCAGACCACAGACTGCCCGCAGGCAAATGTGGGATGGCTTGGGAACGCTGGCCAGATGGATCACCGTGCGTAAAAGAGACAAATTGTTCCCCTTTAAAAAAAAAAACAGTTTCAGGTGCCTGAAGCAGATTAATCTTATAGTTCTCTTTCAGATCTGTGTTCAGGATCTGAGGAGCCATCCCCTGCTCATTAAGCTTCCCTCAGCTCACACCACAACACCCTTAATTGACATTTATAAATAGTTAACAGATCTCTGCCAGACTCATTTAAATGCATCTTAGGACATGCTGGGAACATCTATACAGCACGTGGTTATAATGTGGATTCATGAGGGCTGATGAGTTTGGGTTAATGGGTAAGACATGCCCTCGGGGTGCATCACATCACCTTACTTAACCTCTTCCTTCTTCCCCTCATTACTTCCAAGTTGAAGGAGTTAATGTGCAGAGTAACACAGAGCGTGTTAATTACTGTACTTGAGCCTTTTGCACGTAAAGCTGCTTGCCAGGACATAACGGTTGTATACAGAAAGTGTTCAGACTAAACTAAACTAAATCAAAGGCTAATGGGATGACAATTAGGTGACAAGAGGCAGTGATGCTGAGGGGGTAAATAGATTATTCCAATGAGAGAAATTTGATCAACTATTAAAGTGTCTGAGTCGTTTATTAAGGACATTTCTATTATTTGGGTCTGAAATTGTCACAATGTAAATCACTGTAAACTGAATATTTTAACTTTAAATTAGACACACAATCAGATCATTTCGAGGTTTGACATTTAATGGGCATTATTTGTTTACCTTTTTTTAACTTTTTACAGACTAAACTAATCATTTAATATGACATTACTTGCAGCCCTAAATAGCACTTCACTCTTTAAAGCACACATGTCATAATGATGCATACTAAACCTACTATGTGAACATGTGATACACAGTGTGTGTGTAACAGTTTGCTTACAAGTTGACAGAGTCTGAGTGGGAAGCTGCGATGTAGGCGTCGTAAATGTCGTGGGGGATTCTCTTTCTCGCTGCGATATATTATTACACCGTGAGTGGGATGGATGATTAGAATGATTTAAATGCCAGCACTGGGTGTACACTGGAGTGTGCGTGGCCTCCAGCAGGCACTCTGTTTTGTTTGAGCTCATTGCATCTCTCCCCCCGCAGATTTCCGTCTGTTTAGTGACTGAATTACTCCGTCCAAGATAAGTTGAGCTGCGTTATCTCCAGCTGATCGTTCTTGATTTAGATGCAGCGTTAACTTCCGTGTCTGTATCGGGGCTGATGAAGTATTCATTCAAAAGGAACTTAAAGTAAATAAACAATGAATCACGCTGCCATCAATGACAAATCTGCATGTGAAGCAGGGCTTTGTGTAACATGATAAAGAGCATGCAAGAAGAGACAGAATGAATATTTATGTCATAACTCTTCTATTAAATATGAAAAAGCAAGATGTTACAGCCTTTCAAACAGACTTTTAATACATGTCAAGGATGAATTTGGCATCTTTGGTTTTCATTAGAAATACCAGTGATTCTTCTTTCAGAAACAGACCAGCTGTACACTCTTAATTATGGCAACACAGACAAAGAGGGAATGCCTTTGTTATTGAAATCCTTATTGGATATTTCCCAAAGGGAAGTCAATTCAATTGAAAGGGCTGAGGGAATCTCACAGAATTCAATCAGAAAGCACTTCATCATGCGCACTGAGAAGAATGTGGCGGAAAACATGCACAGAGCTGTTGCCCTTTTCAGATGTACAGAGGTCATTAGACACTGACAGTGATAATGCATCCTGTTTGGACCAATCTAGAAGCGCAGACTGCATTAGTTTCAGTCCAGAAGATAAAACAAGTGATACTTCAAAGCTGTAATTTGTTTGTGTGTGTGTGTGTGTGGGGTGCTTCCAGGAATTGGCTGGCATTAGTTGACTGCCTCATGTTGTTACAGTATTGTGCCTTTGTGTAATTTGCTCAACATGCGCAGTGAATTTTTGTGCAGCGGAGCGGCTTTTATTAGCTGAGACATGTGGGGTCCAATTGACGACTTTCATGTGAATTGTTCTGCCATCATGCATTTAACGTCGCACAGATTTAACACGCTGGTGCTCTTGTTTGTTTGCACAGATTTCATTTTCAAAAAAGTGGAGCGCTCTCTTTAACACTACTAATAAATCGGAGAAAATATGCATATTTGGAAATAGATGCATATTTTGTCAAAGCCCCGGCTGTGTTATGATTCATAAAAAGACACTAGAACTCAGAACACTTTGCTGCCTGACATCCTGCCAACGTTCTCTTGCTCCAATTTGTCTTTTGTGAGGCTTTTGTGGGACATTTTGCACCAGACAGGGCAACCGGCCGTCCTAAAGCCTCACTGTCTCACGTCTGAACAGCCCTTCAGATGCCCTGCGCTCACACGTTTTCCCAGTGACTCACGCATTCTGGCCCTGCTCTTATAACTCAGACACCTTTTTTTCTCCCCTTCTGTCGGATACATGCAGCCTGAGAGCCTGAAACAGCACTCTGTGTTTCTCAAATGAAGCATTTGACCTCTCTTTTAGGGGTTATTACAGTCACTGCTGCGGGAAGGTTAGTGTCAAGTGTTCATCGGTGTGCAACACTAACACACAACAGGGTCAGCTGACTGCCCTTCAGACAGTATGCAATGGTCTTATGGATTGAAGCTTTTGCTTGACCAGAGTTGGCCTTTTCTCATTAAAAAAAGAACATAAATAACCAAATAAGACCATTTATTATTTTCAATAATGTGCTTAGTGGATCAGAAAGTAATTGTAAAATGTTTCTGATAACCAATGAACTTTTTCAACCAAAATGGCAAACCATTTATTGGATTGATTGTGATAAAAAATTGTTTAACTTTATGTATCATTATAAATTGAATAATTGGTCGAGCAAAACAATCATTCAAAGAGGTCACCTTGGGCTTTGGGAAATTGTGGACCATTTTTCATTATTTCTTGAAATTCAACAGACTAAATGATTAAATAAAAAATAAAACGAAAACTTCTCTTCAGCAACGTTGGTTCGTCCCCCAATTATAAGAGCTATAGCATTACATAGTTAACAAACTGAACACAGCACATCCTGAACATATAATGGATGCATACATATTTCTCATCAGTATGCAGATTGAGTTTTTGCATCAACATAAACAAACCACCGACTGTCAGATGCTGTTTTGTGTCTCTATTTAAAGTCCAGTCCTGCTGTTCAGCGGCTGATCAAAACATGTCAGCTTTTAAGATTCCGTCTCTGGCTCCACTCCTGTCACCAGTAACCCCTTTGTTGCATAAATGTTTCATAGACAGACTGCTGTGTTTGTGAGCTGGCAGCCAAATGACAGCGGGCTCCAGTTTTATTCTGAATGATCTGTACTGGGAGACAGTATCTGACTGAGCTCAAGTGCAGGAGTTGGACTTTGAAAAGAATGGTGCATGCAGGAGCCCAGTGATGGATGGATCCTCCAATGAAGTTATGTTATGTATTCCTGATGAGAGTAGTGGATCAGCGGCAGGATTTATGTGGCTGTAGAGCAACGACCACTCCAGAAGATGCCGTCTGATTGAAGCAGCGGTCCGAGGCTATTTGTCACCGTGATGGATGAGCTTCCGGTGATTAAGCCAACATGCTGACGGACATTAATCTGTGAACGTCTTGCGTGGAAGTTTTTTTTTCTCGGGTGTTATTGGCTCTAGTAAACACGGATGAAGCCTGGCAGGATCTTGCATGCTTACATCTTGTCATAGCCTGTAAGGGTTACACTTTTTAAGTGTAATTTTCACTGGTCTTACTGTCATTAACTACAGTACTTGAGACTTTTACAAGTCAGAATATATATATCCCTTTAAAAAATTTCCCACATTAACATGTAACCGCACACCCTTTATGGACACGTTGGTTTTTCAGATGCAAACTTGCTATATTTCCGCCCCCATAGTGATATATGACCTGTAATTTGTATTAAGATAATTGGATATAGTGTTGGAAGCAGATCTCCGTTCATTCCTATAAAAATTGCTCAGTGGCCCATGAAGCCAACATGGCCTGAAAGAAAAACCTTTGCCGATCTTCTGCATCCATGGGCCCCATATGTAAAAGTGTTATGTTGCTTTTCGTTAAAACCCTGCATACCGTCACGTACTGTAGCACTCGACTGTCTCTTGGCTATTAGCGCTACTCACAACTCTTAGGGTCCTGATGATTTGAATGAGGGCTATTCAAGTGGTTATACTGGCAATATATCAGCTGATGTTAACTCTGATTTACGGACATGTCTTTCCTAATGTAAATCAACAGTAAAAAACTATTTCTGGGCTAAAAAGCTTCACGTGTAGACAGAACTTTTACATTTTCCAAAAAAACATTTACTTCAACGCCTATGCACTTCCTGGGGACTCAGCTCTATGTAAGTCAGAGTTAAAAAGGAAGTGAGATCATTATCACTGTACAGTATATGAAGCTATACTAGCAACACATGAGGTGAGAACTCAACATGTTTTCAAAAAGCAGGAGGTTGTTCACATGCGTGTGACTTGTTATTGACATATCTGTAGGACACCTTTCTGCAGTTAGGCTTGGAGGTGCTGAGAAGGTATGTCTGACGTCCCAGAGTTGCTGTGTGCCGCTGCCAGGTTCTGGGGTCATTGCTTGTATTAATGACGCATGGGAAAATAAACTGGCTTTTATTTCCCTCACCATCTGTACCCGGGCCAGTTGTGCTGTATGGATGGAGTCTGGCGCCTGACAACTGCCCCCTTTTGTTGCTACTTTGATTTATGAGACAGTGTGGGGTGAGTGGATACAATTACTTATGCAGAGAAAACACACATTTTTACAATTATGTAAATATTCCTGCATTTTAAATACAAATAAGGTCTTCATTTTAATCATTAAAACTGATAAATAATGACGTAGAATATTAGTTAAGATTTATTCCTATGGACATTCCGTACATGTTTTAGAAAAATATCGGCATTTATTTTATTTTTTTAAGGAGCAGGCTGTGACTGGCTGTAAAGGTAAACACTGTGCTTGAGGTGAAGGGAAATTAAAGTACTTTCAAAACCTTGGCACCCAAGCACTGCAATTTGTGTCAAAGCGTATACTCCTCCTCAGAGTTATAACTCTAAATCCTAATGTGTCAGCCTTTGAAAACCCCTAGTTAAAGCAGATTTACACCTGGGTTGGATGTCCCCATATGCCCAAAAGGCTTTTTCTGCTAGACGGTCGGCCATAAAAAGTGAAATGTTCACATCACGTCTCCAACAGCGAACATCAGTTTCTTTCAACCATAATGTTTATTTGTCCTTAACCTTAACCAAGTAGTTTTAGAAGTGGCAGCTCAGAAAAGGCTCTTATAATTAGGTTACTGTCCTCCTGAGTTACATGCATACATCCAGAATACTGATTTGTTTCCTTATTTCCAGAGAGAAATTAAATTGAAAAACAATAATTCTGGTGTAACACACATTACTTCTAAAATCTATATGCACACTGCCACTACATCATGATGCTTTCAGGTACTGCCATGGAATCCCTTAGGTTAGCAAAAAGAGCAAGCATTAGTGTGTGTTCCTGTGTGTGTGTAGACAGTATCTGTCTTCCAGATGTCACTCTAATGGGCCTCCACACAGACCTGTGGGGATCTGAACAACAGTGCAGAGGAGAGATGTGCTAATTCTCCAATTACCTCCGGCTACTTCCTTTAAATGAGCAACCGTGAAACCTTACAATGCCACAGTCATTTCTCGCTAACACTTACTGTGTTTTTTTTAAAGACCTATAAACCACTTAGATTGTTCCTCATGATTACATCTCATCACTGAACTGCAGACAGGTTCAATTTCTACACAATCCTCCAAGTAATGTAAAAGAACGTATATGGTGATTGTAAGCACAGTTGCCTCCAGGGCTAATTCAACCACAGCAAGATGCAGCTCTTAACTATCTCAGACTGGTAAACAACAAAAAACTTGCATGTACTTGTCACCTAGCTGCATGTCAGTCTGAGTTCAAAGGTCAACATCGAGTTCCGTTTACCAGACAGCCTCAAAATGTCCAGCTGAGGCGTCAGACGCACCTGCGGGGCTGTTGGTATTTTTCAGGCTCTTTGGGAGCGAGGAGACACACTCCGACCTGGCCTCGGGTCACAAGGAATTTGTACAAATGTTATTTTCATCCCTGCAGCTATCACTTTGTGGGATTATCCCTGCCAAGTGAATTTGGAGCTGGAGTTTCATATCTGTGCAGGCAGCCACTGCCAGAATGAACCTTTGGCGACATCTTTACACTTTGCAAGATGGATGTGCTGTTGTAGTTAGAACGTTTCTCCCTCTCTCTCCATTTATCACAACGTGGCCAAGCAGGTAGATTAAAATGCTTCTTTTTTGCTGCAATTTACTTCCAGAGCATACTAAACAGCACAGATGTATTATTGTGATTTATGCTAAACCTCACAGTCAAATGACTGTGCAACTGATGCTTCCGCGAGAGAGAGGTGGAACATATTGGCAACCTTAAGAAATGAAAGACGCGGCGCAATTAATCCTCCGTATTAAAAAGGAGCGCTCTTTATGCTCACCCTTAATTTGGAGAATTAACCTGCCTGCCCGTCTGTTAAGCCTGGAGAATGTGTCCAAGCCTTCATTATTGTAGAGTCACATGTATAATGTAGCAGGGAGAAGATAAAGTTGAAAATCCGCAAGCCAAGTTAATATTATGGATCCACTGGGATGCCCTTGAGTAGCCTTCGTAAAACTGTTTCCATCAGGCCAACCCGAGGCAGCAGCAGAGCAGCAGTAAGCCAGCAGACTCCGTAATAGCCCACGTTTTGTTAATTCACACGTTTTTCTTGGCAGTCATAGGCTAACAGTCAATCCGCGCACACATCCCTATCTGGCAGGAGGCTCAGCGCAGTTAGAGATGAAACTGACTGTTAACTAGGTGTGAAACGCTACTGCACAGGATTACTATAAGTCTCCTGCAGAATTAAAAAAGAAACAGGAAGGTGCATGGCCTGAAAACATCACAGGCCTGTGGTGCTTTTCATCATCACATGTAGTCAAAGATAGAAATAGTCTTTAATAACTTGGCTGACTTTTTTTTTTAGTTACTGGGCGTCAACAGCTGATGCATCTGCAGAAAAAAGCATTCATTTTTCCACTTGTGCCGGGTAACTCTTGGAATCCTCACAAATGCAGGATTTTACGAAGACTGTGGTTGGAATTTTGGGAGAAACTCAAGTTTTCCTCCAGCTTTACTTATAAGTAAACACGTTTTTTTTAAGGAGTTTGAGAAAAAGTAGATGAGCAGCTCATCAAAAGGAAAGTTCTAGCCATCTTTCATTTAATAAATGAGCTCCTTTTAGTTGCCTTTCGTGGCCTCTGTGAGTTCAGTTTATATTAGTCCAGGGTACCATCACCATCATCATCTTCTAAATGCTAGGCAACTACTTAAATGATATGCGCGTACTGAGAACAATGAATAGATAGATAAAACATCCCAAGTGTCCCTTTCATTACGATTTATGAAAGGTGCATTAGTCAAGGATAAATGAAAGTCTTAACACTTCTAGACATTACGAATTCATTGCACAACCCAAGTGTTGTACCCATGCGTTATGACAAACTGAACACTGCATGGTTTTCAAGCTTTGTTAGTACTAAAACAGTTGTTTCTTATTAAAACTTTTGTTTACAACCTAAGGGCTTTCAGAAAAATCCAAATGGTTTCAAAAATGGAAACAGAATCGCAGGAACCTAAATATGCTCAACAAAATCATGTTTATCTTTTCCAGGATAGGTCCCACCAGTATTTGTATTCCTCAAACTCTTATGTTCACAACTTCTGTTAGGAACACACATTCTCAACACTTAAACCCAAGTCTCCAATTATTCAACTTTCTGGCTCTCATGATAGTCCCATTGAGTTTACAAAAATACCCTCTGCTTTTATATGTTCGCACAGATGTGCAATGAAGGCACATTTCAGCAGTGGTTTACCAACTTAAAGTGCAGTCTGATTCCAGAGCAGAGAATAGTGTTTACAGATGTGTCCTCATGTCAATTGTGTCAATGTGCAACAACAAGTGGATGGAAAAGTACCCTGTAACTGCAATATTGTTTTAATTGTAAATATAGCTTTTAAAGTCCCACCCGCAACATTTTTTCTTCCTTTAATACAAGTTGTTATGTTAAATGTCCTTTAAGCCGATTTGGATTGGAGCCATTAATGCTGCACTGTGGGTTCTGAGGCATTCCACAAGAAACAGTAAACATTCCCATTGGATTAATTACCAACTGCTTTTCCCCCCGGCTCAGTCTGCTTCTTGTCAAAAAGGAAGATTAACAGTAGATTGAACTTTAGTCCACATGTAGAGAGACTGCCAGTCGGGTCTCAGACAGAGGAAGTGAGCGGGAGCAGGTGTTGGTGGAGTGATAAACAAGTGAGAAGGTGGTCGTCTAACGGAACAAGTCAGGTTAGGTAAAGGGTCAAATGTTACCATCTAAAAGTGTGTTCTTGCTTATATTCATAAGTAAAATAACAGGTGTTAATGTGATCCCCAGATAGATACTTCCACATTTTAGTTGGACTGTCTGTGGGAAGCCAGGTTCTTTAAACACCACCTAGGAAAAAGGTTGTTGTGCTGAGTTGCTAGAATTAGTCAATTTAAATGTTTCATGCTGCATGCGCCACCCACATTTAAACAAGACTGAAGCTTAAGGGAATGAGGAACCCATTTCACAAATCTCCAAAACATTAAGGCCTCCTACGCAGTACTGAGTATCCATGAATCAAAGGGATTTCCTAACTTTTCGTTCACTTTGCTCACGTCTTACTTACTTGTCAATGAGTTGTCTCTGTCAGTAAGCATTCTGTGTCTCCTATGTCTATTATTTCAACATGCATCTCAAAATCTGTCATCAAGACAGCTTTATAGTTTAAGAACAATGTCACGGATCAAGAGGAAAAACATCTGACCATTGACACAGAAAGATAAAAGCAGAAACAAAAGATAAAGTGGAGAAACTGATTTTATAGTGACTAATAAAATCACTGTTAGAAAGATCGTATCCAAAAATACATTAGCAGGAAGAATACTAAAATACACACAAGGCTGTCTTCCGAATTATTGGAATTCATCAGGGTATACATTTTCTAAAGTTATATAATAAGTTACAGACACATCCGAGTTCATCCTGATACATTATTCATCGGGAGCTGCTGTGCGAACACATGTTTTGCATATGCCCCTCAAACTTGAAGCTCCTTCTCATTCAAAAGAGAAATCCTTGATTGTTATTGTGTTAGAGATGCAGCTCTTCAAATAAAATTACAATTTTTTATTCCAAATTTCATGTAAACTGCTCCCTTCCTAGATTAGACAAATGAACTCCCACCTTTCTTTTCATCTCTACATTATCATTTTCAGTCTGGATTTAGCCTCAGTGTAAGCGTTCTGCGTAGAGACCAGAGCACCCCATGCTCCTCATAACATATCCATTACCGCAATCAATAATTTAAATAGCAGCCATTGTTTTTTTTTTACGCTTTTTAATGACACCATCATAAGCACTTATCCACCTCAGAAGGAGCCCAGGCTGAAGGAGGCTGCCAGTGAAATTAAAATAATGAATAAAAGATAAGCTGGAAGAAAGTGCTGAACTGGGACTCTGAGTGAGATCCCAGCAGAGCAGCAGTTATGAATCCAGGGCAGAGGGCACATTGCTCGCCACTCTCAAAAAGTGTTGATAATTTGACCCGGCGGCTCCTCGGTCAGGTCACGGTCAGGTCCTCTGGTCTCCTGGGGGGGGGGGGGGGGGCTGCTGCCTGACTTCCTGCAAATTAGATTCTGATCTTTGGTCAACAGTATGTGTGATCTGGGGGAATGTGATGGCCGACTTCTCCCTGGGTAATATGATGAATGGAGCCACTCTGAGCCACGGTGAATACTGATCTTTTCCTTCATTGCCTGTGTTACATGGTTGTGATTTATATGATTAGATTGGGCTACATACCCCGGGGGACGCTAAAGAAGGAAGTGTCGTATTAGACAGGTCATAGGGCTCCTGCTCGCTCCATCATCAATGGGCTTAATGGTTCTGTAGAGATGTAGCTCCATGCATGCAATCATATTTCCAGATGCTCTCTTGTACTCCCGAGCCTTTGTAAGGAGTCATTTCATGCTTCAGCGGCTCGCTTTGGTTCCCGCTTCATTTACCGTCTCCACTGATGCCTTTTCCAATTTATTTCATTTATCTAAATAAATGCTCCATAGTTAAGGCTCATCATTTTCATTTGTGTCATGTATTTATTGCGACACTTTTCATTTTGAAGATTAAAATAGGATCCAAAAAAATTAATAGTATAAAGATTTGGGTAAAAAATGCAACACACTTGAGTTTAACCCTTTCTTTCCCTTCCCGGATGAGAAGCTCCCATTTTATGATTTCCCACAATTATGTTATGCCTCCGAGGCATTAAAGACTGTCCTTTTTCTACCCTTCTATTTTTGTAAACATGATATCTAAGGAACGCCCGGTGGGAATTTATTCACTCGATCACAATAAGATTAGCATTTGGTGGTCAAATGTCACTGTGACATCACAAAGCGTGTTTTTGGCCATAGTAGTAGGAAAACATGAAGGAGTCCCAAGATTTTGGACCGACAAACTGCAACTTCACTGGTTGGCAGATTATACAACGAGGCCGTAATTCTGTCTTTCTTTATTTAATCATTTTGAGAGACGTCCTCATCACAAGAAGACCACATTTACTGTAAACTGCAGTGAGCAATATATTTATGCAGCAGGAAACAACGTTTGTATGTGGGGTAACATCTAGTAAGTGTTATTATCTTAGGAGTGGCAAAGTGACAAACTCACTTCCAATTCAACATGTTACCCAACTTTACTTTGTCCAGATTGTCTAATTGTACCATAAACAGATTGCTCACAGAGAATAGGCTAAATATTTAAACGGGTTGTCGTTGTATCTAAAATCAGCAAGGATGTTAAGGATTTTTTGTCTTTATATTTGTTTAAAATCAATCTGCTCCACAAAAAATAATCATGACTTGTTGCTGGAATTAAGTGAATACAACGTGACACCTATCCACAGTTTAAGGTGAGATATCCTGTCCCTTTAAGATCCCCCTGGCAAATTAAAACTGCCTTGATACTGG
This sequence comes from Trematomus bernacchii, assembly GCF_902827165.1. Taxonomy (NCBI): domain Eukaryota; kingdom Metazoa; phylum Chordata; class Actinopteri; order Perciformes; family Nototheniidae; genus Trematomus; species Trematomus bernacchii. The sequence continues at coordinate 9,158,693 of NW_022988050.1, read as the reverse complement.
AGGAGGCAGACCTCAGTGTCATCAGCAGCTATTTATCACCAGCCCACTTTAACCAATCACAAGGTTGCTTCAGTGTCACATGTCAGGCTCTGTCTCATAGTTGTACTACCCCTGCAGTGGCCTCACGCTGAACTTTAATTATTGTGAGTGGCCTGGTGGAAAAACATCTTTCCCCAGCTGACACAGCGATGACACCCTCTTTGTTCCTTCTTCCGACTGCTTCCATCACGCTCTTGCCCGACAGTGCTTCCTGTGTTTTTCGTGGACGTTAACCAAAACCCACTTCCCTTCTCTGAGAATTGTTAAGAGGTCATGGCAGTGAGGGGATTTGAAGACTGTTTCTCACAAGAGCCCACGCGTTAAATTAATGTTTACAGCCCTGCGGCCAGTATTGGCTTTAACAGTCATCTCATCATCTATTTGTGTAGAGAAAGCCATAACGGGAAACTGCCCGAGCCTGAAGGCATGTACTGATATTCTGCTTACATTCTGAAGTCATTAGAAGTTTACTCCTCAGTGTTCTTGCTTATTTGCTTAGGAGGATCTGTTACTGGTCCTAGATGGGAAATGGCTTTGCAGAAGAGCTTGTTCCAGAATGACCAACAGCTTTTTCCAGTATGACAGTGAATGGTTGAAATCTGTATATTAGAGTAGGTCGAGAGTCCTCCTGGGCAGCTGCACACGAGGACTCTGTGGACAGAATGTGCTATTCTATCCTCAAGGTCTCCCAAGTCTCTTCATCACGGGGTTTTCAATCGTCATTGTGTCCTCATGTTTCATATTCCTCCACACCTTGAATGTAGCAAAACAAAGCGCTTGCTGGCTTTATCTCTTTTCTCTAGCTCGGTGGTTGTGAAGGCAAGCTGGCAGCAGATTATTCTTGATGCTGTGCACATTCCTCTGGTAATAATCGGTTTTCTCCAGCCGTCACACAGTGTCTATAGGAAAATTCCACCTTTCTGTCTTTGTCTTTAGGGAGGAAGAAACACTGCAACACACCTGCACAATGAATTGCGGATAATCACCTGTTTACATTGCCTTCTCTTGTTTATCAGTCAGTACTCCATGACATAATCTGCTTGGCACACTGTTTGTAGTGTCTGTAATGCATACTGACAATGACATCTTGATTGGCTTCATAATCCTATCTCTGATTTAACTTGCGATAGTAAATTAGGTATCCGGAGATTAATTAGTCTTTGGGGATTTAAGCATTTTTCCCGTGGACTCCTCTTTGCAATACGGATCAGGTTCACTTTTACTTATCGACTCACTATGAAAACCTCATGTCGTTTTCTCACTGCGACCCAGTCTCCAACACAACCTCTAATCTTCCTGTTGCTCTGGCAGATAAGTCAAGTTTAAGCTGTCATGCTCTGTAAACAACACTGAATAATAAAATGAACTCTTCCACACAAGACGAACTTCCTCTTCGGGTGCTCTGAGGACTGACTCATACAACTGAGGAAAATTGTCTTTCAGAGTATCTTCAAGAGTTCCCTGCACCAAAGAGAAAACAAGCCGGAAACATCTCATTTCCACTGTAAATGGGTTAGTGATATATATACCCAATAGAAAAAACAACATCTTTTAATCTTCTCCAGGAGTTGAAAATAAAGACAATAACAAAGGGGCGTCTATGGGGATGTCTTGGATACTTGAACAATATTCTGTTATGTGGAGCACTGAGTTCTGCCTAGCCATAGAATTAGCTGGTACTTCGAATTAGACTAAAAAGGGCATGTCAGCAGACCATGCAATTAAATTATTCTATTTGAGATTCAAGAAATTGAGGAAGTAAGGCAGCGTGCTCTCGACTGAACAGGCAAACTCCTATTGATAGGTAAAATCATTAGCCTTTGCTGTGGTTTCAGGGATGAATACGTAAAGCGTTGAAAAGGGTTTTTGTCATTCTTTTTGTGTGAACAGTACGACCACAACTCATGGTCAGCATAGGACAAATTCAAAGATATTCCTACCCTGCAAATGAAACCTTGTCTGGTTTGTTTCCAGTCACCACTCTTCATAATCAATGAAAAAAAAGCAATTTTTCACTTGAGAACAAGCTGTAAAATAAGCCGTTTGAAATGTGATTTGCTACAACTTTTTTAGTGGTTGACAACAAAAGATTCCCAGTGGTGCTTTTATAATGTACAAAAAAAGATAATGCATCCATTTACACGGCATCTTTTCACACAAATAATCAATCATAACACATTGACAGTGATAAACACAAAGAAAGGAATTGTTCAGCAAAGAATAAAGAAGGTACACAAGGGAACAGCAATTAGTTGCCACTGTGTGAGATTGGTTGGTTTTTCTAGAGCAGAGACGGACAGCTATGAGCGGAGACGGCAGACTTTAAACAAGTCTGCCTGATTGCCTGTTTCACTGATCCGCCTCTGAATGACGGGGTAGACGGCGTGGACAGGGCTCCCTCTGATGAGTTATTAGGGCCGTAGCAATTCCATTTGTACCACACAGGGAGGGAACTATCAACACAGCATGCAGGCCATTACCACTGTTGCCAATGTCTTTAAAGTTAATTACAATCATTATGATTTTCAGTTATCTGTGTGGTTAATGGGTTTGATCTCTCCAGTCAGATGACTCTTACACTTGGAACTTTCTGACTCCCTAAGTGAGTGATATTTCCTTTCTTTGTAGCAGTTTGTAATAAAGCTTATCTTCTAAAAAGGTTTATAATTCTGCCCAACAGCTTTGTGCTGATAAAGATATTAATAGATGTTGTATAGTGTAGCTAAAATGCTTTTCACGCCAATGGCCCGATCTAAAAAGTATAACATTAGCAATTACATTTTTTGATGATTCAATATTAAAATATTAGTAACTGAATAACTATGTATATTGTTATTGGCCAATATTTTTTTGTTCAGCCTCAAGAACTAGTTACGATCGTTCAAAGGCACTTAATTTTGTTGGCGGTGCCAAGAAAAATGTGGTAAAATCCATCTTTTTAACTATTTTTTGCAGACAAAGTAAAGATGCAACCTTGTGTCTTCTTTGTCCATTGCCCTCCAGCCATTTGTATGCTCTAGTTAAGCCGTTTCATCATGTTTGATTGACAGGGGCAATGTATTTGCTTTATGAATAGAGGAGATCTGTCAAGCTGCCAGTCGCCCACTGCTACAGTTATCCGACTGATTTGATTTAGATGCCAGTTCCCTTGAGAGAGACATTCTCTCGTCAATGACACAGTCTTTTCTTCCTCTTTTTTGTCCCTACATGTCTCTAGTTTGAACCCTCAGGGCCGTTCTAACTTCCCTGTATTTCAAATAGCCTTGTGTTCGAGCTCCTCATTGTGTTCAGCCTTGATGAAGGACACAAACACTCAATAAGTGCTAATGGCACGAAGACTACAGATGAGCTCATCAATGGCAAACAGTGGGCTTGATACTAAAGTGAAATCCTGAAAATGTCATCCTACATTTAGCGCTTTAATTTAACAGTGTTGTGTCAATCTCTCTCTTAGGAAATCTGACCTGTTGCAATTACATTTCTTTTAAACGCAAACCTCTTAGTGTCTAGAAAGGTTTCATCCCTTTGGAAAATAGATATTGTAACCCAAAACCCTTTGCTTTCGACAAATATACATGTTTTTTAGCTAGTGCTACATATAATCCTGCTCACAGCAGATTAATATCTCAATGTAGTTTCATTTTCTTGCTTTGAACAATTTTTGTACAGCACTGACAACTTCTTGAGGGCTTGAAATCAGTCTTTTCAGAGTGAGGCTAGTTATTTCTCCACCTGTCTCCCAGAGAGACAGTTTCTGTACGGTGGCACTGAGGGCCCAGCTGGGGGTAAATGACATCGCTTGAGCAGGTATGCAGACAGGCGCTCTCCAGCCGTCCTCTTATCAGCCCTGCCGCAAGCTCAGTGAATACAGAGTCGTGCGAAGGGGGCTAGGCCATAGGAGGTGGTAGGGGGGCAGACAATATCAGCCGCCGTGAGGAGGAGCGATGACTCACTTCCATAGGGCCCTTATCTTATGATGTATGCAAGCAGGAAGCAGGTGTACCATACGTCAACCTCGAGTCTGTATCCATGCAGTTTCTAGGCTTCTGCCGTATATTCTCAAGCATCACACACATCCTTTGAAAATTGTCCTAGACCCTGGGCTCTGTTGGCTTTTTGTCATTATGCTGTAGTGCGTGTGCCGCCATCATGTTGGCTCAGCTCCAGACACAAAGAAAGCCTCAAGGATAAAACTACACGTTGCTGCAGCAGGAGCATTATCATTAAAGATCCCCAATTCCTTTGCCCTTTAGACATTGGCCCTCCTTGTATCTGGGAGCGACTCTTGATCCATGTGACTTCACACGGAGGAATACCATTTTCTGATAATATAATAATCCCCTTCTCCGGTCCAGCCCAGGTATCTCTCATGTCGGTGTCTCTCCCCAGGAGAGTCTGACACGTAGCCTGGTAGTTTCTGGGCTGAATGCGTCCCTCGTCCTTATCACTGCCTCCATATTGTGACTCTAATGCACAGGGAGGGGGGGAGGATGGACTGTGAAGATGGGAAGGGTGTTGCTGTGCAGTCTGATTAAAACAGGAAGTGTAAGTCAGTGAAATTCGTTTATCCATGCAAAATGTGATTGTTTCCATTAGTCACAATCAAAGTGATGTTAGATTTTCCAAACCATATTGACATTTGACTTGTTACTCACTTCCCAGTGGCATTTCATCTAGCCTAAGTCATCAATATTCAGAGCAGACAGATTTCTGCCACCATTTTTCTCTGCTGTCAATTTATTTTATTTTGTTCAGCCCGAGGTTATATTGCTCAAACTGCAGAAGCACAGAGGTTTAAAGGAAATTGCCTTCAGCTATATAATCGTTTGTCTGCTTTCACAAAGCAGCATTATGTTGTAATTGGGATTTTCTGAGACAGAGGGATGTTATGACATGTACTTGAGGTATGAAATGTACAGTACATTGAAACAAAAATGGAAAAAATTGCTAAATGTGCCTGGCCTTGGTTGCAAAAGAAATTGCAAAATTACCCAATGAAACAGATACACAAATGTCAGCATTTGAACAGGATGTGACTATGAGTCTATACTTTGTCACAGTATAAATGAACGTGACGCCACTTTTAGTTGTTGTGAATGTGAAACTGGGAACTTCACAGAAAAGCGTAGGCGGAAACGGAGGGTTATCTCAAATCATTTTGTGGGTTCAAAAGTTGCTTCATAGTTAGTCAATGCAGTTGACTGTGTTTTTTCTTTCATAGGCAGGCGTCAGTGGATGAGGTGGGCTGTTCTCCACAACCCATCATGGATATCAACCGTCAGCCATTCCCCCAGCTCAAAACCTCCTGTCCTGCTGGCTCCTGCTCCATAACTCCCCCCGGTGTGTGAGCTGTGACACCTGGGACTCGCAGGCTGTTGACAGCACGACGCAGATGGACTACAAATACAGCCTGCTGGGCTCCGCAGTGGACGAGTACCGCAAGAGGCCGCTGCTCCTGCAGGTGGACGACACGCCCATGAACCTGTTTGCGGTCCTGGAGGTGAAACGGGAGCTGCCGAGGCGTTGGAGCACCTTGAGCTGCTTCCGTAAGATCCGGCTTTACAGTTTCCTGTTCGGCCTGGCCATCATGTTCCTCATCATGGCTTCGTACATCCTGACGGGGGACAAGAAGGGTCTCCTCCTCACCCCTTCCCCCTACCACTTCAACAGCCTGGTCAGCCCGGGACCTTTTGCCTTCAACCTCTCCTCAGTCAAGGACTACGCACATATCAAACTGGTGGTGAAGTCCATCACGTCCAAGGTGGAGTTTCGCAGCAGTCGGCAGCCCCCAGAGCTCAAGGCACTGGTTAACAGCGAGCCACATGTGAGTATAACATATATCTGTCCTAAAGTAATCAATGGGATAATAAGGACACAAATTGTATCAATATCGATTTTTTTTTATCAGATTCAAATGTCGTAATGAATACCTCAGTGTTTTATAGTGTAAATGTTATCTCTATAATTTAATCATATTACAAAAACGGTCCAGAGTGATATTGATCTGTCTTTTAATTGACAATCACGGATGTGTCTTGAAGCGTAATTAATGCTAAGGGAAGAGGTGATTCAAATCAGTATTCCTACACCGTCTACACCGGGTTCAATACAGCTACACTGTTGCAATTCCCCACTGGTTGCAGTTTCTAATTGAATTTATTAAGAGATAAAACTGTTCTGAAACACTTCATGTCCCACCAGATAATTGCATATGTCTGTACACATTTTTTTCACAAGGGATTTAAAGCTTAAAGTCGTCCAACAGCCTTCCGACACATTTGCCCCGTGGCTTTCTCGCTGTGTCCGTCTCACCTCACAGCCTGGTTCAATTAATTGTTAATCCTAATGATAATGGCTAGGGCTATTTGCAACATAACTAATTTCTTATTGAACCAGCTAATGAATAGGAGAGTGTGGCCGCGGGGGAATCAATACAACATCTGTGGATGGATCCGGCATTTATTGTCCTTAGGGTGTCTCACAGGCAGAGAACAAGTCATAGTAACATTTTCCTTTGTTGCGTTTGATCACTTAAAAACACTTGAATTGAAAGTGTGATCAAGAAGAGACGGTAGGCTGCATTGTGCACAGCTTTTACTTTTTATTTTGTAAAAATGTGCTTGAATGTGCCCATTGGATTTTAAATCAAACAATAAAACTATTAAGTTGAAGTGTTCAGGGTGACCACATCCATACTTGGTAAAGAACTAAAAGCTCTTTTTAGCACAGGACAATGATTCAAGTTTCTTATGGCCACACAGTGGAATGTTCCTGACTGGCCAAGTCAGTGGTCTGACCTCAATTCAACTGATCATGTTTCAACTGCTGAGGACCAGACTAAGAGCAAAACAAGGAAAAAGTGAAGTTGGCGTCAGTACATGCCAGGCAGAGCATCATCAGTAAAGATAGCTGTCTGTTAGCATATTGCCTTTAAACAGCCGTTTGACTTTAAGTTAACTTTCAATCCCATGTTGTCTCCTGATGGAAGGTGTGTAAACTTGGCTACAACTTCCACATTGTTCTTAAGTGAACGATCTCAGATAAAATATGTGAACTTTCTCCAAAGTTCAGAGCCAACACAACAACAAAAAGGGACGGTTTCTAAATAATGTCTGACTGTAGGATGTGCACTGTGTCAAATTGTCCATACATATAAAGCTAATGTACTGTCCCTATAGAGAGTGTATACTCCTGCATAAACTTGTCATGAGAATGCGGTTGGATCCCACAAAGACAATGTTTGCTAACACCTACCAAAACAGTTGTACCAGAACGTTTTGTAAGTTGTTGAAACAAACCTCTTCCTTTAATGTGTCTGTAAAATGCCCAGAAGGTATTTATCCTTCGTTACGCAGCCTTAGCAATGTTTATTTCAAGGGTTTAAAGGCTTTGTTTGAACTTTTTTGGGAATCACTTAGGAAGTACAGTGAGTCAGAAGATTAACCAGGCTGCTTTATTTGCCTTTACAGATGTTCTCTGTTATCCCCCACAAATTCCTGCCTGGTGTCAAGAACCCCTGCTGGTATGAGGAATACACTGGGAATATCACCTCGGACCCATACAGGACAAACTTATATGCACACTATTCGAGGCGCTTTCGTACAGTTTTTCAGCACTTGAGGAACACTTTCCGAGATCACGTGTTTCATCACGATGGGAAACCCTACCGCATGCGGTGCCTTCCTTATTTCTATATCATCGGCCAACCAAAGTGTGGCACAACGGACCTGTACGACAGGCTGAGGCTGCACCCCGACGTCAAGTTCACCACCTTCAAGGAGCCACACTGGTGGACCCGCAAGAGGTTTGGTGAGTAGCAACAACTGTATTTTTGCTGTGGCTGTGAGGCCTGCAGGCCGGTGCACGATAATGAGAGCCTGAGAGCATTTGAAGCGTGAAATGGGAATTGTCTCTACAGTATTTTGGCAGAGCCATACATCGGTGACAAAGGAAGGAGTCTCAGCCATGAGCAAAATTAAATTGACAACCTACTATCATTGTATCGTTAAGATCCTGTGTTGTGATGAAATTCCTTAACTTTATTACACATTTAAATCGTTAATTTGGGGGGAAGGTTATTTGCAAATTGACTGACAACTTAACACTGTTTAGCCCAATATTTCTACATAAAATGTGCTAGAAATTGCAGCTGCAATTATCATAATAACGTCATAATGTGAAACCTATCTGGATGCGATACCTGCATGATCTGACAATAATTAAGTATCTCTAATGTACTCTCCCAAGTATCTCGCAACATAATTAACAATGAATATTCAAGATACATTTTGTGCTCGGCGTGAGAAAATCTTAAACTGTTTATTTTGTAACAGAGTTGTAAGCTCCACATGTACAGCTCTAATTGTGTATTTAATTTCTTTATTGCCTCCTACATTCAACATTTTTAATGCTAATCGTATTTCTGCTTACACCTACTGTGTGGTTTGTACACAATCACTATCATTTCACATCCTACAACTGCAACTTCCCCATCTTGATATGCGAGCTCATGCAGTGGCTGTGCTCATTAACCGCTCAACTAGGACGATACGCACAATAATCTAGACTAACTGCTTCCTCATCACTATCATCATCGTGTGCGTAGATTTGTCTCTGTGGTAGAAATGCCTACAAAAGAACACGACGAAAACACAGCATGTGAAGCCTCCTCGCACACTTTGAACCCACACGTGTGGGTGCACCGTTTCCTGCACTTGTTCCTCATGACACACTTTTCCACCATGAACGTCTTTCTAGTTCTTGCTTTATGGCTGCTCCATTTCTACACACTGTGGATTTTGTGCTTCTATTTAAAAGTTAAGTGTATTTTATTCAACAGCAATCATTTGATTTTATAGAGGGAGCTGTGGCATGTTTTACTAGCTCCTAGAGGCATAATTAATTCTATGCCGTTTGAGGAAATATTTGAGGAAATGCATTATCACATATTCAGTTTCAGTTTTTTCTAGACACATTCACAAACTACTGCCATAACCTTGTTTACGCAGTTTTTTCATGGAGTTTGAACAGGTGGTAATGTGTCATTTTCTCAAACAAAGAGATCAACCGTCAAACTGTGCGTCGTGAGGTACTGTAAAAGCTGCCTCGCTGTAGACATTTGGTAGTATGGCATCTTCTAAATGCGTTGATGCCATCGTGTGTTTGCTTCACCATGTGCGTCTGTGATGTTGAAAGAACCACCACACCACCACAGATGGGTTTAAAAGCCATGAGGGATCTGGAGTAGGACTATGCGGGTAAACTAAAAACCCTATTAAAACAAGTCCAACCCCCTTATTTAACTTGCAGATGCTTTGTTGAACTGCTCCTTTGGTTTGGTAGGGTGACTGTTTTTGCTTCCAAATGAAGGCAAATCCTTATTCTTAATAAATACTATGCTTTTTGTTTTCTTTTATAACTGCCATTAAGACCCATGAATAATGGAGGATCTTCAACAGCTCAAGAAGCAGGCGTCAGGAGTGTGAGTCAGTGTGTGTGTACGTGTGTGTGACACCCATGTGTGTCTACATTTGTGAAGAGCAGCAGTTAAACTGTAGTGCACAAAACTGTTCAAAGTCAGCTCTGATTACGGAATCAGTACTTTAGAAGTTAAAGGAAGCGCACGTACAGGATTTAGATTATCTCATGATTCCGCATTATCACATCAGTGCAGCATGAGAACTCCATTTTTGAATGCTACATTTTCACTGTGGAGGACTGCTCAGCAATGACTGATACATACATATTTGTTTGCCTGTAGCTATACGACTAAAAATTACTTAATGATTTTATTAATTTCACCTAAGGGGTTTTGGCATATTACTTGTGAGGGAACTACGTACAGTATTGGCCAAATTTCATCCAAATTCTTTCCGCAAATATCAAAAAGAGGCTTAAATGTTGCAGTCAAAATGGTGCTTTTGAAGTTTAGCCAGTTGCTGACTATGCCCTTAATCCCTCTGAGGCTCACACAACCTAAACGGGAGGATTGATCAGCGTGCATGCAAGACTTAATTTGATGTGTTGTGTTCAGTTTGAGTTGATAATTATTTGTAGCTTGTAAAGCGGCTGGATGTGGATGAGTTGTTTGCCTTAATTTGTCTGCCTTGTGTTTTTGTGGAGTTTGGGGCAGCAAATGCAGCTGTATCCTAAGGACATAGGTCCCACTCAGCTACCCCCCCCCCACCTCCCCCCTACTCCTCATCCCTTCATCTTTGCTGCCACTCTCCCTGTCCCTTGTAGTGTTTCACTTAAAGCTATGCACTGGTAATCAGCACTTTTCTCTTAAGGCATCATTTGAGAACATTCTGAATTCAAATGGTCTTGTTTTGTATTTATTTATTTCGTTCCCCTCAAGGCTCTGCTCGTTCGAGGCAGTGAAAAGGTGATTTGATGCGATGCGCGTCACATAACTTTCCGAGAGGAGAAGTTTGAATCTTAAGCAGATGTGCCAGGAGTACACAGTGCCCATCAAGAAACACAGGCTGTTTAGAAATCATGTGCCACTTCATTCACATCAAAAAGCTAAAAGGGATGAAAACAAAGTCCTGAGGCGACACGCACACAAGCACCATCACACGTCGTGTGTTTACAAGTGTAAACCCTTCTGAAATTATAATGACGCATGCTGCGTGTTTAGAGAGTTTACTAGAGTTTTCCAATCATGTTTTCTTGGTAACTAAAGAACTGTAAAACCAGCAAATCACACTTGAAAGACACAGAGGCCTGAGCATCCTTAATATTCTCATGTCTCATAGATACTCCAAAGTCCCTGTATCCCAACAATCTCTTAGTAAGTATACTGAAAACCCACAATGGCTCAGATGGGAAACATATTTACTAAACCTGCATGTGAAGCATTAAGATGACATTGGTCCTTAACTGGAAACAGGGAAAAATAAGCGGGGTCAGCATTTCCTTCTAAATTTGGATTGGATTTAAACTTGGAATGTATAAGGCCACACAGAAGCCTATTGACCTCCTTTAGTGTAATCATGGAAACACATGGAGAGAAGAGGGCAAGCCAAAACAAATAAAACCTAAATGGACACACAGAGATGACTCAGATTCTCAACCAAACAGAAATTCCTGATAACTTGCCAACCAATCTTAACATGCACTAAAAATGTAATTATACCCCACAAAGTGTATTTACCATGCCTGTCTTCTTCCTCCATCAGGTATCATCCGTCTGAGCGAGGGCTTTCATGACCGGTACCCAGTGGAGGACTATCTGGACTTGTTTGATCAGGCTGCAAACCAAATCCAGGGCAACCTCACAGCAAATGCCATTGGAAGCCCCAGCCAACCTAACATCATCATAGGTAAGACACATGACTTTACATTGGTCGGTCAATACTATGAGGTTCAATGTAGTAAAAGGTATTACAATAATTTGCAGTCAATTCCATTCAATCTGGATTGTTCCTTACCAATGGATTTTTTTTGAACTAATTCACTTGTTTTCTTTGAGCATCAAATGGATGAACATTTCTTTCCATATGGTAATTAGTGGCAAGTGCAGAGTATAAACACAATCATAAATGCAACTGAAAACAAGGCCCATGTGCAAAGCTCAAACCCACATGATGTGTATTCTGGAAAATATTTTGTTGATGTTTTATTTGGATTGAACATTAGTGGTAAAGTGCCAGAGTCACTGGTGACAAAAAGGGTTGAGTCACTATCTGTGGCGTCTTTATAGAGACTTAACATACACAAGCTATCCACTTTATTAAGTACTGCCCTTGATATAAATGGGATGGAAAGTATCAACGTTTTAATCCAACTTTCAAACGCTGACACTCCAGAGATTTATTATAAAAGGTACTCCAATGTCCTGGGCCCAGAGTAAGAATCTGAATCAGGGCACATTTTAATGGATTGATGCACTAAAATAAAGCCAATCTAATTTGTGATGTCTTCTCATTTACATAAACATTATCATAAACATTCACTCAAGTCATATAAAAATAGTAACTTGAAAAGTATGGTGTGTCAGATTTAGTAGGCCACTTCGGCTGATAGCTAATATTGGGCCAAAAACATTGACGGTACACCAGTTTTCAAGTGTTTATGTGGGACCCTGAATAAAGGCAAACCAAATTTTACAAACTAACCACTGACTTTTGTTCAACTCTTATCTGACCCCACACCCGCTTCTTCTTTTTTTCTAGAACTCAAAACATATTTGAAAAAAACAGCAACTGTAACCTAGACACTCAGTATCAAAATCAGCTTTTTACAATAAGCAAGAGAGGCAATGCATCATGTGAGACTAGCAACCTTTGAGTGGCAAACTATTCTAGGAAGTTGCTCTAATGTCTCTTCCATTAAAGCACCTCTGCTCTATTTCAGAATGATTATCTAAAGAATAACACATTTAAGTAAAGGAACCAGTAACAAGTGAAAACAGTCTACCATCTTTCTAATCAGATCTCCAGGCAGTTTCAGTTCCATAAACATTTCCTGTTCAGTGTAATCTGTGCCTTCCTGTCAGAGTGTCACATCATGTCAGGACGGCCTAAGCTGCCCTCCCTGTTCTGCATCATATTAGCTACTCAGGTATCAGCGCGTTGACCTGTGTGAGGAAGTTGGACTGACATAACTCTGTGCCCTCGTCCGGCTGCAGCCCATAGCGTTTGGCTCGGGGAAAGCTGGCACTTGCCTGGAACATCAAATGTAATCTCCCCTGCAATATCACAAAGCTGCTGTTAAAGCAGCAGGTAGCGGGGCGGAGGCCCAGAGCTGCTCCGTAGCAGCCACTTTCACTCCGGCGAGTGATGGTGATTTTTTTAAGAGAGCTGGTGACTCAGCCATAGAGAGAGGCTCTAACAGCTTAATGATACTGGACTTCCTTCTGCTTCACTTAGCTACTTCATTGAAGTGCTGTATAAAAAAGGAATCATTGTTTTTTGTGTGTCAGGGCAGCAATAATATCCGTGGAGGGGTGCAGAAGTCTTACAATCTACCATCCTCTATCTGCATATCCTGCTCCCAGCGCCATCCATCTGCCTCTGTCTTTTCCCATCATGCAAACACAACCTGAAATAACTGCTCAGCTGTAAAGAAAAACTGATTCAAGTTTGTAACAATAGCCTTTTCAGACCAGCCTGAGTTGCTGCATTGAGCGCAGCTTAGCATGCCGCCCTGCTTTGTTTCCCTCTTTAAATAAATAATCTATTTAAAAAGGGGGGGGGGGGGGGGGGGAGTGTGCCAGAGCCACGCTCAGTATTCAGATCATGCTCTGGGACAGCCCAGCAAGGTGCAGGCCTGTGGCCAGGATCTTCGGACTCTCTTCAACAGGAGGCCGACACCAGAGGCATGCTGGTCAGGATCCTCTCCCTGTGGAGCCAAATAAGCCCTGTTAATGGACACCGAGACCTTTAAATATACTTGATCACAGCTTGCATCAGTTCAAGCATAACAGCATTAGCAGCGATCCTGTTTCACTCTAACCGTCATCATAGAAAATAGGCCCTGGCTATCATCCCTTCCTCTGAGGAAGCGAGGCAGATAAGGCCTGTGTTGAGTTCCCTCCAAATACATCACAGCTTCACTCCCCAGATAAGAGGATAATGAAGGAACAGACAGCCTAATGAATCCTGGATATCATTTCTTAGCTCAGCCTGATAAAATTCCTGCTCTCAAAATGTTTGAGAAACGACGTCCTCTGACTTGTTATGAGCACCAGGACTGATTGCAGTCCTTCCGCTACTCTACTCTCAGTTCCAGAAGTCATTGCTCTCCCTTTTTTTTGCACTTTCTTGTTATTGACTTGTTGCATGAGTGTTAGGATCATGCTGTGTCCTCCTCGAGTAATACCTTATGTACTTGCCCAATTTCCCTCACGTTTAAGGTATTCACCCTTCAATCAAGGGTGCAAAGAAAGGATGCTGTTGTGAATGTGAATGCCTGCAAGTTTCAATCATCAATGGCAAGAATCATCCAAAATGGCCCTGTGAATTCTTTGGCAATGCGACAAAAAAGTGTACAAACTAAATTGCAAGTGTCTTTTAAAAGCAGGAAACATAACTTTCAAATGCATGAGTGCATGAAGAGTGCATAAAGAGTGCATTTGTAAATTGGTTTTAACTAGAGCTGCCACTTCATCTTCGTTGTCAAAATCCCATTGCCCATTATTTTCCTGATTGATCTATAAATCAGCTAATTTAGTCTAAAAAAGGTCATACAAATTGTTTAAATTGTCCATTACATTTTCCCAGAGCCTATGATGATGTAAGATGTTGTGCTTTTCTGGATATTAAGTCCATAACTCAAAGATATTCACATTCACATTGTATATAAGAAAAGAAAAGAAAGAAGCAAAGAAACTTTGAGAAGCTGGAACTATGAATAATTTTTCATTTTTGGCTTCAGAAAAGACTTGGTTTTCAAAGTAGTTGCTAAAAGAGTGAACTAATAAATGAATTAAAGAAAGTGCTGCTTTCGAAAGTCTGAAACAATGGGTCCTGCATATTCAACTACACATATCAAATGTAACTCCAAATGGAGATAAAACTATAAACATGTATATCTGTGCATGTATGTGTTCTTTGTCTCTGCACAAATAGATGTGTTCAATCTGTGCGCATGTTTTCATTTGAACCACTGTGGGTGTATTTTGCAGGAGAAGCCAGCGCGTCCACCATGTGGGATAACAACGCCTGGATGTATTTCTATGACAACACCACAAAGGGGGAGCCTCCCTTCCTTATCCAGGACTTCGTCCACGCCCTGCAGCCCGACGCCCGCTTCATCATCATGCTCAGGGACCCGGTGGAAAGGTAGAAGTAATCCCTGTTTTCACTGCAGATCTGCTCTGCAATGCCAGCTACGATACCACTCTGACAAGCCTGCCTTTGTGCCTCCATCATACACTGCTACACAGACAGATACTTTCCCTGTATAGGAAACAAAGGAGCTGCTGTCACAGAAGATTTGTTGCCTTTTAATCAGCTTGTCACAGGCATTTCATTACGATGTCTTAATCAGATATGTGGCGGTTTTTCATGCTGAATGCCTGCAAGACATTTTGTTTAAACAAGGATTACCTTATGCTGTTAAAATTGATTTTTACTTCATAGAATCTCTGGACAAGTTCCTTTTCTTTGTTCTCCCATTTCTCCTATTGAAATGCCCCATTAAAATGCATTATTTATATTACTCCATCCGTATTCTCATTAAACCACTCTTAAGTTTAGTATTCATAATGATTATGCATACTGCCATAAAAGTGATTCCCAGGATCAATAGCTTCCTCCATATCATGCAATTTGTATGCTCCAAAGTTCCCGGGCTCTCAGATCCCCTATTCCCTTTTAGTTGCCCATCATTGATATCTTTGGCTGGAGATAAATGCACTCCATTAAAAACTGTCATGCTGGATTTGATGACCACCCTTTTTGAATGTTGTTCATTGAATAAACTGACTCAATAGAGAATACCCATCCTGCATCAACTCAATGGCAATCAATTACAACGCAAAACACGTATGATTCTGTGATAGCTATCCTTTCCAGCCAAAGTCATCCAAGTCATGAAGTTCCAGTGACAGCCTTTGGCAATTGTTTACTTAACTTTGTACAACTGGAAACATTATCTTAATTGTAAACAGCACAATCCTGTATAGTTTTCCTGTAGACTGCAGTGATGTGTAGCTGCAGGAACATTTCATTTAAGGTAAAAACCTGCTTCATTTAAAATATGTGTATCTTTAAATACTTCAAAGCATCAAATGTCTATGCAAAATTGAAATTGTACTATTCAAATGTGTTCACGTACGTCTCTTTTGTCTCGCAGGCTCTACTCTGACTACCTTTACTTTGGTATTGCCAACAAGTCTGCAGAGGATTTCCACGAGAAGGTGTCGGAGTCGCTGCAGTTATTCGAGGGGTGCCTTCTGGAGTACACAATGCGCTCCTGTGTCTACAACACTACTGTCAACAATGCCATGCCAGTGAGTGTCCCCTCCCTCCCGCCATTGTCCTGCAGAAAACCACACTTTAGCGACCGGCGTTTCTTCTGGTGGGAAGAAAGAAATAGAATAAAGGAGTGAAAAGGACAGATGGAGTGAAATGCACACTTCATTAGCAAATGCTAAAGCTCGCAGGCCGGACTTTTTGAAAGGGATTGGCAACACAGAGCCGGGCAGAGCTGAGCTTTGTGCTAGAAAATCAAGTTAGTGTGAACTTCTTTCTGACAAAAAAGACCAAGGCCGTTTCTCAATCGCGAGGATATTGGCTTCCAAGCCAATATTTCAAGGATGCTACGTCATCGAGTGCCGCCGAAGGACTGTTCCAATCTCCAGCATACTTGGAATTCCACCGAGGCCGCGTCCTTGGTTTGGGGGAAATTTCGAGGCTGCACATGGGTAGACTTCGCGTCCTTAAAATCCCCACAATGCTTTGCGCATGGACCAATTTCCCCAAATCTGTGGCGGAAGATGTAAGGCGGGGCCTCTCATATGACGCACACCTGCACACTTGCTGTTCCACTCTTCGTTTTCCGAATGCCAGGAAGTATTCTTGCCTTGCTTCTGAAGCAAGATGCTCGGCTCGGCTGCGCTACCAAGCCAGCATCCTCGCGATTGAGAAACGGCCCAAGTATCAGCCAGTGCAGGGTCCCAGTGTTCGGCCCCTGGCCAACTTTTCCCAGAGTGCCTTGAGTCAGACTGGCTGAGAGAGGGAGGAGGAGACCGTCTTTCTTTTGGTTCCCCCTTCAGGCTGCCTCATACTCAGAGGTCCTCCCCTCCTGACAAGCTTTACGACCCACAGGGAGCCCGCTATGTGCCGCTGGCCTAATTGTCCATCCGCTAATATCTCCTCAGAGTTATTAAACCATGAAAAGCTTTACAGCTGTCCATACAGAGGTCTCATGCCTGTGGATCCTCGATAAAAGTGGTTAAGCTCAGATTAAAGTCCGGGCAGAAAAGAGGAATAAACTCCAGCATGAGAACACAATTGGCCGTCACTGTTGTACCAAATTGATTAAACAAAGGAAGAGTTGCTGGCCTGTAATCATTTGTTCTGAATGCCTTTTCAGTTTTGCAAAAGAGGCAAAAAGAAGACAAAACGATTCCTTTCCCAGTTACAAGGAATTTAGTTAATGCCTACTGTTTTGCAATGAACTGTCACAAGGGAATAAAACAATCAATTTCATCAACAATTACCCTACCTGCAAAACACTCTGCTGAAGTCTCACAGACAAATTATTTTTTGGAGTTGAAAATACATTTAAGATGTCAACAAAATGTACCCATCACAATCAATGGGATGTACAACAACATCATGCAGTGTTATAAAGTGAGTATCTGCTCTACTGGCAAGTGGTGATTTCTGAGGCCCCATTTATACGGGAACGCAAACGAAACGCAAACTAACCGAATTCGATATCAAAAAAGTATTTAGTTCACATGGATACGGCTCAATAAACGTGTCCCTTCACACGAGACCGCTCGACCCGCTGGAGACGCTGTAGTACATATGCCGGGCCTGTAAGTGGCGCTGTACTTCCGCCACAAAATACACCAAAAGCAGCGAAGAAGACCCCCGAGCATGGTTGCCATGGTTGCCTGGTTGCCCTTCTGTTTATTCTCCGCAGTGGATTTAGCAACATGTAGTTCATCTATTTCTCCACGTCCACTTGTTGCTGATGGTTGTGGTAGAGGAGCTGTAGATGTTGCACTAACATCTGTAGCATGGTCAGTAGCAGTAGCAGTAGCTACTGACAGCAGAGGTGGGGAGAGGCGGGGCTATGGCTTCATCGTTATCAGGAAAATTATCATATAGGACGTACACACTGAGCCGTTTGACCCCCCCAGAGCATTCCGTCCGCAGATCTATCCACCTTGGGACCCGTTATCGTTTTAGGGGTCCGTTTCCGCGGTTCCGTTACGGCCTCGTGTGAACGAACCGGCTATACGAAAGAGAAAAGTAGCGGATACAACCCGTTTCGTTCCCGTGTAAACAGCACCTGATTCTCTTCATCTATCTCCAATCCCTCAACCACTCACACCACATGATAGCAGCACATGTCCTCATGCCCACATGGTGCCTTTAGCAGCCGTACGCGAGGAGGAGATGAAAGAGAACGATAGTGGAATTCCCTCCCTCCTCCCTCCTACTGTTCATCTCCTCAAAGCAGTTTAACCATGCATAAACCCCCGAGTGTTTCCGCTGAGGAGGACGTTTCTTGGACAGAGCTTAGTTATCTCACATTGATTGTTTCTGTGTTGTGTCCTTAGGTCAGATTGCAGGTTGGCCTGTACATTGTGTACCTGATGGACTGGCTGACCGTCTTCAACAGGGAACAGATTCTGGTCCTGAGGTTGGAAGACCACGCCTCCAACAGGAAATACACAATGCACAAAGTCTTTGACTTCCTAAAGCTGGGTGAGTAAGAACCGCACCCGAACATGTGATCGTGGTCTACTATCCTCCCTCTGGGGACTCTGATCACTACAATGTAAAACAGATCACGAAAGACAAGTGCGGATAACGTTAAATGCATGTGTTCCAGCCATGAATGTCTGTATGTAGAGTTAAAAGTACTCAAGGGAAGTAATTAGGGTTCTCTGCAAATGTACTATATGTTAACATTGAGCAGTGCATGTACTGCATTATAACATTATGTTGATTCAAAGCAGTTAAGTCTTGTATAGCCTGTAGCTTAGAAACAAAATTACATTCCCCTCAGATACAGCTCTGGATTTTCTTAAACCTTCTTTCAGTATCAAAGACTCCAACCTTTCCTTGGGGTATACAGTAGATTGCAGTTAGTAAACTACAAGTGCGACAGTCAAATACAGTTGTGCCCTGTAGTTAAGAAGCCCCCTCGTCTCACTGCATCCCACAGTAATTGCCCCAAAGCTCAGACTTTAAAGAGCTGCCAACATCAGCCCAGATGTGATTACCTCCCAGAGCTTCAAATCTCTTGCTCAGGAACACCGATGGTACACAGTGACATAAAAGAGTCCTTTAACAAGTTTTGTTCCATTTCTTCAGAGCCGCGGTAAAATCAGAAGTGGTCCAAAGGGAAGGGATGTTGACCAAAGTGTTTGTGTGTTTTACAGGGCCGCTGACAAAAGAAATAGAGTCCGAGATCACAAGAAGTCCGGCGTCAAACACCAGGAGGCCGGCTGACAAAAACCTGGGACCCATGCTGCCCATCACTAAAGAGATCCTGCGGGCTTTCTACACGCCGTTCAACGGGAAATTGGCCAAAGTGCTGCGCAATGACTCCTTCCTTTGGGAGAACAACTCTAAACTCTGACGACCCCACCCCCCATTTTACTTCAGTAGAAGAAACCACTGATTTGTCAGCCAGCCCCTTCGTTTGAGCTTCATCTCTCTCAAGTGCCCATGAAAATCAATGTTTTTTTATTTAAATTATTTTCTAAGTTATCAAAGCAGAGATGAATCAAAGATAGAAAAAAGCACAAGAGAGTGTGTGGATTTTGTGTGTGTGAGAGTGAGAAAGAGTGAGTGAATAAAAGAGAGTAAGAGATGGCAGATCTTGATGGTTTTTCCTTCAGATGTACAAATTAAATAGTGAATTCAAAGCTATGCTCTCCTAGTCCTGTGTTGTCTTTCAAAAGTTTGGTTTTATTAATTAAAGAATGGCCCGTTAACAGAACTTAAAGGATGAGACATTCTTTTCATCGTCTTTGTACGACATAGCTGGAATATATCCGATCAAATAAAAGACGTTCAGTATGCCTTGATCATAATTCATCATCTTTTAAGTGTATTTATAGTACGGGAACGAGCTGGACGAAGGTGTCTTTACTCAGAGCACAAGTTTAGTGAAACAACATCACCCTCTAGTGGAATTCACGCGTCAATGCAACTTTAAAAGTGTCATCAATTTCTACCGCTGTTAATACCAATTGTAGAAGAGCAAAGGATAAAACTAAAACATTACATTTAATAAATGACACATTCAAATGCAAACTGCGGACACTGGTGCTGTGTTTGCACATTAATTAAAGTGGACCTATCATGCTATATTTGAATAATATAGTGTAGGACCATACCTATATAAGGCATATTTATATATATTTATATTTTTTAGCTCTGTTTTTGCAAGGGCAGATTCTGTGAGAACAGCACCATCTACAGGCCTGGCATATGTACTACAGCGTCTCCAGCGCTTTCGAACGGCAATGGCCGTGGCTGTCTCCTCCTGATTGGTGGAGTTGGCCCAATAGCCGTAGCGCCACTGTCCTGACATCAGGACAGTGTTCAAATCTGGATCAGTTTTGATCAGATCCGTTGCAGCCCCTTTTTTAGAGATTTGGGTATGGAGGAAAATAGAGAGGGTTGTGTTTTCTGACACTTGGTGAGTTCCCTGGAACACCGGGGACACATATTCATGTATAAAAGACGTACAAAAGTGCATTTTGCATGATAGGTCCCCTTTAAGTTCAAAGCTACTCTAACTGATGAAGAGTATTTTCATTAAGTTTAGTGAGTAAGGTAGTTGAAAGGCAGCATTGTAATAACTGATCAAACCTTCAAAAATAATTTACCCTTCTTCTGTAAAACAGGTATGGAAAACACTGAATCATTAGCAAGCCGAACTGAAATGTTTGTGATTGGATTGAGGCCATTAAGTCTTAAAATTAACTTGGCAATTTAGGACTTTTGAGCTAAATAGACAGAAACCAATGGGTGAAAAATAAAAGGATTAAGTGAAAATAAATGTCATGTGTTTAAAAACAATGTCAAGCACCGCTGATTATTTAAATGAAAGAGATACTATTGAAATAAATAAAATGGAAATATTAAAATTGGAACATGCAATGTCTATCCACCAGAGGGCAGACTTTGCTAAATAATATATAGTTTGGACTTTGCATTGCAACATTATACAAAATAACTTTTTCCTAAAATCAACAACATCTGGATGATTAAGTTTGATGTAAACACAAAAAAAATGGCTCAATTTTAAAACGAGCAAAAGCATAGAGAACGCTTTCTCTAAAATGATTTAACAACATGACCTCTTGTTCTTTTTGTTGCTTTTCTCAAAAATAGGGAATGGAGCTCTCTCATACAATTATATAATGCAGCGCTGACTACTTCATCCCTAGTGAATTCAAAACAATGTGACTAGGAAAAGTGACTACAAATTATTTGCATATTGTCTGCAGTTGCATCTGGCTGGCTGAAGAGGTTCTGCTTCAATGAAAGCCTCCAACCAACTTCAATTTCCTTGGAATTCACAAACATTATCCAAGCGTCTTTCATCCCTGTCAGTGCTGTATCAGAATACAGTGACTGACAGGAAACTGGACAACTACTGTTGCTGAGAGAACTCCAGGGAATTGTCGATGCACAATTTAGCCTAAGATCCCACTCTCTGTCTTAGCAATGTCTCTGTGTTGAATATTGACTTCAGTACTCCAAAAGTACAAATGACAGAGAGATCTGTTAGATACCATAATCACTCAGTCAACCAACTCAAGTGGAACAGATTTATAATGAGATTCAGAGGTGATGACGTTTGTCATTTTGGTTTAGAATCTCATCACAACCCACAAGAACATCATAGGAGTAGTGATACTGAACCAAGGGAACATCACACCAGAGCCTTCATGTGGATGCTGTGGTAGAGGGGAAGCTTATCAAAGCAAATATGAAGAGCAAAAGGTGAAGCAGGTGCAGCAACAGCATGGTTTGAAAAAGCCTGAGCAAATGGTACCCCAAACTATGAGAGAAATATGCTACACCTTCAGCCTCAAGAGGCTAAACACCTCCAACTATTGTTAACTATCGAGTGATTTGAGATGGATGAATATAAACCCATCTGACATGTTGCAACATGAAGTAAGATGTGACATCTGCAGAAGGTACTATCAACCTCTTCTTGTATGATTTCAAAATCAGATGTAGCCTACCTCATGGAAATGTGCTTAAATCAGTATTGAATGCATAGTGTAGCAGCAGGGTAAACCATAAGACAGCAGCTCAGCAGATTGAATTAGGATGTCAACAGTGAGGCAAATTGTCAGTAGTGGGTGGTAATAATATGACCCATCAGTCTGTGTGATGAAAAGCCACGTTGAGTTTCCCAGTCAATAATAATCATCACATAAATAGATTTTGTGCAAGACAGCGTCAATGTTTACATCTCTATTGAACAGCATGGAAAATTCACAATGCACGTTTCACAAAACTGCAACAAAAAAAACAAAAAAACAGCAAGCATTGAGATGCGTGGGGCAACAGTGTTTAAATAGCAGCCTTGCTAACTCTTATGGCTAACCAAGCACATCAACACCAACTGCACACAACCAAGACTCACTTAACTACAAAAATGCATAGCAGCAACTTACCCTGCCGAAGTGAAGAAGTCATACCCGGTGTTGTGTCGAAGCAGCAATACGAGGAGAAGGAGATAATACATTCAGGCACAAGTTTATGTAGGGTTTGATGAATAGCTAGCTTAATCTCTGATAGCACCAACACCTGACAAGGTAAATTACTCATTGCCTGAATGAAGGCAGCAAACCATTATTCCTTCATCAAATGAAATGTTATTGTTGATAAAAATGTTAGCTGTGTATAAAACGTTATGTGAGCATAGCAGCTAGCTTTTATTGTTAGCATATGAGCTGTTGCCTTTAGTATGATAACTAAAGTACGGTTGTCCCCGGTATTTTAAAAATGGAGCTCAGGCGGTTCTTTAAAAAGGTTCGCTTGATTTCTGCCGCAACAAGTGGCGTTTGTCATGTTTACGTGCAGCTGCAAGTATCCTCCTAACTTCTGTTACTTTAATGTATGAATTGTTGTTAGACTGTATAAAGGGCAGAAGTGTTATCCTCTAACTAATTCTGTATTCATACACTCATTTTTGTTTAGGTAGGCCATGGGTTATTGGGCCCAGGGCATAGACTTTATGGTCTATGGTCCAGACGTATTGGCTGGCTATCATAACATGTAAACGATTTTACTGTAGGCCTAAAGTACGGTGGCCCGGAAGTGCAAGACACCACAGCATTTCACAAAACACCACAGCATTTCAGAAAACACAACAGCATTTCAGAAAACGCTACAGCATTTCAGAAAACGCAACAGCATTTCAGAAAACGCAACAGCATTTCAGAAAACGCTACACCATTTCAGAAAAAACCACAGCATTTCACAAAACGCCGCAGCATTTCAGAAAACGCCGCAGCATTTCACAAAACACAACAGCATTTCACAAAACACAACAGCATTTCACAAAACACAACAGCATTTCACAAAACACAACAGCATTTCACAAAACGCCGCAGCATTTCACAAAACGCCGCAGCATTTCAGAAAACACAACAGCATTTCAGAAAACACAACAGCATTTCAGAAAACACCACAGCATTTCACATTGGACGGAAAGGGTATTCCTTTAGGGAGAACACTTATTGTTTGTGATTGGACAGAGCCAGCCAGAGAAGCACTGCTGTGATTGGTTGTTTTTGCTGCCAGTCAAGAAATGACGCTTCGTGATTGGTCAGCACCCGACAGCGCAACATGTCCCAACACATCAACCGTTAGCTGTTAGCACACACTCAGAGCTCACAGCTCCTCATATCTGTTCAGAAACTGGACAAAAGTTAAACAAGTACAAACCACAGACTGTCTATGTCATGGCGAATACAGTCGCTGCTTTATTTATGTCTGTATGACGCTGTTGTGAGTGTGGACGGAGCAGCTACAGGTTAGTTTAGCCTGATCGATCCGCCCCCTCTCCAGCACGTCTTGTTTGAATGACAGGAGTAAACACTGACAGCTGCGGTGAAACTCGACAACAAAATGAACATATTGACCATGATTTAATTGTAATACACGTTTTAAAGTGATGCCGAAGTAACTACATACTGATACCGGTTAGTAAAAACCATGAATTAATGCTTTGACAAGTCTGCAGACAAGACGGCAGGCGAAAAGCTTTTAAAATGCGTGTTTTCTGAATGGAATCGGATCCATCAGGCTAAACTAACCTGTAGCTGCTCCGTCCACACTCACAACAACGTCATACAGACATAAATAAAGCAGCGACTGTATTCGCCATGACATATACAGTCTATGGTTTGTACTTGTTTAACTTTTGTCTCGTTTCTGAACAGATATGAGGAGCTGTGAGCTCTGAGTGTGTGCTAACAGCTAACGGCTGATGTGTTGGGACATGTTGCGCTGTCGGGTGCTGACCGATCACGAAGCGTCATTTCTTGACTGGCAGCAAAAACAACCAATCACAGCAGTGCTTCTCTGGCTGGCTCTGTCCAATCACAAAAAAAAAGTGTTCTCCCTAAAGGAATACCCTTTCCGTCCAATGTGAAATGCTGTGGTGTTTTCTGAAATGCTGTTGTGTTTTCTGAAATGCTGTTGTGTTTTGTGAAATGCTGTTGTGTTTTGTGAAATGCTGCGGCGTTTTGTGAAATGTTGCGGCGTTTTGTGAAATGCTGTTGTGTTTTGTGAAATGCTGTTGTGTTTTGTGAAATGCTGTGGCGTTTTGTGAAATGCTCAGTGGCGACTGGTCATTAGGGGCAGGTGGGGCACAGCCCCACCTAGTGTCAGCAGAAAGTATTACAAATAATGATTACAAAAATGCAAAAAAATAAATAAAAAAATATATAAAATATATTTTAAGATCATGTTTAATCATCTGATTCGTCTGTACATTGCTGTTTTAGTCTGTGTTCTTCTAATTAGTGTGTCTACAGTCACAGTGTGTGCCTATTGAGCTGTTTAGAGCCATGTGGGACAAAACCTGATTATGCCCCTTCCTCTCGCTGTGAAGTGAACGTGACTGTAAAAACTACACTGCGCATGCTCAGAGTATTTTGTAATGTAATGTGTGTGGCAAAAAAATAATGACCAGAGGGGCACGGAGCTACCATCCCCACCATACGTCATCTCAAATCATTCAGAGCTGATTGGCTGTAAGTACGTGTGCCGCGAAAAGTGTGCTGTGTGAAGAGGAGACGAGAGAGCTGCAGTGGCGCGTCCTAAAACCAGGAAGTAAGCACAAAAAAGCAATGAGATTTCTCCAGAGGATTTTAGAAAATAGCTCGAAATAAGATCTGTGGGAAACGTACCTGTTAGATAAATGCACGTTTTGATTAGCCGGATAACATCCACATGTCTACCCTACTTTTATAATTTTTTTATCATAAATCTATGGATTAGATTTATGATAGACTTTTGAAACTACAAGAAGATAAGGAGGACTTTTACAAAAAAGTAATAGAAATGTTTGTCCAGAAGGATAGGAAAATGGACTTCATCTTCAAGTCAAGGTAAGACCGCCATTTTATTGAAAATGGGATCTTACTAAGAGAGAACAATTCAATATTTAAATGATAAAATTACATTTTTTGGGTATCCTTTTGTTGAACTGTCTGTTTAAAATTAATCGAAGCATCAGACAAAAAAAGCTTTTGAAAATAATATTATATTTTGGTTTAGGTCAAAATATAATATTTGTAAACCTGAAGAGTCAGTGCCAGTGCCTCACCAGCCATGAACCTCACTGCACGTCACTGCAGAAGCTTATATATAGACATCTAAGTTTTTTGTGCCCCACCACTTTTGTACATATAAAAACGCCACTGGAAATGCTGTTGTGTTTTGTGAAATGCTGTTGTGTTCTATTTCATACTTACTGACCGCCAGAGGCGGTGCTTTAGCACTGGATATCTTCTGTCTCGCGCATGCGTAGGTCGAATATTTATATCAACAAAGTCACGTGTGACCTCGTATGACCCCGGATGGCATAAGTTCCGGTGTTGTCAACGAGTTCAGTTCTTTTTCATCTTCTCGCTGCGCAGGTTACTACTTTATGAGTAGAAGCCAAGCTAGCTTATTGAAAATTCTAGCTCATCGCCTGTAGCCTTGCGATCGTCTCGATCGGAGCTGCGGGCTAGAAACGCTCGCCCTCCAAAGGCTGCGACGAGCTGTCCGCCCTCCCAAGGGAGGGGACCGCGGTGTTCACCGCTCGGACCCCAGGAGCTCCGGACCGGTAAAGAGCGGACGCTCCTGCACGTCAGCCGTTGAGATCGCTACCATTTATCACTGATTGTGCTATCTATTCTCAAGCTAATGAGACAATTGTGTACAAGTTAGCCTCGCTAATTTGTTACTGCGCTAGTGAAGGGAGCGTCTCCGCCCCCCTCTCACCGCATACATTGTTTCCTTACCTGTTCTATCGTCCAGTTAAGCTGAGTGTTTTCGTTCAAGCTAACTGTTACGGCACTAGTGAAGGGAGCGTCTCCGCCCCCCTCTCACCGCATACATTGTTTCCTTACCTGTTATATCGTCCAGTCAGCTGAGTGTTTTCGTTCAAAGCTAACTGTTACGGCGCTAGTGAAGGGAGCGTCTCCGCCCCCTCTCACGCATACATTGTTTCCTTACCTGTTCTATCGTCCAGTTAAGCTGAGTGTTTTCGTTCAAGCTAACTGTTACGGCGCTAGTGAAGAGAGTGTCTTCGCTCCCCTCTCACAGCTCACAATTAGTTCCTGTTCTATCATCCAGTTTGCTGAGTGCTCTCGCTCAAAGCTAACTTGCTACAGTGCTAGTGAGGAGAGTGTCTTCGCTCCCCTCTCACGGCGCACAATTGGTTATTTTATTTAATCGTTTAATTGACAGGGACAATGCACTGTAATGAACACTTAAAACATTTAAATGTGTCAAGCGTAACAGTGCCAGATTTAGCTTTGAGCTATTTTCCATTCCCTCACATAAAACATTTAAGGAAATTACTTTTTACAAACATGGTAAAAAGAACAAAATACATGATATGCAAAGAGTGGCAACGACATATAAAGTGTTCCATCCTCCAGTTAGCTGAGTGCTCTCGCTCAAAGCTAACTTGCTACAGCGCTAGTGAAGAGAGTGTCTTCACTCCCCTCTCACAGCTCACAATTAGTTTCTGTTCTATCTTCCAGTTAGCTGAGTGCTCTCGCTCAAAGCTAACTTGCTACAGTGCTAGTGAAGAGAGTGTCTTCGCTCCCCTTTTCACTGCACACAGTTGGTTCCTGTTCCATCCTCCAGTTAGCTGAGTGCTCTCGCTCAAAGTTAACTTGCTACAGCGCTAGTGAAGAGAGTGAATCCGCTCCCCTCTCCCTGCACACAGTTGGTTTAATGCCCGTTCCATCCTTCAGTTAGCAGAGTGCTCTCGCTTAGGCTAACTCGCTACGGCACTAGTGGAGAGAGTATTCCTGCTCTCCTCTCACGGCATAAACCCATTAACTGACTTCATTTTTTCTCACCCCAGTTAGCAGAGTGCTCACGCTCAAGCTAACTACTATTGTGCTCACTCCCCTCCACTGCATATTTGTTTCCTGGCCCAGTTATTTACACTCAGCTGAGTGCTCTAGCTATCGCTAGGTCTAACGGCTCTAACACCTGTATGGCTCCTCTTTAACCAGAGGATGGCCATGACCTTTGCCCCTCTTGTCTTGGCCTCGAGCATCTGAGGGAGGGCCTTTCGGAGGACCCGTGCATGAATTGCACCATCATGCCTCGTGCGGTAAGAGCTGCTAGACTAGCCGAGGTTGAACTACTGACTGAGGGTGGCCTTCCCCCTGCACAGTCGACTCCAGCCCAACCTACCCATCCTAGGCGTTGGGCCGCAGAGGCTGCGGGTGCACCGCCCAAGAAGAGGACTAAGCCTGATAGGCTGTCCTCCAGGGTGGACCTACTCACTACTGAGCTAGCCCAGGTGAAGTCACTCCCCTTGGCTCTCCATTCTGGTGCCCGTACAGAGCACGCCGCTGCACCCGATCCACTCTCGTCCAGACTTGTCGCCAGGTTTGGCCGGCACAGTCACCCTTATCAGGGACATGTAGGAGCCGGGGGAGCTGTTCGGTTCAGCTGCCGTACAGGTGCTCGAACGCCAGGCAACAGTTCTCAGCTCTTCGCAGAGACATGCCCTCCCCCCGGTAGGCCTAGAGGTTCCGCGTCTGCCTTCCGAGGCCGCTCCCATCCACCGGCTCACCCCGGTGCCCGTCATGGGCCTTAGCGCCCCACGAGGGGGCCGGCCCGCTACGGTCCTGTTAACTCGCCCCCAAGGCAGCCTCGGGATCCGGCCCCCCAGAGCCAGAGGCCGGGGGGAAAGGTACTGAGGGTCTGGGGCCGGCTGTTGGTTATTTCTCCCAGCAGCAGCTCAACTACTGGGTAGCTCAAGCTTCAGACCCCTGGGTGGTTTCCACCTTAACCCAAGGGTACAAGCTTCAGTTCCGACGCTGGCCCCCAGTCTACAGCCGGGTCAAGATGACCACCATAAGCGACCCGGCAAAAGAAATCGCCCTAAACCAGGAGCTGTCAGTCCTCCTTGCCAAGGGTGCAATCAAGCCTGTGGACCCTATCTCACAGCCCGGGGGCTTCTACTCAACCTACTTCCTGGTAAGGAAGAAAGGCGGTGGACTTCGCCCAATCCTCGATCTGAGGGGACTCAATAAGTTCCTAAAGATTTTACCTTTCCATATGCTGAGCACAGCGGACGTTCTTCGTACCGTGGCCAGGGGGGAATGGTTCACGTCCGTCGACTTGAAGGACGCTTATTTTCATGTGCCTATTGTGCAGTTTCTTCGCTTTGCCCTCAGAGGTCGTCATTTCTAGTTCAGGGTGCTCCCATTCGGACTCTCCCTCTCCTTAGACGACTGGTTAATCTGTGCACCATCCCGGTTACAGAGGACCCAGGACACGGCTCTCCTTCTCTCTCATGTCGCCCGGCTAGGCCTCAGGGTGAACATGGAGAAGAGTTGTCTGAACCCCTCTCAGAGCCTAACCTTCATTGGGGTGGCTCTGGACACAGTCACTCAACCAGCAAAAGCAGTGTTCTTGCCCCCACTCCTGGTGGACGTGATGCTTTATTCTAGCAGCAGCCGACTGGATAAGCTGTCCTGCTAAAACTTCTTTTTTTTCCAGCTAGGTGAAGGCAGTGCTCTCGCTCCCGCTCCCTCTGCTGGTAACATGGGTGTAGTTACATCCCTTTTGTGTTCGGCGAGTAGGAGCGTTGCTCTACTCTTTCCGTTCAGCAGGTAGCTGGTGAAGGCTGTGTTCTCGCCTACGCTGCATCTGGCATTCGTTATTAACTCAACCAGTGAGGGCGGTGTTCTCGCCCCCGCTCCTGGTAGACGCGCTGCTTCATTCTAGCAGCAGCTGCCTGGCTAAACTGCCCTGTTAAATGTCCTTATCTAATCCACCTAGGTGAAGGCAGTGCTCTCGCTCCCGCTCTCTCTGCTGGTAACGTGGGTGTAGGACATTTACATCCCTCTCTGTGTTCGGCGAGTAGGAGCATTGCTCTACTCTTTACGTTCAGCAGGTAGCTAGTGGAGGCTGTGTTCTTGCACCCGCTCCCGGTTACGCTGCATCTGGAATTCGTTATCAACTCAACCAGTGAAGGCAGTGTTCTCGCCCCCGCTCCTGGTAGGCGTGTTGCTTGATTCTAGCAGGAGCCGCCTGGCTAGGCTGTCCTGTTAAACGTCCTTGTTTAACCCAGCTAGGTGCGGGCCTGTCCATCTGCTGCACAGACTCTGCTGTGGGACGCCTTGGCGTCTCCCCAACAAGAAGGACCTCTTGTCTCAATTGGAGGGTCGGATGTGGCACCCCGACCCCTGCCACCTCCAGCTGTGGGTCTGGCCACTGGAGGGCCCGACCCACTGCTGAGCGACTGCATAGAGTCTGTCAGGAAGACTATTCTCAAATGCTAGGGCACAATCTACTCGTAGGCAGTACGAAAACAGGTGGAAACTGTTTTTTCTTTTGACTGGTGCCAAGGGCGAAATGAGGACCCAGTATATTGCTTGGTACCTACGACCCTTGAGTTCCTGCAGTCCCTCCTGGATGACGGCCGGTGTCCCGTTACCGTCAGGGTGTATGTGGCTGCTATATCAGCTCAACACGCAGGGGCTGACAACAGCACAGTGGGGAGCCATAGGCTGGTATCCCTCTTTTTAAGGGGGAGCTCTGACGCTTCGCCCCCCGAATATCCCAAGGGCCCCTACATGGGACCTGCCCTTGGTGCTGGATGCCCTATGCTCGCCTCCTGTTGAGCCTTTGTTACAGGCAGAACTGAGGTGGCTCTCAGTCAAGACTGCTTTCCTTCTTGCCATCACCTCAGCAAAGCGTGTAAGCGAGCTTCAGGCCTTGTCCGTGAACAGCTCGTGTCTGAGGTGGAACTCAGATGGCTCAGGCGTCACCTTATGGCCGAACACAGCGTTCCTCCCTAAGGTGCTGGCACGCTCTCATCTTAATCAGCCTATCCAGCTGGCACAGTTTGACCCCCCATCAGGAGAGGGGGAAGAGAGGTCGAGACTCCTATGCCCGGTGCGGGCCCTTAGAGCTTATGTCCAGACTACCGCAGGCATGCGTCAGTCTGAACAGCTCTTTTTGTGTTACGGTGGTCCTAGAAGGGGCTGTGCGCTCTCAAAACAGCGCTTGTCCCACTGGATCGTGGACGTCATTGCCTAGGCATACAGGGCGAATGACCGTCCCTTGCCACCCGAGTAAAGTGCCACTCTACCAGGAGTGTCTCCACGTCATGGGCGACCTTGAAAGGTGTGCCCCTGGAGGACATATGTGCTGCGGCCACATGGGCATCTCCGAGCACATTCGCCAGATACTACAGGGTGAATGTTGCCGCCCCTCACCCGCTGGGTGTGGTCCTCCTGCAGAGTCCGTCTAGGCCATCCTTATAGGTGAGTATTCAGACTTCCTCGTGACTCTGTTGGTATAGGTCATCCAGTGCTAAAGCACCGCCTCTGGCGGTCAGTAAGTATGAAATAGAACGATAGTTACGTATGTAACTACGGTTCTATGAATACTGGATGACCGCCAGAGTTCTTGGTCACTCGGAATTTCGTGTTTCCGCGAGAAGATTCCATAGGACTGAGCCCGTTGACAGCACCGGAACTTATACCTTCCGGGGTCATACGAGGTCACACGTGACTTTGTTGATATAAATATTCGACCTACGCATGCGCGAGACAGAAGATATCCAGTGCTAAAGCACCGCCTCTGGCGGTCATCCAGTATTCATAGAACCGTAGTTACATACGTAACTATCGTTTTCTGAAATGCTGCGGCGTTTTGTGAAATGCTGCGGCGTTTTGTGAAATGCTGTTGTGTTTTGTGAAATGCTGTTGTGTTTTGTGAAATGCTGTTGTGTTTTGTGAAATGCTGTAGTGTTTTCTGAAATGCTGTAGTGTTTTCTGAAATGCTGTTGTGTTTTGTGAAATGCTGTGGTGTCTTGCACTTCCGGGCCACCGTACTAAAGCCTATATTTAAAAAAAAATATGAATCCCATGAAAAAAATTATAACCAAACAAAATAAATTCCTCCTACACACAAATAAGCAAAATGCATGTTTGTTTTAAGAAAAGACTAAGCCTTTGTGTTAAATTAAACAGTATATTCGTGACCTGTTTTTACAGATTTACTCAAGATGTCCTCGGCTCTGCCATCCTTGTTGCTGTAAGGATCCTCATTGCTTTCAAAGAAGACGTCTAGATGCCTACAGCATGACAATGAGGTTTGTGGGATTCACAACAGGATGTTGGATGTGGCGAGGAAAAACTTTGTCCCCAGGTCTATTTCTCTTTTGTCAGTTTGGATAAGCTCTGAAGCAGGGCTTTAGCAGAGAGGCCCCTCTCTGTAATGTCTTTCCCACCACTTTCCTTTCAGTCCTAATCATCTCTTGACTTCACTCCTCTTCCTTCCTATCGTACTTCAGGGGCTTATTAATGTGAGGGATGTTTGTCACAAGTCTCTGAGTTAAGTCCAAAGTTTATGCCCTTTGACCATGACAGCCAGGGTAGAACATGTCACGATCACCACATCTCCTGCTCGTAACTCTCCGATGATCCTTTTAGACAAGCTGAGTTCAAATAAAAAATATTTTGAAACACAGCTCTGTGTCTCACTGTTGTCAATGATTAATGGACAGGGTCTTGAGATAACACAAAAGAAAGATTTGGGTAAACAAGTTTAGGCAACAAACATTTGCTATCCATCATGTCGACCAAGTGCTCTGATAGCCTGCCAGTGTTTGAAGAGGCTGTGTGAGGCCCAGTCGTGGCATCGATGATGGAGTTAGCAAAGAATGCAAGAAACCAACAGATCTTTATAAATAATTGGTGAGATTTGTTCGAGAAAATCAATAATATAGCACTTATTTTTACAAAAGTAAACGGAGGCTGTACACTGAAGAGGCCTGTTCACATATATTGCATAACATTTGTGGGGTATTAAGGGTTCAGCCCAAAACATCTGTTTGTGATATACAGTGCAATGCGGTTTTATCTCTATTGGATGCATATTTTGGATATGAAATGGTCCCTGGCCTAGCTCACTGATAGCCATGCTCCTTTCTTCACACAGTCTACAAAGCTAAGCTATTCTGATGGCATCTGCAAACAGCTAGTTACCTCCAGATATTGTCCAGTGTCTTAAAGCGCAATTACTTTTTTATTTCTGCATGTTTGCATCCTGTTTGTTTGTACTAATTGTTCTGTTTAGTGTTAGCAAGTCTGTTTACGGCTGAATATATCAATGCAGCAATGTTCTTTATCAGAACTATTAACAATGGAGGATCGGCTAAACCAGATGTTTGTTTGTTGTTTGTTTTTTCTGTCCTACAAGGCCCTCTTGTGTCCTTGCAGTTTCGTCATAGTTCAACAAGGTTTGTTGCTTGGCATTAACTCAAACCCCTGAGTCAGGCCAAGCATTTCAGAACCAGAACAAAACAGGCATCAATTGTGTGTCAACAATGTCCTGGGTAATTAATTCTACAATAATGCTTTGAGACACAACATTTTACAGCAAACTTCAATAAAGGACACACAACAGCTAAATCACATTTTATTACATTTGATGGCACTCATGCAAATTCCTACTTCTATCATGATGCTGTTGTAATTTAGAACTGTCACTCTTATTAGATGTGAACATCTGGCCTGTTTCGGTCACAGCCAGCTGGAAACTGTCCTAGTCTCGGTGAATGTGGACAAAGGATTAGAAACACAGGTGTTCAGGAAGTGAGCGTTTTCACCAAGGAAACTGAGGGCGGCCGTGCTGAAACGCACAGGGAGCCAGGCCACCGAACAGTAAAAGTAAAACTGACATCTTTACACAGAGCAGCTTGAGGACAAAGTGTATAATGATTAGATAAAGAGCATTTTCATCGCCGAAGAGTCTTGAAAGGAGGGACATTCCTACAACCTCACCAAACAGCAATAAATTGTCCAAAATGATAGGACTATGACAAATGTAATAGTTTCTGCAGGGATCTTAAAACATTGCATAAAGTAGAAAACCAGAAAAGTACGATATAACCAGTGAAAATCGCAGATGTCAAAAGCATTTTTTAAATAGTGTTAACAGCTTACTCTGTATGTTCACAAGTTATTCTTCACACCAGTGAAAACATTTGCTTCTGAAATCACGTCAGTTCTTTACTTGGCCCATAAGGGGCAGCGGAAACAAGCTGTAAACACAACACTGACATACTGTTTTATCACCTTTAAATTCACATGCATGGCAAACTGGTTAGCAACATGTAGCTTATATACTCATTACTCTTCCAACAACTATTGAAAATTAGCATATATTTGGAGTTGTGCTTCTGACCATCGGGAGAATGCAAACCCAAAATGATCTCTGCTTTAATATATAGATTTTTGGAGAATAACTAATGATCCAGTCCTGTAAGGGCAACTGGCTTCCAAATTCATCTGTGCTCATGCTATTTTCCAGAGCCATAGCGTGTATATGTAGTCACTGTCTGAATATCAATGCACTCATAAGTTCCACTTCACGTTATTCAACATCTTCTCTGTTAATATCATACACTCATTCACTTGCAGTACACATTATTCTCTATGTCTCTTTTGTAGAAATGGTTCCATAACTGTATTTTTTTACAAAATATCAAGTTTGATTTGCTTTGATTCTGTGTGCAGTCATTACAAAACCTCACTGTGCTGTACTAATCAGGATCAGGTATACTGTACAATGTCTATAAATAGAACTGTTAACGTAACCTGATCAAATTAACTGATTCAAAACATCTGACATTGTTGGAGTATTACACACCATGAAAGCAATATCACTACCTGAAAGTTTAAACTTTTGATAATTAGACCAATAAAAAATGGCTTGTGTATTTGGCTTGAGCGTTAAAGCAGGTTGGGTTTTTTTGAGTTTCCAGAAGAAAACCAGGAGAGCATAAGCTAACACAGACTTCAACACTCAAAGCATACTGCTCTGCGTGTGTGCCGGTCCAGCAGATTGACCATCGCCCCGTTTCACACAGTTTCCATGGACACAGGGGAAGTATTTCTGAGAACAACAACAGCCTATTATCTTCCTCTGTGTTCAGAAATGGCCAAAGATACACTTGAACCAAGTTTGGACATACATACAGCAAATACTTCCCTAATGTGTTTCAAAATCCATAGCATTGCAAATATGTGAAGAACACTGCAACCAGCCTTAATTTACTTGTTTCTTGTACCTTTTATATCAAATTAAATAGCACAAACATGAATCCAAGAATTGACTGTACCAACAACAAATAATAAAACAACAAAAATTTCCCCAATAGAGTGTTCAAAATAAACAATGGGCGATGAACCAATATGCCTAGTCAATATTTGTGTCAAATCACCCAACCCTACTGCCTGTTTGCATATCAATAATGACAAGTGATGAGATTCATCCATCATGAAATGCACATGATTTGAGGTAGTATATCCAAGGATTTTATAGGACTCTTTTTGGATCCATAAATGTGTTGAATTACATTTTGGTGGACATGTAAGTAAATAACTTGAAAGACAATGCACGTTTGTCCCTCGAGGTGTACTTGTTTGCCTCAGTCACTCTCAGAAGTTATTAGAAATATTGGCCACGAGCCAGTTTGACACACACAAGTACATTAATCAGCCTTAATTTACTTGTTTCTTGTCAATTTCATATCAAATTAAATAGCACACATGAATCCAATAATTGACTGTACCAACAATAAATAATACAACAACAGAAAATGTCTCCAAAAGAGTGTTCAAAATAAACAATGGGCGATGAACCAATAGGCCTATACTATAGTCAATATTTGTGTCAAATCACCCAACCCTACTGCCTGTTTGCATATCAATAATGAACAATTATGAGATTCATCCATCATGAAATGCACATGATTTAAAGTAGTATATCCAAGGATGGTATATGACAGTTTTCAGATCCATAAATGTGTTGAATTACATTTTGGTGGACATGTAAGTACATAACTTTAAAAGACAATGCATGTTTGTCCCTGTCAAGATGTGTACTTGTTTACCTAAGTCACTCATAGAAATTATTCGAAATATTGGCCACGAGCCAGTTTGACAGACACAAGGTTGTGTTTGATGGATGATCGCAAAACAAGGTTTGCATGCATGCAGTTGTGTCTGTGTGAGTACAGGATGTTTAAAATGTATTAAACACACACAATCAGATTATTTCCTTATACAAACATGTAGATCCCTTAAATTGTAAGCCACTGTTGGTCCATTATTGAGTTGTATTCATGTTATATTTAAAAAGCTTTGTTTCAATAATGTGTGGTACTCTATTAGCTTTGTATTTCTCACGTTGAGACCCAATTGTCACCAAGTACACATTGATTGTCAGGGAACACTTGGCCTTGACATGTCCTGCTCCACATTACAGTACCATTGTTCATTATTCTCTACTCCCTTAGCTTCTCCATCTCAAACCAGTCTCCCTTTTCCATCAATTACAAGGTGCCAAAGCAGCAGCAGGGAGGAGGGCTATTTGCCACTGAGCCTCTAACCTGTCACTCTGAGCGCTGACGTCCTATAAATGAGAATTAAGCCAGGGATTTTCTCCCTATAGGAGATTATGGAGAACGGCAGGAG
This sequence comes from Trematomus bernacchii, assembly GCF_902827165.1. Classification (NCBI taxonomy): domain Eukaryota; kingdom Metazoa; phylum Chordata; class Actinopteri; order Perciformes; family Nototheniidae; genus Trematomus; species Trematomus bernacchii. The sequence goes on along the minus strand of NW_022988050.1, from coordinate 9,122,743 downwards.
CCATCACTCTATACTACCTTGGGTGTTCTTCTCTCAGAAAGACAGCTATTGTCACAACATCCCTGCCTCAAGCTGCTCTGCTCCACAGCCTGATAAGCGGCTGTTTGATGTGCTTACTTCAGACTATAGCAGGTGTTTTCATTCAGACATTTTGGCTGTTTCAGACGGCAGTTTAAGTAAAACATTTCATGCTTTAATAAATGTTGACCGTGTAAAACTACAGTTCATATATCCTGTAAACGCCATGTGTATAGTGGTAGAGAGCATGCAACCATTGGATGATAAATTAAGTCCATATTTAGGGTTTTTCTTTAAGCAATTTCAATTGAATTTTGAAATGATTCACTCAAAATGTCAAAAGATAGATACACTAATACATAATACAAAACAAATTGGTACATAAAGGGCAAACTACTTCATGTGTTGCCATAGAAAACCATCCAAAATAGAACTGAATTAAGTGGTTTTTGTTTCCTTATCTCTTGTTTGAAACGGTCAAATTTGTAATTTTGAAAACCAATTAAAACAACAAAAGTTCTACCAGAAGGTCCCTCCCAAAAGATTTCAGGAATCTTAAAAATCCCCTCTAAAATGCATTAATAACAAGTGTAAACTTGCTAGTTGGATTCTGGTTGCTGCAGTATTTCTTACTGAACGCAGGAAAGAAATACAGGGCTAAGGGCAGAATAAACCGAATAACAGTCCAAACACGAGGTAATTAAAGCTTGGCTGTATATGTGCTAGATTTTGTAAGTGCTGAGGCATAATTGGACAACAGAATGTACAGTATGTGAAAATGAGAGTTTAAAACCCTGAGGCTGTATTCATGAAGCTTCCTTCTACAAAGAGTCGTTCCTAGTGATGAAGAAAATTCTCAGAATCCTGACATGTGCTTAAAAAAAATTCCCCTTGAGTAGATCTTGTGTTGAATGTTATTAACAAAGCATCTTGGCCCTTATGAGAGGTGCTAAGGTGAAATGATTAGGAGTGCTGCATCCCCTGCAACCCTTGTGGTCTGCCCCACTAAACCACTGACACACAGTGAGGTTACCGTCTTGAAATGGTGGCAAACACTGAACAGACAGACAGACTGGTTTAGACATCCTTAACCATGCCATAATGTAATTGCTCGTGAAATGTAGACCTGCCTCCAGAGGCATCAGGGCTACAATGTGGTCATGCATTAGGGGAAACTTGACACCTGACACATGAGTTGTAGTTGTTTTTACGGTGTGCAGGGAAGAAAGGATATTTCACCCAGACTCTTTAGGACGGGTTCAGTCTAGATGAGGAGTGGGCGAACATCGAATGCCTGCCGAGCTGGCAAAAGACTCTGCCAGCCACGCTGCCTCGAGCTGTCCACCCACTCCACAGATCCTGATCCTCAGTGATGTGCCTGCAGCCTCTGCCTCCTTTAGCCACCATTCAGAAGCTCTTAGTCTCAGGTGTAAAGTCTGATTTCCATACAACATATTCAAACCTTTCTGTGTGCACTGTCAATCCCTATCAGTTATTATGTAACGAGCCAGTGCATTTAAATTGGGTAGCGTCCAGGCGGGGCAACCAGAGTGTTACGCGATTATTATCTTTGCCTTAATTAGCCTTGCCTTAGGTTGACAACATGTCCAAAGCTGCACTTAGTTGTGCAAATGTTCAGTTGAATCCCACTACTCCTTAAGACTTAATTTAAGCCTTAGGCTTTCAAAGTCTCTGCTTATAATTAACTCCAAGTGTTTGATATAACTTTTTTTTTTTTATTTAACCTTTATTTAACCAGATAAAAACATTGAGATAAAATCTCATTTTCAATGCTGACCTGGCCAAGAAGGCAGCAACGTTACACATAACACATAACACAAACATATAAAATACAGAGAACATAACTAAGAAAACAAAAGACGAAAAAGCAGTCACTACATTGTGCACATTAGGACAGTAAAAAAAGTACACTACTTGTTACTGCAAGAGCAGCTGGTGGTGAGGACTTCAGACAACTTCAATTTAAAACATGATATAGAGACAAGTGCCCTCAGTTTAAGGCGTGATTGAAGGTCATTCCAAGACCAAGGACCATAATAAAAAAGACTCCTTTTTCCAGCCTCAGTCCGTACAGTAGGAACCTGGAACCGTATCCAGGTACTGGATCTGAGGTTGTAAGAGTCACAAACTGGAGCAAATCTGGCACAGATGTACAGTGGAAGCAGACCTAAAATGGCTTTATACATGAATAAAAACCAGTGCTGCATCCTACGCATAGTAAGTGAGGACCATCCAGTTAGGCTATACAGTGTGCAATGATGAGTCCTATAGGGTGCATTTGATATATAACGCAGTGCAGCATGGTAGAGTGGGTCAAGTTTGGCCAAAACAGTGGGACAGGCAAATCTATAAATGGTATCACCGTAGTCCAGCTGGGACAGGAATAAGCCAGAGACCAACCTTTTACAGGATGAAATTGAGAAACAACATTTAAATCTGAAAAGGAAGCCAAGAGTGAATTTCAATTTCTTTGTTAAAACTTCAATATGGTGTTTAAAGTTCAGATTACTGTCTGTAACTAGTTGGATCCGTATGATCAAACCTATTTCTTACTCAAGGTTAGAAATCTATAGGACAAATATGGTTTTAATCAAGACTACTGGCTTTGTTATTGTCTTCTTGTGAGTCTAAATTAGCTGCTGCAGTCATGTTTGTGTGTGTGTGTGTGGGAGAGAGAGAGAGAGAGAAAAGGAGAGAAAGAGCGTCATGATGGAAAGACAACGTTGATGTGATGAGGTGTGACATGCGGGGCATTACTCCATCCCTTTGTTGGAACGTGCCCGGACGCTCCACAGAGAGTTTGTTCGACTCATTTTCAGCAGCCTGTTAATGTGTAAATTACTGCAGAGTCCAAACAGGCCCTGGCAAAAACTAGAAAACCCTCTGCAAATGAGGACGCTTGAAGAAGAGCAACAAGTTATTTACTCTCCCCAGAAAAGGGATATCATTTACTGTAGTGTTAGAGGACATTCAAAACCCAAAGAGCACTTTGTACTAAACCTTAACATCTGTGTGATTTTATTTTCAGGGCAGATGACTGCTACTGTTTTTTTGGGAACTCATATTTCTTTGCCAGTTTGGACTTCAAACACACGTCTGCGTGGATCAGGGAACTCGCCTCTGCTTCTCTTTTGGACAAAAAACGTTGCAAAACTGGTTAAGAGCAGTTTAAGTCGATTCCCCCGCAGGAGAGAAGAAACTTACCTCATCGTAAAGCCTGCCCCAGACAGAGTGGGAGGAGATGGAGATGAAAGCAGATCCCAAATGTGTCAATGTATGATCCCCAGAGTGATTTCCATCCCTTTTCACTCCTGCCCACACTAATAAAATGACTCAGCAATGTGTCAGCAGCCTGGACTAGTTTTAATCTATAATAGAAAGAGTTTTTTTCTTTTTTGAGTCACCTGCCAGCATCTAAAGGAGAGAACTTCACTGTCTGTCTCCCTGCCTCTTCCCTCTCCTCTCCCTCATCTCCTGCTCTCTGTGTTTCTCCCTCCCTCACTGCATTTTACCCAGACTGCGGCGTCAATGGACCCTCTGGCTCCGCTCCTTTCGTCAGTGACTTGGAACGCTTTGAGAACTTTGTGAACTGTCTGCGTTGGAGTGGAAAGGGAGAGGAAGGGGAGAAGTTGATGGGACGCAGCCCTGCAGCAGCAGCAGGCTCCTCGGGAGACGACATCAGGACTCACAGCTGGAGATAATCCCCCCGGGTCATGACAAGACAGCGCATCACCCTCCTCACCCCCCTGGCTCTGCTGGGACTCCTCGCAGGGCTGGTAGACCTTAGCCATGGCTCTGCTCGTGAGGATGAGGATTACTACATGCAGGAGCTGCTGACAAGAGAGCATATCAACCAGTTCCAGGAGAAGCCTGTGGCCTCAATACCTGATAGGCATGAGCCGCCCAGCCCAAAACCTGCAAAGAAAGTGGCCAAAGGAAAAGCAGACAGCAGCAGGCAGACGGATAAAACCACAGCTAATTCAAAAGCAGGTAAAAGCATTGCCATCTCTTGAGAAAATGTTTTTATTCTCCAAAAGTCCTTCCTCTTTACAAAGTTCTGCTCAAACTTTTCAATAACCAGATGAGTATGTGTTGCCACTAGATGACAGTGTATGGCTGATTATTTGAGCTGTTCCCGTCAAGATTTAAGAAATGTTCCCATAAAATAAACTGTCTACAATCTTACATCCTGATCATCAGGCACTGAAAATAATGGATTGTGCATTGGCATCACTGTCACATACTTTACTTTGAGAGATTAACTCATATGTTGCTGCCCCAAAAAGTATTGACTGTCTAGCCTTGGAGCCTCTTTCCTGATTTAGCCAAAGAGCTGAAACAAATGTAATGGAAATTAAATTCATTTCAGATATGTGATCTTTTACAACAAAAGCTACGTGCTAGCTAAAGAGCTTACCCCCTTTTGTTAACTATTTGTACTTTAATTAGCAAATGCGTATGGGTGTGGGTGCATGGGTATTATGTGAAGTGTAATTATTGGTATTTCCATATTGCAGTGGTTTTCTGAAACTAAAAACTGTATAATTGAAGTATACTGTACAGTTAAACGCCCAACGAGGGAGTTGAATAGCTATACACATCAGTTTAATGCTCTGTTGGCATTGTCACTATCAAACTAAACACACTTACACTTATAATTGTATGCATAGTAATAAGGATATATTTGGATCTAAACCTTTAAACAACATTTCACCAAAATATTACCTTCTTTTTGTATCCGCTTGTACTTTAAAATGAAATGTCAGTGTTGGAAGTCGTAGGTTAGTATTTCGAAAGATACTTTTCCTCAAAGAAAACTAATGCGACCCAGACCTCAGAGGAGCAGCTAAATTCAAATCACCTGGTGATGGGTGTGCAGAGAGAAAAAAAAAATAATAACAGTGACCTCCTCTGGTAGTCTTCTTCTCCCTGTACGCATAGATCAGAGCCATGTTTCTGTGTGGGATTAGCAGCCTCACCCATGGCAGAGGTCAGGACTGTGTTACATGAAGGGGCCAGAACACATGTGAAATCCACGTTTTTTCAAGAGCAGCGAGACACAGCAGAGCTCTGCTCTTATCGTCCACATATACGTGCAGCTCAGAGCTCTCTGTAAGGGACCCTCAGCACATGCAGTTGCAGGTTTGTAGGTATGTTTGAGATCCTGCCAGCTGATTGGAGGACAGTAAAAGGCATGAGGGCTTTCGGTTGGTTGGTGGTAGATAATTCAGAGCAGCTGTGTCGACCGTGACCTCATATTCCAGGAATCTGGATTCACGTGTCTCAGCAGAGATACCTGCTGCAGGTGAGGCTAAAGGAATTTGATTAGAGTCAAATATGTTAAAAACCACTGCTTCCATTTGATAAGATGTGTTTGTTTGATCTCTATCACACTGCACATGGAGATACAGACATGAAAGCATAAAAGTGTGTGTTTAATGGTCCTATAGGCCAAAATACAGTGTCTAATTTGAGAGTTTTTTCTCACTTCACTACAAAACCTTAATTTCAGTGTTAAGCTCAAACTAATTTTCAATATTAATTAAATCCGAAAGTGAGATATAATTCACTGCAATGTTTTTTTTTAAAACAATGGTAACAACCATATTTCAAAGCTCTGACACTTTTGATATTTGAGTGATTTTTTTCTGCTTAAAGTGGTTTGAATTAAGAAGAAGAGGATATCTGCTTGTTATTTTTATTGTGTTATCATTATCTGTTTTTCACGTCTAAATCATATTTCCCTCTACTTTATATCCCTTACGCTAAACCACATAGCCTGGAGCATTGTTGCAGACTTAATCTGTCCCTAGAATGAGACGAGGATAAAGACTTTCAGATGTGAGAAGGATTGTTATTACGTGCTGTCTATCCTGACCTGACTGTCAGTCAAATAAAAAGCACAGGCCTGACTTCAATGCACCCTGCCCCCATCCTGCCTCCTGTACAGGGGGCTTCCATGACTGATTTGAACCTTAAGCGAGTCATCTTATACAAGGTATCAATCTATACAAATCATAAATGAGCATTGTCTTAGCCAAGGTGAGTTGGAGACATACTGTCGTTGAAGGAAAGGAGCACAGCAGTTAAACGTTTTCAAACTCTGCGCCCGGAGATTGTCTCTTGGTTCAGACCCCAGATCCTGAATCTCTCCACATGTGTGGGACTGAATCCAGCCAAAGTTAGTTCTTTCCTGTGTCAACACTTCTCTCTTTGTGAACAACAATGAATCAGCACTTTTTTAAAGGTGATTTGACCTGTCAAATGTGCTTCTTTAAAATGGAAAACAGTTTGATTTATGTTCCTGCATTAATGTTATTTCCTTTCTTAGTGAAAACAGCCAACAAGAAGGCTGAGAAGACCAAGAAGGGCGCCTTGAGAACCCCAAACAGCATATCTGAAGGAGAAGGACAATATAACTCAATAAAAGAGGGTGAGTGAACAACCGGTGACACTCACACTTGTTGGAAATTCATGATCTCATAAAAATTAATCCTCCCTCAGACACGCTTGGACCATTTCTCAGATTTCACGGGAGCCGTTAGGATGGGAAAAAAAGAAACAAACTCTCAGAGATGACAACTATTTTGGAAAGGGCCGTGAGCATATTTTCCCTGAGAGGAAAGGTCTGGCAATATAAGCTGATGCTCTCTAAAGTGGAGTTAAGCTACAGAGGCGCTGATGTCTTCTTTGCCTATGAAGCATTGTGTTTGGTTTCCATGGATCACAATGTGTTTTCTAAACTGAAACCAGGATGCCCCTGTAGCCTTCATGTCATGTCAGATGACAGATTAAACCCGCTTCACTGAGAGCGTGATTTAGAGCAGCGCACATGTGCTTTGACCTCAGACTTTCCACTTTCAACGTGGTGATATTGCCCTTGTTAAAATGTATTTACCCACTGTCAGACGTTTATAACATAACGGTAAGCTACATTTAATCATTCGGGGAGGTTAGGAGATGTTGTGGAGGCCAACTGTGAATTGATGTGTTTATGTCGAAGCTCTTGTAGGGAACCTACTGAGACAGACAGAGAGGCTGCCTGTTTTAATTTGGCACTTGAGAATGGTAGCAGAAAGTTGGATATTCCTTCATGTTAGAAAATGGGAGCTTCTTGCCAACACGCCTGGCACGAAGGAGCCCAAACAGTCAAGGTCTGGAAGGCTCAGGGTCCCGAAATCATGTTTTCATGGATGAAACTCTGACTCAACATCAATCTGTTTTCCAAGTTTGTTTCAGCATCTACTGGTAGTAGCTGACTTATGTCAAATGTAAAAAAAACATCCATCCATCATCCATCCATAACTGCATTACTCAGCTTTAGAATGAGTTTAGCGGCCAAATGCTTGAGTATGCGAGCATTGTTGGAGATGTAGCAGACCCTCAGTGCCTGCCACATCAACACATACCAAAACAATAGGGAAATCATTACACGAGGATCTAAGACTGGGGAGGATTAGAAAGGTTTGTTGAAGCAGATGTTTCACAGCTCATTCATTGTTCCTATTGGATGTAACAGAAATGTGTTGAAACAAGATGTTTCCGCTCTGATATCAGTTTGACACGCACACAGTCAAGCTGCAGAGAGAGAGTTTGAGCTAAAAAGAAAAAACAAGTACAATTGAAATGCAGAACTCGTCATCAATACAACACGCTGTACGAAGAAACTTAATATATAGTTTAACGTATGACCAGTAGCTTATCCTTAGCTAATTTTAGCTAATGTAATGTTTAGCTAACTATCATACACCCACATTTGTAATACTCTACCACCTTATGTAAAGTAAGATTATTTTGTATTATGCAAAGCCTCAGCAGTAACATGGCAAGTGGCCTAGATAGGAACACATGAGGCCCTGGCTGACTGCTATTACTTTTCTATTACACATTATTGTTAAGACCAGCTGCTCTGATCATGTGTGAGTCCTATTGCAAAGGATTGCATTCAGATGGTTGAAAAAGATGTAGGGCTTAACAACATGGCAGGCACCAGCATTTTTAAATGTTGTCCTGTAAGCCTTGCCTCTGAGGGCCGGGTGTTCCTATTTTGTGCAAAAAGGATTTTAAATATAGGAAAACAGGGATACAAGAAGATTGTGTGTGTGCTTTATAGATACTATACAGGGCACACTGTAATGTATATTCTTTATTGCTATATAGCGCTACTGTGAATACTGCCCTAACTGGCTTGTTAATCAACTTAATGCTTCACTTTTAGTGCAGGATTTCATTTCCTCTCAAGTTATGTTTTCTGCTTTATGCACCAAACATAAATTGTCTCATGCATGTGTGGATTTTGGATGCTGATCTTTTTTCTGGCTGCTCTAAAAATCCCGGTGCATGTGATTGAATGTCTTCAGAGTCTCAGACATATCAGGCGGCTGGAACAAATACCATCCAAGCCATCTTCCGCTATGGATAAAATATATACTTTGCCCAAGATCATATATGCAGAAATCCTGTAAATGCAAAGTACAGATTTACAGTACTTTAAACAAATATGTCTTTGTCTTCGTTGTGTGTGTTAGACTTTTGGGTGTTAATTCTCGGAAGGCAGTCCTGGCTGTATGACAGCAGCATGTGCAGCATGTGCTTCATGAACAAACACAGACCAGTGCCCAATCGGAAATTCTTGCTCTGAAAGTAAAATGCCATCCAGAAAGTCTGCAAACAGAATGATCTAACCCAAAGAGCCGTGGAGCTGCTAGGATTTCACATATGAACCTTGATTTGACTGTTTGGCTCTTACTTGTCGACATCTACTGTTGTGTAAAGGATCAGCCAATCTCACACAAAGAGCTCTATTTAGTGAACACCAACTCTCCTTCTGCATTCACTTAAAGACAGGCATCTGTTCAAATGAACTGCAAACTCCCTCCAGCAGCAAATGAAAACATTCTTAAGTGATTTGCAGTTCTCTCTTTTTCTTAAGACTGTTTTTTATCTAAAATAAAGGCAGAGGGCTTTGAAGGCGCCTGCCAAACCTTTTCTGTGGCATTAGTGGGTGTTACTGGATAATTGCCATACTCAAGGAATAATTAAAAGATGATAAGTCAAATCGATGACAGCTAATTGGGGTCTTCTGCACTGCTAGTAAAGAATTGAATTCTGGGACTCCTGTATTGAATATGTCCCTTTGTTTGGGCTTGGAGGATGCCTGCACTGTAAAGTATCTTAATCTACAGAAATCAAAATGGAAACATGGAAAGTGGGAGCAAAGTATGAGAAAGAAACCCAAATAACCCTAATGAGGTCTTAGTGATGGCATCAGTGTCATTTTAGCTTGGGCTTGGAGACTTCAAAAAACAGAATAGAGCAAAGAGTTTGAACATAATGTTAATCAGACAGGGGGGCATTATCATTTTTAGATATATCCGAAAATGTAGGAACCAGAGATTTTGAATCTTTACTCACACTATGAACTAAAAGTAATATCCAAGCCTCTGCTGCTTTAATCTTTTTTTAAATGTATTTATCCGGTTCACAACTTTACGGAAGAGCAGTTTTAGAATTGCTTATGTGCTCTAAGGGAATTATGCGGTGCAAATGCTTTCGAGCAATCATACAACCATTATGTTTTTAGCTGTCTGTCAGTTTAAAGAAAACTCTCAGTCTAGCATGCATACCAGTTTTGCAAAGTACAGTCTGCATGCATTGCGTAAATGTATAAGAGACGTTTCAGTAATCTTAGAAACCTTCTATTGAAATATCTCCCTTTGATCAAATTATATATCTTTTTCCGATGGCTTTAAACAAGCTTGACAGGTTTGCAACTGTATAGCTTCCCACTGTTCTCCATTCAATAATATTGCTTTAGTTATACAATGTAATCATGCATTCAGGGTGCAGTTAAATGGCTGTGATAGGCGCACATTGCAAAACTACAAAAAGGAAGCGTTCATAGTGTACAGTCATTAATCATCCATGAAAAGTGGCACATTTTAAAATTCATAGCAGTTTAGACTTCAAAGCCTCCATCACGCTGGTTAGGTTCCCCTTTTACTGTTTGATTTCCAAAGTTTTGAGATAATAACTTGTTTACGGACAGAAGTATAAAATGTTTGAACTTCTGTTTGATTGTTTTATTCAAAGCTTGAAGTTTGGATACTGTATGTCTAGGATCAAATAAGCTGCAAAGTTTGAGAACAATTAATTAAGATGCATAGAGTTTCAATCTTGAGCTGTTGTTGTGTTTAGTTCGGAGGCAGAATGAAGAAACATCAGCATGAATAACAGTCATAACAATCACATCCTGCTTTAATTTTGGCATTTCACCTCATCAATAAAATATTATTAATAAAACTGTTCATTGTTTATGTGTTGACTTCGTTGCATTTGTCAACAGAGTACCTATATGTTATATCTGTTTGCTTCATACATTTGAGCATAATGTAAAAAGTCTAAATTGCTCATTATTTAGTCAACAGAAGTTCAGGAGCAACCATTCTGTAGCAATCCCACACATACCATCACAGGCTAATTTGTCTTTCTCGTTACCCAGAATGCCCTCCCATGGGACTGGAGACATTGAAGATCGATGATTTCCAGCTCCATGCTTCAACCACGAAACGCTACGGCCTCGGTGCACACAGAGGTCGTCTCAACATTCAGGTGGGACAGGAATGTAAAGTGTTGTTAGCTTGGACAAGCTTGCCAAAAATGTTTCCGTTGCATTACACCCTGGGCAACCTCACCTTTTCCTTGGCAGTTTCAATGGAAGCATCGTTTCCCCCACACAAAGCAGCAATACAAATTAAATATGATCTCGAGATAGCATCTTTGAATTTTGGCTTTCGTTAATATTAAAGCTCCATGATAAGATGTCGGCTGCCATCACTGACTTTTCAGCTCACAGGTAATTTAGTATTTCGATTCAAAAGGGAAATGAAAAGTGTTGCTGTCAAAATAGGGGCACATCCCCAAACCTTTGGGCATTGGGGGGGAAGAGGTATTTCCTGTGAGTGCAAGCTGTGCTTTGAGGGTATTAGCATGTGTACGGTATCATTCTGCAGGCTGCACTCTCAATCTTACAATTAATGAAACACACACACACGAGCTTAATCCCCAAAGAAAGGCAGTATGTTTCATGAAACCAACAATACAAAGGATGTGTTATTTGGTCTGTGTGTGTGTGTGTTGGTGTGTGTAAGGGATCTTCCTCTCAGGGGATCAGAGAGGGGCAGAGATAGTGTCCAGAACAATTATCTGTAAATCAGGAGAAACAACATAGAAAGCAGATGTTGCCTGGGGCCAGTGAGCTTGGTTAGTTTCCACTTCAGATTCGAGACACCAACACTTCTGTGATTCGTTTAACTTTCTTATAGAGGATTCATACTGGATCACTGGACCACCTCTAAACATGTCATTTTAGTAGAACGGTTTATTTCAAGTAAATGGCTCATGAAATGTGTTTATAACAGATTCCACAACTAATCCAACAGTAAACCTAGACATGCATATTTGCTTAAGGAATGTAATGCAAGTCAGCTATACTTACCTTTTACAATCTACTGTAAACATGCTTAGACTCACTTTAAGATTCGGGAGATGAATGTGTGTATGTTTGGGAAACCATAGTTACCTTCTTCCTGAAATCTTTTAAGGAACCTAATATGACTCGAAACTTTAATAAAGAACTTTAATGAGATGTAAAGAATGTATAAATGATTGAAGTTGAGCATCATTCACAAAACCTATACATATACAGACATGTGTCAGATTATAATAAAGTATTATAATTCAATTCCAAATGAGTCCTCATGTTGCATAATTAATTACACTAAAACAGTTGAATGCTGAGAAATGAATAAAAGAGAAGCTCAGTCAGTCATCCCTGTCTCACAGATGCGTCTTGCTTTCATTCCTGAAACGCAACCTCACTGGTTTTGTTTCTGCCTTCGTTCAGTCCATATAGTTTCGTACATTCTAGTTTGATTGATGGATCCTGTACGTGTTTTATAACATGTACAGTCCATGTTAGAAGACGACTGTATTTACTGTAGATTAGCTATCTCATATGGACAGAATGTTAACATTTGGAGGATCAAATTTCCCCATGCATGATTCATCCCCAATACAGTTAACTTTAATAGAAATGTAACAAAACAAGCAAAGAGTTGGCCAGCATTTCCAGTGTCAGTGTGTGTAGCCGTACATGGACTGTGTGTTTGTGTTTCCACATGGACATATGGACTAAAATTCTGCTCCACATGGCTGTTTCTGAGTGCAGGCTGGCATCTACGAAGATGACCTATATGACGGGGCCTGGTGCGCCGGGAGAGATGACCCGCTGCAGTGGTTCGAGGTGGACGCCCGGAGACTGACCAAGTTCACGGGGGTCATCACACAAGGCAGAAGCTCCCTCTGGTCGTGAGTAGGAATCCCACAGCCGTGCATGGATAGTTGTAGATGGATGAGGATGGGGATTCTCTTGTGCAAGCTAATTTTGAAGGATACAGTAATTGCGATCATTGATTGATTTTGTGCCATTTCCATAAGTTGTCTTAAATCCCTGTGATGTCTGTTTGAAGGTTGTTTAATGTGAAGAAGCTCACAGTGACAATGCAAACATCATTTAGCATTAGTGTTTACCATGTCATCATTTTATTTTGGGAGGGTAACGGTTAGTGATTATCACCAAATACATAGTACAGTTTAGACTATTGGGACATATATTTTGGTCCCAAATTACATGACAAACCCTCATATAGTTGTAAAAACATTTCACTCAAAAGCACAAATGTCAACCTCACTTTGGTGCTAGAAACGTGGCCATCACCCAAGTCATTATGGTTCATTTTCTGGTCACCACTAGTGTCTGTACAACATTTCATACCAACCCATACAATAGTTTTTAAGATAAAGCTGTTTGGAAGCAAAGTAATGCACAAACAACAACAAACAACATTGCTAACCACACTGAAAAAAACAACTGTATTAGGTTAGTTGAAAGCAAAAATATCAAGTTAATATTATTGCTTTCAACTAACCTAATACAGTTATGTGAAATGTATTGACATAACACATTTAATTAAAGTCAACATTTTGGTTTTTCAGTGCATAGAGCCATGTTGCTAACATTGCTAAATTCAATAAAAAAACAGCCAAGTATCTAATTGCATATGGCATGATTTTCTAAATAGCTATGGGAAATGAAAATTGAATGTAAGCAGACAGCAACATTGCTCCAGAACTTTAAATGAGTTGGATTTTCCTGTAAATCCGACTGGAACATTTGACTGACTCCACTAATATAAACAAAACAAGCTTTCCAATCCACATGGCTCTGAACCGTCACTGCTGTTTGCCCTTTTCACAAGTCTTTTCTGATCCCCTCACTGTGGGATTAAGGATTTATGAGTATGATTGATTGGAGTACAGACCCTTAAAAGGTCACTTCACTATCAAAATAACACAGAAAAGATTTGACTGCACAGTAAGCTTGTTCATCACACTCCGATGACAGAAATAATAAAGGGATGTAACAAGAAGGGATTATATTATTCACATTTCCACTTTCATTATATTTACAGTAGGTCTTTACTGTAAGATTGGATAAATCTGCTGTGCACGGCTATTGTCTGTGAAGCTAGTTAAGCTATAAATTATATTACTGGTTTCCATGGTAATTTATGTACCTATCATCTAAATACAAAGGGAAGGGTAAAGTCTCACCTCCCACTGACTTAGTGGAGGAGTCTGCGAGATCTTTTTTAAGCATGCGTTTAGTATCTGACATCACTATTGCTTTTATAATTGTGCCAGTGCAGTGTCTATTATTTTAGTACAGTTTTTTAAGGTAAAGTTAAAAATCACTCGGTGAAATGTTACTCGTTACTAGTTTTAGTAAATCAAGCACAGAGGTAATATTTATTTAATTTATGCCGGAATTAATCTGAATTTACCAGGGTCATTTTTTCACTAGGAAAAACCATAAATGCTCCTGTTCACATTTTCCTCTACCCTCTACTCTGACTTTGCTCTGTAATAATGCGATTCTGACAACTTTTGGCCTTTGCACTTCCTAATTGGAAAGGGTGGGCACAGATTTCTGGAAACTGCTGTGTAGTTAGAGAGCATGGGGACTTACTTTATCAGGCTGTGTTTGTAATTTTCCTTCAAGGCAAGCACGATCTGAGGGTGCAGAAGACACCGATGGCTGAGACAGAATTTCTCCCGCAATTAGCTCTGTAGGGCATGTTACTGTCGACAGTGCCAACTCAGGGGTTTCTGTCTATAACAGAGCTTTAATTAGCAGAACTGGGAATTCTTACCAGGCCTGACCAGCTCAGCACTGATGTCTTTATCCAGAAGCATGGGAGTCCCTGTCATCCCACATCCTGCTCACAGAGCTCTGATGGGACAGTAAATCACCAGTGAAGTGTGTTTGCAATACAAAACATTGTATTATTTTGATGTTCCACCTCTCTGTGCTCTACCTAAGATACTTTCAAACAACGAAACCCCTGAAGTCTTAGCTTCGCAACTCCTGTACACTTTTCAAGTTCTTTTTATGTTCCAGACAGCTATTCATTTATCTCTTATTATGGATATATTTCAGTAGGAGTTTGAAACTTGATGGATCTTTTAAATCCACCAGCTAAGTCTTTGTATATTATGGCGTAGCTATATTATCGTTGCCAGGTTCATAACCAGGACATTTTGAAATTCTAATTTAAGAAGACTTTTTTTTTAACAAAAGGTTTGTTATATTTGGTTTGTTAGGATGCCGATTTAATGCATTATCTGTAAATGACTGCAACATTCACAATGGTGTTTTTTAGGTTTAGGAGGCCGAGATCTATGGGCCCAGAGATCACCTCCGTGACAGGTTCTGAGAACCCTCACATAACCATGAAAACGCTAGTGAAATGTGCTTTATTCAATATCTTACCCGAAAATGTTGCGTATTTAAGCCAGGTTTTCCCAATTGGCACTGTTTTCCCTTATACAATCATGTACAATTTACAAAATGCAATGAAAATGTTATTTTCACTGTTTGAATTGCATAAATGAAGTTCAAATTTGAAGAGTATGCCAATAGGTTTTGTATTGTACATGCCTGAGAAGTATGTAAAACACCCTTTTCTTTAACATTTACTGCACTGTTTAAATGTCAGAACACATGCTATGCTAGTTAGCATTCACAATAACATCACCCACATATATGATTCTGTGTATTGTTAGCCTGGTTGTCGACACCTAAATTCCCACCAGCATTTACATGTCTTTAGCGGTTTAAATTAATATTTGAATGAATGAAGTCAATCAAAACTCAGTCTGATTATGGTGGCAAAGTTTCCTTGTATTCAGAACCCAAACTCACCCTAGGTCAAATGAAAATCAGATGCTTGGCAAACGTAACTTTTGCTCCTCTTCCAAAATTAAAGCAGCGACAGGCTCAAGTGACACTACTAATACGAATTCTCTGACCTCCTCTCCCATTGTCCTGTTTCGAAACAGACTTCATCCCTGTGAGCATTCAGCGTGTCTGGCCGTGTACCGAGAGACTTTCTCACAGTCACCTCATTTGCATTAAATTCACACTGAGAGGATTTGTATGTTTTCTTCCTCACGCTAACAGGAGCGATTGGGTGACCTCATACAAGGTCATGGTGAGCAATGACAGTCACACCTGGATAACACTGAAGAACGGCTCAGAGGACATGGTGAGTAACAATCATGGCAATTAGAAACTAGTATCCATATATCTAAGAAGTAGGCATTTAATATCAGGCTTTTGAACTCATTATTACCCCTTCATATAGTATTTCCCATGTTGGCTGGAACATCATAAAAAAAGTTATTCTTGCCTAAGAGCAATTTCAGAGAAACATTTAGATCTCTGCTTGTCTCCGGGCTTAATGAGCTGGAAGGCAGTAGTAAATACTGATGATCCTCAAGCAGATGGGAACTTCATCCTGGCTCATCATCAGAGATACATCTATGCACTTGATGTAATTGAATAGCAACCAAACCCAAAATGATACAAAGCAATCTAAAGCAGCAGCTGAGGCATTTGACCAGTAAAAGAATAACCATATGATCCATAAACATGCAGATCAGATGATGCTTTTGAAGAAAATCATATCCTTGTCTCTCTCTACTGCTTTTTACATCCCAGCTAATGAAATGTTGCTGTAACTGTACACAACAGCTGATGTCACAGATGTGGGAGGTTATGCCCCACAGTAATTTACTCTACAAGTAACAAGCTCCCACTCACTCTCACCTTTAAAGCCAAATGCCAAACCGCACTGTTTGTCTTGCAAAATGCCAAAAGGTGCAGAGAAGAACCATAATGTTTTAAATGTATAATAAGCTCCCAGTTGTATCACATCCTACAGGCGCATCTGTCTGTGTTTGATAAAGGGTTATGTGGACCCACACAGCATTATAGTGTGCATGTTCTAACTGAATTAGTTATATTTATATTTTACATCTGCTGTATGTAGTCCTGTCGTTTACACATCGTGACTAATGTTATTAATCTGTTAGGCTACACTTTTAATCTCATATGGGACAATGGATGACACTTTAACATTTGCGTAATTGACAGGTGTTGATTAAAAGGCAATACACTAATAAACTACAAAGACACTCAGAAGCCTGTGACATAAGATTTTCAACTGCATAATTACTCTGTAGCTATGTCAGATTGACAATAAAGAACCTTGAACCTTGAACCTTGAACCTTGATATAATGCAGAGCTACACCAAGGCTGTGTCCATAAGTGTAAAAAAGTGTTCGCCCCTTTAATTGGATACTTTCCTAAATGTAATGGATTCTTCCTCGGCACATGAAACACCTTTCCACCAAGTTTTTCTGTATTCCTGCTGGCAACAAGATAAACGAACAAACCAACTAACAAACCAAAAACAATACCTTCTTGGTGTAATAATAAAATAGCTAAAATAAAGTAATGTTCACTTCTTTAATTACTATCTTGATGAATGTGTTTGCCTCAGTAGATCTTCACTGGCAACAGGGAAAAGGAAATCCCAGTCCGGAACATCTTCCCAGTCCCAGTGCTCGCCAGATACATCCGAGTCAACCCTCGCTCCTGGTTTCGCAACGGAAACATCTGTATGAGAGTGGAGATCCTTGGCTGTCCTATGCCAGGTGACGGGTTTGTATAGACAAAGACACATGAATTATTCCTGACATACAAGGGTTAAAACATCAGAAGAATCTATGATATGGGTCTGGTCATGAAGGGAGGCAATCATGCTCTCAGAAAGACATAAATGATGTCAACATAGACGGAAGGCATCACTGTTTGAAAAAAAAAGAAAATCTGACCAACCACTGCTTTGGTTGTGGTTTTGTTTGGAAAAGGCATATCCTGCACTTGGATTGGGTTAGAGAAAGATTGTTTGGTTAAAATACATACTTTTAAATATCTAAGGTAGAGGACCTTGATCATCAAGCGCACAATGGGGCACCTGGTTACAGTTAGCCAAACACAGCAGTCATGGGTTATGGCAGGATGTTGCCTGTTGATAGGAAATGGAAAAAGGTCCAATTTAAAGTGTCTTAAAGTCTGTACACCCATGCGTCATGTTACCAATTTAAAAACTCAAATATTTGTTTAATCCTAGAGCCTCACTAGGGAAATGTAGGGTTTTTTCTGTTTCAATCATCTTGGCTTTGTTAAAGCATATGGCATACATTTTGGCAAGGATATATGAATAATAACAGACACACCGACCTTTAAGGACAACATGGAAACAACTTAAAACCACATATTTGGATTCCATGGTCCGGAGAGCATAAAAAAAAACATGCATTCTAATCTAAAAGGCTTTATATCTAGAGATCTGGCTTCCAAGTTTTAAGCTATTTTTCAACAGAAGCCCTTTTCTCATGTTTGCCCTATGTTACACACCCATGCTTTTTATCTAGTTTCCAGCACACATATCGGAGTCTTCGAATGCCAAATATAAAATGAACATAAGTGGAGGATAGAGAGCAGGTGCTCAGTGTTTATAGTCTCTACGTACCTTACATGACTGATCATTCCTTTCCTCTGTACATAAAAATAACTTATCCGCCCGCTTTTATATGTTTTCTTCTTCCCCACAGATCCAAATAATTATTACCACAGACGCAATGAAGTCATAACAACGGACGACTTGGACTTCAGACACCACAGCTACAAAGAAATGAGGCAGGTGAGTCACAGAAAACAAAAGATATCAACCGCCTGCTTATTCAAAGACACCAGAGCATGAAGCAATAAAACATCTTGTGTGAGTGCGAGCCAACACCAGACAACTTGTGTCCTTTGCAAGAACAAAGTGAAGTGAGCGCTGCCAGCCACATGAAAATGCATTAAGCACCCCCTGGGTTGTGTCATTACTTATTCATATAGTTGTCATGAACAGTAGCCTGTGTGTACCGAGAAGGAGGACGGCTGTATTTGCCACTTGCTACACCGTGACTGAGTGGATGTGAAGGTACAAGTGCTGTGAATTACAATCGTATATAATGTAGCAGCTCCCCTGTGGACTACATGTGTCCTAAACTGCTGTTATTATTCACAATAAGACTCCAATTAATGCTCAGAAGGTCTGACTCATTGTTAAGCTTTTGTTCCCATGTGTGACAGAATGGATTTAATGTACCGTTTGTTTATCTCTCTGTCCTTTTGAGGTTAATATACACGTCAGACAGGGTGTCCGGCCTCAATAGACCTTCAAAAAGAAAAAAATGACTATTTTTAAACTAAAGCCTTTTCACTCTTGACATTTATTTTCTTCATGCAGGTACCTGTACCCTATATTCCCCTGCTCAACAGCAGTTTAAATAGCTCTGCTCGAACCTCAAGGTGGAAATAGCCCAGTGTGGCTCCTCAAATAAAGTGCATGCCCCATGAGAGGAGTGAAAAGACATCTTTTATATTGCTCAAGGACTGCCCTTTTCTTAGAACACCCCTGCTGGTAATGTCGTAGCCACTGGATGACTGATACTATCAGAGCGTGGACAGTTTAAAGACATTATAAAATAGGTGGGAAAAATGTACTTTTCCACATTCTTTGAATACGAAGATGATATATATAGTTTGCGATTACCCTGGTACAATAAACTTTTCTTAAATAATATCATTGGTTTATGTAAAAAGTCACTGCAAGCTAATTAGAACACATTCTATATCGTTCAGTTAGTCTGTTTCTGTAGGAAAAAAAAAAATTCTACTAAGTGCTGAAAATACTGAAGGTAGCGATTATCAAGAAGCAGGATGTTATACATTGATCCTGGTAAACACAATCCAGGTATATTTACCAGGGGAATCCTCTGCTTTTTTAAATTGGCAGCGAGAATGTCATTGCCAACTTGTAATCCTCTGTTAACAAAACCAGATGTTTGTTTAATGATTTATTTGGTTAGAAAAGTCAAGATTCTGCCCCGATTTAATTAAAACCCCATCACTCCTGACTGTGTAATGACTTCTGCCGCAGCTGGAAGCACGGCTAAACACAGATTTCTGCACAGCTTGTTAGTCTCCTTCCAGCTGCACTTCCTCTTTGTGTCTCTCATGCCCACATGGGTAAATGATAGTGGGTGCTATTTTAATCAGCTCCTCCACAAGCCTGTCTTTGTAATTACCTTGACTGCTTTTCCACACAGCCCACCCCCTCTTCATCGGTTAGAGTGTTATTAAATAAGATCTGTGACACAGCACTGTGATATTGGTTTGGAAATTTCAATAACATGAGATTAATATTTATAATTTTGTGCTACAAACTACTACAAAATACAAATACTTGAAAATAAGGTTTTAAGTTTACATTTTTGCACTTTAAAGCGTAATATTCATCACTAAATAAGCAGCAGCCCGAAAAAAAAAAATCTGAAATATTATTACTCAGAGTTTGATTGACAGGAACAGAAAGGCCCACCAACTGTGGTGCAATTAAGCCCCGCCCATTCTCACTTAATTGACTTGCTTGGACCTGCCTCCTTGTCTCTTACGGATGCTAGCAAACTTTTGTGTCAGAATCTTTTGGGTAATATTAATTTACTCATGATTGTCCATAAGTAAGGTGCCTGTTTGAAAGGATTAGCAGCAAAATGTTCTTCAAGCCCATGAAAACGAATGAAATATTCCTTGCTTGATGTCCATTAGTTAATGCAAACACTTGATTGCTGATGCTTCATTATTTTCCTCCCACAGCTTATGAAGGTCGTCAATGAAATGTGCCCTAATATCACCCGGATCTATAACATAGGAAAGAGCCACAGTGGCCTCAAGCTGTACGCCATAGAGATTTCTGACAACCCAGGAGAGCATGAAGTTGGTGAGTATAGTGTGCTTTAATTAGGCAGGACTTGATTTAATATAAAATACTAACAACATCAGAAACATCTAAATGCGTTCCTCGGAGTGTTTTCCTCAATGTCGTGTACGTGCCGTTGCAGTGATTGCATATTTAATCTCCTTCTTTCTCCATCCCCTCCCCCAAATCGCTCCTCTCGTTTGAACCTGTTGACCAGGTGAACCAGAGTTTCGTTACACTGCAGGTTCCCATGGCAACGAGGTGCTGGGACGTGAGCTGCTCCTCCTTCTGATGCAGTTCATGTGTCTGGAGTATCTGTCCGGCAACCAGCGCATACGTCATCTGGTGGAGGAGACCAGAATCCATCTGCTGCCATCCGTCAACCCCGATGGGTACGAGAAAGCCTTTGAAGTGGTAGGTCTGCAGGGCGGCCATTAGTGACCTCATATTAGGGAACAGCACCGTATCTGTTGGCAAGTCTTCTCCCGATTAGAGCACATGTGGTGCGTGCTGGGAAACTGGTTTAAATGATCTGGTGGAAAATATGAACTGCCCTGATGACAAATATGTTGAGTGCCTGTGATGCATTAATATAACAATAAAATACATGTTGTTAGTCTGGTTTTTAAATGATCTTGCAGGACTACCAGATAAAAGGGCCAAGATTTATGAACAAGTAAAGATCAAAAGCAAGCCAGACACTGTTTGGTTGCTTTATAGTCAATGGCTTCATGTCATTCAGTGATTTGTAGATGCACTCTACGTAACACATTGTCCTTCAAAAGTAAATGTTGTGTTGGCTTGAATTTTTATTTGCGCCATACAAAAAGACACCCGACAGGCCGGGTTTTTTGTATTTCAACTTATAAAACCTCACCAGAAAGAAAACATTTTTGCGTTAAGTCCTACTTAGGTTGTGGGTTTATGAGGTTGTGGTGCACTTTAGCCTATTGTGACCGAAATAACTTTTTTTAAAGTTCTTACTCTGGCAAACCATTATTTCCTCTTGTTTTGAAGTTGTACAAACAGGAGAGACATCATTTATACCAGACTTCTAATTATAATAACCAGATGTTTGGCTTGGTTCAGTTCTTCTTAAATGTACATCACAATTGTCTTTTTCTTTTGCCCAGGGTTCAGAGCTCAGCGGGTGGTCTCTGGGTCGATGGAGCAGTGATGGAATAGACATTCACCATAACTTCCCAGATCTCAACTCCATTCTGTGGGAAGCCGAGGTTAAGAAGTGGATCCCTCGCAAAATGTTCAACCACCATGTGCCCATCCCAGAGTGGTACCTGTCCAAAAACGCATCAGTGAGTCTGATAGTTATATTCCATTTCAAACGTATACAATGTGTATATTTCAGCAACATTATGGGAAAGTCATACAATTATAAGAGTATGGCTTATGGAAATGCCACATTTTTGCCCAAATCTGCAGGCTTCATCATCTGAGAGATGTCTAGCATGACCTTGTTTTGTGTCATATGTGTTATCAAAATATAACTCTTAAAAGTGCTTAATCTTTAATAATGTAATTGCCATTTAGTTTCTAGTGCTTTTTACTTACTTATGTCCTTATCCTGTACTCCTAACTTCTAAAAAAGGTTATAAAGCATCCTCACGAGAATACCACCGCTGTCTATTTAGGGAGAAGCGGATGCATTTGTGACGAAGAGGCGGTGAGCTGAAATAGACCCGACGATCTATTAAAAGCTCATCCTCACTTGTGTTTTGACGTTAGCGAGAGCCGCGAGTGAGTCACACAAAGCCTCCAGAATAGCTGCTGCAGCTGCAGAGCTGGGATCCCCATCTGTGCTCAGGAAGCTGTGAAAACTCACCGCGCTCGCTTCACCAGCGCTTTGAGATAGAAGGGCCGCTTTAATTATGAGTCCAAAGAGCAGTGGCATTCCCTTGAATCAATACAAGCCATTGGATGCAGGCTGGTTTGCTGCCTCTTAAAAAAATATGGTTGACTTTTCAGAATAAATCTTAGTGAAATTAGTCTACAGCGTGTGAACAGCAATGTCTTTCAGTGTGAGGGAGTTCATTTAGCAATCACAATACTGACATGATTGCTGGAATTACATTATCCTCCCCTCTCTTGTGTCCCTGATGTAGGTTGCCGTGGAGACAAGGGCTCTGATCGCATGGATGGAGAAGTTGCCCTTTGTGCTTGGAGGCAACATCCAGGGAGGGGAGCTGGTGGTGACCTTCCCTTACGACAAAACTCGCTCCCTGGGGGTGGGCAGGGAGCAGACCCCCACCCCAGATGACCACAGCTTCCGCTGGCTGGCCTTCTCCTACGCCTCCACCCACCGCCTCATGACGGCAGCCAACCAAAGGGTTTGCCACACAGAGGATTTTGCCAAGGAGGACGGCACCATCAACGGAGCGTTGTGGCACACCGCGGCTGGCAGTTAGTGTCCCTAGCTGTCGGGGTCTTTTTCTCTGATCCTTACTTTGTGTTATTCAGGTTTTCTGTGCTCAGCTCTGATCCTTTGAGCTGTAGCTTTGTTTAGCACACATCTGCATATTCAGAACAGAGCTGTTTTTAACTGGAAGCATCATGTAAGAATTCAAAGGCAGACAAACAAAGGAAACCTTGAAAATTAATTTCACTCTTAATTAAAACAACTTTTATCCAATAACCACACAAATGTTGGTCTGTAGTTCTGTCTGCATGGCCTACAGATGTTTCTCTTTCTTGGCAGGTATGAATGACTTCAGCTATTTGCACACAAACTGCTTTGAGTTGTCGATGTATGTGGGTTGTGACAAATTCCCTCATGAGAGCGAGCTGCCTGAGGAGTGGGAGAACAATCGAGAGTCTCTTCTTGTCTTCATGGAGCAGGTACAGAGGCAAAGCAGCCCCCGCAACTCACACAAACACAAGAAAAGCAACACAAACATACGCTTTTTAATAATTTTGAGTTATTCTAGGAGTATGATAGCGCTTTCAGTTTGCTCCTGTTATTCTTCTCAGTACAATTTTTAGAAAAAGGTTCTGTATAAATACTCTACAAGCTAATTTCGTACTTTCAGCCACTTTGAGAAGACATGCAGGCCTGTTATGTTTTATTCTCTCAGAGGATCGGGCCCATGCTGGGACTTTAATTTAAATATTGAAACAAGATGTGGAATAAATGTTTTTTTAAACACGCTAACTGTTCTGCAAATTGAACATCATCCAGTATACACCATACACATCACCACTGCATGTTACATGCATCATTTAAAAATATGAAGTAGACTGTGATGGGGTCAACTTGGGGGCAGAATTTACACATGGTTGCATGAGTCGTGCTTTTCATGTGCAGGCGCATCGTGGGATCAAAGGCGTGGTGAGGGATCTGCAAGGTCGCGGAATAGCAAATGCCACCATCTCTGTGGAGGGCATCAGCCACGATATTCGCACAGGTATCACATTTCACCTAATTCAGTAGGATTTAAGCATATAACGATTCATTTTTCGTTATATGCTTGAATCCCTAACCAAAAACAATATCTGTTTTGTGGATATTTCTTTTCCTTCATCTCTAAAATGTTATGTGTGTAAGCTTAGAGTTTGCAGCAGAGGCTCATCACTTTATTCCTCAGGAGTGAGTCACTCTGACATTGCGTTCATATTCCAGGTCAACATAGAATAAACAGCACAAACAAAAGCAGCTGGAGCCGGTTAAAGCCTGACTCACGTCCCAGTCATAGCTCGTGTTGTCGTGGCCTCCTGCTCCGAATTTTACTATTGATTAGGAGTCCTCAAGGCAATCTCTGCTGATGCCTAAAAAATGCAGCATCCAGAGCCAAAGTAGTTCTGTACTTAGAGCGTGAAATCGAATGGCCACAATGACATTAGCCTTTATTATTCCTGGAACTCAAAACAAGCCACTGTTTCCTCTTTAAAAAAAAAACTCTCAGTTGCCGTCAGGAAATATTTTAGGCTATTTTTTTTCAAACAAAAAGGTTCCTCTTCAGCTGCTTTGAATGTTCTTTGGGATCCTCAAAAAAAGACATTTGCAAAGCAGTTGTTCTCCCATCTGGATGAATCGATTGAATTGAACAGACTGCCTGGATGCTGATGTCTGAAAGATGTTTAGCCAGGCTGAGATATTCATTAGCTCATTAGCATTTCATATAGAAGCATTCTGGGAAACAATTAGATTCCCTTATGCCATGTGAATGTAAGCAATGTGAGCGCAGATGTTCTCTTGTAACTATTTGAATGGGCAGCAGAGACAGACCTGCCGTCATATTTCATCCTTCTCAATGTCTGTTCAGATGTGTTAGCGTGTTCGTATGACCTGAAGGAAGTGACACTGTCGTTGTGTGTAAAAGGCTGAAAATACAAGCGAGCCCATATTCCCATGTCACATAAAGACAGTGTTCAGCAGAGAGAGAAAACCAGAATATCCAACATTACAAAGCAGAGCTATTTTTAATACAGAACGACGGCTTCTCACAAGCAGAACACAGAGAACTCTCTAATTTTTATTTTTGGCTTCATATGAATGCTTGCTTTTTCAGCTGCTTAGCAGGCTCTTTATATTCTGCTTTCTAGGACAAGATTTGCATTTTGCTGCTATTGCACAAATAATGTGTTAAACTAATATCCTTGTTGTGATTCAACTCTTATTCAATGATTACATGGTCCCTCAGGTAAACGCTTAATGAAACTACAATAATATAATTGTTGTTCACCTGAGAGAAAAGTGATTATTGCTTATGTTGGGCCGACACATAACTGCCCATGCGATAATCTTTATTATGAAGCATTATCAAGCATTTACATTTTAAAGGGTAACATTACATTACATGTCACTTGTTAGACGCTTTTATCCAAAGCGACTTACCTTGGTTGCTTATTGGCTAATGGTTACACAAGCCAAAACACCGTTATGACATCATAAAGTAGCCTAAATCTGATCAGCTCATTTTCAGACAGGTTTTTATATAAATGTATCAGGACAAAAAGTGAGCGAATCTTTTTCCTGAAACTTTCAGAATCTCTTTACACAGAGGGGACACATGTTTAAAAGACATGAAAAAGTGGATTTTGCATAATAGGTGACCTTTAAATTCAGTGTGGCAAACTAGATGTTAGTTTGAGCATGCAATACCCCGACACAGCAGTGCAAGAGTGCGGAAATAATAATTTGTCTGTGTGTTCACAGCTTCTGATGGCGATTACTGGCGTTTGCTGAACCCCGGGGAGTACAGGGTCTCAGCCAGGGCCGAGGGCTACAGCCTCACCAGCAAGAAGTGTGAGGTGGGCTACGAGATGGGCGCCACCACCTGCAACTTCTTCATTGGCCGCACAAATCTGTCACGGATCAAAGAAATAATGGAAAGATTCAACAAGCAGCCAATCAGAGTGCCCGTCAGGCAGCTCCAAACTCGCAGGTCCAGAGAGAGCCGCATGGAAACACAATGACTGTTTGAGGAAGAATTAAAAACAACATCTGCTCCGATCAGACTGGGGTCAACTTCAAGGGTTGGACCTCTTTCATATACCGCTGAAATGCTGTCAGTGGAGTTAGGGTTGAAGAATAACAATGTGGATTAATTTAAACAGGATGCTTCATTTTTCCTTTTTTGGGGGCTTTCAATTTATTATAATACTATAAATATCACCTTGACCATCATGAAATCAACCATAAATGACAGTATATTAGCACATTAGAAGGTATTTTTAACCACTGTAAGGAATGGCCGTGACTGTCATTATGTACATACTTATTAACTTATGTAACACAGTTATGTAAACTATTACGAAAAGCTTTAATTACCTGCACCTTTTTGTCCTCTAAAAGGAACTTTGTGGACTCAGTGACCTGTTGTGTGTCATTGATTCGTTTTTTCATACACTTTGCTTTTGGCAAGTTATTAAATAAAGACCATGTTGGCACAAATGGAAATTGCTCATCTGCAAGTGTGTGGATTTCATTCATGGTAGGCACTCATCAAATGATCAGCTTAATGCAGTTCAGAAGGGTTGGTTACGCTTTATTTAATGGTTCTATAATTTGAAAGAAATTAATTTAAAATGTAGGGAAAAAGTTTAATGAAAAAAACTGTAATTTGCAAAGAATTACAGTCAAAACAGTGTTAAATGTGTGTGTTGTGCCTTTATTGTTTAGAAATATGTAAAATAATAGAGGTGAAAAAAGTTCAGAGTAATGTTTCCGAACACAATAAAAGAGAAAATGTACTGCTAGTGATAAATAAATAAATCTCTGATTAAGAAAAGTAGTAATACAGTGGTTTAGTACAGAAGTACATTTTAAAAGGTAACAATGTTAAACATATGAACATTATAATTTCCAAAAATATTGTATAACATTTAAATTGAACAAAGAGTATACAATTTAAAAAATGAAATATAATATATTCAAGCCAACACTTGTACATGAACGGTAATAGGTCTGGAGCCTTTGTGCAAAAATAACCATGTTATTAAAAAGTTATAGCATTTGCAGTAGAGAGTAATTATCAAAATGAAATCTGATTTAACAGCCACTTCTGCTTGATTGAACATCCCTAATGGAAAATAAACGTAATTTCATCCCAAGGTATAATCACTGTGAAGTTCAAGCATCCCCTCATTCGATTTCTGCAGTAGTGAGACTGTATCTTGGGAGTTTTTGAGGTGGAAAGGCTCTAATTACCAGAGCTCTGTCGGGGCGTTTACGGATCACTGGCCTATTCCGACAACAACACCAGCCTTCCTTTTCTCTGGACAGTATGCAATTATAGGAAGACATCAACCTATTATGTTCTCCTAGAAAGGTTATTGAACACACACCTGTCACCACGTCACATCCCAGGAGAGTGTAGGACATATCCCAGAGTGTAAATGTTACTTTTGACAGCTCTATACCAAAATCAGTTACTTTTATTGTAGAAATGTATATGTGATGATGAGGTGTCACATAAATAAGGGTTTAATGCATATTAAACAATTAAGAGTTCATATTTCGTCAGGCTAAACTTCACTGACTCATTAGCTGCCCAATAGCTAATATTAATCACTATATGTATCTTAATCCCATCAATTTGTATCTGTTATATAATGTCAATTTCTGGATTTTCTTTTTGATATTCTGTCTCCCATTAGTAAAATAAAACTACCATTACAATTATAGACTGTTAATTTCTTAGTTAGTGGGTAAACTTACAAAATCGGCAAGGGATCAAATACTTATTTCCTCACCTGTACAGTATATACAATGGAAGATAATCACATAAATGGTCAAGTTAAATCGCTGTGATAAAGTAAAAGGAGTGGGAGTTCCCAGGAAAGCAATGGGCATCAGCATCTCTGTTTGGCCTGAAGTCTCCACTCTTTACATGCTGCATAAATGTTGACTTGAATTCCAGGTGGGCGAGGAGAACCGCAGATTCAAATCAAAAACAGAGCCAGGTCAACCATCTCTAGAAAGCTGTAGAGCTAAAAGGGGAAGCACAATAGATACAAACAACTAGGAGACTGCTGTTTATTTCCTGTGACAAATAGAGCTTACCTAACCTATGTTGATACATCACATCATTATATTTACCTACCTTCATCACGTCAATTAATTTATTTTATTTTCAAACCTAACCATGATCTTTGCATTGTTCCCATAGACTTTGGACACTTTTTAATATAACTGGTAAAGAGAAGAGATCTGTTCAACAATGGCTAAATTATCATATGTGAGAGGTTTTCCAATTCAAAAAGTGTCCGAAACAGAAAGTTAGAAAACCCAAATACACCAGATTATACTTTAAGGACTCATTTTTTATGACCTAATAACTATTAATTTACCAAAAAAACAGGAATGACCATTACAAAAAGAGTGATGGTCATTTATAATCTTCTTGTAAGACCAATTGAGTTCCCATATGGACAGCAGACAATCCCAGGAGAGTGAAGGTGGGTGTGTATGGTGGCGGGGGGGGGGGGGTTGTACAATGTGCAAGGTGTGCAGTGTAGCCGCTGTGGCCTGCAGCTGTGATAACGTGCAGATGTGTGGGAAGACCCAGGCACCAGCTGACCTCGCCAGAAGTTGAAAGGCCAATGCTTCTTCAGAAGTCAGTCCAGCCTTTGAAGTGTTAAGAGTGCCGGCCTGGATATCACAGGAGCGAGTGGCCATGCAGCGTTGGTAAACCGGCTCTTAACCTCTCTCCCCCCCCCCCCACCCTACTCGGGAGCCTCTCACACAGATTAGACTCTCTGCTGGCTTCATGGATCAAAGACGACAACCAGACCAGCAAAAAAAGAGGGATGGTGATTGAACATTTAGTTAATTATTGATTCATTTTCCAAAGTCTGGACACGTAATACTTTGTTAAGTTTTGCACAATTGGAATAGTATGCTTATTTTTCTTCAATATCTGCCTGCTATGTGAATCTCAAAGTCAAAGTCAACTTTATTGTCAATCTTTCAGTTTGTGTGTACAGACAGAGAGATCGAAATATCGTTTCCCACAATCCCGAATACAAAAACATATATATATAAAAATATGTATGCAAATATGTATATACCTATACACAATCAAAGACACATTTATACATATGCACACATTAAGACCTAAATAAAAGCACAGCAATCAATATATACAAAAATAACAGCGTTCAATATCTGTTTGTTTGATAAAACAGATTCATTAATGATACAACTCTACAACAGAGCCTCTGTAATGATGAGCCACAGCTTGTGCTAGTATGAGTGTATAAACCGGTCCTTTTTAAACTGTAGCAGCCCCAGCACAGCTGTTACAGGTTTAGCGTTTAACAAGCAAACCAACTCCACCCAGCAGCAGGCTGATCAAACAAGAGCTCTGGGTTTCTATTGAATTGTGATATACTGACAGGTTTGGTACTTATCTTCATCTAAGAATAAATTACAAATCCTAACTTCAAATTGTAGTATCACTCACAGCAGATCTCGCCAATATGTGGCAAGCAAGAAAACAGACATGGATATCACTTACATACATCGGCTTCATGCTTATCCAGGTACATTAAAGGCCTTACACACTCACACAGCTGTTTTAATTTTGCAAAGCTACTTAGCTCTCTGCTCAAAGCACACGTGTTTTGAGTTTTTATAATTCCGCTCAACCGGATAGAGCAATTTGTTTTATTTTGACGCTATCAAACTCCCATTGAACCTTCCTTTTTAATGGCATGTCATTTAAACAAACAAACAAGACAACCACAATGTCAAAAACAGTTGACACTAATAACATGAGTGATTCATTGATCATTTAATTTAAATATTGCCTATCTAGTTATTACAGTAGGCCACATTCCTGAGCCAGTGCTACACTAGGATGCCCTCTCGGAAAGATTCAAGATTCAAGGCTTTTATTGTCATGTGTAATGCAACCTTTATTGAAGGAACAGTTCAACCAACATCCAAAATACATATCCTGCACCAACCTCCTCTTATGTTTTATTAGCATATGTTGTTTATTTCGATGTCACAGCTATTACAAATCAAAAGTGACAGATCCTCAATGGAAGGCTACAGTAATGACACTCTGGAGCAGAAGCTACACATAACTCATTACTGCACAGTGTAGTCAAACTGAAAGCATATGGTGACACATGGGAGAATACCATGGGATAATGGGCACCACATGTTCTTTGTTTATTGATATGCAAATCACATAGTTATGCGGGATCCTACAATTTTCACAAATGTACCTACATGTCATTCAGATGTGGTGGAAAAAGCCAAGGTGAGGTGGGATGGGCTTTTTGGTATTTGGATGAAAAGCAGTATTCATAGTCTGTATTTGTTATATGTTATATTTCTGGTTTTCCAAGTATCGATATAGATATCTTTATAAAGAATAAATCTATGATAATGCAATTCATGTA
Source organism: Trematomus bernacchii (assembly GCF_902827165.1). Classification (NCBI taxonomy): domain Eukaryota; kingdom Metazoa; phylum Chordata; class Actinopteri; order Perciformes; family Nototheniidae; genus Trematomus; species Trematomus bernacchii. The sequence continues at coordinate 9,092,554 of NW_022988050.1, read as the reverse complement.
AAATACTAAGTTACTGTGCTGTGACCTGGGCCAAAGCTAACTGGGATTTTATCAATAATGTAATTTAAGTTACTGAAACAAATATTTTGACTAAAACAAATACTAAGAAATAAGATAAAAACAGAGTTTGGCTGCATAATTAATGTATTTATTACCCCAAACTTATTTTAATGTTCAGTATCCTGGGCCAAAGTAACTAAAAAAGTAACCCAAATAAAATTAGTCTAGAACCGCCACTGCTTTATACAGATTTTAGACAAGAACAGAGACTTTCAGAGATTTGCAGTGAACATCTTTTAACATTTCCTGAACCCAGTTGAAAGTGTTTTGTAGATAAAAACCACAAACATTCCTGTGTTGTTCAAATCGAGGTGTCCACTTTTCACTCTGAGTTCTGCTTTATTTCTCACTCGGATGGGGGGGGGGGGGGGGGGGGGGGGGGGGGGGGGCGGCAGTGAGCTGACTGAGTGGGTTGATGCCGATGATCAAGTCGTGTTTTACGGTCAGCGCCACCCACCAGAAGATAATCACTGGATCCTGAGGTGTGAATCAGTGTTCAGAATCACAGACGAGGCTATCTCTGCCTGCCGCTGATGTTGTTTCATTACCACTCGCGCTCTGGTGTGAACAGAAAACTCGCTTCCCTCTGGCTCAGACTGATTGCAGGTGGAAACAGTCTGAATGGCTGCAGATACAAAAGGTCAAAATCACGTCATGTCAAACCCTCCTGTTGTGTCTCAAAGACGTGATTGTGGCACTGATCTATCCCTGGGTCATTTTTGTGATGTGGGCAAAACTTTTTCTCTTAACACCAAATATCAAGTGTTGTGTGTGTGAAGCCACAGCTTGATAAAGGTTCTACTTTAAAAAGCCACACTGTTGTATTTTGGTGACATATTATTTCATTACAGCAAATATAACCAGTTATTTTTCTTTTTGAAAAACACTGGTTTGTTTGAGGAAAGGAATAAAGGCAAATTGTTAAATAAGTGAAACCATCATTATATTTCCAATGCTTTTAAGCCAATGGCACATTTAGAGACTCATCAGGCTTAGTTATAAGTCTATATTATGTCATCTAAATCTTAAAATTGTGCATCCCGAAAACAGAAAAATATTGCCACAAGTTTCAGGTTTTGTTCAAATATGCCGGTGAAGAAAAAGGATAATAGATGAAAGGTTGGAGCAGTGGTTCTGTGTGTCCTATTTGTATACAAAAGAACAGCTTTCAATAGAATAGAGTATATAGAGAAATAGAGAAGTTGCACAACAGCACAAAACCACTTTGGTAGAGTTCACTTTAATAATCATGGTCAACATCTGAAACAGTCATCCTCCTCATGTTAGCCAAAATTACAATTACAATCTCCATCAAAAACCAAATATCTTCATCCTATCAGTAAAACATCATCATCAACAGTTGTTCTAGCCATCTGCAGCAGCATCGTGCCAGTGGTTTAATAAATTAGTAAGTAAATAACAAAACACTTGAGGCCACCCTAACAAAATGAGGTATATTACAGTCAATGCATTGTCACCTATCAATAACGGTTTTAACTTAATTTGCAGGTGAAGCAGCACATTCTTAAACACTCAACAAATAGAGTGTTGTCATAAATTACATGTACGTATATCAAAAAGACACAAAAATACTCTTCAAGTTGTCATTTATCTAAATCTATCAACATATATAATACCTTGATTTTTCACCAATAACCATCATGTATGAGGAAAATAACTACTCTACATCAGTGCAAAACATTATCAGAAACCATGGAAAGCAGAGGGTAAAGAAATACAGATTTTTCATGAGCTGAAGTGAATAAGGCAATGATTTACTCTATCCATATTGTTCAAAATACCCATATGCCGTTGTGAATGGAAAGAACATATCATATATAACAGAGATTAAGGCATTGATTGTCTTGGAGTGTCAAACATAACTTTGCAATGCATCATATATCCAAGACAACTATTTCTCCTCTGTATTATCAAAAGTTTACGGAAGCCCTTAGAACCAAGTCCAAAAATAACTTTTAATGCGTTTTAGTCCGATCCTAATAGTTTTGTCTCCATATATATATCTCTACAGTATATTAGTTCCTTCATTTTTCTACTCTTGTGCTGAAGTCATAAACACAGGAGGATATTTAGATCTGCCTTCTTTTTCCTCACTTACCTTTTAGGGCTTCCGTAACAACCATGAACACAAAATAAAAGCAAACATGTATCAATAAGTAATTTCATAAATATATTTTTGTAATCTATCTTCTTTTATGTTTTCATAAAAATGTACTGCAGCTACTTATATTTGGCTCACTGGGCGTCATTGATCGTTTTGGCACTGTACTTACATACAGTAACTTACTGTTGTACCGACTGAACACCAAATCCATCAAAAACGTCTTCTTTATCCCTTTTTTTTATTAAACTAAGGCGTCGAGGACTTCCATCTACAGATGTCTACTCTACAAAAAGTTAAGCCCAGGGAAAAGCCCTCTGATACAGAGCTGCCTTTCTTCTGTTACAGAACAAAAATATAATAGGTACAACATTTATTGAGTCAGATAACACTTTGTCAGTCAAGAAGGCTCTTGGACTTAGGTCTTCAAGAAAGACCTGAAACTACAATACTTCACAAGCAATGGGACTAAATAAATAAACATCTTATGCGCCCAATTAATGTGAGAGTAAAAAGAGGGACACTGCAATCCTTAAAGTTGTTCCATCTCAATAAATAACATACATGTTGACTGCCAAGCAGAAAACAGATACTATTTTTTGCTTTTCATGAAAGACTGTCATTGTTATTAAACATCATGTTGTCATTAGTTATAGTCACTCTCCCAAGTGATGAAAATAAGGACATCAGATGCATTTCTCCTTCCTTTCAATCCAGCCCAAATGTGTGAGAAATCAAAAAGCATGTCGCACCCGGTCACTCTTTTCTGTGAGTACAAATCCGCCCGAGTACTGTCAATCACGCTTGGCTAAGTTCATCAACCTGAGGGACATGTCAGTCATGACAGCAAAGGCAGCCGGTTTGAAGGCTTATCTTTAAAACTCTGCTTAGCTGGGTCAATAAGTCTTTCTTAATGGTGCGCAAATACCACACATGAAACACAGACAAACACAAAGTCTCACATACAGTAGTCACATAGCTTTATCTTTCATTGGCCATTATGCTTCAAGGCAATGTAAACCTGAGCCGAGCTGTGCAGTCTGCTGTACCTTTTCATCTGTAATACAATTTGGGGACTGTTAGTTTTGGTTAGGCTAGTTTATAGTGCTACATACAGTGTGAACGCATCAACCTGTCACTCACTTGCAAACACTTTGCACATGACAAAATCGGCAAACAGCCATTTTCTATTCTTTCTTTTTTTTCATTTAAAAAATATAATGTAAACATTACCGAAGCCTTGACTGGCAAGCGAGAAAGAAAAAGATTCTGCTCCAGGAAAGTCTTTCTAGGGTTTTCTTTTCATCCGTGAAACAGGTGGGAAAAGGTGTCATTTTTTACATATGATGAAAAATGATCTAGGCGAGAACAAAAAATCACCTCTTCTTAAGACATAAACACAGGAGAGAAAACCCTTTAGATATAGACATTAGAAAATGGATCATTAGTATTTTTTCTCACTTGCCTCTCAGGGCTTCCGTAGAATGTATGTTAGACGACAATGTAAAACTAAATCCTTATGTCTTATATCAGACAAAGCTACCGTGTCAGAATAGGCTGAGGCTATGAACTGGCTGTTCATCTTGGGTGGATGTGAAATCTCCCGTTTCTCATTGTCCTCACAAGTTCACTGCACTGATCTGCTGTTCTGGAGTTTCAGTATGCAAGCACAGTGGTATTCCAGGGTGCCGGGGATTTGCCCTCGGTCTGTAGTCGCTTTCTTTTGGCTTGTCAGACCAAATTCAAGCAGACATGGACAGGGACAAGCACTATTTCTTCTGTTCTTAATCGGCGATAAATCAGCCTCATATTTCCCTGACAGTTGCCGGGTCACTCTGCAGTTGCTATGCTGTTGACTTGGTTCTCGTGTCCGCGCCCCGATGCGTTCAAAGAGCTCCGCTTCAGCAGCCTGTTGATGATGTCAGTGCACGTCTTCCTGTATTGGTGTCGGAGCAGTGAGTACACAAAGGGGTCGCAGGCTGCCTTGCTGTAAGCTAAGCACTTGGAGACAATTCCCCAGTGAGGGTTGATAGGCACCGCTGGAAATAACTCCACGATCCTGCAGGCAAGCACAAAGAGAGGGTGGTGAGAGAAGGGGAGCAAAGGTTGAAAATGCATGCATGCCCTGAGCTCATCATGAAGACATAGAAATACATTGTTGCACATAAGCAGGGTGTTTCTACTTGGCTCATGCGTTTGGATTTACAGCGTGAAGCTTATCATCTCACCACTCACATGCAGCCAGCAGCATATCTGTCAGGGCCACCGGAAGAATAAAACAGACCTGTCTAAGCAGTAATGAGTGTCTGGAAACAAGCCAATTAACTCTGATTGTTATTTAATACACTTTCAGACTGAGGGCTAAGCAGAAAACCATAAAGGACAGAGGACAGTGAGTTCTTTCAGCAGGGGTAAAAAAATACTATATTAAAATACCGTATATTAGATTTGAAGTGGCACATAATGACGTTTTCTGAAGTCTGCATCCTAACGTGATCTCAGTCATACCCATAAAGACAGAAAATTGGTGCTTTCACACTCATTTTTGTCAAGTATTAATACACCTTCCTGTACATGGTGTCATAAAAGGTGGTTAAAATATCACTGATCCTTTTCCGCTTACACTCTGTATGATTACTATACAATCAAGCTCTGTCAGCAGTGTAACACTGGCCTAGCATGGGCCAGTAGCCATCACTGGCATTTGCCCACACACTCCGCAGCAGCAGAGCGAACAGCAGGTTACAGTAAGTCAGCTGTGACGGCGCACAGCGGTGATTTTACTATACACATAATGACCCAGACAACAAATGAGTATGCAGTGGAGGGGCTTTTAGCATAATATGTTCAGATAGTAATTAGTAAACTGTCATATGCAGAATGAAAGTAGCACAGTGCTGCTATGGTCGTTCATTACTGACAGCCTACTGATACCAAAACCATGTGTCTGAGTAGAAGAACAACTTGCAAACACTTGCAACGGACCAATTTAAAAATGTATTTAAGACGTTAATGGGCTATAGAGAGGATATAGAGAGTAATATATATTCTGGATCATTTCATATCCAACCAGACATCATCTCTAGCTCCATCACCCCAATGCCCTATGAGTGAATTAAATAAATAAGATATAGTAGTACTAACTAATGGAATATTTTCTCTTTGTTTAAGTTAGTCCATCTAAATAAAAAAACTAATAATCCATATGATATACTCCACGCTACTCTACTCAGCTCTAAATAGTGTTTTAGTATCATAAAGTGAGTAGATAAACTATACTAAAACCAGACAGTATGAGGATGAATGATACAGTCTATTTTGAGCGCTGTACTCTCAGAAATGCTATTCCCAACAGAAATGGATGAGCTTCTCACAGCTGTGAAATAATTCATCTGCATGTTGGATCTTCAACTTGCATTTTACTTCAGAAGTTGTCATTTTTTGGATGTCTGAAGCTTCATGTATTGGGTCCGTATTGGTTACCTGTTTGTACAAAGTTAAGTTTTCTGCTAAAATGATATGCTATAATGATGAGTATTAGGTGAAAACTGAATAAAAATGAATTTGCATCTCCCCTTGCAAATTGTCAACTTATTGGCATTATAGTTACAGGAAATGAAACAATGCTTGTGACATAAGCTGTTAATCAATGTGTGACTTCAGAAGGCCACTGCCAATGAAACACAAAAAGTAGCCAGGACTTAAAAATACTTAAAGTGGACCTATCATGCTATATTTGAATAATATAGTACAGGACCATACCTATATAAGGCATATTTATACTTTTTTTTTTTCAAAATACCAAACAGATCATGCATTTTAGCCATGCCTCATTTTGCTCAATTTGACATTTTTTAGCTCTGTTTTTGCAAGGGCTGATTCAGTGAGAACAGCACCATCTACTGGCCTGGCATATGTACTACAGCGTCTCCAGCGCTTTCGAACGGCAATGGCCGTTGCTGTCTCCTCCTGATTGGTGGAGTTGGCCAGGGGCGGACTGGGACTACAAATCAGCCCGGGACTCTCGACCGGCCCACTTCGGTGCTAGTGCATTATCCGAGCGGCCAACTTCAGTACCGGCCCATCGGTCCCGATGGTCCTGACGTCAGGACAGTGTTCAAATCTGGATCAGTTTTTATCAGATCCGTTGCAGCCCCTTTTTTAGAGATTTGGGTATGGAGGAAAATAGAGAGGGTTGTGTTTTCTGACACTTGGTGAGTTCCCTGGAACACCGGGGACACATATTCATGTATAAAAGACGTACACAAGTGCATTTTGCATGATAGGTCCCCTTTAACTTTACCCTGATATTTTAAAGAAAGTAGTTTGTGTGTCTGTTAACTCAGGAGAACTGACACTTGAGAGTAACCAGAACATGTAAACTCCGGATTTTGTATAAATCCAAGTTATATTATATATATATATTTTACTGTATATGAAGCTTCACACTGAAGCTTCATGTGACAGCCTCTCTTTGTCGAGTGATTGATGGAAGTGGATTACTCCTAACTAAGTGATGCACCCGAGCAACTTGAGGAGAAAAGTGCTAATGCAGCAGCAACAGCAGAGCAGAGGCATATTACTTATCACAAGGTCAGCCAATCTCATCTTCCAACTCTGGCCGTTGTGGAGAGTAAGCAGAGAGGAGGTAGTGAGGAGGAGGAGGAGGGGGGGGGAGGATTTGACAGCAGAGGAGGGAGGTTTGGGGGATATACCAGCAGAACAAAAGAGGCTGCGTACGCCGCAGTGTGCCGGCATGGTTTCCCTCTCCCGCCTACACAGTTTCTTTCTCACCTTGTGATCACATAGGGAGCGAAGCAGATCATGAAGGTGCCGATGAAGGTGCTGATCTTCTTTGTTGCTCTCTGTCGTCTTCTCTTCTGCTCCTCCAGGCAACGCTGGCGAACACTATAAACACACAGAGAGTTCAGTGGATTAATGTCAGGTAGACACAGTGAGGGAAGACCACATACTTTCTCCAGAGATGCCATAAAAGACAGCTAGGAGTTTGTGCGCTTGTGTTTTATTTCTGTTGGGCAGGGGTTAAATATATAGGAGGCTGAGCTGTCTGTTGGACAGTATATAACCAAACACACACACACACACACACACACACACACACACACACACACACACTATATGTACACGTTATTTTATAGAGGCAGAGTAAAGCAATCACCCTGGATTGCCTTTAAGTGGATACAGATGTTGCATTGCCTCTGAATACTGAGGACACACTTCAGTGCAAGGATGGTAGTATTACCTAAACATTTAGGCTTTTAAATTAATTAAAGAAATAAGCATGTATCTTAATACACTCACTAATCCCAGGGACATCAGCCCACCTCCCCCCTTTTGATCAGATGGTTGATTTGCTTTTTTCTTTCTTTACTAAGCTCTCTTCTAACTGAATCAATAAAAGACAGATCTGTGTAAGGTGCATGTACAGGAACAACACAAACAGGAATAATACGTTAAAGGAGCTCACCTGGGGTGTATATCCACCAGCAGCACTAAAGTTTGCATTGTAATAACGTCGATCCTCTTACAGTGAAACCTTGCCACTTTGAGCACTTTGAGGTAAGTGACACACAGCACTATAAAAGACAGGAGGAAGGAAAAGGAGTGGAAAAAGACGGTGAAGATAACAAACGGTGTCCGGCTGCTCGCCCTCGGGTTGGACAACGTGCAGGACGCGTAAAGCCGGTGGTATCCCACCCAGGAGAGGCAGGTGGCCACCGTGGAGAAGGACATGGAGTGCACCCACGTGTACCCGAGGACCAAAGCTGCGTCTTTGTGGCGCATTTTGGAGTGGTACCTCAGGGGGAACACCACCGCGATCCACCTGTCGATGCTCAGAGCTGCCATGCTCAGCATCGAGTTGGTGGACAGGAATGTCTCCAGGAAGCCCACGATCTGGCAGAAGCCGTCCCCTCCCGGCTGAGTCTTACTGACGAGTCCCACCAAAGTGAGCGGCATGTTGGACACGGTCAGCAACAAGTTGCAGAAGGTGAGATTGAGGTTGAACAGACCGGGGACCTGCTTACGGATCTCCGGGTTGTACAGAAAGCAGACCAGCACCAGGACGTTGGACAGCAACGACACTATGATAATCACAACCACCAACACAGACAGAATCACCTCCGCAGTGTCCATCCTGTGGGCCCCGAAACTCACTTATCCTCACTTTTTCTGCGCATATCCAGTGTTGTTCTCCAGCTGAAAATGCAATTAATCACCCATAACCATGTCCATGCATCCCCAGATCTATCCACCGGTGCAGTTCCCCTTTCTCTCTCAACTACATTGTCTCTGTACACTGGCCATCAAAGACGACCAGGAGGATTCCGGCATCATAAGAAGTATGTTAGGGGAAACGAAGACGATATCTAATCTTTTTGTTCCCCTCTATAACCTACAGGAAAATAGCTCTCGTGCCAAAGCTGCTCTATTCTGGCTCTGCGTCTTGCAGTGGGGTTTTGTCGTCCTGTGATGCGCTCTCGAGGCATCACCCCTCCGCACACACTGCACAGTGTGTGGGCTACTTGATCTCTCCCGTCTCCTGTGAGGAACAGTAACATTAACAAGAGTGAAGTGGGGATATTTTCTGGGAAAATGGAAATTGCAGCGAGAGAGTTGACCTTATCCAAACTGAAAATAGTGATAACATAGTAAAACACAGACCTGATGTGTTTTGTCCCCATTATATATTTTTTAATGGGGACACTATTTTATTTTTAAAATAATTGATCATGACATTGACATTAAATTATGCGTCCATTGTCTGTCATTTGCATATCCAGGTAAAGAAAACTGTCTCACAGCATCCTAGAAGCTCATTTAAATATTGAAATCATCCCCCCCCCAAAAACAGGTTGAGGCAAAACAAATTGTCAAGAGATTATTTTTTCCACTCCTGCTCATTAATTCAAACCCTCATTTGAAATCAAATTGGTTTTATATAGACATATCTGTTCATGTTAAGGTGGTTTCACTGATTTAAACCATCATTGCATTCCAGCAGCATCTCTTCATTACATTACATTACATTGCATTTAGCTGACGCTTTTATCCAAAGCAACTTACAATAAGTGCATTCGACCAAGAAGATACAAACTTGAAGAAAACAGAATCATATAAGTAGCCTCCATCAGGTTTCATAGAGCCAAAACATTTCAAGTGCTACTCAGCTTTAGATAAGCCAGTCCTTTATTGGTATATAAGTGCTTTGTTAGTAATTGTGTATATGTGTAAGCTTTCTGCTGTCCTGATGTCAAGGGGGAGCTCATTCCACCATTTTGGAGCCAGGATAGCAAACCGACGTGTTTTTGCTGATGGGAACTTGGGTCCCCCTCGCAGTGCTGGTGCAGCGAGCCGTTTGGCCGATGCAGAGCGGAGTGCAAGTGCTGGTGTGTATGGTTTAACCATGTCCTGGATGTAGGAAGGGCCAGATCCATTCACAGCATGGTACGCTAGTACCAGTGTCTTGAAGTGGATTCTAGCAGTTGGAAGCCAGTGAAGGGAGCGGAGGAGCGGTGTGGTGTGGGAAAATTATTCACCTCATGCTTTACTCAAATATGTGTTCTAATTACATCTGCTTCATCATATTGATGAGGAGCACCATCTTCGTTGAGGCTGGATGACGCCCCCGCACTCTGCTGCCCCTCTGGACTTGAGCATGGAGAATCTTTCCTCTGAAGCGTGGGACTAAGTGTGCAGCAGCACGTGAGCAAGGCGCTGGAGCAGGGTGAGGTGGTGGTTGGGGCTACAATAAGGGGAGGGGAGGTGTCAGAGTGAGAGAGTGTGGGCGGAAAGAGTTTCTGTTACTGCAACACACATGCACACAGTATTTGACTGTGGGGATGTCATACTATGCAGGCAGCCGTGTGCGCTCCTTTTACTCCATGGTGGCAAAAGGTGAACTGATAGGAGAGAAAAAAGTGGGGGAAATTCTTCAGAAGGGAGGCTCATTAAAATGGCATCCAGTAATGGTGTCTGTGGGGGGCTGATGGTTGCTCCTGATGCAAAGAGAAGACACCTGGAGGAGAAGGACAAACAGCAAGCGTTATTAAACCAAAATGAAGCTCCATCATGTCCCAGAGTAAGGCTTTGGCTGTGATGGATGCATTTCCATTATTATACCTTCACATGTGAGGGGGGCACCCTTTGAGCGCTGTCATGCAACTGCTTGTGCAGCTCTCTCCTGTCAGTGGAGAGGCCTTATCAGCACAGAGACACCAGTTGATCTCAGGCACAAGAGCAGCTTTTCGTACTCATCCCTTTAATTATTCTTTTCATAATTAAATGCCAGCTCCACAGACAATAATGTCCCTGAAAAAAAAGCCATTCTAAAAATATAGCTTAGAGGGGATTTAGTGAAATGGATGAAGGTTTAATGTGTTCAAGTAGGAGGATTTTTCTTGTGATGGATTTTACTCTTCCACCTGGAAAATGTTTTCTTTAACAAATGCGTATTTTCAACAGCTGTGACCACGTTCAGGCATGCCTCCACATGTTCTTGCATTCAGACATGCACAACCTGACAATTATTTGACCTCTTTGTTGAATTTCTGTTTTCAAAGGGTCGGAAAATCTTAAATCCAACAAAGCAGGCTATCAAGCTGCTGGTGGCAGCTAAAAAGTAACTAATATTGAGTTTTTGGATCAGTGAAATCACAAGCCAACAAACATTAAGTATCATGCCACATTAAACAGACTAGCGTGGAACAAGCAACTCCTTTGTCTGTTGTTTGTTTTCACAGATTAATCATAGCCAACATAAACACAAAAAAATGACGAATGAGAAAAATGAATCAAGTCAATCCAGGTAAAACTCATAATTCTTTACTGACTTCATCAATCACTCATTGCAAACATTGATGAGTTTGTGCTCCTTGTATGAAAGTGTGGAAACAGGCTTCTACTTATTTTTTTTACTTTGGGGCCGTAACAGACAGCTGTTTTTGTTGTCTATTTCAATATGTTTATCGATTAAATGCTCATAAAATGTATGTACATTTTGAGAAATTACCATCGCAATATCTCATAATCTAACAAGGTGTCTACATATGTTTGCTTTGTTCAACCAATAGTCATAAACCCAAGCATATTACATTTAGATACATATTAAAACTGAAAATAAATTTGCTTCATAAAGGACAATTTGTTGATTATCAAAATGGTTGTAAAGTAAATCCTGGCCTTATCAGTTAGATTTTTGGCCACTTGGGTCTGCCTACATGTTAAAGTGAAAGACTTTCAGCATTTTCCTTCCTTATAATATGTAAAGAAGATGGATTTTTTTTGAATTTTTGGGGGAATCCTTTTCTGTTTACTGTGTTCGAGACAAGTCAAGACATCTCAGCTCAGCAGATCTGCCCTTTGAAGATAATACCTTCTGTCAGGAGACTTAACAAGTGCAGGACTTGACTGTGAGACACGGTAGTATGAGAGAAAGCCTGCAGCACTCCTCCCTTTAGCTGTGACTGTGTGGATTTGAATGTGCTGCCAGTTCCAATTTCCACACTTGACTTCCCTCGGATTGGCAGGTCGGAGTACATTTTAAACCTAGATGTATGCTTTAGCTTCTACATCTTCCTGTCTGACCTTTTGGATAAAGACGTGTCACTTGTATTTTGAACAACCTGCATTTATATTGAGTGGAGTGGAGCTTCAGAAAAAAGTTTGAGGAACTTGTTGTAAATAAATTACAAAACTAGAGAAACTTTTGATAAGAATGCATTCATACTGTATGAGCTCATTGCTTGCACAGCAGTCTTATGTCTCGTAAAGGTCTTAAGCAAAGACAGGAGGAAGACTCACTGAGAAGAAGCTTTAGACAAACAGTGAAATGCCAACCTAGTGAAGCGAAGAGGAGGTGTTGACACTGCTGATAATGCCAGCTTCCTGTTACCACAGTCATCACTACTTAAACCTATGTGATACTGAACAGAATCTGGTATGACAGCTTTCAGATTTGTAAAACAAATACATATAGAGAAGTTCAAAGCTGTTGGATCATTTTGTAAAGCTAGTGCAAGCAGCCGGCTAACTAAGCTATAGCACAAAAGAAGGATATCACTTTTGATGCTAAACGTACAATTTGTTCACTTGTGGAAAAGAACATTTATTCAGCTAGTTATGTACAATTTGAAAGTATTATTTACAATTCATGACACTTGAAATTGAAATGTTACTACACTACATTTTTGTAACAGCCATAGTGACATTGCAGATAAAGACATACTACGCATATTATCTTTAATTTTATAATGCAATGTTAATGATCCAAAGGTATTTCAGCTCTTCCTCGACTCGCTAAATTACATTTATTCAGTAATGATAATCCAGTAATTTGCTGAAATAAGGGCAAACCTCCATCAAAGCTGTTTTCATTACTGAAAAATAATGTGTGTATTCCCCCCCATGATTTGGATCTGCTCATTAATGTAAAGGGGGTTGCTCCTTGGCCCATACCTTCCACAAGGTTTAAAAAAGAATCACAAAATGAAAACATAACCTCCATGGTGGAGTAATGAAAGACTGAGTGCTGTATATGATTGTTATAAAAGCCTCTCTGATACGAGGCTGTTGCCCATGTCCTCCATCAGTATGCCTGGCTGCGCAGTGCACCACCAGAAACTCTTCTGAACACACTGAGGTGCCTTTACTTTCACACTAGCTGTGGTGATGTGGAGCAAAGCCAGCAGCAGCGCCTGAGCTCAGCGTCAGGTATTTATAATCAGAGGAACACTTTTCAAAACAGGCACTGGGCTATGAAGTACAAGCTTATTTTCATGATGGATCCAGGAGCGGTTTGGCAGTGTGTCAACTGGCTCCAGGCTGCAAATAGGCAACTATCTCAATAACAAAACAAAAGGCTTTAAGACATGATGTTAGTGTTTCACAGCCGGGCCTGACAAATTGGTTTGAGTCTTTTCGGTAGTATACTGTACGGACCATACCACATGTCAGATTTATCATATATAACTGTTGAAGCTTAGAGGAAAGAGCTGTATTTCTGACTAATGTAGAAAAAAAAGGGTCTCAGCAGAAGGTTTTCTGCCAGATTACAATATAAAAGATGGGTGTTTTTGTACATTCGGCCTTGAAACTATCAATCAAAGCCATATAGCAACTCAAAATGAGTCTCTCTGTCTTTCATCTGTTTACTTCACAGATGAGTTCACAGTGTCATTTACAGCTGTTCTCTGAGCCGCTGCTGCATCCCGCTGAAAGCAAACACACTCTGCGATGAATCGATCCTCTTGATTAGATAATATACATATTTAATATGTTTTTTAATGCAATTGACTTGATTAGATTTCCCTCAGTCTTTGAACTTTGTCTTAAATTGAACCCTAACAATAAACCTGCTCTGTTCTGGAGTGGTGTCATCTCTTCTACAGTAACTCTGGAATAAAGCAAATCAGTGTGTTTAATATTAAGCTATAAAAAAGTTTATCTTTGTCATCATAATTCTGAAGCAGTGACAGTTTTATGTTAAAAGCAAAGCACAGTTTACTGGCACACTTTGGTGCACTCAAAACAATTACAGTTTTCTTGGATGTGTAAGTTTGTGAACTTTGCAAACCCTATACATATTTTCTCTATGATTTTTTGGGAATGCCTGGACAATATAGCAGTGAGAAGCAACAGCATAGTATGTCACTGAGAAGTAAATCAATGTGCAGGTGAATGTGAGAATAAAAGCCATGTGCATTAAAGAGCAAAAGTGACTTGTCTGACCTCTCTGAGATAATAAATATGATAATAAAATGCTTTGTTGTTAGCTACGTGTGGCCCATACAAACATCTTAAATAACATTTATTTTTTAACATAAAAGAGTTATCGCCATCCATCCTTTATATTCATCTGAGCTCATCTACCTGCTGTCTGTCAGTGTCTTAAACCAGTCCTGCCTCATTATCCAATGCTTTGGGTTGAAAAGTCAATATTCAATTATCTTATTCACTGTAAGGATTAATTTGCTCTCCTAATTTCATTTCACAGTCATTTAATAAACCCTCAGAAAAATTCCATTAGTGTTCCCTTCACCTTCGAGAGAAACCTTGATTCGAAATGCTGATGTTTAATTATCCTTTTATTTCCGGCTTATCATAGCCAGCATGAATAGAACGCAACAAGGGGATGACCGCAGATTTGGTAATCAGTGATTTCATTTTATATCATCATAATTACATGAATATGAGAGTGTACTTATTTGTGTTTATCTCTGTTTGCATGGCATATGAGGCTGTGAAAACAGAAAGTTGATCAGATTGGGATAAACTCTACTATGACTATGAAAGAATGTGTTCGAGCCTTTTTATGGATACACAAACTAATTTGAGATTTACATCCAAATCTTGTTACAGGTCATATTTTATAGAAACCTGCTAAACAGCTTAGCCATCACTGTGGTACAGAGTTCAAAACAAAAGCAGCAGCTCTCCTGTGTTCCCATGACTGGGTTAATTCACACTGTGCATTCAAATAGCCAATACTACAAGGCTAATTAGTATGCCAGAGAAAGGTTTATTGTCACGATGACACCAGCTCAGTCATTACATCATGCACCCCTGCCATCTAGTGAAACACTGACGTATTGCATGAATGACAACTCAAGCACAACTGTCGCAAAATTAGACCAGTGGTTCCTCCTTGTGGCAAAGCATGGTCAATGCTTTTTTAAATCTACTTTCAAATGTTCCTGCTACAGTATTCATAGTCAATGTTTTGATAAGTGGCATTTGTAAATTGCATGCCGTGCTTGTCATGGATATAATAACTATTTAAACCCTTTGATTTTATGCAATACATAACTTTTATAACCTGACAAGCTGGGCAATGTATGAATATAATATTAATATGGTTATATGAGGTTAGATATCGTCTTAGATTTTTGATATACTGTAGGGTATTGTAATGTGTGTTTTATTTTCCTGGTTTTAAGAGCTGCATTTTGGTGAAGTGATGTCATTTTCTAATTTTCATTATTTGTCTTTACCCACTCATTATATTTTAATGATGATTATATATCCTAAATGCTATTGTTCAAATAGTCCATTTAAGCAGTCAAACCTAAAATATTGTGACAAATGTATCTTGATATTCTCCATATTTACCAGCCCTATGAATTTTTTTTTAAATTAGTATTCCACAAGACATAACACTTAGTAAGTTTTCTCAATATATGTGCACAAAGACTGTGAACAAGTTATTTTGGAAATAAAACTGCAGCTAATTATGCAAATGATGGAGAAGAGAACAATAGTCCAGATTTTACTGACAGAGTGAAGGTGGGCCCGCTGTGAGAGGCTATTTAAATGTCGTAGGTCAGAGTAAAAGGGCCCCAAGACAAAACTCCATTTAATCCCTGCAGTGTTTTGGGAGCCATCGCCCTGCTCCTGCAGCCTGGATGAAGCCACTTCACTCCTTGTTGAGATTACTAGCAGGCACACACGGGGGCCATTAATGTTGAAAAGCCACAGCCCCACCTCTCCCCCAGTGCTACCCCGGGAGCCACTAGCTCCATAATGGCTCCCACTCTCTGAATTAATGGCGCTCACAGGCCGTATGAAGAAAATGGGTTTTAATTATAGGCCCCGGTTATACCAGAGAGGAAAACTGAAAGAGGACGGCAGGCAAACCTTTTGTGCCTCTAGAGGCAGCGCAGCCAAATTAATTCCAGCTTTCATTTGGATCCCACTCTTAGAGAATGAAGTGTTTTACCGAGTGAATTGAAAAAGAAAATGATCGAACTCAGTAAATGTGTGCAAATTTGGCCCTCCAAAGTCTTGCCTATTATCAAAGTTAAGATAAGTTTTGAACCATCACACCCTGTTACACTGAAAAAACTGAAACATTAACTTTAATTAAATGTATTATAGTAAACAGATTCAACATAACTGTATTAGGTTAGTTGAAATCAACATTTCAGTTTTTTCAGTGTATGTTGTGACTCATGTCACAGATTAATGCAGGTTGTGAAGCAGTGAGGAATTATTATTTTTTGATACAATATTTGTTCCTTTTCAGTTTAGATGACACTTGTAAATTATATATGACTTTGTTTTATCTTTCATTGTATGATAGACATGTGTACTTTTGAGAAATCCAGACTTTTCTGCATTTGGTTCTGCAGCACCTTGTATTATATTTGCTTTGACTTGGTTTAACCCTTCCATTGCCTTGCAGCCACATGTCAGACAATACTGAGGGAGGAGTGCTGGGGCTCAGGATGTCGGTCTGCCAGCTCTGTAACAGTATCCGATGAGAGATGGACATGCAGAGTCAGCACACAGTAAATGTCCATAATCCACTGTCAGCAGCAAGCAGAGGATTTCCTAAACTTCCAAGCAGTGTCGAAAAAATCTCCCACTATGCTAATAAACACACCATAATTCAGAGAAAGTAGAGTTATCAGTGATTCGTTATTGAGTAAACTTGAGGGTCAGCAAGAAGAAAAAAACTTTACCTATTGTATTGTTTGTCAAGGTTTCTGATTTGAGGGTGGAGTCACAAATGTAATAGTATTTTATTATAAAGATTTTCATAATTATTATTAATATTTTATACTTTTGTATATTATTATTTCTTGTTTTGATGTATTATGTTTTATGTATTTGTATTATTGTACTGCTATTCATTGAGCTTTCTTCTTGTGTCCCTTTTATTGTAGTCATTATAATCATTATTATTGCTATGTTTTTCTAACTACATTTATTTGTACTATTTCCATTTATTTTTGGAATTTCTTGTTTTTCTTGTGTCCTTTGGAAATATTATTGTCTATATTAAATGTACCATCTTTTTTCTTTCTTTGAAAATGATGCTTCATATTAAAAAAACATTTTGAATAAAGATTTAAGGAGGTTCTTCTCCTGCATAAATCATCAACAACAGTTCCACATTGCAGCAGATATATTCGAGGTAAACGTCCCGCAGAGAAAGGGGAGACAGCCAGTCCATTGACCATCCCTTTCACCTGAAACCCAAGAAGCGCCTCTTAAAGAGAGTCACTTGCAATCAGAAAGCCTCCATTTAATTACAACACACAGGAAATTACCGAGTGAATGGGTCAGGCGCTGATAAGAGGCTGAGCCCTGGGCATGACAGCTCCTGAAACTCGAGGAGACCCAATCTCAAAGCAGACTTATCACAAAGGCCAAGTCTGGAAGCCTGACAATCTGATTGTACTGTCATCCAGATTCATAATTAATATATTTATCAAATTAATCGCTGAAAAGAGCCCTGGCCTCCTGAACAGTAGGCAGATTCATTTGCCACTGGCTCGGCTTACCGCTAATAACAGTGTTGTCAGGGAAATAGGCCCGGAGTGGGTCAATGCCCCAGCTCTCATGACAGACAAATTGCTCATCTGTGTAGAGATGATATGGGGATTTCAGAAAGAAAGAAAGAAAAAATGTCATTGTTTGGTGACAACCACAATTGCACCCTTGTTTCAGATTGTGAGTACCAAGTTGGAGGAACATGAAAGGGGCATTTACTGTTGGGGGAGAGCTGGAAATACCTGTTGTTGTACCTCTGGTTTTACAAATCACTCATCAAAGGGGCTGAACATATGTTGTTCAAGTGAAGAAGAATGTTTACAGTGTTTCCTCACCTAAATGAAAACGAACCTGGATTATATAACCCTGACTTCTAATAGCTTATATTTAACCAAATTGAACCGCACCAAGAATGCAAAATCTACCTTGAAGAAAACAGTTTTTTTTTTTTTATGTTGATCCATACAGACTAAGATTCAGATTCCCACAGTATTTAACGTGCAGGAGTTCTCCATATTACAGTTTAAAAGGGCCCTTAACAGAGTGTAGAATTAGAAAAAAGTAATCTGCTGTTCCATGGACAATCGCTTTAATGTTCAATACATTTAAAGAATGTTGATTTCTGTATCAAATCTCTCTTCAAGCTTAAATGAAATAGAAAAATACAATATACAAACAAGAACTGTCTTTATCCGTATATAAAAAGAACCAAAATGATCTCACTTCCTGTGTTGTTATAATTCTTGTTGGGAACATAGTTGACCTTTCCTTTATAAAAGACATTGTGTCACCCTTGGTTTTGTAGGCGCTAATTACAAAGTGGACACATATGGCTCAATTTAGCACGCTAATGAGAATCTTAGGAAGCTGCTGGGTGAGAGTGAAGGGCCTCTTTTGTCTCCTGGATTCCCATCTGGGTCCCTAAAAAGAATGAAACCATAATCATTGATCATCAGCCCAGGTGATGGGGTTTGTGGGGTTCCTTTGGAAGTTGTTCCTTGTACGATGTGAGGGTCTAAGGACAGAGGGTGTCGTATTGTCATATTGATATTCTGTACAAACTGTGAAGTCCACTGAGACAAATGTAACATTTGTGATATTGGGCTATATAAATAAACATTGATTGATCATTGATTGAGGTGATCACTAACTTATTGCTGCAGTTGTAATTAAATGGTAAATGTATCACTTGTATTACATACACCCAAAACAGAGACACACTTCTATTTCTTCTTTGCTTACTTCCTGTAGAGCCTAAATGACATATCTATCAAATGTAAATCAGCGTCTTTTAGGTAATTTTTTCACTTAGCTTATTAACTTAACAGTATACTGAGATGTTTGTTGATTTTGGTTACATTCTTCAAACACTAAATTCTTGAGCTCTGCCTCCTGTAGTTAGATGCTTTTTATGTCTTGTTTCATAGCCGCCTGTAGATGGCAACACTAGGCTTCTTCAAGAGCATTCCACTGTGGAATTATTGTTGTTTGAAAAACAACATTTGTTTGACACCTAAAAAAATAATAAATCCTGAAACAAATTAGTAACGCTTATTTTTAAGTTACAATGGTGTTGGCCTCAATACAAGCTGCATTCAGTAAACATGCACACATTTCCAGGTTGAATGCAGTGGAGGAGGCTGTAAAATATGTTATTTGAAACAGTTTGCTGATGAAAAATGCTGAGGATCATTGTTCATGTGAGCTAGTTTCCCTCTCTGTTTATACCCTGAAGAAACTAATTCTCCTACAATGAATTCTCAGTTAATCTTCTCTTCTTTTTGTAATAATGTTGTTTTAACATGTTGTCCTCCTCAGCACTTATACAGTTGGTGTTTATGCTGTCTGTCAGCTGCTGGTGGAGGTGTTTCCACAGAGAGCAGGGCAGGTTCAGCTCAGCGGCTGAATGGACGGACTCTTCAGTGCCAACGACTCACCCGGCAGGTAGCAGAGGCTTTCAGCGGGGCCAGCCTGCAGCAATCAACTTAGTTAGAGGGCTCTCTCTGTAATTGCCAACTATTACAATATGTGGCATGAGGGGTTCAACACTATTTTCAAACATGATGAAATGGCATCAAGGCCTCCTCTCACATCCAGTGATAATTGAACAATTAAACTTTAGCATACAAATTACCTCTTCATATGGCATAACTAATTACTGAGGCAGGCCAGTCACAAAGAAGGCTCTCCAAGGTCGATACCAATTTCTTTTTCTTTTTTTACAATTTCAAGCTTCATTTTTGAGCCCAGGTTTAACTAAGTGTATTATATCAATGGAATTATTGGTTATTATGTTTCTTTCTGCATTTAGCCTTTTAGCAAAAACATTTATTATAACTCATTTTCAGAGCCTTATTTTGAAAACCTCTTTTCAGCACCCATGGTTATCAGGTGAGATTGTCCTAATTATGCAGGTGATTGAGACCCAGGAAAATGTTCAGACCATTTACTCCAGGTCATCCAGCTGCAACCCCTATTAAACAACTTGATTAGACATGATTTAAATCACCTGGTTTGATTGGGGCAGTTAAGCTCTTTATACTCTTCACTGTAAAATGCTAATTCTCTCTGGAAAAAAAGGGAATGGACAAGAATCCTCTGAGAGCATATGGAGAATCTCTCATATAAATAATTCAAAGGAAATGAGCAAAAATTAGTGAGCAGAGCATCAGCGGTGTCATGTAACCATTACTTCTGCAAATGAGATATTTGAATTGAAAGATTGAAAATGGAAATATCATGAGAGTGAGAAATTATCTTTTTTTTACAGTACTACTGATCTGCTTGTATGACAGATTGTGAAAAAACGTGAAATTCATACCACTATCATTCCCAAGATTATGCTTGTTTCCTTTTACTAAGGTTACTAAGCCCTCTATACAATAGTAGATAAGCCCCCCAGGTATGAACCCTGATGACTAATTACACTTTAGAGGGGACCTGAAAACCCCTCAGCAACTCTGCACACACATACCAGAGCTCTTCAGGTGCATTAGGTGAAAATGGCATTAATGCTGGTAGAACCAAGGCTTCAGAAAGCACTGCAGTGGACCTGAAGTGGACCTGTTTTCAGCCCATGACAACAGACTGAAGACATTAACATGAGTCTTGCAGCAGCAGTATGTATAATGACTCCAAAATAAGCAGTTGCTAATCCATCTGCGAAATACTTCTTCATAGCCTTAATGCCTTAATATCATGTTTCTAGCCAGGGTAAAGTGTGTTCATGCACTCATGATGACAATGTTTGACACTCCTCCTCAGTGGACAGTCAGAGATGAGACAGATTATGAATTTGATATTAACTCCAAATGAAAAGGCCAAACTAGGAGCACAAGGCACATTTAATATCTAAACGTGGCTGCTCACACACACACGTCATTTGCAAGTTCCAATACAAGATGTGTTGATATGTGAAGGCACAAGATGAAAATGATTGGAAATGTATGTTGAGGCGCTGATTGTAGACAATATTAAACTGCACAAAGAAGCTTTTGTTCTCGAATTCCTGCGGCAGTTCAGCCAGTATTGACTCTGCTTTAATTTAATATCTATTTATTTCACTCCATTGTAAGGATTTTATTGAGGTTGCGCCTGCTTTATCGCTCCGATCTCCCCCAGAAGTGAAGGTCAGGAGAGGCAGACTACCTCTGTTTATTGGCTTCCATTGAGCCCATATGAGCTGATTTGGCTATCTGCTCTTGATATTAAGCTCTTTCATGGTATTTTGTGCTATCAGGATATTGTTTATCACCACATTGAGATATTCCGTGTGTATTTTCTTGTGAATTAAATATTCTTCATCACTTTTTTAATATCCTCTATGTATTTCAAACAGGATGTGAGGATCCTGCTTTATGTGGAAGCGAATCCTTACTGAGCTCAGAGGAAAAACACAATATGCAGTACATTTCATAAGTGTTCTTATATATGCTTAGAAATATAAAGTCTTATTAGTCAACTAGTTTTCTCTATAATATTGTAGTAAGTCTGCCCTTTGTACTGTCAAGGCAGTGAATAATACTTTTATTCGCTAATTTCCCTATCATTTAACACAGCTTTATCATACAATTAATCATATACATTGGAATAAATTGGAGTATGATTATGATATTTCATGTAATCCAACAATATCAAAACGGTGAAGCAACTATATTGCTCTATATTTTTCCTTATTTCTCTGTTACGGCCAAACATTAACATTATGACTTATTTTCCTCTCACCTCAAATCCTAGTTGTGATCATATATGTAGCGTAGCTTGCACTGAACTACAACTCCTGCATTGTGTGACATAATGATAAATGCAATAAACCTCATAATGTTGTTTATTCAATTTCTCTTAAAGCTGTAGTCATTTAGGTACTTTGGAGACTATAGACTTTTCAATGTAAATAATAAGGAATCAAATCTTGACTCTCCATACATCATAATTAAAAAGACACCAATAACAAAACAGGCAAACTGGCAAGAGGAACCTATTTTGACATACAGCAGAACATATTCTTAATGTGCAGCCAACTATATATTTTCACCTGTTTTTTGTGATTACGTAATCGTGATTGCATGTGATCCATTACTACCAAGCCAACCATGAGTATTCATCTGCAAATACTTCTTGTTTACAAATTCCACTGCATGCATATCACATGTAGCTTATTTGTGGATTATGTATCCACTGTGGTGTTGTTGTACTGCATTTCTTTCCACAACATCTTGTCAAATAGATTCTCAGTCCAAAGCACATCACATGGAAATTACAGGAATTGTTCCCTAAATGCATCACAAAAACACTGCTGGGACGAGTGACGTGTCCTGACGTCATGTCGTAACATGATGCTGCATGTGGTGCACGTGGTATGTTGTTTACGTCTTCCAGGAACGCTGGAAGTGCAGCTGGAGAGAAAGTGGGGGCGATGGAATTGTGAAACAGCTTTCCTTCATAGAGTTACATTGCTCATCATTTGGAAAAAGACCAGTAGAAGTACGTTAACGTCGTGTAAAATGTCGAGCTGAACTGCATCATCTTTGCTCTTGAACGGCGCGAGACTTCCTCAGTATGTATTGTTTGTGTTTCAGAGCTCGTGCCAGGCATGTCTTTTGTTCTTTGTTCTCTCCACAGGGTCCTCAACTTCAAATTACAGCGTTCATATGTTGTCAACAAAGATGTAACAAGTAGCAATGTAGCAGTTAGCATGCTTTCAGGAGGCTGTTAAAGCATAACAACAATGCTGATGGTGTTTATAGTTGAACTCATGGTATGTTAATAGAACACCATGTTCTAAACACTGTTAACATTCAAGTCCTGCAGTATGTAACTAATGGAATCCAAACATTTACAGCTATGTATTTCCTTCAGTCTGTATGTTCTTTCACTGGATAGGCCTATTTTCTCTCTTAGTCAAACTGCGTAGTCAGTTAAATGTCATAATATATTTAATTTCTTCAGATAAAGAATATAATGTCTCAGCTTGGAAGCCTGTTTACCCATATCATCTCCAAATCTCCTGAAAGTGTCCAGGACCAGAGCCCACACCGGACACCTAAACTACCTGACTTTATTCAACATGTCAGGTAAGTCCTTTGGACATTATAACTGCATTAATAAATACATATTTGTATATGAAGAATGTATAATTTGAGAGGGATGTTTGAAGTTTTGATGAAACCACAGGGAATTATTACCAAACTATGCAGTTCCCTTTACCTCTTCAGTGTTTTACCATATTGTTTTTGATTTTACAGCTGCCACCTTGCTTTCTTATTCTCATTAAACCTGATAATCCTGCTGTCGTACACTACCTGACCAGTATTTAACAGCCGACAGACACAGTTAGCTACTAGCTGGTGAACATAGTTGAGAATTGAGCAGCTAAAGAGCCAGATATTACAATCAAAATGTTTTATGTCTGTAAAATGTACATTTTATGATTACAGCTTGTTCCACTGCCCCTTAGTGGCCAATATAAAAAAAAAGATATGAAGCTTTAAAAAGTGTTACAGAAAATAACCCAATAACTTATTTCCTTTTTCTATGTATTCACTGTAGAAAACTCACTGGAATAAGAAAGGAAGATGTTTACTGCAATCTGCGTATCCCTGACAAGCTGCAGTCTGCCAAAGATGACATAAATGTTGTTATCCTCACAGGTTGGTATCTAGAATAAAAAATGGCATTACATGATACATCTGTGCAACAAATCTATAATACTGATATTGTGGTATAGGAATCAATATGAATGTTGTGAAGTGCAGTGAAGCGTTTTTTCACAGCAAACATTATATCAAAGTTAAAAAGGCTACTTTTACCATTATTGATGGCTCTGCTATATTCAATGCCCCTGTAAGCCATGACAGTGTACCAACAAGCGACTTACAATGTTTGAACTAAAGTAGCTAAATGGAATTATCATTCATATTGTTCTGTGCTAACTCCCCTCTAGCCATTCATACATCTAGCAATATCACAATACATATCACTGTGGTTATATAAAATGATATGTGATGTAAGATTTAATCCATTTTGCCTTGAGGCCTTAAGAAAAGTATTAGCTACAGTATCTGGTTTTATACTATTACGCTGAGTCTTTAAATCGTCACTTTTCTTCTTTTCATTAAGGCCAGGGGATCTTCTGCATAGATGTGAAACCCTGGAGAGGCACAGTGTCCGCCCACAACCAGAACTGGCATTTGCAAGTGAAGGAAGAGGACCAAAACGTAACCAATACCTGCATTGAGCAGATTGAGGATCCCCTCAAAGCTATCATGGTAAAACAAAATGCAGCTGTAACGTTGAAATGCCATCGTGAAAACCTAAATGTCAAACTGTCTGGCACA
This sequence comes from Trematomus bernacchii, assembly GCF_902827165.1. Classification (NCBI taxonomy): domain Eukaryota; kingdom Metazoa; phylum Chordata; class Actinopteri; order Perciformes; family Nototheniidae; genus Trematomus; species Trematomus bernacchii. Next base: position 9,068,242 of record NW_022988050.1, on the reverse strand, counting down.
CTTGTGTCCAAGGTCCAACCAATTGTCCGGGACATTGTTTTCATCCGAACTCCAGCCGGGTGAAGAGATTCTGAGTCACCACAACAATTTATATGGAAATTTCAAACACTACAGCGAGGCTTCCTAAACTTCCCAAGTGGTTGCTCTTCATTTGAAAGGCTATAATTATGCTGAAAGGGGGGTGGATGTGGGGGGGGTGAAAGCAGGCAGGTGCCTAAACACAGCTGTCACCTTATGTGCTTGGGTCTGTTAGGAGTCATTCATTTCCATCTCTATAGACGCTCAATTTAGACTGGGAGCTTGACAGAAGAGTCTGATGGCAAACACACACTGCATTATTTAAAGAGTTCTGCTTGAATTGGACATATTAACTTCAATAATCAACACAAAGCAGATACAGCTCCAACGTATGTGCTAATTAAAAGTTGTATAATTAACTAAAGTGGGTCTCTTTAGACACTTAGGATTAGACATCTGCATTTGTGTGTCTCTAGGTAATTATATATTTGTTAAGCACAGAGGCAACCTGTATAAACAATATGGCAAATGTATATTTTCTGGGTGAATATAGTCCTGGAGTTATATAATTAGCCAATTAAACTATCAGCAGAACATTTATGAATAACAGCTGCATAACTTGCATTCCTAAACTCTTCTTCTGTAGACCAAGACGGCTAACTTCTGTGGCCATTTGAAGCGAAGTGGAGTGTCAGTGCACCAAAGCCTCTTCTTCCCCAGGGTTATCTTCCAATCCCCAGACTGCGAGCTGGATGAGGAGCTGAGGAAGAAGAGGGAGCTGGTCCTCCAAAGCCAAATAGACGACTTCCTCAGATCTTTCAGGGCGGGCTACATGGCCTGGATATCCGACTCTCTGACTCCATCCTGGCTCTCTGGTGAGTGGTTTGCTAAAGGATAAACATGAATACTTAAAGGGACTTAATATATGTTCTAATACTGAAGTAATCTGCTAGTGGATGCTTGTTTTTAAATCAGATGGTTTTAAACTTAGACAGAATGAAAAGGACTGCTGTGTAGGTATAAAGAAAAGTTGTTGAATTAGCATGTTTTCAATACTAATCCACTTTGTATAAGCACATTTTTTATAAATAAATAAGCAGTTTTCTTCATTGTAGAGCAGTGGCCCACCTAATCTTGTCTCGAAAATAAAACTACATATAGTCTTTGAAACAAGGCGCTGACCATTAATCTAATTGTTCCCTGGTTTACATTTTCTGGTGGCATTTGTTGCATGTCATCCCATTAATCTCTCTAATCATTTCATATCATCTCTTTTCTGTTGACTCTCTGAGAAAAGACAACAAAATTCCCCCAAAATACAAAAATGATCTTGCCGACATAAAACATTTGTACATTTGTTCTAAGATAAAAAACACTTTGAGTACTCAATAACCCGACTTTGTTGTTTAACATTATAATGAATTTCACCAAAGAATAGGAATAAATAATCCGGCTTCTGACACGAATGCTAGGTCAACTTCTGTTATGTTGTGTGTTGTCCTGCAGGTCATCTGTCGTACAGGCAGATGGAGTCGGTGCGGGAGGTCCTGAGGAGGGTGGGGACGTGGGATCTGGTGCGCCTGCACTGTGGCGAGCAGCTGAAAGGAGACTTCCAGGGCTGCCAGTACATCGCTCTCAACCGGCAGGAGACAGACACGCTGGAGTTTTCCAGACTCAAGACCCTGTCGGCTGATTCGCTGTGGGCCCTGCTGGGACACGCTCCTCAGGTCAGTCCACTCTGAAGAGCAGTCAGGACCAGAAGGGCCGTCTGTAAATGAGAGATTAGTGCTGCATTTACGGCTTTAAGTAATAATATCAAGCAAAATTAACCAAAGGTCCAGCAGGTGGCAGTATTACTTTATGACTGTCTCAGCTTTCAGGAATCCCCCGCTTGTTGAGACCTATGGTTGAGACTGGAGAATCACAGGGTTGAGTATTGCAAAAGATTGCAGAACATTACAGTCATTCAAATGTTATGGGGAAAAAAACATTAAAGCCATTTTTTTTTATTTAGAAAATGTCAGGATATTACTGTGTATATAAATAAAATGAAATTATTACAATACAATGTAGGTCATTACATTACATTACATTACATTTAGCTGACGCTTTTATCCAAAGCGACTTCGAATAAGTGCATTCGACCAAGAAGATACAAACTTGAAGAAAACAGAATCATAAGTACATCAGGTTTCATAGAGCCAAAACATTTCAAGTGCTACTCAACTGGCTTTAGATAAGCCAGTCCTTTATTAGTATATAAGTGCTTTGTTAGTCATTTTATTGCTCGAAGTGGAGTCGAAAGAGATGAGTTTTTAGTCTGCGCCGGAAGGTCATGAGCCATTTCATAAAATCTACGGTATTACAGTATCAAATAATGTTATGAATGTTAAGACCAAATAATTGTAGGTTATATTTATTAAGAAGTCAAGCCAATAGACTGATTTTATTTTCATAATAAAAAGCAGGATGTGGCTTTTTTTTATGTTTTAAAAACATGTTTTGCTCTAGTGCTTAAGCTCTGTCAGTTAATTTGAAATTAACGCTCCGGTGTTAATTACTACCCTAACTCTTCAGTTTGTTATTGAGAGAAGTCACTCTCTCTGCCTGCAAGGTCCTCATTAGCTCATTGATTGAATCAAGTCATTGAATGTGAATAAGCATAATTTGAGCTCTCCATATTATCAGGTCGGTTGATAATTATTGTTTATGTTATTGTGAGGTAATGATTCGGCTAATTAGTTGCACAGTGTCTCATCTGGTAGCATAAAAGGAAATCTTAATTGACTATGTCACAGTGGTTGAATCCGAGTGATTATAATATTTACACAAAATTATAACTGCTTTTGGTGATATTTTAAAATCCTTCACAAACATTGTTTTTTGTTGCTGGTGCAACAGTGAACCAGTACTGCTTGTTAGGGAAATGAGTTGTTGAATGAAGTAATTGTTAGACAGTCAAAGGTCAGAGCTCTTGGGTCCAGTGGGTACGACCCCCGGTCAGCATCCATTACAGATTTCGTACCCACCCATCAGGACCCCAACAGTCTGGGCTTTCCTTACAGACTCCACTCAGGCTTTAGTTTACCCCCACCCCCCCACCCCAAATATCCAGACTGTATGTACTCTCCCCTCCTGCCTCCAGCTGCTGTGTATTTGATACATGACCCAGCGATCATTAGACAGTCTCCAGCGGGCCCTTTTGTAGCCCAAGGGGACACACACGGCGACAACAAAATATATTATTTTCAAAGAAGTATTTGTAAATGGAGGTAGTGTGAGGCATAACCCCCTCCCCATATTTTACTAAGAAATGTGACTTGGATATGGTAAATAAGGTCTCTGTTTAGCATGCTTAATATGTGGTAATACATTAGACAGGGGGTAATACTTGATGTGTTTCCCATTATCCATTGACTCCAAGCATTTAGGTGTAATAACCACCAAAAAACATGGACTTTGCCATTGAATTTGTACTAAAAAATTAAGGAAAACATGTACTCCTTTGATCTTGGCTGTCACCCACTCCATCTTAAGAAAAAAAAAAAGGTCTTAGCTCGTGTGCAGCAGCTGCGAGGGGAAGCTTGGGGGGAGGCAAAGAAACCCGATAGCTCCCCCAGGCGTATTTTCAGTGCCCCGAAATAATGCATGCTTTTGATTTGTTACTTGTAAACACACCGGATAGCAGATCTGCGATATGACCCACAGTTTCACTCAGGCGTCTGTTTGGTTGTAAGAGGGTGGCAGCAGATGCATCCACAAAGCCACCGTGGAGGCACAAGGTGTGTTTTCTGTTCCTCGGTCAATTACTCTGCGGAGAATGGGATGTCTACATGTCCCCAAAGTGTAGAATGATTGAGTAGAGTGGCTGTAATTTATTAATTATGGTCTATATTCTTAGTCCGCGGTTCTGGCTTCATTCAATTTGTATGGATTGAGGAGTAATTACATTGGGTGTGCATGTGTGTGTCTGTGTGTGTTAGGGAGAGAGAGAAAGAGCTAAAGATCTTTTCATGTCATAATTTAAAGTGCAGGTTACTAACGTTGTTCATCTTCATGTCGTCCCCTATTCTGAAATTTGAATGTTTCATGAGGTCTCTTTCTACCAGTTTCTATAATCCACTTTATTCAAGAGTAGAAATAGAGACACTGTGTTTTTTTTAATAAGTCTCCTCGCTCACGTTGAGCCTATAGAGTGTCTACTAATTGCATAGCTGTGAAACAACAATTGAGTTCCTACGAGCGTAACATGACTACTCCACCCTGTCAGCTGATTAATATAAGAAAAGCCAGCAGACAAAAAAAGGCCGCAAATGCACCCCCAACATCCCGGCTAACAAATAACAAGAGCCCGGTTACCGTAGCTACAGCTTGTCTCTCTGACTGGCTGCAGATTCCACACGGAGGTAGCTTGTTAATTTAACTCCGCTTTAACTTTAACATTCCCCTCTGTTGGGCCATCTCCCAGGCTGCACGCGTCACAGCCTGTAATGGACAGTGCGGTGTGCTCGGTGCTTAGCACAGAGAAGGCAGAGAGGGGAGACATCAACCGCTTTGTGGTGATAATGAATGGAGGCACACAAAAGGCCAGGAGCTGGCCATTTACAAAGCCTGCACATTCTGCTGTCTAAATGGATGATATTGGCAGCCACTGCAGCTTTTCAGTCTTTTTATGTAGAGAAAAAACGTATTTTGGCATTGAAATAAAAATATATGCAGTACCCCTTACTATTGATTATAATGAATTTATACTAGTTATTCACATATTTGGCTTTTGTATGCGCCTTCATGTAATTTCCTCAGCAAACAAACCGATATAAACATGGCTGAAAGCTGTGTACTTGAATGGATGCTTTTTGGCCACAGAAACAACAGTCATTTTAGTTTAACAGACAAAACCAAGAAAAAGATACTTAAAGTTGTTTCACCACATTTGATGGTTTAAGATGAATGATTACCCAATTGAAACTTGATGGAAGGATGATTTCTGTACCAAAGATTACATTCTGGAGAACATCCTAGAAAGAAATAACTATTAGTTTCAACAAAAATGAAAATTGTGTGGAAATCACCAGGATGTTCAGATTTCTGTAATTGCTGTCGCTCTCGAAAAGAAAACTGGAATTGGAAATAATTTTCAGCAGAGTGTGTGTAGGAAGCTACAGAGGAAAGCTAACCATGCAATTACACATGAGAAGGGTGCTGCAGAATCACAAGTGTCGGTAATGAACTAGTGAAGACACCCGCACTTACACAGTGGAAGGCAATGATATAAGCTGCCTTGTAATAGCGTGTGATTAAACTTGGTAACATTTATTTTTTCACTCGAGCACTAAGCCACAGTGAAGAGTCCTGTGGAGAGATTGTGCATCTGTCAATTTGAAGATGACTCAATGCATTTCCTCCAAATTCATAACCCAGCATGTAAAACCAGTCATTTTTAAAGGGCTCTTCATGCGCTCTTTTGTTAATTTAGTTAAACATCAACCAGTAGAGTTCATGTTTTACACATTGCTACTTAACACAGGTGGAGATAGAGTTTCAGTAAATTTGAATACATGTTTAAAATAAAACTCCATACCATTAATATTCATTACAAAATCATTCCTTTGAATGTGGAATGAGCTACAGTTGTGCAAGACACACAGTAGGTAATACTTTATGTAATACCCACAAATGTTGTATGATTATACGCCAATATACGGTTACATTGTATACGACATGCATTATAACTTACTATGAAAGAAAGACCGTACTCATATCATATTTATTCATGTTTTTTACAACAATTAACTGTTTATAAATATAAATATCTAAAATACTCATCCTTTTTCAAGCAAAAATATATATTCTCTTACAGCACCATCAAACATGAGGATTAGATGCCTTTCTTTGTCATATACTGAATATCTTTGAGTTTTAAACTGTTATTTAGATGAAACAACCCGTATGAATATTTCTTTGTGCTTTTGGAAACTGAAATCAGCGTTTTTCACTATTTCCTGACATTTTATTGACAAAATTAGTAATAAGCAAATGATGTGCAGATTAAGCGGTAATTAAAATAACTGCTTCTTACAATAGTCTTCAGTGAAGTTCAATAGTCGATAATATTTAATTACTGTTCAGACCTTTACTATTGTACATTTAATAAGACCATATAGGCTTCATACCATATTTTAATGAGTCTCTGACATCATCCAATTAAGCATCAAATGCTAAATGTATTATCTAAGAGAAACTTTCCTTTGGTCACCGGCCAAGATGTTAATTTGAACTCGGGAAGCTCAGCTATTTGTTTGGGGGATTCAGGATATTACAGTGATCCCCACAGTATAGCTTGTAAGATATGATCAATAGGGATTCATGAATAATGAAGAGGCCGAGTGGAGCAGAGACACTTAATTACAGTTTCAAAAGCCATTCTCGTTAATTGAGGAGAATAAAGGTGGTGAAGTGGACTGAACGGCGACATTAGAATTTTTTATCTGTGGCTTTCTTTTTCTTTTTTATTACAAAAAAAGACCCAGCTAAAAACACCAGCTGGTAATTAGCAAGTTCCTACTGTTTATCCCAAATGGATGCACTTCTATGTTTGACATTTAATATCGCAGTTTGTTTTGTGTGCTTGCTCCATTTCCTGTGACCACCTGTGAGCAGACTATCGTTCTTTTAATGTGAAGGCTAATCTGCTGCATATCCAGACAGTGTGTGGCCGCTGTGTGCAGCAGATACAGTATTAAATTGACAGCCCTGCCATCTGTTACAGTTATGTGAAATTATGGATAAACTAGTTAACAGACACTTTGGCCCATTGTCTGTTGTTTTGATAATCACCCTTAATAACGGACGGCATCAATATGGTCTTTAAACCTGATTTGGGAGTTAATGGAGTCAGATGGGGGCAGTCAGTGTATGCTCTGGGGCTAATGCTGTTAGAGATGTTCGTAAAGAGCAAATTAAATCAGTCATAGATTGTGCCCTCTCAAGTCAGCCAGACAACCAGACCCATTGAGGAGAAAAAGGAGGGGATTCATATTTTAACCTCTCACAGAAAATGCACTTATGTGGATGGAAAATAAAGTCGGAGCTGGGTGAATGAGCTGGATGTAAATGGTTATTGCAGAGAGTCTTAATGGCTTCCTGTTAGCTGCGGCAGATCGGTTGGAAGCAGAGACGGGGCTATTTACAACTCAACCAGCCACGTTCTGCGTTCATGGCTTTAGACAAATGTAGTTACTAACATGGACAGTTATGTCATGTCACCAAACCAAAGTTTAGGCATCTTAATGGATGGTCCACAGTAGGTCAGTAATTCTTCAAACACAGTAATTGAGCTGATAGCATTCTGGGATTTTTTTTCTTTCTGATATGCTAAATTAATAAATAGATTTGTCGGTCATACCAAAACAAATATTCTTGTCTTAAATCATTGTAAAATGTTGCTGTTTGACGATTCACTAAACAATTACTCAGTTAATTGAACAAATAATCTACAGATGTATTGATAGGCAAACCCTCTTCTTATTTCAGCAGTTTAGGATGCAATGATCTGTTCTTTGCAATGATTTAAATCTTTTATAAATCGTATTGAAATAAAAAATAAAAAAAATCTTCAATTGCTTTGCCAATTTGTAGAATCTAACTTAGTGCAATTCCTGATTATCCAGTGTTTCCTCTCTCAGCAGGTTGTTAATGTATTCACCCAGTGGGCCAAACCACACACCTAATTGCCTTGTTAAATCCATCCCAAATTACAGCACACTACTATTGGTCCGATTCCATCACATTTGGCGCGTCGACAAACATGTTTTGCCGCACCAGAGGTGTGTAACTCGGTGTTCCTCCCTACTGTGTCTGGTGAGACACGGCGTGGAACAAAGAGCCCGTCGTCTGAAGTCGGTGTGGCGTTACGCTCACTCAGAGTTCACCTGAAACACGGCACCCATGGCTCCAGGTAACGGCCCCCTCTGACTGATACCCCACTGGGATTTCTTTGACTTTATCAGGGGGAAGAATCTGAACTTTGTGAATGGCAATACACACAGGTGGTGACACGTCTCTACCCAATTACACAGATCTTCACATTATTCACGTTCGTCAGACCTGTCACGTCTTTGATTGCAAATAACCACATTTATACTTAAACAGTAACATCTATGGTCAAAATGCAAAGTCCATGAGGCAAGTTTAGTAGATTATAGAAAGAATGTCTGAGACCAAATATGAGAATCTGTGCCATAAACATCCCTGCAGGTAGGAGCTAAGGAGATCACTATCAGCTGTTTGTGAGGAGATGTTAGAATGAGCTGTCATCTTGAGTTGAGAGGGTAAAAGGTGAACAGCGCACCGAAGGCAGGATTTATGACTATTAGCAGACGGTAAATAAGAAGACAGAGTTTGTCCCGTTGAAATGTGAGTAGTGATGTCATTCACACGACCCCCCCGACACTGAAAGTGAGAGGCGGATCAGGGGTAGACACGTTAGGTGAGCTCTTAGCCCTTTGTGTGACACCCAACCTTAGCCCCAAGGGTCCTGTGCTCCCCATTAAGTGTTACACACACACACACTCACACATTCTGCGCTTAACATTGTTTTGTTTCTTGTAAAATTGTGGAACATTCACAGTGAAAAGTGAGTTGGTTTCTATTTATCTATTTGAGGTTAATATTTAGGATGCAAGTTGTTGTTTTAATGTCAGCAGCTACTTCACGCTTTGTTCTTCTACTGTAATTGAGAAACAGTATCGTCTTTTCCCTCAGACACTTGCCTCAAGTGGCTGAGAGGTGACGTGCAGTGACAGTTCCTGTTCCTGACACACCTTCACCTGGCAGGCAGCTTGTCTAGACCACACAGAACTCCCCTCTTTGATTTCATGCCAAAGACAGTTGCATACTTCCTTTCTTTATTTGACAAAACACAGTCAATGTAGCAGTATGGTTTGATTTCAAATAATGCAGTATTTCTCTGGAGCTTTTCTGCTTGGTAACAGTTGTGCATTCAAGCCTGTTTGTCTGTGAAGGTTTAATGTTAAGGGCTGTCCAAAACTAAATCAATTCTTAGTTGAAAAATACTCATAAAATGTTGTCGACTTATCGATACGTTTATTTAAACAACAGATCTGGAGAAATGTGCATCAAAAAATATAAAGACATTACTAATTGATTTAAAAAAATCTTAGTCACCTAACACCTAAACAACCCTTTATTCAACTCTTGAGTTTCATTGGTTCATTTCCAATCATTTTTTCGGGGAAAATCATAAAAAAGAAACACATTTTCTTTGATTCCATACAATTGACCTGTTCCTGTTCTTATTGTGGACCGTTATGAAAATACGTGTTATTTTATTATATTCTACTATACTATGTTCACTATAATCTATAAACATAATGCAATTTCAACCAAATACGATTGAATTTGCTCATAACAACTAGAAGTAATCTCCAAAGATTTGCCTTTTGTATGATGTTACAGAAAAACAATGCATGCAAAGGGATTAAATAACATTTAGCAAAATATATCCTTAAAATTATCATTTTCTCAGAAAGGATTTAGGTATTCTCAAAAGACACCATGAAGGATAAAGGATCCAAAGGATGGTGCAGCCGTAATGGAAGTAAATGTTTTATGGAAGCTTTCCCACATGGCAGTATGTGTTTCAGAGTCTCTCCTGCTGCTCTACAATAGTTTTTATTTTTTTGCACGAGTTTGAATATAATGATGATTATGTCTGCTCCACATAGACGGCAACTTTGGTTCCGTCAAATTAGTTAATTACTACTACTTTGGGCTATGATTTGTTAGAATAATCCCTCTCTGATGTCTTTGTGTTGGTTTGTACGCCTCCCTGCCACCAGCTGTCATGAAGCTATTTTTTCATGCATCCCAAATTAATAGACACTCATTCTGAAGTGTCTGATGCTATTGTAATACAAGCCATGTGGCATTCGGCCAAGGCTGCAATATAAGACACAATTGTTCCTCCTGTTTTAATGCACAGTAATAAGTAAGTAAATGCTGGAAAGATGTGTGTCTGAAATCGCGGTGGCCTTTGTTGCAGATAATTAGGTTAGCAGCGAGAGTGTGCAGGTGTTGAGAGTGTGCTCGTGTTGTGTTATCGACTTGCTCATATTCGTAGGCTGTCAGGGGTGTCGCACTTCCCATCAGCCCCAAATACACCAACCTCTTCACTATTAAAATGATCACTTTCAATAGCAGACAAAGGAAAGAGGGAATATATCTAGTGCAGGGTATTCTCCCCACCTCTAATGCTTATCTGCCTTTTGATGTCGGCGTAATAAAAGGCCTATTGGGCTTCCACAATGACCTGCAAAATGGACAAGGGCCGATACACTGGGCTCTGACTGTCGCTACCATTAACTAAAAGGCCCAGACATTATGGAGAGCCGGGGATGAAAGAACATGGAAAAAAAAATCATAATTGAAAAATTGCCTAATGCTAAAGTGAAAGAAAATGGAACTGTGAAAAGGCACTGTAATATTCTGTTATCCCCTGTAAATGCAGCCAAACAAGAGATGCGGCGAGGCATTCTTTTTGAAATGGATGTGGTTCAATTACCTGCATGTCTAAATCTAGTTAAGGCTTCCATTGTGAGGCTCAAACATAACAGGCAGTTTTGATGTAGTGTTAAAGCGTATTATGCCCTACAACCTACATAAAATCAAGAGAGCTATGACTCCATTCAAGATACAGAGGGGAATTAAAAGAGCTCACAGTGAGAAGAAGGTTCATTTCATATGTATTCTGTTACACACTACCGTTTGCATTACTGTTCCAAAAGAGCTGCTAGATGTTTTAGCGGGGTTGTGAAAAATATTTCTGTATTTTTTTTTTAATCCCATTTCTGTGGATGACTAATTGGTCCACCTTGCATTTATTTTCTTCGTATAAAAGAGATGTGATGTGTTTTAGCTTTAGCCCGTGATACATTTGACCAGTAGAAGACCTCCTACACTATCAAACTAGAATGGACCCTAAAAAAGCATGGTGTATCTGATAGAAGAGAATTGATTAAATAAGTTAATAGACAAAAGATTAATCAGCAAAAGTCAAGTGTAGTAAAAAATGCTGGTTAAATATCTTTGGTCTTTTGACTGTTGGTAGGTTGCAACAAGCCTTTTTTGAAATTGTGACGGGAATTTTTCCGATAAAGAATAAACTAAACATGCTGTGAAAATAATGGACAGGTTAACCAGTAATGAGAACAATGTTAATTGCAGTCCTCAAACATACATTTGGTAATTTGCAGGACGATGTTAGTAGGAGTCTGTTTTATGGTTGAAGATGTGATCCTTTTAGAGATGTCCAGTTATTTCTAGATAATTTTAAGGACTACATTTCACTGAAAGTTACCTGCTACACATTATTTACAAAGAAAGTTGTTTAAATTGTTGAATTACCCATACTGTCTTTTAAAAATGTCAACTAAACCTAGTTTTGTTTTGGCAGCTTTGTCATAATTAGCTGCAAATAAAAAAATTGTTTTAGGGTGAAATCTTTATATATATACAGTCTATGGTGAAAATTCAAGTTAGACAGATTTTCCTGAGTCCCTTTCAAGAGGAATCAGTAGTTTAATACTGGTCCTTCAGTCTTCAAGGCCCATGCTAAGCAACAGCTTGTCCATGAAGAGGTCAAATGTGAAGTTCATGAGCGTCTGCTTAGCTCTGGGCCAAGTCAGAGGTCTCAGTCAGGGTTATGACCCGAGCGTGAGCCCCTGATATCCCAGAGAAGCGTATTGTTTATTAGCCTCTTCTGTTCTGACTCTCACTCATAACCTTTATTCATATTTATATTTCCTTTTCCTGTCCTTCTCTGCAGGTGACAGTTAAAATGTACAAGCGTGGACCTCAGGGCTGGCTGGGTAAATCCCTGATCGCCACCACCACCATCCCCCCCAACACCTGTGTGATCTTCAGGATCAGCGGGGAGGAAACAGATGCCAAAATCTCAGCAAACACCATTCACAGCATCACACTCAGCCACTGACCGTGTATTGGCAAAACAGAGGATAGCATCACTGCATAGCGCTGTGGGAAGAGGAAGCTCTCTTTAATACAAAAAGAAAATGTTGCTCAAACCTTCTCATATTTTTACGAGTGCCTTTTACTATACAGTGTTTGTATTTTGTGATATAATGTCTTAAAAACACTTTCTGAATGTCTTTCCATGATTTTGCGATTGTCAGTGGCAATGATATGTTAATGCAGATGGTTTCATATAATTATCCTGATTAACTTTCCCTTGTTTTGGATTTCTAGGGCTGACCCACACTTTACGCTAGCCATTAATTAATCATTACGCTAGCTGATTGTCACATCAGTTCAGAATTGAAGTGTTTAATGTGTTAATTGTGGCGGTCACAAAGCGGTGGCCCCTGCTCCGATGAGGGCCGAGCATCCTACTGCCTCTGTGGGATTAATGGGCAGTGATTTACGGTCTGTTTAGACGGTGTAACTGTAAGGTGCTTTATTAATATGCTCCAGCGCACGGAGGAGATGATAACATATTCAAGAGCGCACAGGCGCGGCCACCAGCTACAATTCATAACCGAGTCACTTTCCATCAGTTACCAGGCTTGCACAGCTGCGCTAACAGCTAGCAATTGTATTTACTGTGCCTGGTAGTGGGCAAAATGAAGTTATTTCCATCAAGATATCAGTGCCTTTAGCTAATGCAATAGATGCAGCTCTCTGAGTTGATGGTATCTCTTTGCATGGCATCTCTCTACCTGAAACATCATTACACTGTACTCAAGCTCCTCACTTTTTCAAACGTCTGTTTACCATTTTACCTGAGGGTAAGATTTGGAAAACAGCACTGTATTCTTTACATTTGTACTTGCACATTTGTAAGACTGTGGTTCTTTTTCAAATCTTGTTTAACATTGCTTGAATTCAAAAGGTTTTGGACAAATGTGTTGTCATTTTTAAGCTTACTTACTAAAGAGTTTCCTCAGGAACGGTTTTGTACACAGAACTTAAAAAGCAATATTGATAATATCAGACAATATGGGAAGAAAATGATTTAAAGAGATATATAATCCTGAGTGCTAGGTGCATGCAGGTAAATATGAATGTTTTTGCTCTTTTTTTTACTTTTAAGCACTTTCAGTATCAAGCCAACTTGATTGTAACCCAACCCTTCAGTTGATTGATTTAGGCATGGTTGTTTTTTTAGGTGTTAGTGTTTATATTTGTCATGGTATTCTCAAATGTGTTTTTACATGTATTTGTACTATCTGGTGTCATAATAAAAATATGTAATGCTTTAATTCTTATTATTCAAAGCCACTTGTTGTCACTACTAGGCCACAAGGTTTCTTCAGAGCTGCACGTTGAAAGCATGCAGCGCGTCTCCAGCGCGGTGACGGCTGGATATTAGGACTGGATGACTGGCCATGGGGACAAAGCGAGCTCTGTCGGGCAGCGTGGTGGCGAGAGGGAGGGGAAGCTGAGCGGAAATGCACATGGCGATCAGACCAGAACATAGTGTGACAAGGTAACAAGGTAAACTGATCCCAGGCTGCAATTCCTCTGGAAACTGAATCAATGAGGGTTCTGTTGAAGAGGAAATCCTCCCGGATATCAAGTTTATGTGAATCTATAGCACAATGGATTTAGCAGTAAATATGTTTTCCTTCGCAGTAAACATGTGCGTCATGTAACCTACAGATAGCTTTTCTGTACATCTGTAGGATGAATCCAGGAAGTGATGAACTACAATTCCCTGCAGTAAGGCCAGGTGTCTAACTTTGACCTCTGGGCTGTTGGGCAAGGTCCCCAGGGTTGCCAGGTCAGGTGACTGCTTTGACCTTTCCTTTGTACAGGACATGGAACTGTAGAGCAGCGGACATGAAGGACCGATCCCTCTCGAATGACATGCGAAGAAACGAGTCACAATCTCAGCCATTTAAGGTCCGAAATCCTGCACCACAGTGCTGTATTCATACAGGTCAGTACTCAAGGACAAAAAACGTTTGACCGAACCCCCATCTTCTGTTTTCTGCTTCAGTTTGACTACCTCTTAGGTTCTGATCAGACGGGGGTCAATACAGTCTTTTTAACTCTGCTTTCCGAGATGCAGGCCTGTTTCCTCTGTGAAGGGCTCTAGAGATGAGATTGTGTTGTACTGAGAGTCTAACCCCACGGGAAAAGCTGTGTTTACTGTAAGTGGGAAAACGTTTAGTGGTGACTCAGATTGTGCCCTTACACAAATACAATGTGAACAGTAACTGGTCTGTAACTGTCTGCATTCATATTCAGCAGTTAACAATCACTCTGAAGCTATCACGGCTGCTATCTTGACTTTACATTTTTCAGATCAAAAATCTTTGTATTGAGTTTCGAACATGCATAACCAGTGTTTGTCATTTAGAAATGGAAAGCAAAATGTATGCATACAATTGAGACAGTGGTTTGTACTGATTGAAATTACAAGAAACACAAACAAACAATAACAACGACAAAAATAATCCCCTACATTCACTGCCTGTGAGCCTCGTACGCACGATTATTTACCAGGAACATTGTTAAATGAATATGCATGTAATACATATGCATATACATACATGCAACAAATACATATACTCATACACATCTGTATACATACACACATACAAACATATGCTGCAGATAAGCTATACCAATAACAGATCGTATTACAGAGTGTGGAATGCATTTAAAAAAAAGGTTCCCACATTTTTGACACCATTATTGAAGCTTAAAGTGTCAGTTCACCCAAATTAAAGTAGGAATGTGCTACAGCGTTGGTTTGTACCTGCTCATGATAAAACTGTTAAGATGCTGATGGTAGTGAGGTATAATGCCTACTGTTCTCGCGGTTTAGTACATTAGCATGCTAACATTTGCTACTTAGCTCTAACAAAAAGACCAGCTGAGGCTGGTGGTAATGTCATTAACAAAACAAAAATAAAATGTATTTGTAATGGTGACAATAATGGAAAAGTCAGGGTATCAGTATAATCATAATGATGAGGCACCATGAATGTCTGTGACACATTTTATGGCAATATGTTTACAAATTGTTGAGATATTTCTTGTCTTGAGCAAAGTGATGGACAAATCGACATTCCTATCTATAACTGAACAGCTACGATCTCTCCAGAAGGTTACTCTGGATAATCTAAAGACCCTGCTGTCAACAGTTTTCACTCAAACTACTTACTTCCCAATAACAACTGTTGACAACGTTAAGACCATTCACCAACGCTCCTTAACCCGAAGACCCCGTTTCTCTTTTTTTTACCCCTTTCTTGCACAATCAGTTAAACCCATTCAAGATTCTAAAGGGGTTTCAGATGAAACAAACTAAAAAGGGAAAGTGAAAATGTGATGCCCCCAACTTATATAGATATGGAAACTATGATAAGGGGTTAACATGAATTGTATCAAAGGGGCAGAAGCAAAACATGCACATAAATAATTACAGGAACTGGGAAAAGGTTCATGCAGTGACTGAAATAAAAACTCCTTTCTTAGCACCAGTATTCATAAAAAGCTGATGTATCCAAAGGTTAAGAGTACTTTTTTTTTAATGCAAAAGGATAGAGTGTTATTATGTTGAAACTACATTTTGCAGGCTTTTATACAACTACTATGTGATAATGAAAGGAGGCAGGCTGACGGTCTAATGCCCACCACCCTTTATTCTGTGACCACTACTTTACTGAACAGCAACAAAGCTTTCAGTGTGAAAGCAGCAGAATACACAAGAGATTAAATGTGTTCCACCTCTTGCAGATGTTCAGAATTAAGTAGGGTACTCAAAAGTAACATCAAGACTCTATTAAATTCTGACTTATTAATACACTTTAGTGTCCAACAAAAAAATAAATAAAGAGTATTTAATTGTGTGTTCACAAAGGAATAAATAAAATGGGCACATGGGTAGCAACAGGCAGGGGGCTGCAGAAATTAGCCCATCTTTAAACAACCCCTCAAAAAGCACCACACTTGTAAAAAGCTACAGGACAACAAAAGACATACAGGAGTGAATGAAATGAAGCTTCCTTGCCAATTACTGCGGCGAACGTGGCCGCACCGGGGCTTTTTGTGCTTCACACAGGCAGTCTTTTCTCCCCTTGTCCCCGGCTATTGAGAGGGATGCATTAGCCAGGCGGGGATGGAGGGCTGGATGGATGGAGTGGAGAGGAGCAGAGCGGTGCGTTCGCTGTCATACAGCTCACTTCACACCCGGTGTTACAGACCTCTCTTATGACTTCACTCACAGTGCTCACACAAAATGTGATTCTGAACAATGTCATTTTCTACCTGCTTTCTAAGACTTGGACACAAATAATCCAGACGTGGAGAATATCTGCTCACTTTGATCTGATATGTTGCAGTGATGATGAATCGTGTGTGTGTGGTTTAATTCCTCATCGTGTTTAAATCTATTATCTTTGTCTGTTTACTAATTGGTCAAATAAACCTAGGTCTGATGTCAGGTATGTTATTTAAAAAATACATTTTCTTTTCACCTTTTGCCAGTCTCATTTTGAAATGCAATATTTTCCAGATGCACCATGTCAGTAGGAATGGTGTTTGGTGATTTTCCATCTCGAAGTCTACATTAAAACCTCCTCAAATGTAATTGAAAAGTGACATTTGTCCAGTGAGTGTTTCATCTTGTAATAAGTACCTTCTTCGATTTGAAACATGATCATTTAAATGCTGTCTTTGACGTGCAAAGTCTGACTGCAACACTTGTTAGGTTTAATTTTCAAATGTTTGTTTCTCTTTTTCACGTAAATGCCTCTGGACCACCTCACTAAATGCTCAGCTCTTTATTTCTATGGCAATCCCAGCATACTATGCAGGGTCATAGTGTGTAAATGTGCTGCCTGTGACAACTATCAGCAAGGTTAATACTGCGGATAACAACATCCATCATTCACTTTCATTAGCGCTGTCCTCTGACCTGCTCCACATAATGTTGTCAAATGTGTCAGGCGCCAGATTATTGGGAGGTATGATGATCAATAGATAAATAACAGGGAGTGCGTGGAGCGGCTGCAGAATAAACCTCCATCCAGCATTCTGCCGCCTGTCACAAATCTGAAAAACAAATGGACTAGCCCGAGGCAAGAGCCATCAATAATAATATAATGTGTGGACGATGATGAATTAGAGCCAGACTCCTCAATGCATCGCTGTTCTACGCACAGAAAAACTTCACTGGCTGAATGCATTGATCTCCGTATGCACATTAGTTTACTTAATCTGCATTTGAGTCGATGGGACAACACAGCGTTTCACTTCACTGAATTCAGAAAAGTTAATAATGTCCGATAATCAAAAGCTGTTTATGAAAGCACCTCTTTTTGTGGGCCATTGATTGGACTGTAATGCACTGATAACTCAGACAGTATGCACTTAGGAAATGACAAATGTATTTTATATTCAATAACATAGATTTTCCCATGCTTAACCACAGGTTGTAGTTCAAACACACATGTCCACATCCATAAAAAAGTATTAACTAATATTGTCCCTTTTTAATGTTCTCATTGAACTGATGAGATGTTGAAGGAGAACATAACACAGGAAGTGTGTCATTTCACATTGATGTTAACTGGATGTTTAATTTCTACTGCTATAATAGTTTACTCATACATAATTGTATTAAATAAAATGTATTTTGCCCAAATATTTTTTATTTTCTTACGTTTTTTTTAAAGCAATTTGATGCTAGTGGTTACGAAATATTATATAAATTAATTAATAACTCACCTTACTTTTAAGTGTGAGTCTTATAATTGTTGTTTAATTCAGAGTGTGTTTGTCTGTTGCCATATTACTCCCATCGTTTATTTAAAAAATGCATTCATATTCAAGCCTACCTATTTCCTCAGACCAAACTTAAGTCACTCTACATAAACATTGCACATTAACTGAGTAATACACACACCACTACAACAGAGAAAGCTAATATCAGAAAACAGCTCCGAGCAGCTTCACTTTAAACAGTGCTGTCACTTAAGACCCATGAGATCCTCGTGGTCCACAACTGCTACCACAAAAGAGGTGGTGTAAATGTTGCCTGCGTACTGAAAACTGCAACAAGATCACAGTGTCTTGACCTAAATGTCACAGGGCAAACCAAACAAGAAAAAAAGACCCAAACAGAAACAGAGTAACGTAGGAATAATGAAACAAATGCACTTCGCCAATGGAACTGAAAATGCCAATATGGATCACTAATTGATAGTTCAGACCCCTGTGCTAATACTCTTGTATCTATATAACCTAAAGACGACTATGTATCAGAAAACAGTATATGCACAAGTTTATCAATCTGTTTTTTACAATGTGACAGCAACACTTAATTGGCTGTTAGTTGGCTTTAAATGGTATTCTATAGGGCATTTTGCAAATGAGATCTAATAAAGCAGGTTGAAATGGATACAAGGAGTCAGTTAAACCTTGCTCCGCAGTCACCCAGAGGCGCACAGGGAAACCTGATCCTCAAAGATGTGGTGCATTAGTTCTGCTAAGCTAACCGTGAATGCTAATTGCAGGAAGGACAAACTGTAACCCCTGCCCTGTGGCCATGAACCCATTAAACAGCACAGAGGGTTTCATAGACATGGAGAGCGTACAAAGAGGCTGGGGCTGAAAAGGCCTGCAATCGGATTTCGGTTTAAACGGGGATAACAAGTTTTGCAAAGTCCCCCCTGGGATCTGCCCTCGCCTTCTTTTTCTGAGAGTGTAAAGTAGCTCTGACCGCAAATCATCGATACAATGCAACAGGTTTCCGAATGGAATATGTTGCCGCTCAGCAGGGATTGACATGAGTTCTCACAGAGCCTGACAGGTGCTCTCTTCAGTATGTGGATCAGTTAAGTTTGGGTACGTCCCACACCTGGAGGACATTTACAAAGAAGCGGTTCAATATGACACCCTATACGTTGTGGGAAAGGTGTCATCCTGATTAGGAATCATCAAGTGTTGTCTCTGTTTTGTAGGCAACATTAAACACTTAATCAGAACAACACATGGACGGCTCTATTAGTTCAACATTAAGCTTGTTTGGGGCTCAGCAGTTTATTTTTCTGGGCGAGCAAAAGTCATAAACAAGAGTTCCCTTTTCTGAGTGTTTTCACCTTTAATCTCTGTGGCTCTGGTGCCTCCTGGCCATACATTTTCAAACACGACCCCGCTCCACCGACTGCCCCCGACTACTTCTTCATACATACATCCATCAGTTTGACAAGTGGCATGAAAGCTGCTCTTTTTTTCACTTAAACATCCATTTCAGCAATTTACCTTTTGAAGTGAATGTTTACTTGCATGTCTGTCTTTCCGGAAAGGCAAGTATGGAACAGTACGTTAAGATCTAAAGTGTTTATAAGTTGAGCGTAAGCAAACAATAATTCAGCGTATATTACATTAAATTACATTATTTGCCAACCAAGAGGACACAAATGTACAACAGCAAGAAACCTGCAAATAGCTACATTAGCTTCAAATAAAAAAAGTGCTACATACATTTTCTTTTTGTATGGCCAAGCTGCAGATATATCATGCTACTGTGGCAGCTCTTTATATCTCCTTAGATGGGATCTTTCTCTATGGTCAAAATCTGTGACCTAAATGCAGCCTACCATACCGTCATTCATGCACAACATTGGTCAATTCAATCTGATTTCCTAGTCTTATCAGGCCTGATTCTAAAACACCAATGCCACACATTTCTTTGCCAAATGATTAATCTGTAGCACAAAGCCTAGGAGCCCCTAGTAACCTCCAGCCCAAAATCTGTGACCCTCCTGTCGCACCCGGAGATTTTTTGATTTACTATAGCCCCCGCTCCCAGGTGAGCGTCCCCTCCACCAGTGAGCCCTGTGCTGCCTGTGAGGAGATGGATGGCTGCGAGTGTGAAACCTAGCAGTGGGTTACATGGCCTTGAGCTTCAGCGTCTAAATAGGCTCTCTAATGTAACTACAATGCTCTGGAGGAGATGTTGTCTTGCCCTCCAAAGCTCTTTAAAAGCCTCCTCGGGGCAGGGGGAGCTCTGAGTGAGGGGATGTGGCAGGACTCAGCCACGTCCTAAAGAAAGCTCAGGTTTCCAGCTGGGATGCTCTGGAAACGGGACGCTATAGCTACAGGAACAGCAGCTTTATTTAGGACCAGTTTGATGGTTGGTTTTATAGCTTCACATTTGAAGGACAGACACGATGTTGGTAATACTTTTTTCATCCAAATCTCAGCAAGAAATGAAACAAAATACATAATAAATATTTAACTGTTCGCTTAATTGAGTTGAATTTTTAAGAGCTAGCTAACGAGACAAAGCAAGATATGCCAAAGGAGGATGTTCTGTTACATTTCAAACTGGCAACCCAAATTATTTCCTTAATAAATATCTACTAGCATATCTTCATTCACGCCCTATCAGACACTTTTCATTCGACACATTTTTTTGTAACATCATTATCACAAAGATCTGTTGAACTGTTGCCAGCTATGGAAATTATTGGAAGCATGTCCCAACTATCTTTAAAAGTTTTGCAATGAAACAGTTCATTATTGATGATGTATGCTTTTCAAAGTGACTATATAGCTGAATTATTTCTAAAGGAAGAAGAAAGCCCATTATTGATGGTGTCACCGTTTCTTGAAACAGATACAAATACATCATGTGATTTCCTCATTTCTACGCAGCTCATGAAGCTTGATATAATATTGGAAGCCGCTCGGAGAGATAAGGTGTCTTCTTGAAGGTCATCTGTGCCCTCTTGAGTGAACATAAGAGCCTCCTGTGGTCGGGTTAAATGCACATGACAGGCTGTAGGAGCACAATCACCCATTTTAATTGTCATGTAACGGTTTCATGTAGAGCCAAACTGTCTGCAACACTTCAGCGGTTGGAAACCAGAGCCTGGCCACACAACCACAGATGTGGTTAACTGGGCCTTTTACTGGAGGAAAGAAAAACAAATATCTGTGGAGACAGGCTGGGAGGAAGATAAGGAAACAGATGTATCTGCTGCAAGCTGTGAAGTTCCAGGCCTTAATAAATGGTAATGAATAAAAAGGCAGTGGTGGATGAAGAGCTCAAATATTATGTGAAAGTGGCAATAATAATAAAAGTAAAAGGTCAAATTCAGATTCATATATTTCTTTTCTGAATGATAATCGATTATAAAAGGATGCATTTATTTGTAAATAACGTTAATGTTGTAACTGGTAAAGTTGGGTCTAATTGAAATGCCCCTAAATACTGCTGGTTACATTTCATCAGCATTTTTTCTTTGTTTCTTTGCAATAATAATGTCAATTGGTTGAGTAACTAGTAACTTTAGCAATGAAAAATATGTAGTGAACTAAAAGCACATGTTGCTTACTATATATAATAGAAGAAACACAGAAAATACTTGAGTATAAGTGCTTTAAAATGGTACTCAACCAAAGTACTTTGTAAGTTCACTAAGTTACATTCCACCACTGTATGATAAGGAACTTAATTTGTGACTCTTTGCACATAAGGCTAACAAAAAATACAAATTGTTTCATATGCAACTGAGAAATTGACTGCTAAACAACCGTCCTTATGAAACATCTCTAAACAATACAGACAAGAAAAACTGTTTCAAGGACACTCGAACATCATTTTCCAATTTAGCGGAAGCCAAAGATGACAGGAAACAAGGTAATTCGCTGTAGCCCCACCAACAACCCCCCCCCCCCTCCCCCCACCATTCCCCGCCTGCTTCATGCGCAGTAATTATGTCCCAAAATGAATGCCATTTCATATTAAGCTGCAGTCATATTCGAACGTCAAAGATGGACTCATTATCGGCAATCATGGGAATTAGTTACATCATTTAACCAATCCCAACTAATCATTTCCAGGATACCGCAGAAGCAGATAGAGCCATTAGAAAAGATTGGAGCTCTTAAATAGAATAATTGACATCTATATCTTCCCTGCTGCTTTGGCTGAAGGGCTTCAGAAATTGCATTAGTTGCAATTGAAAAATCTGAACTGAGGGAAAAAGACACCACTTAGACTTTAGCAGGGCTCTGCTCAGTGTTCCCTGCTCCCATTCATATAATGCCCCGTACCGCCTTAACAAAGGTCTGCGTCGCATCCCACTGTCACCAGAGTAACAACTCGTAAAACTGCAGCTGCTAAATTCAGGGGTAATAATGAAAAAGGTGTTAGACCACGGAAACACCTAGGCCATTTTTATCTCCAATAAAATGTGTATAATGTTTGTGAGTTACCGGTAAATGTTATTTTTCCCTGTAGATTTATCAAGAAATGACTTAACACGAATATAACTTAAAGATGGCCTTATAACCCTTAATGTACCTCCTGGGGTACTAAACTGATGAAGCAGCATTACAAATAAGTTAAATCTAGAAATGAGCAGAGGTGGGAGAAGTACTCAGATCCTGTACTTGAGTAAAAGTAGAAGTACCAGAGTGTAGGAATACTCTGTGTCAAGTAAGTCCTTTAATCAAATTGTTACAAAAGCTTTTGTAAAAGTACAAAAGTATTAGCATTCAATATACTTAAAGTACCAAAAGTAATATTACACATTATGCAGATTGGTCCATTTCAGAATAATATATATGATATGTTTTGATAATAACTATTGATCATTAAAGCGTTATCAAAGCTGGTAAAGGAGCAGCTAGTTTGAATGACTTTGTATACTGCAGGGTAGATTGTGAATCTACTCCAGGTGTGAGTAAAGTATTATTTAAGTGTTGATTATATTTCACATCATTAATCCAAATCTGTAAAGTCAATAAAGATAGGAAATAATTGTATTGGAGTAAAAGTACATGATTTACCTCAGTTATATTAAAGTAGAAGTAGCTACAAATTAAAATAGTCAAGTAAAGTATCTCAAAAGTGTACTTAAGAGCAGTACTTCAGTAAATCTACTTAGTTACTTTACACCTCTGTAAATGAGCCGTATGCTCATTTCATCTTAGCGTCACCGGTGTTTCTGATGCAGCCGGGTCATCCAGTTTACTGGTTTTCTCCCAGTTTCCCCCAGTGATAAACAGGCTCTGGTCTGAGCCGCGGACCCCTGATGTCTATCAGCACAGGTCAGTGTCCGGGGGCAAGTGGAGCCCTCGGCAAGAGGAGTGGATCATCGCTTTCCCTCAACACATCATCAGGTGCCTCTTCTGCCCCGACACATTCCTGCCATTTCATAGGCTTTCTTTCAAAGGTACATGTGACAAAACATGAAGTTGGCCAGAATTGATATAAACATGTTTTATCATACGGTCAACGTTTAAAAAAAAAAAAAAATGTAATCAGTGTTACAAGATGAAATGTAACTCCATCATCCACTGCACAATAACCAAGCAGAACATGACAAAATAGGAGAATATAAAAATCAGCAAGAGACACAAAGTAGAGTTAGAACAAACAAGAAGTCAAAGAGGGAAATAAAAACTGTTCTTGGAATTGTAATAAATGACAGCGATATATATGGTCATGGTACACTGGATCTTGGTGCATCCCTATTTCGGATGAACAGTGAGAAAGTCATGTGGCTACTGTGGAACACAAGTGGGAGCATTTTTGTACCAATATTACAACAAAATCAAACCTTGGTCTTCAGAAAACATTCTTGAAAACGACAAATGTCCTCGGAGGAGCAAAACATTTGACCAACAATGTGTTACTGTTTGAGTCCAGTATATCCGACCATATAATGCATAAAAACAATCAAAGGTATTATAAAAGTTCCTGGTCAAACATTGATTTAGTTTCACAAAAGTAGTATTTAATACAGGGCTATTGTGGGGGTACAGCAGGGTTCTATATTTACAGCAGCATACACACATACACATACTGGGGGGGGGGGGGGGGAGGATTTCCAAGTTCTCATCTGTCTATCTTTCAACTGTCGGATATTGAAAAGTGGACGGACAGAGATACCGATCGGCATATTGTGCAGCTGGACGTGCCTCCTTGTAAATGCAGCTGCATACAAGATTGGGTGAGTAGCGGACTGCCACAGTGAGGACACGAGGGGTGACGGAGACTCACTTGGGTTTCGTCTCGGCGTCTGTGACTTGGCGGATGAAGATGGTGTTCTCCGGGTGGTTGATGTCTCCCCTCTCGTGCATGTAGGAGGCGGCGATGGCGAGCATGGTGCCGTCGTTGTTGAAGGCCAGCGAGGCGATGCTGGTCGGGTACCTGTGGAACTGACACAGGCGCTTCTTGTTGAACGGGTCCCAGATGTTCACAAAGCCGTCGGAGCCACCTGGAAGAAGGAGAGGCTCAAGGTCAACCTCAAAAAGATTTAGGTCGTGTTGCTGCTGAGATATGGATCTATAATAACCCTGTGTTCCTCATGTAACCTTGGCAGCTCAATGGTAAAGGTCATAGGAAAACCTGAGCTTTATAAAACACAATTTGCACACATACAAAGACAGACTAAATGTAGGAGGAAGCTCATTTTCTCATGTACTAACTAGCCGGTCTTACCTGTGGCAAAGGTGTTATGGATACTGTGAAAGGAAATGGCATTGACAGGGTAGACCTGCTCGATTCCCTCCTCCTTCAGTCTGTGGCATTTGAAGGCATACTTCTTCTTCTGAATCTCCTGGCTTGGGTCCAGGTACTCCACAGCTACACGTCCCTCGATTGAACTCAAGGCGTAGCCCTGGAGCAAAGACAGAAAATATGATGTTACAACCCAACTGCTTTTCATTAACACAGGTATCTATGACAAAGTGTTCTCATAGGAGTAAATCATCTGACAAGCTTAAACAGTATATTTTAGTACAAGTGAGTACTTTCATTCATAAAGTTGACTTTAATTAAAAATGTACCTGTTTGTTGGGGAAGGCCCTGATGCAGCGAGTCTGATACTTGAGACTGGACTCTCTCCTTTGCAGTACGTAGCCCATGTTCCTCAAATCCCACACCAGGACTCGTCTCCCGGCTGTGCCAACGATCAGCCTGTCTCCAGCCACAGACAGGGTATACACCTTTCACAAAGAAAAGAGCCAGGATGAGACAGGAAAGAAACACACCGCCAGAAATTCCCAATGCCTTACTTGACACTAGACAAACACAATGTTACAATTAGTCATAACGAACACTTTCTATAACAAAGACTAAACAAACAAAAATGTGGTTATATGTTATTATACTATACTACTGTGCATCTTTTGCTTTACCTTTTCAGGCTGGGTGAAGGTGCCAGCGTTGCAGGGCGTCCTTGGGTCCCACAGCCTAACTGATCTGTCCCAGCTGCCCGTTACCATGACGTTAACCTCTGGGCAGTATTCCACACAACGAATGGGGGCGTCATGTGTTCCAACTATTGTATCTGTTTAAGGATAATATTAAAGATCAGCAGAAATTAACACATACAGCAAATACATGACAGATGTGAAAATATGTGGAAGGTTTAGACAATACTGCCTGATTAAAACTGTTATTAGTATTTGTCAGGTTTGTTACATACCTTGGTCTGTGTTCAAATCATGAGTTTTTAATTGTGCATCTAAACCTCCACTCCAAGAATGAGTTGGGTCCTGCAAAGGAAAAGGGAATGTTATCTGTGTGTGAAGCAGACTTCTGGGGTTTAACGTGACAATAAAAAGACTGAACAAATATACAAATCTGTGACCTACATAAAAGGCACAGTCAAGAACTGGAGCTGAGTGCTGGTACTTCATCCGCATGGTGTTGCTTCCCACATCGAATAGGCGCACAGTGCCATCCCAGGAGGAAACCAGGAGGAACTGTGTTGCGCTGGGGCTGAACTTGACAGCAGAGATGCTGTCATCTGGTCCCTGGTTTAGCTTGTACTCGTTTGAGCCTGTCATCTGCAAAGATTAAACATATCAGTAAGTCTGAAATTGTAACCGAGTGACACAATAAATGCATAAAAGAGAAATGTACAGTAAATATAACAATCATTCACACCAAAAGAATACAGTTGCAAAAGCACAAGTGTATGTAGATCAATAACATCTCATACTAAAGGCTCAAATATGTCCATAGAGTTGATTAGAAACCTCTTAGTGGCTGAAATACACATGTTTTTAAATAATATACTTCAGGAAAGTAATACTATAATAGCCTGCCTGGCATTACAATCCTAAAAAAGGTATGTTGTCGTTTTATTCCCTGTATATTACTGATTTACTCTGACCAAAAACCACTTGATCCTAACTAAACCACTAACATAGCAAGAAAGTTCAGGAAATTAAACTGTAAAATGTAAGAAAACATTGAAAATACTTCCACATTCATAATGCTAGCTGAACAACCATAACATACAGGTGGGGGTTGTAAAGAGTTTGCTTTCCCAGATATCGATATCGGATGTTAACTTCAGATAGGTATTTAATTGGGTTGTATTCCTTTGTTTTCTTTCTAAACCATGTCCCTTAAAAAGGAACAACAACGTAGATGTTTTGATAGATTTACTGAAGCTAACATCACTGGAGGACAACCGCTCTCCAGCTTGTTGTTAGCCTAGCCCAGTGACAGCGCTTGAGGTTTTAGCTTGCTAGCTAGCCCTACTAAGTACTTCACTTAAAAGTAAAAGCTAAACAATATGGTTTTCTGTTGCAAGGCTGGTGCAAATATGACTTTACGTTGTGTGATCTCGATATAATGTGTTCTTGAGATCGACAACACGACTTGTACCGCTACATGTAGCAATTACACCTAGCCTTCTGCATGGCACTGGTGTCTGCTAATGCTAGCTTGACAACGGTCAAGATAACGTAGGTTAAAGCCTTGATGATGGCATTTTCAGTTTACTTACGGCTTCGGTTTGGTGTGCTCCCGATGCGAATGGTGACTTTCTTTCACCGCGGAATTATTATATCTTGGTTAACAGCAAAATATAGAATATATAACGTGGAAATGCTAAAAAGCAATATGGCTGCGTGAAGCTATATCCTTAACTAGCGGCGCCGATGCCTCAGTGGATGCTGATTGGTTGAGTCGAATGTCCAAGTTCCCGCCTGCGACATGATTGGTTCGTTTAAGCTTAATGTCTATTTCCGTTGTCTCAGCGCAGATCACATGACGCAGGACTGTTTTCTCTCTCTCCTCTTCTCCTCTCTCTGTAAGTACGAGTATCTGTGTGTTTCATTTACGATTGATACAATGCAATATCAGAAAAACAAAATAATGCATTATTAAAAACAAATTGAATCAGCCTACACCGTGATCATCTTAGCCAATTGGCCTACAAACAAGGAAAACCTAACAACGATATAAAAAAGGGATTTTTTTGTATTCAGTCGGCTGTTTCTTATTGTTAGGCCTTTCAGCAATGGTAAACATACCTATGCTGTTTTATACAATTGATTATTTCTATAGCCTTTCTTCCCATTATTTTTTAGGGGAACTTTACTCAAATAGTCCAGCCTTAGAATTACAGTACAAAACATCACAGGTATCTTCTAAACATAAGCAATAGGCTACAATTTACATTTGTGAAGATGACTTTGCTTTTTAATTGTGACAGTACTTGGATCTGACTTGGTCATTTTTTTGATTTTCACTCTTTGTTACCTGGAATTATTTCTGCAGACTATGAATTTAGTATTGCAACTCGTTGGGAAAATGTAATTGTATTTTATCTTAATATAGCGTTTCCTGTAAAATATTTGCACCATTCTTGAAAAAATACGCATCAATACATAAGGCCTATATAGAGATCTGTGTTTATACACTTTAACGTGTAACAATATTCCAGAATAATGGCTCCTCAATTATTTAACTTAAGAATTTCGCAAAATGTCTAAAATCATCAAATTATAATTGGTGGCCATAATGAATAACTGTTAGAATTATCCAATGTTAGTGTTTTATTTTAGAGAGGACGGTCATTTCTGCAGTCCCTCAATGTGCCATAAACGCCTGATCGCCTATAACATTGTGTTTTTAAAGAATCGTAAAGAAAACATCACTCTATCCTCACAAATGTTTGGAAACGAAGAACTTTAGGACACAACTTAATTGAATTATTTCTTCACATGTACATCGCTTTCATATTAAGGATAGATACGTATTTTTTGGAACGAAATCTTTACTTAAGATCATAATATACAGATTTTCAATAACAATATCAGAGAAAAACATACACCAAACAGAGGCTATTTTTGGCTCTTTGCATGGCTTTTAAATTACCGGAAAACATTGCAACATAAAAACAAATCCCCATCAACTGCAGTTTTTTTTAAGGATCACATGATTGTCTTCACTATTACAAAGAGAAAAGGGTTGCTTTTTTTTGTAAAAGTGAACTATAGCCTAGGTGACAAAGGCTGGTAGCCTAATGTGAAGCCAACATTATTGCACAATATAGGAAAATATCAAAATATTAAATTCCACATGTGTTATACAAACACGGACACAAATATCTGTAAAATTGCTATGGACAGTCAACCCTGTTTAAAACAAGTTATTTTTTTCCAAACAAAACCACTTTAGAGCATGTAACAATTTGACCAATAACAATAATATGTTTTGTAATAACATGTTTTGAATGTCCCTCCTGTTAAACCAAATGGAGCCATGGGACGCTTCAGCAGGAAAGGGCTGCCTAATAATAATAATAATAATATTAATAACAATAATAATAATAATATAACATAACATTGTCTTCGTTAAATCTACAAAATGTACAAAATGTGTATTTTTTTCCAATGAAGGTCAATCATTTAAAAACATGTGTACAGCGCATGGTGCACAGTCAGTGTTACACAGGCCTCAGCAGTGGGACGTGGTGGGAATAGTACATGTGGTGGGGGAAAGCCAGCAGTGACTGGCTGCTCGGTGAGTTTGAAGCGAGGCCCCCGGCCGATTCTGGGGCTCCGTTCTCGTGGTAAAGTATGGGAACACGCACAATCCTCTGCGCCGCCGCATGGCTCATGTTGGCCGCCTCCAGCTCCGCGGCCAGCTGCCTTTTCCACTTATTCCTCCGGTTCTGAAACCAGATTTTCACCTGCGTCTCTGTCAGGTGCAGGGACGCAGCCAGGCCGGCCCTCTCCGAGCTGCTCAGGTAGCGCTTGATGTCGAAGGTGGACTCCAGCTGGAAGACCTGACTCCTGGAAAACACCGTGCGCGTCTTCTTCTTTCGACAGTGTTTTTTATCGGAGTCCAGCTCGTCCGTTTTCCTCCTCCAGTCGTCTTCCTGGTCTATTTCTTTCTTTGGCTCTTCAGAGTCACTTTCATCCAGCGCGATATCTTCGTCGGCGCTTTCCTCTTTGGCATCTTGGTCTATTTTTTGGAGATCCGGGGATCGCCTGCAGTCCGGTGCCGGCGAAACTTCTCTCAGGCTGGCCTTCTCAGACCCTAGAGGAAGGAACACAAAGGTATTTAAATGTCTTTACACTTAAACATATCCTGAAAGGCAAAACATGTTTCAAAATGAATTATAGACATTTATTATTGGCCTATTGGGGAAATAAACTATGGGAACTTTGGTTGACAAATTCACATTAAGGGATACAGCCTATACTTCCTTATATTGCATGTGGCTATTTTAAATCATACTATAATATGGCATCCCTTCCTGATATGACGTAATGGGCCTTTTGCTCTAAAATAAATCCAAATTCAGATTTTTCTAAAACATTACATTTCTCTCATCAACAAAGTTAATAGTATTTACCTCCAGTCCTGAGATGAGTCCCGAGTGTGTATGGGTACCACCAGGTAGACGCTCTCTCCAAATACTGCGCTGATAGTCCAATTCTCTGTGTGGGCAACTCAAACCGAGGGAAGGACAAGTCCCCGAGCCGAGAGAAGAAGTTGCCTTCAAAGACTCCTCTGGACGAGCCGAGGAAGCTTTTGGGCTTCGCTGGTTTGTCTTCGATGTTCAGCAGGTTCTTTATGGAGAACGGAGAGTCTTTTGCAGGTTGGCGAGTCTCTTGCGCATCAGAGTCTGCCATCACAGTTTACTGTCCGATGTGGATCACCATCAAAACTTATCTAGGAAAAGAAACGCTTGAAAAAAATGATCTTGTTTTATGTTAAAACTATGCGAGAGAGAAAGAGAGAGAGAGAGAGAGAGAGAGAGAGAGAGAGAGAGAGAGAGAGAGGTGGGAAATCAGCTGATCTGAATGAGAGCTCAGAGATCACTGCGTCAAACTCGCACTGGATTGCAATGATGAAATGTAAAATGCCATCCGACTTAAAACGCGCTCGGTCTCTGCTATTGGGCAGGTACAATAGCGAATGGGATGAATCCGCGAGGGGCTGTGACGAGAATGGACTCCAAAGAAAAAAGGGCCGCGCAAGCGTTTTGGCTTCGAGCTCAACAGTACGCAGCCACTTATCATCCAATTAGAATAAAGAGGAGAACGTCTCGGGGGTTTTGGGGCGTGCACGTGCCACAATCACCTGTTAGTAAATTGAATAAATGGTGAAGGGACTATCACACCTCAACGTGGAGCTGTACACAGTTTGGATTTGGCACAAATATTACGCACATTACGCACAGTTTACGCATTAATGCAAGCCACACAAAAAATGACTTCGACTTAAAAAAGGACATCATATGAATTTCGTTTAGCAAGATATATACATGTAATTATAGAAGATGATTCATGATTGTTTGTAGAATTGTGACATGCTGAAGATCAATGTCATTCATCTGTTATTTGAAACTGATTCGTTCCACCTGTTTGTAACCGGAAAGCAATATACCTGCATTTGTACTGCACCAGATCTCATTGACTTCAATGTAATTATATTTAGTCAGGAAGTGCTACAGGCAGACATCAAATTGAATGCTTACCATTGTGACAAAGGCTTTTCAAATCTGCTTTGTACAAAAGCTTGCAAACCCACAGAGGCAGCAGCAGGTGATGCAATGCATGATGAGGATAAACAAGTGTAATAATGGTCTGAATGTAGCAACATATATTGTATATGTGTAATTAGACCTGATTACATTTGGTCAGATTAGATGATATAACAGAAGATAAAGACACCAATTTAGCTTAAAATGTTCAGCTTTCAAACTGTTTTTCTATGAACAATGCATGTTTTAGACTTCACCAGGCAAGAGGGATTTTAAATGCTGGATTTTTCAACCTTTTCTGACCTCTGGATTGTACTTTAAATGTATTCGGCTTAAAAAACCCTGAAGCAAACACACACAAAAAGTCTGCAAGCACCTGTCTTTGGATATAGATACTTTGTTTATCATTAAGTTAACATTCTGCTCAGACTTATTTGTATAGAACGGCAAAATAAAAATAAGTGAAGATACAAAATTCAAACGAAATACATTTAAGATTCACTATTTAAACCAAACTTGAAGCAGATGCAGAGCACTAATCATAACAATTGAATTTGCTCAACCTACAAACATGCAGCCTGTCCTTTTAGCTCAGGGAGCGCTCTCCAGCTCTGAAGGACAACACTGTGTTTTGTGAAAAGCTACTTGAATCCCTGCATAATTAGAGGTCTCATAGCTGTGTTAAAGATGGGGGCGGAGAAAGAGGCTAGTTGAGCCGCGTTTGGCGATGCAGAGACAAAAGCAGATAGCTGTGTTTTCATCAGATTATGTTCATTAAGCAGGGGCTTGCACAATAGACAGAACAAGTCAGAGTGGATCAGTGGGGGAAACAAGGTCCACTCAATCAATGATTCCAAAAGAACCATGTGTTTCAATTGAGTCATTTTAGTACAATGTTTGGGCAAAACATCTAGTCTGGTTAGTGACATTTTATCCCAAGTCATTTTGAACCTGTCATTACATCTAATTACATCACACATAAAACACTATCAGTGATGACCCATGCCTAAATTATACCTTCATTTCAAATAAAATATCAAATAACTGCTGTTTGATCAGGCATCTCAGTATCAACAATAAATCAGTAAATAAAATGTTATGGTCCCAATACTAAATAGAATACTGTTTGATAATATTTTTGTTTTTTGTGTAAGTGGAATAAAAATCAAAATAAGAGAAAAATAACAAAAATGTTAAACTACTCTTAGAGAATACGTAAAACAGGTCAATGTCTTCATTAATTTTTAACTTGCTTTCTTCTTTTTTTGGGAGCACCAGTGAAAGAGAGAGCTTTGTTATTCCGTTAAAATACATTTTAATAAATGACAATATTTTGGATGTTGAATTGTAACCGTTTATAACTCTTAACCAAATGGGGATCTGAACATCTACATATTTTAGCAACTCTATCACTGCAGCGGGTATTAATCTGACAGTTATTATCCTAATCAATACATATTAGGTACTGCCAGTGATTAATGGATTCCTCATAAGATCTTTTTTTTAATAAGGGGTCATCATGGGTAATGGCTATTACAGGTCTGTTAACATAGACACAGCTTGTCTGTGTTGTGTAAAACAATAAACCTCATTTTACACGGCACATGCAGGCAGTGGAAATGTAATCAGCTGACAAATGATCAGTGAGTCAATTATACAAGGCAGGCTCTTTTCATCTGAAGCACCAGCATAATTAAATTGATATAAAATATCATTAGAGGTGACAGGCTGTTAAATGATGCGGTAATTGACTGTTCTCAGAGAGAAGCCGTCTCAACTCAGAGTGCTGCTGTCCCTCTGGAGAATGCTGCCATCTAGTGACAGAACTATGTATTCATCATAGACTGTATATATAAATTCATCTGCCTCAGTCACACCAGAGAAAGAGGGTTGATTCAGTATAATTCACATTTATTGATATTGCCAAAGTTATTGATAATCGCTCTGTACAGACAATTTCATGATGTAAATGATCTACTAGTTTTACATAACGAGGAACTGTACAGTATTTCTGGAGCATATAAGTGATTGAGAAACAGTTCACCTATTTGAGAGTATCCTGGGAAGACAGACTTTCTAAGTTATTCAGCTCAGTCACAGCCGACCCTCTGAAGGCACTGAAACATTCAAAGAAAATCAAAATCTTTAAAAATGGTCATATTGAAACATATGAATCAGTTATTCTATTCCGACATGATTCATCACCATATCTCAATAAACAGAAGAAGAATATGGACAAGAGGGGGAGGGGTAAAGCTGCAACGATTAGTCAATTAACAGAAAACAAAAGCCAACTATTAGAAAATCAATTAAAGGAAATATTTATGTAAAAATTAGATTTCCTGCTTTTATCAGTTTTATATCATATTTAACTGAATATATTTTGTTTTTGGACTGAAACACCAAGACATTTAAAGACATCAACTTGGACTTAAAGAAATTTGGATGTACTTGTTTCACTATTTTCTGACATTTTATAGACCAAGCGACTAAGCGATTAAGTTAGAAAATAATCGGCAGTTTATTTGATAACAAAGATAACCGTTAGTGGCAGCTCTATCGATATGACATTTTGTATTCCTAGACTTTTGTAAAAGTTTGACAGAAAGAAAATAGAGTAAAATATTATTGCACCAGAGCAACTTTAACCCTAAAGCTGGAGAAATGGAACCAAAACATCAGTAACATCATTAGTGCAAACTACTTAACAAAAGCAAACATATAGAACTGCAACAAAACTCTAGAGAAATTCTAGAAGATCTACAGCAAGGCATCGCCCAGAGTCATTTGAGGAGAAGGTAATAGAGTGTAACACAGCGGAGTGCAATCCCTCGGGCTCCGATGGATGTGTTCAGTGATCATACTCCTTATCAATGAACTTGGCCATAGTGGATAGCTGGATATTTGTTGTGCCCTCATAAATGGTACCTGCACATGGAGGGGAAACAAAGCATTAGGTTGAATTCCAGCAGTACAAAACAAGGTCAATTTTGTCTAATTCCTCTGCAGAAAACATGAACCTGCAGCTTTCCCCATCAGGACACAAAGGGGCTCATTATGCAGCTCAGTCTGTCGGAGCTCCAGCTGGATAACTGGGGAGCCAAAAGGCTGGTGTTGACAGGAAAAGTGACATGTTGCCCTGGCAGGTTCCCTGGCTGTGTGTTGGTATAATGGCACTGTGAGGGGTCAGACTGGGGGAATTCCTGCAGAGTCCGATTACAGCCACTAGCATCAGCCTTTCCCTCCACCCCACTCTGGTCCAATCACAAACAGCTACACCTGGCCTTCCCCCAGCACCTTCAGGAGCTATGTACTTTTCTATATTGCGGCTTAAAGTGCACCTATCATGCTATTTTTAGGCATATATTATGGGTCTCAGATATATACAAATATATAAAAACATGTCTATGATGTGTTTTTCTCAAAATATAAACAGATCATGCATTTTAGACATCCCTCATATCCCTCTATTCCAGCCCTGTTTAGAGAAACGCGGATTTTGGGTCGTTAGCTGATCAGAATTCTACCGGAGAAAAAGTTCAATTCTGCTGTGATAAAAACGCCATCCTGTTCTAAACCACATAAAGGATTATTTCTGTAACAGTATGGAGCTCAATTTGAGTTCCTTTTTTTATTTCCTGCTTTTTAAAACACATTTGCTCTCCAGTATAGGTTAGCTCTGAGTGTTAGCGATGCTTGCTAATGTAAAAAAATACCATATTACGTCCAAAACACGTCAGGCATTGTTTCTGATAGCAACTCTCTGTGGGTCCACCATCCGAAATTACGTAATATCGGCAGCAAATCTGTATCCCTCCTTGTACCCCCGTTTTTAAAAGATGTGGGTACGGAGGAAAAGAGAAAGGGTTTTATTTTCTGACGCTGCGTGAGTTCCCCGACACACCGGGGACACATATTTATGTATAAAAGACATCAAAAAGTGCATTTTGTATGATAGGTCCCCTTTAAGTCACAGTTATCTAAAAGCAGCTCTCATTAAAAAATGTAAAACAAACGTCAATATTTGTTGAGTCATGCTCACCAATTTTACAGTCTCTGTAGTATTTCTCTATGGGGTAGTCCTTGGTGAAGCCTACTCCTCCCATCCATTCGATGCATTTAGATGTTGTCAGGCTTGCAACCTGAGGAAAACAACAAATATTATGACTGATAAAGACAGGAAGAAGTTTCGTGGTGACTGAAATTATATTTTTGCAGGAGTTTCTTTGCCAAGAAAGCAGTACATAGAATAGATATTAAAAAAAACATGCAACTTTTAATTAATGAAACTATAATGAGAGGAATCAAGGTTCAGCAACACATATTGTAATGGATCGGAAAAATTGATATAACAGCAAAGTATTATAACAAGGGGGGGGGAAATCCTTAGAAAAACATAAAATGGATTTAAAAATAAAAATAAAACAGATAACACTGATGACACCAATATTTTCTAGAAATACATTTAAACACGTCCAAAACCCTCAGTGACACCATCATTGTGTTGAGGTGCGGTCACTGGATCAGGTCGTCACCTCTGCAGTGAAGTATTTGGCCATGCAGGCCTCCTTGATGAAAGGTCTCCCGGCTTCCTTCAGACGAGCAGCGTTGTACGTCAGCAGCCGACCGGCTTCAATCTGTGTCGCTACGTGGGCTATTTGGTGCTGCAAGCCCTGCAAAACAAAGAGAACCAGAACAACATTAGAACCCATGACCAAATGTGGATGAATACAAACATGTTGTGTGAAGAGGGA
Source organism: Trematomus bernacchii (assembly GCF_902827165.1). NCBI lineage: Eukaryota > Metazoa > Chordata > Actinopteri > Perciformes > Nototheniidae > Trematomus > Trematomus bernacchii. Next base: position 9,032,661 of record NW_022988050.1, on the reverse strand, counting down.
AGACTATTGTGAACCTGGAAGTCAAAAATGCGTTGTCCGAACTGCTTTCTCTGTCGGGTGTACGGAATAGTGTTGTCGAAGCAACCCTGTGCCAGACCAATCATCTGAAACACAGACACAAAATTAACACTCATTGGACACTTGTAATCTTGAATGGAACACATTGAGCCTGTTTTAATTCGATTACTTAAATTAAAAAGGTTTACCTGAGCGGCAATTCCAATCCTGCCCTCATTCAACATTCCAATAGCGTACTTGTATCCATGACCAATCTGTCCCAAAATGTTCTTCTCTGGTACCTGCAACAAAAAAGCAAGGACTTAGTAAAACTCACAGTGTGCATATCTTAATGGAGCAGTAAAAGGTGTTCTGTGGTACCTTGACATTGTCAAAGTTGAGCGGGCAGGTGGAGGATGAACGCAGGCCGAGCTTGTTCTCCTTCTTGCCAATCTCAAGCCCCTCTGTGTCCCGGTCCACGATGAAGCAGGTGATTCCTTTGTATCCCTGTCAAACCAAAAGGGAGTTTTTTCTTCACATTTTGTTGATCATAGCGGCACCATCTCTTTTAGTTAGAGAGGTCTCAGTTTAAATGTGACAATTTCAGTATGATTTGGCTAGTTTGTATTACATGTTAACAATCGCTATCAAGAGCTAAAATGCATTTAAGATATGAGGGAAAATCTGATTTCTTTGCGACGTGAGATGATGAAATAAGGTATATTTAAATTAAGACTTTCCTAGAGAAATACTATCAAATGTTTTATGCTGAAAAAATCGAACAAGAATAAAAAGATGTGTAGTTACTCACAGCAGAGGGGTCTACATTGGCCATGACCAGGAAGACACCGGCATGCTCTGCATTGCTGATCCACATCTTGGAACCATTGATGATGTAATAGTCCTTGTGTTTTTCAGCACGTGTCTTCAGAGAGAAGGCATCACTCCCCGACTCTGCTTCAGAGAGGCAGAAGCTTCCAATCTGTGTGACATGAAACAGGCAGCATAATGAAATTCAGAGAAGCTTAGTGTTATATGCCATACACTGAGAGCCAGTATGTCACAGTCCTCACCATGTCAGTGGACAGTCGGCTGAGGTAATGCTCTTTCTGAGCTGCTGTACCCAGGTTGCTAAACAGTGTGTTGATCAGTGTGTTCTGGATGTCACAGAGCACCGCCACAGAGGGGTCCACCTTCGCCAGCTCCTCGATGACCAGAATGGAAGAGAAGAAGGTGGAGCCAGTGCCGTTGTACTCTGGGTCAATCTCAATGCCCATGAGCTGTAAAAGTAAATTCAACATCAGAGTCAGTGGATAGAAAGAAAACACTGGATTATGCATAATGTGTGTTAATTCACAATTTAACAAATTACATACACCCTGTTCAAAGAGAGACGTCAGCACTTCCTGGTCCATTGCAGAGTTTTCATCCATCTTTGACACAAACGGAGCAATGCGTTCTTGTGCATATTTTTTAACTGTTGAAGAACAAAACACATGTAAAGAATTTCTGTCTCCAGCTGTCAGCATCAGCAGATCCTGTGTCCAGCAGATGTCCAGCTCACCTGCTTCCCTCATCATGCTCTCCTCCTCTGAAAAGGTTTGAAGGGGAGGAAAGGAGACAACCCCCTGGTCTGTGGATGTTTCTGTGGCAGGATGGGTAGACCTGCTCCTCCATCCAGCCTGACATGCACCCCATGGTCGACAGATCTGTCTGCACGACTGAAACCAGGACAGACAACAGTGTTTTAAATGTATATATGTGTACTGAAATTAATGCAAGCTTTGAACAAGAGTGCAACACAGCCATGTCGGCCATTATTCACCAAGAATATGAAGTTGATGAATTATTTCAGTGATACTCGTCTGTGTTTCATGATAGCATTAGCAGTATGCTAACAACATCAACATCGTCATAAGAGCCAGTCGGGTTATGTGACGTAGTTCAAGGATAAGGGATTCATACAGAGGAAAGCATTTTAAAAATCAGTGCCGAAACAAGACAAATGTTATTAACTGGGACAATAGTATTCAGTCTCACCTTTGAGAAAATCCTGACCAGTGGTGCAGCCATGACTTCTTACGAAATTATGTGATGCTGCTTTCAAGTGCCTCATATGACAATCGGACACTCAAATGATATGTTTTATGCGTGGTTGCTAAAACTGTTAAGTAAGTACAGCACAATCAACCAATCATGATGCCCTTTAATAGGTTTAAACAAAAAAATATGGGAGTGCTTTACTGTGTGTGAAAGAAAGGCATGCTAATTTTGAATATATGATTTGTTTTACTGAATTAAAGACCGTGTCATAGCTACAGTGATTACATGAATGGGATGAAATCCGGCTTCGTGGCAACCCGGATAAAACAAAACATTCTAAAAGGTATTTGAGAAGTGTATCACAGACAGTTTTTTATAATATTATCGTCTTTTGTAAAGGTCAATATGTAAACATTTTTTTTACCTACAGTACACGAAGGCAGCAGATGCGTTTCCGGGGACACGGAACACTGACGTATCAGCAAAAACGGAAGCTTTCACCTGTTAACAATCCAGGGCCCACTTTTCCCCTTTGTTTCTGCTGAGCGACAATGTTACTTTGACGCTGAAAGGTTGGATAAGAGCTGCGTGACGGATAGCGTTAGATAATCGTTTTTAATAATTATGAAAAGTACGATAAAGTGTCGAGCTAGCTCAGCTGGGCAATGTTAGCATTGTTGTTGCTATGAGCTAACAATCAACATACGCTGCTAACGTCCTTTCACTTACCTACTGAAGGATATCAGCAGTACAAGTTGCTGAGCTTTACACCATTCCTCTGGGGTAATTCCAGGTTCAACACAGAAGGAGGATGGAAGAGATAAAAACCGAGCCTGTGGATTTTGTTAAGGAATTTCAAGAATACCTGACACAACAAACTCAGCATGTCAACATGATCTCAGGCTCTGTTTGTGGTGAAAAGGAGTCAGGGCAGCCCTTTCAAGCCGGTAGGACTTGAGTACAATTCATTATAAACAGATATCTTTGTTAAAGGTAAAATACTAAAGTAATTGTGTGTCTGGTTTTAGTTGCCCCCAGGAGTGAGCAGAACGGTCTGGATCCTCCCTCGGTGGAGGTGAGCCTACCTGTCGAGGATGGGCCAGAAGTTCAGATAGACGGCCTAGAAAGGACCATCGATGGGAAATACAAGTGTAGCTACTGCAGCTATGCAAACAAAGGCATGGCTCGTTTAATAGAGCACACCCGCATCCACACAGGTCAGTGTTAACATTGCATTCATTCATAAGGGCAACACCATGTCTAAACATCTATCTGCATCACAGATCATTCATGGTGAACACCCTTTTTAGTGAAAAGAACAATGCTGTATAAGGTATGATTGAATCATTAGGTCCCCTGCATAAGTAAAGGATGGAAAATACATTTTAAAACAGCAACATTGTGTGAGTCTGTTCAAGATTTAAAAGCTTTTATTGTCATATGCACATAAGCTACAGTGTAGAAATGGCAATGAAATTCTTCTGACATTACATTTTGTTTTAATAGGCTCTGCTCTTTACTTCCGACAGATTTTGTATTAGTCACTTGTGAGAATATTCACACTTACCCTGTTAACGAAACTTCACCACGATCATCTAACTATTCATTTTTAATGTTTGCATTGACCTCAAATCCTAAATCTTCCCATCACTAATCATCAAGTCCTTTACTGTTCAATCCCTTGTGCTGAACACATAAAACATTGTACTTAGAACCTCATAACTGTTGACTCTTTCACAATAAAGTTTGTTTGATTATAACCATATTATTTTTGCTCTTAATTTCTTCCCTAGGAGAAAAGCCTCATCGCTGCCAGCTGTGCCCGTTTGCTTCAGCGTACGAGCGCCACTTGGAAGCCCACATGCGCTCGCACACAGGAGAGAAGCCGTACAAATGTGACCTCTGCGCCTTCTGCTGTAGCGACCGCAGCAACCTGTCTCACCACCGCCGCCGCCGCCACAAGCTCCTCCCAACGAGGGCCGTCCGCTCTCCGTTCACCAATAAGAGAATGCTGACCTCCCTGCAGAAAAGGACCGGCTCACCGGGCTTCACCAGGCGACTACTCATCAACTTAAACTCTCACTCCATGGCGATGCCAAAATCAGATTATCTGAATAACTTTTCTCACAAAATCCATCACAATTTGAACAGCAGTGAGAACTTGGATGAGAATGACCGTCACAACAGAGGTGCTAATGGTTTCACTTTTACTAACCCACTGGACCAGTTGTCTACACTTGCCGGCCAGTTAGCAGACCTCCATCCTCGTGCATCCCCAGACAGAGAGTCCTTTAAAGACGAGAAGCCCATCATCATTCACCAGATCTCTAGTGAACCTATAGCGATGTGTTCAAATCAAGTGCAGACTTCACCTCCTAAAAATGAATCTCCCACCTCAGGCTGCAGGAGTTACAGTCCTGTTCCCGGCCTGGGCTTTGACAACAGCATGAACACTCTTACTGCGAGTGTTAGCAGCCAGCCGAGCTCACCCCCCCCTGCCCTGACCACATCCGAGCAACTGCTGTTAAATAAATGCGAGCACTGTGATATTCACTTTCAGGATTATATCCTCTACACCATTCACATGGGCTGCCATGGCTACGAGCACCCATTCCAGTGTAACATCTGTGGGCACATGTGCACTGACAAATACAACTTTTCATGCCATTTTGCCCGTGGACAACATAAAAAGTGATTCCTAGCATTAGTTAATAAAGGAGTCTTGAATCCTTATGTATTGTATTGCATCAAGGTGACTGATTTATATTTTCAATTTGTTTTCTTATGTAGAGTTTTACAATTCCCTTTTTGTTTTATACTAACTTTATTGTTGCCTTACTGCAGTTCTACATGGCTTTAAGCTTTTCATATTAGTTTTGAATTAATACATACAACGGGTAAACATACCAACAGTAACATCTTGCAACAGTTTTACAGTAAAACACATATTGAAGCTCACTAAATTGTCTTTTCAACTCATCCTACAATCAGTATTACATTGCATTACATTACATTGCATGTTACTTGTTAGACGCTTTTATCCAAAGCGACTTACATACTCAATACTGTGGGCAATCCCCACAGGAGCAATTTGTGGTGAAGTGTGTTGCCCAGGGACACAACGACATGCTGACTGCAGTGAACCTGTGACCCCCTGATCCGAACACCAACGCACAACCCACTGCACCACACGCCTCCCAGTATAAGTAAGGGCATTGTGACCACTGTCCTTCTGTGCCATTGCAGCTGCTTGTGTTTGATAGATTATGTTGTCTCATTACTCTGCAGTGAATTACCTTACACAGAGGCAGTTATATATGAGACATTTTTTATGAAATACCAAGTGTTTAACATAAAAAATTACGAGCTTCGCCACAGTTTGCCATTCATCAAGGTGCTTTTTTATCTAATTAGTAATTATACACCAAGGTTTTCACCTCAGTTGAACTGGCTAGATATATTCTACTGAAAGAAACTGAACTGAACAAATCATTGTCAAATTTTCTTTTCAAATCACACGTTTGTTTCTGCTTCCTGTTCTGATATTTACACCTCATTTAACAGACTGCAGAAAGTGTCAGCCATATCAGGAAGATAGATTTCAATATCCTTTTCTTTTTTTTGTTACTAATTTATTCCCATAAAACAATTTTATATTTATCTTTTTTATTTAGTTTTTTCTAACACATTTTTAGGACAAATCTAATTTCACTGTAGCTGCTGTGTATAGTAGATGTTAAGACACTGTTGAGGTCTCTGACTCCAAGATATAATGGGACGTCATAATAATTTATATTTTAATGAACAGCTTTTTAATTGTGTGAATCATGGTCTAAAGTTAAGACAGGGTTTGTGATTATCTTTGTATGAAGAGAAAGTAAACATCTGATATCAATGGGTTTTTATCTCTTTAGTCATAAGTATAGCTGTTTACTGACCCCATATTCCAGTGATGTGTAAATTGGTTTTGAAGGGAGATTAATAAAAATATATATATATAACTTGCTCTGAAAATGCATACATTTTCTTTGTTTGACTTAGTACCACAATCACCAGCAAAAGTACATTTAATGAACATGAAATAATTACAGTGTCTTGCATTTACTTGTGTGTTTGAAGCGATTAAATCTGCCTTTGTGAAAATTCAAACAAGTTCAAATCATTTATTTTCATTTATGATTCTCAACAGGATTTCCTTTTTCTCGTGATCAAAAACATCCACTGCTCTTTCCACCACACGTTCCACATCAATGTCCTCTTCTTGGGTGAAAGACGCTTCCTCTAGAAACTGTCTCCGCAGGTTGTGAAGAAACGTTGCTTTAGACTCGTTCAGCTGAGCAGCCAAAGACCTCATGTGCTCAGGGGCGACTTGATTCTCTGGAATTAAGGGGACACAATTATCAAAACAATTTGTGTTAGAGCCAGTATTTTGTTTTTATAAGAAAGGCCACCTAATCATGACGTCTGTAGTCAACCAGAGTATAAAAGACTACAATTCCCAAGGCGCCTGCTCTAAAGTGACAGTGATGGGCAGAAAGACGCCTTCGAGGCACAGTTTTTAACCGTTCAATTACCCTTTAAGTTATCAAGTTATATAAGCCTTAACAAAGAAAGAAAGCAAAAAACAATACCTAAGTTGTTTGTTATTTTATTTGAGTTTTGCCTCTTTGTTTTGACTATTGTAAAGGCCTCTTTTCTTTGTTACATGTGTAAAAGTTTGTTATTTTATTTTGAGCAAACCCATTGCATAATATCATCCAAACCATCGGAGGCCAAGCAACTCAACAACTGTAAGTAACACAAATATAAAGGAAAGACAAACGAGTCAGAAATGTCTGTTTAAGGCGTCTAGTGGCTTGATAGAAAACAAGGAAGGAAGCCACGACAATTTGCTCCAATTGACAGGCTCACACACAACTGACCTCTGGCAGTCCTCATGGCTTCAGATATACGGCGTCGACAGGCCTGGTCAGTCTGATGGACAACACTAGAGGCACACTTCAGGCGGTCTGCCTCCTGCACAGCATGAGACCACAAAAAGAGCTGAACTCTTAAGGCGAATATACTGACAGATGATTATGATTTTAACATTATTCTCATTTCTTTGTCAAACTTTATGATAATAATAATAATAATAATAATAAATGGAATTTATAAAGCGCCTTTCACGGGACTCAAGGTCGCTGTACATGGTGGACAGACAAAACAAAACGGACAATGAGGAGCGAACAAAACAAGAATAAAATAAAGTAAAGGAAGCCAGGGGACCAGGAAAGGACTAGGGTCCGAAGGCCATGGTGAACAGGTGCATTTTTAGTGAGGATTTGAAGATGTCCAGTGAGGCAGCGTTCCGGATCTCAGGAGGAAGTGCATTCCAGAGGGTGGGGGCCGCAACACTGAACGCCCTGTCACCCACAGTACGAAGGCGAGAGCGGGGGATGGAGAGCAGGCCCGTGTCTGAGGACCGCAGACTCCGAGAGGGGGTGTAGGGATGTAGGAGGTCTGTTAAGTACTGGGGGGCGAGGGTATGGAGGGACTTGTACGTGGGGAGGAGTGTTTGATAGTGAATCCGGGACTTGACCGGCAGCCAGTGGAGGTGGATGAGGGTGGGGGTGATATGTTGCCATGGCTTAGTGCGGGTGAGAAGCCTGGCGGCAGAGTTCTGGACATATTGGAGCCTGGCCAGGGTTTTGCTGGGAACCCCGGACAGGACTCCATTGCAGTAGTCCAGACGGGATGTGATGAAGGCGTGTATGAGTGTTTCTGCCACAGAGTCAGAGAGTGAGGGGCGGAGTCTGGCAATGTTTTTGAGATGGTAGAAGGCGGATTTGGTCATGGATTTGATATGCGCCTGGAAAGAGAGGGTGGAGTCCAGGATGACTCCCAGGTTGCGGACTTCAGTGGACGGGGAGATGGAGCAGCCGTCAATGATCATGGTAGGAGAGAAAACGTTTTCTTAAGTCTGTAGATTATGATCTGTAGACCGGGGCATCTCTGAAGCATGAAACAACTTAATTTAAAAGGTTTCTTGCATTTAACAAATAAAGTCCTGCTTTTTGAAACTTGCAACTACTGGCTATTCTGCACCATTTTGATTAATTGTTCAGCCCTTACTGCAACACAAACGCATGTAAAGTGGCATAATTTGCTTTCATTATTACGATGACGTACCTTTTGTTCTGTGTTGTCTTCAGCCGGGCTCAGTGGGTTGCTCAGGGCCGAGGAGATCAACTCCATCACCCTCTGCCTGAGTACAAGCCAGACAGAGAAAGAAATGGCAACAAATTCATACTTATTTATGTTTTTGAAATACAGTAATTGGTGGTAATAACTCTGCCGTCTTACATGTCACATTCGGACAAATCGTCTGTGGTGTTGAGTGAAATGCTGTTAGTCTCCCATGAGTTCTTCTGTGGATTTGGAGACTCCAGGCGCTTCACCATGTCCAATATCACTTCAGTGGGAATGGGTTTAGACCTGCTCTGGTTTCTGCTGATGCAGGACTCCAGATCACACTGCAGATACACCTGGCAGAAACCCAGCGAATCTAAAAAAAAAACAGTCAAATTAGTTTGAATTAGTTGGAAATGGCCTAAATCTTGCAAAACTACCAGTATTGCCCTTTATAACAGTTCATTTAGCTGTCTATGCTGTAGACAGAGAGTGCCTACACTTTCTTGCAAGTTGGTACACTTCATATCTCATGCTTGGATAGTAGAAGTTGTCATCCAGTAGAAAGAGGAGTGGTGCCCGTTCAGCCTGTGAGCGGTCCTCAGCTCCAGGCTGCAGCAGAGGGAGGATGCATTGATCCCATGCTGCCCTGTTGATCTGACAGCTGCTCGGAAGCTCTGCCAAAACTCCAGGTTTCTCCAAGAACTGCTCGATGCACTGCAAAACTGCCTGTCTGTGTAACTTCCATTGAGTGTGCTAAAGAGAGGGAAAGAGTCAATCAATGACATATTTTTAATGCATGCTGGAAATATGAAATTGTATTGTAATGGCACAATACATTATGGACAAAACTAAAACCCAAAGGATGAAAATACCTATCATACTTTTCAGTGACTACATTAGTAAGCGTTTGGTCGATACAATGTCAGAGCCTGAGTTGTCAAACAATCCGAAACCCAAAGTTCCTGTTGAATGTAAAACAAACCAGCACAATGTTGCCTTTTTTCCTCTTTTTCTGTATAATCTATTATCGTACCCTTGAAATCGTTAATAAACTTTGAATGTCGCTGCAATAGTATTCTTGTAATACAAGAATACTGAGATACTACTCTACTAGTTTTGGAAACAGTGTCATTACATGGCACTTTACATGGTTTGTTTGGGGGTTATATGAGATGAGACCAATGAAGCTTATCCATCTTTATTACTTCTTGCAGTTTGACACCGTCTTCCTCCCCTCTGGTCTGAAACGCCTGCTCGGGGATCAGGTCGTCATACGGCACAACGCTGGCTCTCCAGCCGCGCTGTGCAGCGGAGCGGAGGACTCTGCCGGCCAGAGAGGACTTCCCGGCAGCAGGGAGCCCGCAGAGGACACACAGGCAGGCCGGAGTCCGGGACAAACCTCCGGTTTCCTCCGCTGCCATGAGCTACCAGACTGCCGCCTTAAAGTTCATCTTTTTACATGTTGTGGCTATGGGTGGTTGCAGTTGACAGCCAACTTCCGCATCCTTCGACCTCAAAACACTAGTAAACATGTGACTTCCGGCCGAAATCCTTTCAAGATAAAAGGCAAAGGGAGAAAGTTCGACTTAATTGAGGTTATATGTTAAATTAGTCTAATTTACAGGTGTACTAGATGGAAAGTATGGTCATGTGATTGAAATAAATATGTGCATATAATGGGAAATAAGGTAATTTACATTTTGTAGAAAAAAAACCCTCTATGCTTCTTAAACAAAATGTTTGCTTTTTCTCGTCTTGAAATATATATTTTTCACCTTTTAAAAAGCCTTCAAATGAAACAACACAAGAAGGAAAGTCCCTTTGACTGTGCTTCTAACAACTCATGTACATACTGAGGCTATGGTGAGGGGTTAAAGGTAGGTTGACAATAGGCTTGTTTGAGACAAGCGAGACCTGCGCAGACCTGCGCAATTGCGATCAACGTCTTGCTCGTGCGTTGCATGATGGTTAGTCATTTTGTCCGACTTGCTCTGGAGGCTCGCCTACATGAGACGTTGAAATCTCGCGGGACAAAGACGCCCGCAGACTTGAGAGCGAGGCGCGGCGAGGCGGCGCAGTTTCTCTCCACGGGCTGCGGAAGCGAAATGCTTGATGGGAAACGACTTGCTGGTATCTCGAGCTGAGCGCTCATTGGTGGGTTTTACCCAAGCGGCAAACTCTGGGGAAGAGCCGGGACGCCAATGCGGAAGTGCCACAAACTGCAGTTCATATATTGGCCGATAGGCGCTGACTGCAGAAAGGAGCAATTTCCATAGAGCCCCATGTTAAAATGCCCAATTTCACAGCCTAAAAAAACATGTTTCTACCTATGGATCCAATAAATATTATTATGAATATAGTTAGATTCCACCTTCATGATTATGGATCTGTGAGTGAATTGTTTTCTAACACGACCCTTTTATTTATATTAGGTCTTAAAGTTTTTGCATAAATTATGGCGTGGTCACATTGAGTGACAGCTCTGTCAGGTGACTGCTGCTGTTAGCTTTTTGTCTCTCTGCTAGCTGCTCCGTCCGTGAAGCTACAGGGACTCTGCCTGGTCACTCAGTTCATCCAGGGAACACAACTTGATCCCGGCCGTGTTTGTTTGTTCTTCATGCTTATATATCGGACTATTGTGACTCGCTCTGCGGTTAAAACAGACGGTGCATGAATGCCGTTTTGCGGTAAGTGAAATTTGAGTACTTTATTTATGTGTTTATGATTTTAATCAGCTACGTAATGAATGTTAAGGCTTGGGTTACCGTGTAAGCAAGTGGTAGCTACATCGGTGCTAACGATGCTAATCGTATCCTCCAAGTTAACTTAAAACCATAGACTGTATATATAAAGGTTAAAATGAAATAGACAAGTGTTAAGCGTTAAGTGGGATAATACTGGAGAACAAAAGGCTTCTGTTTGAGGTTGATAAAATAAGGTCATCCTTGTAACTTAGAGAGATATTTTATTATGTAGGTAGGAACTGTATGCATCGCTAAGGTTAATTTAAATTGGCTATGCTCAAGTATGTAGACAAGCTAACGTTGAAGTAGTGTATGTGAAATCAACCTCACAATAAGATGTGTGTATATTACAATTATTAATGTCATATTTCAAGATGATTACTTAGATATACTTACAATATGGTTGGTTGAGCTGGAGTTCATTATTGAGCTTACACGTTAACGTCACAGTCATCTGAAGAACGAACCCAAACCTTGTTGTGTTTATTAATTGCATTACCAAATTGGTATCAAATAAACAGTAAGCATTGGTAACACAACTTCGAAAGTTACAGTAAAATAAAAAGGACCCTGACTCGGACAATACACCATCCAACATGTTCAACAGAAGAGAATAAGTTATATTGTTTGTACACATGGTTCTTTACATATATATCTGTTTGTTTAAAGTTTCCAGGTGATGCAGACAGGATGGACCAGAGAGTGAGAGACAGAACTGGACTCCTCACAGCAGTGAACTTCAGCACAGGTACAAATACTCTTTTTTCATACTGTACAAAGAATCAAGAAAGATATTGGTTTAAATAAATGAAGTATTGACTTTAATACACTGATATACATTCCATTAAACAATACTAAATACTAGATCACCTACACATCAGTGAAGTTGAGGGTTTTTTCCATGCAACGGGTTACATTTAGATGTTAACAAGCAATATGACTGTCAGCTTTCTAATTTAAGGTATTGAAGGCAAAGCTATTAGTGACAACTGCTATTTATCTCTCAATATTGTCTGTAAAAAACGTGGTAAAAGTTATGATTTCAGTGAGAGAACAGAGCAAGCTTCTACAGTTGCACTAAGTTTTGATAACAGTTAAATATTATTTTGATAATAAAATATATTTCAATGTTGATGAATGTCATACTGTTCATTCATAATCTGATTGTCTTTGTAGCTCACTGTTGAAATAAAATAAAACATTACAATTACAAAATAATTATATCTACAGCCCCTAAACACAAGCACACCTCTTTCATAAATAACACACTTGTTCTGCAATAATATGTTTTATGTTTCCTGTAATTTTTGTTAGGAAAGGACATGCCTGAAAGACACGACTCAACATTTTCTCCTTCTCTGAGGGTCAAGAAGAACATCCAAGAGGAAAATTAAAAGCTGATGTTATGAGATTTTAAGACCAGTACAGGACATTCACTAAGAAACTACTTTTATTGTGAAGTCAGCTGATCGAATGCACCTATTTCCACATCTACACTCCATCAGCTGATTAATTCTATTTGCCTCACTTTATGAGCTTCACAACATGTACCTTGTACCGCAGAGTTTGCAACGCAAATAAATGGGGCCAATCTTCAGTCGGATGTGAATGTGTAATCTAACATTTTCAGTAAGAATAATGGACAAAAGGAGTGCAAATACAAATTCAATTTATTGAAATCTGAACCAAAAGTTAATCAAACATGTTTTAAATAAAAAAGCACATATGGACAGAAGGTGTAAACCTATTAAATGTATAAGTAAACACATTTAGTCAAATAAAGTGACAGACAAGGCCTGTGCAGTTGGTATCAGCTATGCCCAGCATGGGCTCCTCCATCAGGCCTGGTCCTTCTCGCAGAGGAACGACCCTCAGTCCTCTCCAAACCAACAGACTGGACGTCCATCACACGGAGGTTTCTCCCTGAAGTCTCTGCAGCTCTCTGTCCACACTGAATATGAGAGGGGAAAATGAAAATAATAAATGCTTTAGACAATAAGAAATATAAAGTTGACTGTTGAGTTGCTCAGTTTTTTTAGATTGTCAATACTATTACTCAGTGGCGGCCGGTGGTCTTTTTTTTTGGTGGGGCTCTTGACGTACCGTAAGTGACCTACCCGGGGGGTTTCCCCCCGCAAATTTTTTTCGAGAAATGACCCCTTAAATGATGACTTCTGGTGATGTTAGAGGGGGGGGGAAAGGAGAAATCGAGGCTTAAAAATATGAGAAGACTGATCAATACCTCCATAATCTTCAGTGTGGAAAATATTATTTATCAACCTGAACATCTACTACTTTACCAGGAATTTGTGTTCTCAGAACTGGTCTGTTTTTTTCTTTCTTAAAACTGTTCATGTTTTATGAACCAACACCTTCACCAAGTAGCTTTACAGTGAACTGCATGTGAGATATAAAATTAATAGCATCTTTTCAGTAGCATTAATTATAAATATTTAAGTGGTTCAATACAAGTCACTACAGCATTTCAAACTGAACTGTGAATAAATGCAATTTAAAAAAAATAACCACAGCACAAAATGTCATAAATTGTGTTTTTTCTTTGTTTCTCTGAGGATTATTTACAAACAGGCTTATTTACATATAGCAATAACTCAGAAATGAAAAAGCTACATCGTCTAACACGAACAACCAGTTAGCATAATGATAATATGTGTTATGTACAATGTAACTGGCAAGGCTAGAGCAAGAAAGAACATAAAGTTTGCAAAAGGTTTAAATAACTTCAAGTATCTGTCTTCAGATTACGTGGAGGTTTTAGTCCGATGGGAAGCAGATTTTAAGCGACACCGAAGATAAACCAAAAATGTGGTGGAGCTGCAAACCGTGTAGTGTTGCTGGGACAGAACAGGAGCTATAACCGTTGGAAAATACATCACAGACAATGCAACAAACGTGGAGACAGAACAATCACTTCTGTGATAAATGCCCACTTATTAATAAACTTCTAACAACCATGGGAAACCTCCTCTCTACATATAAAGTGATATCCAAGCATGGGAAACAAAAGACAGCATTTACCTGTTTGCATCCAGCTAGCCAAGCCTTTCTTGTGTACCAGCTACTTGTGAAGCCTCGTGTATAAATGTTGTCTTTTTCACGAGATTGCTGCGATATATTCAAATCGGGTTGGTCCGGTCCAAGGTCTTTAAGCAACAATTTATCTGCCAAACTTCTCCTTTCGAAAGGATTGGAGATTAGCTCTTGAACAGAATTAGGCGGGGGACCGAGGTCCGGAGACTCCACCTGCACACGAAGCCATCCTCATCAACTACTGCGTCAACCGGATACGAGTCACTGTCCAAACTACTCACAGACTGCACTGGGCGCTGACATTGGCGCCCGGTGACCGTCATCTTTGACGACGCTGATTGGCTGAAATTATATTTTCGCGGCATAGTTTACACGTTACAGATAGCAACAGTCAGCTGCTAGTGGCTGCTGCTGCACTGGTTGAAGGCTCCTCTCTTAGCGCCCAGACGAGAGAAGGTGCATGGGCAAGGCCAGGCAGGAAACATGTGACTTATCAGTAACTTTAGACATCGTAACACAATTTTAAACGAGATTTTATTGTAGATTATACATTTTACTGATACCAATTATATAATATTTACCTTGTTCATTAAAAATAAAAATAAAAATATATATTTTTTTTTAAACATATTTTTTTTTTTTTATTTTAATTTTAATTTTTTTTTTTTTTCAATATGGGAAGAGGTGGGGCGGCGCCCCTAGCGCCCCTATGGACCGGCCGCCACTGCTATTACTGTATAACTAATATCTCAGGTTAAGAGGCACCTTCAAATAAAGATTGGTCTTTAAATACATTTTGTCTTTTGAATTGTTTGTCTAAAGTCAAGGATCTAGAACTGGTACTTATAGTTTTAATGATACAGTCTGGTTATAATGCTGTTTGGAGGAGGCCTCACAGGTAAGAGCACTAACTAGCTACCATCACATGCACCTTAGCTTAACTTAAATGTATTAAACGTATAATTAAGTGATAGCAAAATATAAATAACTAATGTCATGCAAACATATTAATATTTGCTTGATTCCAGTGTTGCATTTAGCACATTGCATACAAACGTTAAGGGATTTTAAGATTCTGAAGTATTATGCTAAAAACTCAATAACTTAGATTATTATTTATAGTTTTGCTGAATAGTTTCATGTCCGCTTACCTTAGAAACGTAAAATGTGACGGCAGTGTGCTGATGGGGAAGCATGTTAGCTTAGCTTCTTAGCTTGAGCTAGCTCTGTTACTTCCCAGCTGGAGGCAGAAGGTCCCGCCTCGGCTCCGCCTCTTTGCCCTTATTTGGAGCAGGCGGGAGTTAGACTCAGACGTCACTGTCGAGCCGTTAGTGGCCGACTCCGCCTACTAAGGGCTTCTCGGCAACTCTGCAGAATCCTATGGGTGACGTCACGGACCCTACGTCCATTTATATATACAGTCTATGGTTTTACCCATGGATGTATAATAAGAACTGGATACAGCGTGGGAGGCGGGGCCTCATTCATTCCTATGAGAGTTGCTCATTCGCGCATGATGATAAAATGGCCCAACTTTTGAGAGAGCGAAACGTCACAGATTACCCGGCATGCCTGAGAAGTACCCGTATGTGCGCTCATAGCGCATGCGCAACTTTAACCATGCCCCCCAAAATGCTCGTTCACATCAAGCACGTCAATTTGCGTACACGTAACAACACCGCACGTTCATGACAGCATGGTAATGTTTGTTATGATAGATTTGATATTAACGAGGCGGCAGTTAGCAGCTAGCGGTTAGCTAGTAATTATGCTAATTTACACATCAATCGTTATGTACTTTTATATTACGCTGTAACAGGATCTAGTGATATCCAAGCAACAGAGCTTCATTTAGCATGAAAGAATTATTGCACTGTATATATATATATATATATATATATATATATATATATATATATATATATATATATATATACACAGTGCAATAAGCTTCTTAGTGCAATAAGAAGCTACAGGGACGTTAATCTATGTCGGTAATATTAACTTTATTTAATACAACATTTACGGTACAAGATTTAATCATACAGCCCATGTAGTATAATATTTTACAAATGATGAATTACAGCAAACATGTGCAATATATCCATTATTACAGCTCCGTGGGCTGGCAGTAAGGCGATATGGGTCCGTTCTTATTGTGCATCCATGGGTAAAGATAAACTCATGTCGTGCTGAACACGTAACATGAACGTGCCGGGCGGCGCGGTCCCGTGGGTTAGATGCGCGTTCATAATGCAGAGGGAAATAACTCTCAGAATAACGTTATTAGCACATTTTACAACTTGAGGAACGAATGTTTTTAATAAGGGCTATACAAGTGTTCATACTGGGTAGTTTATTTAGTTTAAAAAAAATTATCCAACGATTTACAGACCACTCTTTCCCCATGTAAGTCAATGGGAAAAAGTGTTTCCGGGCCTGGCAACCAAAAGGAAGTGTAGTACCGCCGTTTGGCCAGCACGAATATTTTCATCAGAGTCCGGCGCACTTCCTGGGGGCTTGGTTTTACCCCGTGCTGGTGATGAAACTCTCCATAGAGTGGCGAAGTCCCTCCCCTTCCGGTTGAGCCCCATGGGACCTTATTTCGGAAAAGTTATGCATTGAAGTCAATGGAGAGAGAAAGATTATCTTTTGATCCCGTTTGAATTGTGCCACGAATTACACATATGATGTTTGTCAATTTAAAAGATAATTTTGCAAGTCAAAAAAAAAAAAATGTGCCGTAAAACTGTGAAGTAACACATTTGTTTGTGTGAAACGCTAAATGAACTACATCTCTCGTCAACCACACACGTCACCAAGATGGCCGTCACTACTGTCTTGTCAACAAACGATTGACTATCACCACAATGAAACACGTCCTGAAGAATGTCATGCAAAGCTGCCTGCCTGCCTTCCTTTGATTCTCTCTGAACTGCCTGGTCGTTTTAATGTTTAATGTCAACCATTTGTGCAGATAGCATGAAGTAGAAAAGATCGCCGATGCTAACGTTAGCGTTAGCATTTCTCCCTCGGAATTAAATGGTGTATTATAGAATGATCACACCGGTGACAGTACTATTCAAAGGGTTCACGAAATATGACTACTACTCTTACTGTTTAACATTTTGGGTTACTTAATGTTACTTCATGTTAAGGCTAATAAAAATGACAAGGCTGTAATGCTAACTAACGTGCTAGCTACTAGCTAGGTAGCTAACTTGATCAAGCCACTCCTGGTCGTTTCATCAGACGGGAAGCAAAAGAACGAGCAAGACCCATTGCTGGTATAATAACAACCTGGTACTAAGCACACAGGCATCTTGTTAAAGTTATCTTATCTTAGCCAGCGCCATATAGATAGATTATATCTATATTGCGCTGATCTTAGGTATCTGAATGGTGGAGGTAAACAATTGTGACATCACTTACGCGACTCTGGGATTTGTAGTCTTTCTAGTTACGTATTTTTCATAGTCTTATATTTCAACAGTTTTACGACAAACTGTGACTTTTTTGACATGGAAATGATTTTTTAAGTTTGACAAACATCATATGTGTAATTCATGGCACAATTCAAACGGGATCGAAAGATAAGTTTTCTCTTCCCATTGACTTCAATGCATAATTTTTCCGAAATAAGGTCCCATACCCCGGAAGTAAGTGGGAGGGACTTCGCCACTCTATTGGCTCGGCAAAAGTGTGTTGTTTTGTGTCAGTTTTACGTCGCCACTTCCATTCACATTTTTTATCATTGTTCCACAATGTTTATCATCATTAAATTAATATCTATATATTTGTATACTATACTTGCACTGCTTACCGTTGTCATACTTTATATATCTTAGCATATTCATACAACACACTGTTAATACTAGGCTAGGCTACGGTGTATATAGTGTATTCATACCCCTCACTGTTTATTCATCATTCAATTCATTCTATATTTTATTCTGTAGATTGTGTACATTACTTTTCACTTTACTGCTTTATGCACTCCTGGTTAGAAGCTAAACTGCATTTCGTTGTCTCCTGTAATCTGTGCAATAACAATAAAGTTGAATCTAATCTTGAGCAGGAACAAATGTATTTACTTAGTACATATCTGACATTAACGATTAAACACATTTGTCCATTCTTTATCAATCAATCAATCAATGTTTATTTATATAGCCCAATATCACAAATGTTACATTTGTCTCAGTGGACTTCACAGTTTGTACAGAATATCAGTATGACAATACGACACCCTCTGTCCTTACGTTTCACATCATACAAGGAAAATCTTCCAGAGAAAAACCCACAGTTTAAAGGGGAAATGGGAGAAACCTCAGGGAGAGCAACAGAGGAGGGATCCCTCTCCCAGGACGGACAGACGTGCAATAGATGCCGTGTGCATTTATAAATGCAAACCGAGTCAAGCCGACTCCGGAAGTGGCGGTATGCACCTTAAAGTTGTTTGAAATCCGCCAAAAAACCGAGAGAAGAAGAAGAAGAAGAAGCCGACTCCGAGCTGTCCGACTTCAGGCGAGCTTTTTGAGACCTCCCCCGGCTGCGATCGGCTATTCTCGTCTACTTTCGAGGCGAGCCGCAGCTCGTCTCAAACAAGCCTAGTGACTTAAGGGTCAGAGGTGAAACAATGTTCAGAAGCACTGGTTCAATGACTGTCAGATCTCAGTTTAAAAAATGAATAATTTCAAACCAGCTCATTGGAAAAGCAGTTGTGCAGGTGATCCATGCCAAAAAGCATGGTTTAAGTCATTCTTTATTCTGAGAGAGCATGACGTCTTAACTGTCAACACATGCAAATCAAGGAGAAGCAATGCCCTGATACATTTCTTTATTTGGTTAACATTCACAACATCTTTATAATATTTTAATACATATCCAATATAAAATACAAAATGTTTGGTGATATATCAAAAAATATTGTATATAATATTCCAATAAATCTACAAGCCTCATCCACCAACATATTACAGTCAAACTTAAAAGAGGTGCAAGTCAAAATGAGTCTTGTTCTTAAAATGTATTTTCATACAGTGTTGAGCCATGGTAAACTCCATACATTCACAATACAATTTAAAACTATGTAGTATAAAAAGCCAATCAACTTGGTGGTGGTGGCCTGGGTGGGACTGGTCTGGGGACTCCGGGGCCCTGCCTGGGAGCTGGGGTGTTTGCAGTGGCAGAGCTTGAGTCGTCATTCCAATAATCCAGTTCTCCGTACCTAAAACTAACAAGTTGTGTGACAATTCTGTTAGACCGGTTATACAGGCGTTCCTTTGAATAAAAAGCTCTAATAGCCATCTGTGTATTATGAAGGTAATATTGACATAAAAATGTTCTTACCCAGAAATTGGAAGTGAGGTTTCTGGTGGTTGTCCAGGCTGGAATTAGAAGAAAAAATTACTTAAAATCTGCATTTCTGAAACCAAAACATTCACCTCTTTTGTTTCTGAGATTTGTTTCCTTTTCTGGATCAAGTCTGCAGTAACCACGGTCATCGTTTGTTTAATTTTACAGCATGACCTGTCTTTTCAAATGTCTTCAATCTAATTACACAACACAAAAATAGAACTGTTATGTTTTTAATTTGAGATATAAATGAATAAATGATAAATATATTTTAATTAAGGAATAGATTTTCATGACAATGTACATTTCCACTTCTCCCTAATTTCCACAAATTCTAATCCGTCAAATTCTAATTCCTCAAGCCTGGTGTAGATGAGTCTTTCTATTATATGATTTCATCATTCATATATTTGTGGATGTTAAATTCAGAAGCCCAAAGAGGAGTTTGTTCCAATAAAAAGTATATTTTTGTCCCATATATAATCACCAACTCTCTATAAATCTGCTTATTTTGATAAATGTACCTCTTTTCAATTTTACACACATTTTCGCTGCTTTCCCCACAGTGATGATGATCAAGAAAAAGAACAAATATTTACCCCCACAGGAGGAGCTTGTACTTGAGGCTGTGTCGCGGCACTTGTGGGAACATTTCTGTTTGCCTGCCCATTTCCATTTTGAGCATCACGTGATCTAAGAAAGCGAAACATTTATGAGAAGCACAAATATATTCAGCAAGATATAAACCTTTGCAACTGTAGACTTTAAAATATCCATCTTTATGTGAGCTGATGTTTACTTTTTGCCTCTGTTAAGACACCGGTCCAGGGAGTCCCTCCTGAAGAAGTAGAGCAGCACCAGAACCAGAAGAACCAGAAGAGGAACGACCAACAGGAAGAAGATCAACAGGCCGTCTCTGAGGGAGTGGTCTGAGGCGGGAAAGGTCATATGTCAATAACAATTAGAACAGTGTATTTAGTTACACCAAATAGTCAACATGTATTCCTAACAGATAACACCAGCTATTTTTCGTCTTAGCAGGACACTTCCCCCCCCCCAAACATGACACTACAAGAATATGATAGACACAACTTATATTAATACCTAAGAGTAGAGGCAGGGTGCAAAAAAAAACAGCTTAGATGTATCATTTATATATAAGGCCAGTATAACAGTTTAAATATCTGACTCTTTGTTCACTATGAGTAGCATCACAGCATGAGAAGTGATGACATTGAATGAACACTGTCTTATTTCTAATGACAGATAATGATGACATTTCAATATTATTTAAATGTTCAAAAACCAAAACAAACTCAAATCCGAGCGACATGACAACACACGTAATAAGGAACCACAGTCATGCAGGCAGAAGACAGAATGATTAATATATGAGTAATATGAAGCCGAATAAAGGACTATACTGTATTAGATTACTGTGTATCAGGTGATGCTTAAAATAACTTAAAGATGACTTCCAAATGTTGCCCCAATTTTGAATGTGGCTTTTGAATTGTAAAGCCAAGTCATATTAGCGCTTGTATATAGGACATTTTAAAACATTAGGAGTTTAACAAAAGTGGAGATGGGTGAATATTTGCCTCAATACAGGTAGTTAAATACATAAAAAGGTGCATGAAATGGAATATTTCATGATTTAATACCTTCCTAAAAGAAAAAAGGTAAGAATATCAGATATCTACAGTACATCAAATGAAAAAGCAGTATACATTGGAAATAAGTTAAGAGGGAACTTGACAAAAGCTATTGGGGCTGCTGAATTTAAGGGTCTGTAAATTGATTTAAAACTTGATGGTGGCCTGGGTGCCGCAAAAACCTTTGTCTCCTTGGACTTTGAGGCAAGAGTGAGGGACTGAGGGAAGTTGTTGTGAGAATGAGCAGAGCTAACCGGGGACAGGTTAGGTGAACTGCATAGTGCCTTTGAATTTGTGTGTACAGACTGATGATATAAACTCACCTATCTGAGCAGGACCGCTGTCTATGCTGCCACCTCGCCCGGATCTGTCACATTTAGGCGGGGCCCACCCATTTTTACAGTGGCAGTGCCCTTGGTCATTACACACCTGGATAAATCAATATAACAGCCAAGTTAGACCTGTCATTATGGGCTTGGAATTTGTTTTTATAAAAATGCTGCCTCACCCCTCGGCCGTTGCAGGTGTTCCGGGCATCACAGTCCAAGTCGGGCCTCAGATTAGAGGCATTTTGACATGTAAAGTCCATGCAGGTCTGAGAGAGAGAATACTAATTATAATGTATTGGTGCAACAAAATGAATCACTTGGCGTCATTGTGTCCACTCCCACATTACTGTTCTGTACTGGAACAAGTATAAATCACATTTGTTCCTGGTCACATTCCTACCTTGGCGTGAACACTTCTTAAAATAGCTTGTCTGTTTACCTTTCCTTCCTCACAAGGGCTGCCAGAGTTGACGTAGGCCGGATCTAGCACATCAGGGCCGAGGTTGAAGTTGGCATTAACACACCTTGATCCGTTAATGTCCTCAATACTGACTGCGGCACCAAAAGGGATGGTGTTGAGGTCCACGTTGACACACTGCAACTTTCCACACATGGAATCTCTGCAGAGCAGGTTCAAGAAAACAGTCATTAAAGTTATACAATTAAATTCCGTGATCTTTATGCTGTATGTATCCATAGTGAATTCATATCATTCAATTATAAAAAATCTTGTACTTACGCTAAAGTACATTTAGCGTTGTTTCCACAGTTCCCAAATATGTTTCCCCTCATATTAATAGTCTTAAAACAAACATCGTCTGCCTTTGTTGCTGGATCTGCCAAAAAGAGAAAACGTATCCATGATCATGACTACACAAACCTGATATTTTCTAGAGACTAAATGAAACAGTCTTTGTATAAAGCATTATTGAATATACCTGGCGCAAAGAGATGTTTGCACTGGAAATCATACGTCTGGCATCGGCCTTCAAAGCAGTACGCTGAAGCTCCACTGTATTCACAGGGCAGGCTGTCCATGAGATAGAAGTCCTCTGGGCAGAGCGGAGTCTTGCCATCACAGTATTCAGAAAGATCACAGGTGTTAACAGACCCTCTGCATGGCATTCCAGCAACTC
This sequence comes from Trematomus bernacchii, assembly GCF_902827165.1. Lineage (NCBI taxonomy): Eukaryota > Metazoa > Chordata > Actinopteri > Perciformes > Nototheniidae > Trematomus > Trematomus bernacchii. Next base: position 9,010,174 of record NW_022988050.1, on the reverse strand, counting down.
TGATCTAAAACAAATCCAATCACATACAGCAATATGAAAGACACACCTTTCTTTCTTTTAAAAGTGCAAAGAATGTTTTGTCCGAGGAACTGTTAATTGCCTATTTTCCTTAAAGTCATAAGCTAAATAACTCCTCAAGTCCAACTGAATGCTGACCTGACAGTTGTCGCAGCAGAGCCCCTGAGCACAGGCAGCCCCCGAGTTGAGTTTGCAGGTGGCAGGATTACAGCATTTATTGTCACATTCCTGTATGATATGGAAACGGAGAGAACATTGGTCACCACCACATTTAAAGTTTAAAATCGTACTAAAATATGTATTTTAATGAGGTTGTTACATAACGTGTATTTATAATCTGTAAAGCTGACACTAGAAATGTGTTAGTGTTACATGTTAAAGATATTAATCTGTACATAAACTGATTTGTAACTTTTTGTGTGTGTGTAAGAATTTTTAGCAGCAGGACTTTACCTCTGCTGTGCCACAGTCACATTCCTCTCCTTTGTCCAGCCGGCCATTGCCACACACAGCGACACCGACCACGTCTGATGGGGAGGGCTGGTTTTTCAGACACGTGCCGCCTCCACGAAGGATCAACTTCTCAAAGTCTTCTCCACTGCAGCTGCTGAACATCGGGGAACCACTATAGGTTGGAAGGATAAACCATTAATGTACAAATCCAATTGGACAGGCCTCACAATACAATACAGCTTTATTTATAAAGCACTTTAAAACCTCCAGACCAAAGTGCTGTACAATCAAATAAACAAACAAAAACATACAAAAAAATCTCACAGCACAGCTCACACACCATAAAACAAGTACAAGTAAAAACAATAGACAATTTAAAAGCAACAATCTAAAAGATGTCACATTCTTAAACAATTTTGAACATTGAGCAAAGGCTTTTTTTTGTTTAATTCTTTGTAATTATTTGCATGGCGTAGCATTTTGGGAGCGTATACTAAAACACAAACAACTACAGATTTGTATTTCACTTAAGTCAAGAGCCACCAAAGTCCCAAATGTGGTAAAAAAATACAAATCTTTCGTGGACATTGAGGGCTTTGTACTAAAAAATTTCAGCATAAAGTGTGCGTATTGTGAAATCGTATTAGGCTTCATGATCTCCATCCTTGAAAGTGCATTAAAAAGGTCATACATTTGCTTCTTATACTCCATTATATGGAAGGATCAAGTCCTGTACAGTAAAAACATAGCCCTTATACATTTAACCTAATAGAAAATATAAAGACAGCCATCTGTTTTCACGCCACAAAAAACACTTCTTAATTTAAGGGTAGATAAACTGTCTGTGTAAAGCACACCATATTATTTAAACTACTTGTTTAATTTCATGTCAAGGAGTTAATACATATTTTGTGGGAGTTTAGTTACCCAGTACCGGCACTCATGAGGCAGCGGTTTCCATCGCAGGAGCAGCCCGCTCTGTCGTGGTTCATGCCCAGGTTATGGCCCATCTCATGAGCCACCACAGCGGAGGCAGCAGGCACATTGTTGTGATTGAACTGAGAAAGCACCCAGTGCAAAACAAAGTAAAAGAGATATGAGAGTATTTTTAGGTCAGAGTGTAGGGAAACATTTCAGGTTATTCAATTAAGTTATCTATTGTTGAATCAAGATATTGTAGATCTAGCATTAGGGAATCTTTCAAAAGTGTAAACTACATGAATTGGATATTATTTGGAATAGTTAAATAAAGAAAAAAAGGAAAAAGAAAGCACCAGATGTAAAAACAAATGTATTCCATTTTTTGTTAATCAGGAAGTAAATATAATTAACATTTCAACATTTTAAATGGCATAACGCTAAATGTCATTCTTAAAAGTAAATTCTCAAAGTAACATTTTGTACATTTAAGTGGCATTCAAAATAGTTGAATAATAATCCCTCCTTCTAGTGTGATTTTTAAGAATATTTAAACACTGTAAGGCAGGGCTTCTCAAACTCCGGACCAAGGTCCGGATCCGGACCGAACTACAAATCAATCCGGACCGAACCCTGTGTCCCATTATAAAAACTAAAACAATTTTTTTTTTTTTTTAAATCTTTTATTTTTTAATTTTTTATTCTGATTCTGATCAATTAATGTACATCATTGTGTACGCGCGTCTTGTGTCTGACGCATTGTGAGAATGAACGTGCATATATATTTACTTGTGTGTGCGAGCGTGACACGCATTGCAGACCGCAAGTTAACCGCAAGTTTACCTTGACTTTCTAATGCTTCTAATGCCTTTTTTGCCGAGGTTCAAGGTATTGGCTACAGACAAACAGTGCCATTTCTCCCACTAGTTCAAGCCACCATACTGTATGTATGTATTGAATGTGTGTGTGTATACAGGGGCGCCGTTTGCCGACAGGCAAGGCAGGCAAGTGCTTGGACCAGAAGGGGGCCCCCAAAGAAGGTAGATTAAAGGGGAGCTATCATGCAAAATGCACTTTTGTACGTCTTTTATACATGAATATGTGTCCCCGGTGTTCCAGGGAACTCACCAAGTGTCAGAAAACACAACCCTCTCTATTTTCCTCCATACCCAAATCTCTAAAAAAGGGGCTGCAACGGATCTGATAAAAACTGATCCAGATTTGAACACTGTCCTGACGTCAGGACGGTGGCGCTACGGCTATTGGGCCAACTCCACCAATCAGGAGGAGACAACCACGGCATTGCCGTTCGAAAGCGCTGGAGACGCTGTAGTTACAATGTACAAAATAATCTAAATAAATCAAAACCTTCGAATGAGAAGCTGTGTCCAAACTTTTGACTGGTACGGTATGTGTGTGTGTGTGTGTGTGTGTGTGTGTGTGTGTGTGTGTGTGTGTGTGTGTGTGTGTGTGTGTGTGTGTGTGTGTTGTAAATTCCTGTTTTTTTTACTTATTGCACCATAATTCTTTCTCAATGTTCTTCCACAGAACTGATAAAAACACTCACACCCATACACATGAATTCAGTATCATTTTCCGTGGAATATGCCTCCTCCCATGTACGATTGCACAATGACCCTTAGCATCTCTGTTGACCTGAGGTCAGTACAACAGACTTCATCACACCAGTTGACTTCTTACTGCCTATCATTCACTGTCAGCAGACACACGAAAGTGTTCAATAAGGTCTTATTTTCTTGCTGTAATATCTTTTTTGTATTTCACAAACATTGTAATCAATAATTTTCAGAACTCTGTGCAGTATACATTTTTATTTGAATTTGTTTTAGATGTCATTGTTGTTTTCAAAATGTAACTCCTGATGGTTGAATTTGTCAGGATTATAATCTAGCTCAGCTGAAAAGTCAGATTGAGATTCAGTTAACTACAATTGTGATTACTCATGATGTGTCTTTCTTTAATGCAGGAACCCACAATGAGCACCTACATCTCAGAGCTTCAAGTGTCCGTGAATGCAGCTGAGGAGGACGACCTTGATAAAAGACGCTTCAGCAAGATCGATGTCAATCTGAACAAAGAAACAGGAGGAAAGGCCGTCTATCTTTGGTACAAACATGGATCAGAGGCGATCACCAAGGTTCAAATATGCCTTATATAGGTATGGCCCTACAATATATTATTCAAATATAGCATGATAGGTCCACGTTAAGAAGGTCCACAGCAACGACAACATGAAATACCCTTTAATTTACTGCAACGACATGTCGGGAAACCCCCTCATGCATAGAGCGCCGTAAGAAACTGCTTCTTAATTTCGTTTCTCCGCTCCGGGGGGTGGGGGGGTACTTTACTGGCATTGATCCGGACCAGTGACCTTGTATAAAGTTCACAAGTGGACCTTTAATAAAAAAGTTTGAGTGCCCCTGCTGTAAGGCATCACAATGCGAAAAAATGTAAGGTATTCAATCAGCCATAAAGTTGCCTTGTCATTGTGTTGAGCAAGACTGTTCAAGTCTAACCTGTTTGACTCCTTTGTTATTTAGAGCTGCACTTAAAGAACCTCCCATGAATAATACAGAAGGTGTCTGTTTCTGTATAAAAGCTCATGCAGCCAAAGCCCCCGGGTGTCAGCTGGTGTTAGAAGTTAAAAGGGAGTTGAACTAACCACGTTGATTCCTCCAGAAGTTGCTGTGGAGCAGACCGTGCCCACGAAGGCCATACCCACTATGTTTCCATATGTCTTGGACCTACCACTGAAGGGGACCAAGAGATAGATCACACACTTTACTCTTCATGTAATATGCTGTCATCATATAAGTAAAAAAAAGCCAGAAAACACATGTCACTTACATAATAAGTTGTCCAATGTCATGCCTGATCTTTGGTAACAGCATTTTCTTCCTCCACTTGACAAACCTTCCCAACACAGCTCCTGCAGAGCCTGTCTCCACGTCAAAGGGATCAGGGACCTTAAAAATCTCCAGGCCCACTAGCACCACACGGATATTCAGCTTCTTGTAATACTAGAATAAAACAAAAATTACAAATATAAAAGCATAGCACAACCCTAGAACTTATTCAAGAATTAAGCGTTCTTTCTTTTGCAAACAACTTGAAATCTCACCCCATCCAGTAGATTAGCCATTTGCACCATTTCCTCTCGTACCGCTGTATCGTTTTCCTTCTTATAAATATACTGTAAATACAAATATGAAAGATAATTATTGTAGATAATATTCTGGTCTTATTATCTGCAGCATTGGAAAAGCACAGCGACAAAGTCATGTTGTAGCCAATTAGCAATTACTTACATAAAAGTGAAGACAAAAAAATACACACTCACCCTGAGATGATCGACAACTAGCACAAGCTCCACGTAACTGGTTTGAGGTAAATTGCGCTTCCTCTGTTTAAACAACAAACAGTCAAGAAGGAAAAGCACACATTTAGACCCACTTTCAATTTCAAGTCCTGTTTACACTTTAGATATAAGTTCAGGTGAACTTGTAGAGCATCCTAACCCGCAGCAGTGAAGTGAGCGATTGGCCAGGCTCAAAGGGTTCATGGCTTTGCGTTGATGAAGCCTCACTGACGACCCCACAAGTGGTGGGCTCGACCTGAGAGTCATCCAGCAGGTACAGAATGTGCTCATTGGTTGTCGACTGTGGCACAGGTTCAATCCCATAGGTCTCATTTCCAAGGATGATCACACCCCTACAGAGAAATATAGATTAAGTGCACAGTAGAAACAACATTAGATAAAGATCTCACTCTGGGTCAGAGCCGGATTGTGGCAATGCATTTCAAAACGTAGTATTACCTGGAAAACTAACATACTTTGGAAAAGAGAAACTCAGATAGATTTGATCAAATTAGACTGATTCAAACAAATCACCCAAATACACTTCCACATAATCAAAGTAAAAGTCGGAAAAGAGACATGTACAAATTATTATAGGTTCAAAAGATCAATAATAGTTTCTTTATTGCTATCGATCAATAATTTGGAAAAGAAATAACATAATTATGATATGTTTTAACAATCAATGTCAAATCAGAGCCCTTTCTCTATCTCAAAGTAGGAACTAAAAACAGCAAGAGGGATTTTCCAACCTGAGGCCAGAGCATGTGCTGAGCGCTACCAACGAATCCTCATATCCCTCCACCTCTCCGTGGTAATAGCAGTGTACCTGGGAAAAAAAAGAACATGGTTCAAGAATTGAAGTTCAAACAAATCCTATAAACCAGAATGAGCAAGTGTCGACTTACATGCTGTTTTGGATAGGATGATTCAGGGTTACCAGTTGCGTCACGTGAAAATTGAACAAAGTTTGGGTGTAAAAAGTCTCTGACAAGAGGAGGAAGAAAATACACAAGATATTTAATCAGAAGCATAACAAGGTCTAAGGTTACTTTACTGTCTCCAATGGGCGACATTTGTTTTGGAGAAAGACAATTGCTGTATCAGGAGCAGACAACTCAACAAACGATACATAAAATAAAAATGCATTATGCAAACATCAGCCTTGAACAACCAGACCACAAACATCTCAAAAACATATACACTTTAGTATATAAAGAATGTGTTAGCGGTGAGAGTATAGACCTATCATCTTCTCTGTTGTCCTAACCAGACCTGAATATTAGATCTGATCAAATTTGAGTTGCTTGTGAGAACACTCAAATATTTCAATTTTGTTTGCACATTTCACAACTAATTGTTAAGGTTAGGGGCGGAGACAATCGTTTGTATATACAGCCGAAACAAATCTCTATGCATACCTGTTCTTTTTTAGATGAAGGAGGTGCTTCCTGTTGTTAATGTTAAGTGCATATGATATTGCCTCATCTCCATTTTTCTGAAATGGGAAAGAACAAGGAAGTATTCTTGTAGTTGTCATATCAAACTACTTTAATGTTTAGTTGATATAATGAATCAGGGTTGTTTACCTACCTCTTGTGACTGTTTTGGTTTGCTGATGCTCCTTGTCCATCTTTGAATCACTTGAGGATTTACAATGGAGTACTTGGAAAGCCCATCGAATATGTCTGGAAGAAAGATGAATGAAAAACTGTAAATACTGTCAGAGTGGTTAAGTCAGGATATTTCTTCTCAGGACACATTGCACCGATACTATAATTAAACCACATACAAAAAACAATGAATTGTGAAATAGTACTGTGTTTTTAGGTTTCTTCATGTCGATTCAAAACAGAAAAACAGCTTAGCATACACAATGAAACTCTTCTGTAGACTACAAACAAATTCAATGGAAAAACAACCACATCAAAACCATCCAACCATCGTTGTCTCGGTTTACAAAAGAAGAAAAACACGCTCTATTTCTGCTCCATCGAAGGACTAAAGCGGCATCTTACCTTTGTTTTCAATCCTCGAAACGTAAGACAGCAAGACAACAGCGAACAAAGAGTATTTGCTGTCCATGATTCTGGTTAAACTTTTATTTCCCCATTAGGTCTGCGCTATCATGTCTACTACTAATGTATGCAAGTGTGTGCCTTTGCTTCCTTCTGTTGGTCAGGTGCGTCATGTGGGTGTGGCTAAGGACAGGGGAGCTCCACGGATTCAGAAACCAAATGCTGGTTGTAGCTTAATATCTCAGAATTTCGCAAATAGTTGCACTTTACAATGCTGTAAATGTTAGTGTTAAGTGAACGGTTACAATGCCTAAAGGATTTACTTCTATCCTACAGTAAGTGGGTGACTTTCTGTCACATTCCTTGTTGTCGTTGTTGTTGTTGTACACACAAGTATAAATATATATATTGATATAAATATAAAGACTTAGTACGTCTACATAAAAAATAGTATTGGTTTCCAGAGTGCCTTATTCAGAATTTCTGAAAAAATGACTTTTATATGTCAAAAACAACATTTGCGAGAACTGAATCGGAAATATCGCGTTGTTTTGGAAGTTGAGACGTCACGTCACCCATAGGCGGAAGTGTAATGTTGTTGAACAACGGCACTGTTTGTAGCCATGTTCAGTGCGTTTACCATTAACAAAAAACAACAAATGTTCTTATAATATTAGTTGAAGTTATTTCATATATCAAGCTATCAATCTAAACTACTCGGCTAAAGTTTCTGACTTTATTCTGAATTATGTGTCGGTTGTTTTTACACCTAGTTAGCATGTAAGGCAAGCGTTAGCTTACAAGCTATGGTTTGTTGACAATTGTTTCTCGACAGCTTGTCAATTTTTTTTTCTATTTCTACGTCATGTATGGCGTCGTACCATATATTAAGATTAGCTAACCTATTGAAGAAAGGACTAACCAAGAAACAAGTCTGGACAAAACCACATAACACCTCAATCGTGGTGTCAGCTCAAGTTGTATTGTGAGTAAACATTCATTTTCTTTGTTATGTTTAAAGTGCCAAGACGCACCTTTCTCTCAATTTAATATGGACATGGTCTTATGTGTTGGTTTTTCTTTTGTAGAATGACTGCACTCACAGACTTTGAACCTTTAGCAAAGAGAATCAGGTTTGAAACCAGTGCCCCAACTTCCCTTGCATCTTCCTTCAAAGGTATTTTGATTAGATGCCATTTTAAAAATACACCAAATAAGTCATTAGCTTGGTTTTTGATTTGTAACCCTTTTTTTCAGTCCCAACTTTTAGCTTTAAGATAGGAGACAATGACGCAGTAAATAAAGAAAGAAGGCAAAACAACCCACTTACAAGGATGGATATACGGCGAAAGACTGGAGCAGATGGTCTGCGAGGCGTAAAGACAAAAGGTAACCATCAAAGAATCGGCCCAAGACAACAACAGAATTTAAAAAGTACTCTTGATCAATGGTTGGTTAAGCCCAGAAGAAACCCAAGTACAGCTGACGGATGCCAAATCCAAGAGGATGTAGAGATGGACGATGATGACAGTGTATTACAAAGCACCTCAGCTCAGGTTCCAGACTGTACAAAGGCTGAAAAGCCTGCTCTCTCTGATTCGGATGAAGAAACCCAGCCCATGACACCACAACACCTGTATGAAGACAATCCAGTCTCCCCAGCATTCATGGATTCTGCAGAGAGTGAGCATATGCAGACACTGTCCCATAATTATGATTCGTTTAAAGGTGGGGTAGGTAAGTTTGAGAAACCGGCTCGAGATACACTTTTTGTTATATTCCATGGAATGCTCTTAACATCCCGATAGCAATGAATATCTTAAGTGCTTTGACAAAAAATCCATAAAAAAATGTCATCTGTGGAAGCCGTAGTACTGTAAAAAGCACGACCAATCATTTTAGCCGGCCCGGCTAAAATAACTGGATGGCCTACCTGCCTGTCAGCCTTCCATCTGTGCACAAACTTATCTCGTGCCCTCATTGGTCATGTGCGCGTTCTTGTGTGTTGGAGGAGGGGCTCTGTAAGGAAGTGGCAGATTTGTTCCGGCTGTGTATTTTCAAATTCTAGCGCACTCGAGCTGGTTTCTCCAAAATTACCTACCCCACTTTTAAGAAAGAAGAAGTGGAGACATGCTCAGCAACACAATACCAAAATAACAGACTTCTTTTCAGGGACATCATCACCAGATCTGCCTTCAGAGAAACAAGGTGCAGACAAGGAAAATACCTCGGGCAAACCTCATGTCAAATGGCTGGGGACACCAATCAATGATCTCAACAGAATGCCTGAATGTGGGGGACCGCTTCCACCGCTGAAGGATGTTCCTGGCCAACACACTGTGATGATAAGGGTTGGAGCATTTCTTTCTTTTTAAACAAAACACTTCAGATTTTTACGTCATTAAAACAACAGCCATTTATTTTGTCAATCTAATGTATTTGCATGTTTCTGAGTCAGTGTTCAGAAACAGTTTGTACAACAATCATCTGTTTTTGTGTAAACTTGCAAAGGAAAAGTAAAAAAAAAAAACTGATCTTTAATATGTATTTTTGAGTGTCTCTGCTTTATATTTTATTGTCATTTGGATAGTTTGTTTTGTACACAGGTATTACATGCTCTAATGCTATTTATTTGCATTCACTCCCATTGACAGACGGACCTTCTTCACAATGGTAAAGTACCTGTTCCATATCCTGCTAGGTTTAAGGATACCTGGGATGACATCCATGTCAAGATGCCCTGTTCCAGTTGGAACCTGTTTCCTGTGCATGATGAGGTAATGGTGTATCTATAACATTTGTATTGACATGTCAGTATTAAATAACAATTGTAATAATGGATTATGTTACAAATGTATATGAGTGGCACATTTAAGTAAAGTTTTATATGGGTTAATAAGCAGTACTATCACATACTATGACTGACCTAAACTATTTTAAAGTCTATTTGTGCGAACAATGAGGATACTATTATGAGCATTGGTATATTTAATTGTAGTAACTCTCAAGAGTTGCTACTATTTAGTTGCTTACCCAACTAAATAGTTGGGTACATTTTAGGTTTTTACATTACATGTTTTCAATCTGCATGTGCAAGAATTAAACAATGAGGGGGTAAATTACGGAACTGTTTTACATTGATTAATTAAACCACTGCAAGAAACAGGCACAACAACACAGCCTTGTTATTCTTTATATGCTTAACTGTATTCACCCCGCAGAGAACTAACAAGCTGTGTGCTTCAACAGGAAACACAAGAACGACAGAATAAGAGTCGGTGGGAATTGATCAAGGAAACTTTGAACGACGAATTTACATGTCAACTCGAGTTGAAGGCAAGTTTCACATCTGTGTGCTATCCTTTTATTGGCAGGGCCTAATACATTTCACTCTGTAAAACAGGCATTTTGCACTGTGGTTGTTGTTACCAGACTATGCCATAAGATGGCGTCATAAGCCCAGAAACTGAGAGGCACACAGTATCTGAGAATGCTACTATTTTGTCCATTATGTTTGTTATTTTAATGCACAAATGTAGTAATACTGACTTAAAAAAGATTCACTTAGATTCTATATTTCAAATAATTATTGAATTTGTTTTTAACAGAATGCCATTTTGAAGTACAGTTCCTCACAGGCGAAGAAATGGGACTTCACCGCATTGCGACTTTACTGCACAAAGGTAAAGAATATCAATGATTCCAGATGTAGTGACTAAAGTGTATTTGTTCTTGTAATTGTATTTATCATAAGAGTGAGTTAATTAATACTGGCATGCAGATGGACACACATGTTGAAGTTGTTAGAGGGTTAGCTGAAATCTCATCTGTCCCATCATGATACTTAATTGCCCGACGGAAGGCATCGTAAACCAGTGTTTCTCACAGAGCTTGGGTCAAAGAGAGTACAGATGTCTCATTAGGTAGTGAGGATAATGTCTTCAGCTTGTGGATGAAAAAGTAATATGGATGTCTCATTTGACACCAGATTAGATTTAGTTTAGTATAACCAGTATTTAAGTGGCATTGTGAATCAATATCGATCAATAGGCCTACGTTGCAGCCATTTTTCCTTTCTTCTTGGAAACACAGAATAATTCAAAGTTATGCAGTATAATTAGTCTGTCATAGACTGAGCTGATACTGTTTTTAAAGTAAATATCTAGCTAAGAGTGGTAATGACGTTTTTAGGTTTTTTGAAAAGGTTTGTTCTATATTAGTCAATTGATTCTCAAGCATTGTGAGTGCATTTTAGCAGCATTACATAAACAGAGGCACAACACTTGCTCCAAGTTTGTACAATACAAATAATTGGACATATGTTGTGTTTTTGTGCAGTTTAGAGTTCTGAAACTCAGATTACCTGTCCCCAGATAACCCCGTGTTGCGTTATGATGGCCAGAGCTCTGTTTGTTTATTGGTTGTTGCTCAGAGATGTCAGTGCGTTTTCCAGCCTGGTTTGAAGGCCATCCATCATCTCCTGTCCTGATGTGCTCTGCGTCATCCTTTGTAAAATCCAGAAGGGCTGTACTACTGTCTGGTTCATGAAAGGAATAGTAATCTTCCATTAGTACAGATGGGGCCATCTTGTGTCATGAGTGTTTGATTTAAGAAATCCTGAGCATGTAAGACTAGACAAATAATGGCCTTTATTTTCCTTGTAGTAAAAAGCACTCATCCACTCAGTGCTTCATAGCATCACCTTGAGTTCATGATGTTTTTTTACAATATCTCAGGAAGGAAGTATATGTAATTTTTTTATGAATGCCATCATGTCAATTATTTAGTAATGGATTTTTCATAGGAGAATGTTGAAGCCCTTCAGAGGCAAAGTGGGAGTCCAGAGAAATATTTTAACATTTAGCTGAAAGGTCAAAGTTTAGTAAGTTGTCAGAAATGAAATGGCATTACATGACATTACATCCTAGAAAACGATTTACTTCAGCCTTATACTCTTGAGTCAATTGTGTGCCATATATGTCATAAATCATGTCGAATGGGAATTTTGTTGGATACATTCTGAACATGTTGAGAGGCTTTAGCCGTAGGCAAAGTTTTGTTGTGGTTGGATTTGAATTGTATCAAGTCAACTTGGATGGAAAGATTAGATTTTGTCTGACTGCAAAATGTCCAGTGCCATTACATCTATTGAAACAAATATGGATTTTAAATGAGGTGTCACATAAATTGTAGCTATTGCTTTGTCGGTTCATAGTGAAGGTGGTTTGTCGGAGTAAGTAAACACCTGTTAAATTTGACGTAAAATTGTGGTAATGAGAGTGTCACAGATGTGTTTCATTTTAGATATTTCTCATGTCACTTTTTAGAGTCGCGTATAAGTCATGGTAGCGCACACTTAATAGATTGGCTTTATTTATGCTCCATATTATTGCAAATTTGACACACACAGTTCCTCTTGACAAAGTCTGTTTATTGCCTCGGCCCCTCTATAGAATGTATTCACTGCTTAAGTGAGTGGATACATCTGCGAGTTGATTATGCAGCAGAGGCAGTAGCAATTAGGATTCGTACATATATACATCCACAGCCAAGAATATATAGTGTTGGTATTTAACCTATTTTATTGTAAAAACCAATCACTATTGAGTATTTTATAGGTCTTGTTTATTTCCAGTGCAACCCACAGGCAACATGAGGAAAGGCAAACAATGCAATTCTACCTACTCCATTTTCCCCTCTGTTAGTTTTCCGTTGGAGATTTTAGCTTGGAGACCCTGGAGCAGGCTTTTTTTGAGTGTCGGAGACATGAATGGCATGGAGTGACGGGCTGGGCAACCTCATTGAATATTCATTTCCGCACAATAACCTTATGAATATGTGAAAAGCTGTTGACGGACAGCATTGGTTTTGTCAATTTCGCTTTCTCCAGCACAACCAGTGTTGTATTTACGGTTATGAGCATGCAAGCGTTTTATTTTTACACGGCCACACGTCCACAGAAGCAGTCAGGCGGATTGCTTTATTGCTCGGACCTGTGGGGAATAGGAACCCCCGAGCATCAGGAGTTGTGTTAAATCTGAATCTGGTTTCTTACTGCCCGCACCCACGCATCTTGCTTGATTACTTTGTCAGTTGGGTGTGATGTACAGACCTGTATCAAGTCATACAGAGTGTTACTTCAGTTGATTTGATGCAGTGTCTTCTGCTGATTTAAGGAGCTTGGCTTATACTACCTCAGCTATATCCCAGTCTCGCCCTGTCAACTGCCTTCATTTATTACGCCCCTAGGAGCAGTTTATGATGTCAACCAGGTCATTACTTATGACAGTGTTTAGTCAGGCTTCCTTTGCCATAATATAAATGTCCTTTGCTAAAACACAAGTCAAGGCTCCTTGTCTTGGACACACACTGTCCTTTCGGTTTCAAATGCTTGGCCATTTGCATCTCTTCCAGGAAGACTGTTTAATCAGCTGGCATGGCTGTGCGTGCAACCTTGATTAAATGGCTCTGTGATTGATCATTCTGACATTTCGTAGCCAATATGGCTGTAAATACGGGTAGTATACACTGTATATTGTCTACTTTACATTAGAGCACTTAGGCAGTGTTGTGGAGTCATGTATGATGTTACTTTAATATGTTTTTCTGCTTGTGATGTTATTGTATACAAACTGTTCAGCTGAAGCCAGATGTATTTTAATTATAGCTTTCAGGTCCAATATGAGATTAAAGACAGTTATTTATTTTTCCACTACTACATCTGCATTTATCTTTTACTTTATTTAAATACGTTATTGCCTTTGGATGTTCTGTATAGCTTACATTTCATTACTTTAAGTTTCTCAGTGAAATTGTACATTTTGCCATGGATGCCAAGTTGTCAATTGAATCAACCCAAACAGCTAATAATGTCACAGCTGAGTTTTGTGGCAAAACAACAAACTCTCTTGCTCTCTCCAAGGTCCTGGAGCCTGATGCTGCTGAACATCTGTTTGACTTCCTGCTGCCAGACATGGTGCAATTAGCACTGAGAGCATCTGAGCTCTGTACCAAGGTAACATCACTAACCAACAGGCACTGACTCACTGGTCCGTGACACAGTAGATCACCGCAGCAGGTTGATCCCACGGGTCACGACATGATAAATATCTAATGAAATGGTAGTACAAATCTTGAAGTCAAGGCACGTAGCTATTGATGGTCATTTGTCTGATGTTTTAAAGTCCTCTTGGTCATCCGCTTCTTTCAAGTGCGGATTATGAAGAGCAATGTGAGTTAGCAGCTGAAAAAGTGTCATTGTGTATCCATTTGCAAGTCATTTAAGTTGTATATCTTTGAGTGTTAAATTGATCAAGAATTAACTTTTTATATAAACATATTAAGTGGCCCACACCACAAGAAAAATATGAATTCATCGAACATGTTTGTGCTAAAGCATTTAGTGTAGCAAATTATAGCATTGTAAGCCATAAACAAGTGTGTATTTTAGTGTAAAAATGTATTTATATTTGTTCTAATTGATTATTTTCTAATAACCAAATATATCTTTTGTCTACAGATGGAAAATGTAGTGGCTAGCTAGTCTAAAAGTCTGTGTTTGAGATAGAGGAATAGATTGATATTAAAGTCAACTGAATGGGCTCTTACATTGATCTGATCTACTACCACATACAAATGTGTGTCAGATTGATTTGAAATGATTACCTCCATCATTAATATTGTGTTTGATCTGAATTGGTAACTTGTATCTTACCTTTCCTGTTTATCTCTCTTCCTTAATTCAACAAGCACTCCCAATTGCCGTGACAGAATAGCTTTTACAGATGCACTGTTTATTTATAAACTAAATGCCGTTATCAGGAGTATGAATCTCTTGTGAGCAAAGGAGGATTGTGATTATGATTGAAGAAGCATGGAGTGGTGCCAAAGTTGTGCATTTACGTACTTCAGTGTCTCGTTTTGGTAAATTGATAAAACGAATTACTTTGACCTTCCTAAATTGTACCTCTATTCCTCCTCTAGCCGATACCCCTCCTCAAAGAAGGCCTGGACCACTCCATCACCGTGTCTCAGGAGCAGGTGGCATGTCTGCTCGCCAACGCCTTCTTCTGCACCTTCCCCCGACGCAACTCCAGGAAGACTGAGTACTACAACTACCCAGACATCAACTTCTTCAGGTAATACGACGGTGTGGTGCCTTCGTACATAATGTTCAAATAATCAGTTTGTAAATGACGCTGCTGGGACAACTTGTTTCATTTCCATGAGAGGGCACTACTGTATACGTTTTCGCTATGAACCATTTTATCTTCCTCCTGGGTGTTAGAGCAAGCATTTACATTGTGTGTAGATCGTATGAGCAAAAGCTATCTTATGACGTGCACAGTGATTAGAAAAAGGTGTCGTCACATTTTAAAGAACTTGATGTGTCCTTTTGCCTGCAATACTTACAAGAACTTTACACTATAATGCTATTTGTTGGCCAATCTATCTTTCTCTGGCACTTGTCAGTTTTAAAATAAATATGAATACTGTTCTTTATGTGTAGGTAAGAGCCAAACCTTTCCCTTTAAAAGCATAACATAGGAAAAAGAGGAATGCAGGAGTTGTTTTTATTCCAGCAAGCTTTTACTGTAGAGATGGTCTGGGTGGTGTAATGCCAAAACAGTCTGCAGGCCTCTGCTCAGTCTTGTCCCCCATCTCTTTTGGCATCACAGTGTAATTACCTAAATGGAGGTCAGAATTAGATTAACATTGACTCAGATGGCTGCTCTTGACAATGGAGAAAGCCATTGGCTGTTTTGCAGAACGCTGTTACAGAGTTCAATTGCATCAGCATTTCATTCACATAAAGGTTTTGCTGTGATTTGAAAGGAGAGCCCAGAGTCATCTTGTTAGCCTGCCGCTAAAAATGTCCCTGAATCACCGATTTGGTGCGAGCCAGCTTTGAAAGTTGTGTTTTTCTTTTATTGTTATTAAAACTGTTATTTTCCTCTGCATTTCTGTTTCAAAGGAATAAGAAGAGGAAATAAAAACAAAGCTGTTTATCTTCCGATGTTATTCTACCTCAATAGAGACTTCTTATTTGTAATAAAAAAAAATCAGCTTTATCAGAATGCAAATATGAACTCTACAATGAGATAAAGCTGACTATTAAAAGTATATTTTTGTTGTTTTTTGGCTTAATAAAATGGTGGACCTGTCATTCAACAGATTCATCAAAAGCAAACTTTATTTATAATTTCACCACAAAGTGCATTTAGCTTTTCTTGTTAAATGTTTTCTTTTCTGATGATTGAAGAACCCAACCGCTGTACATACTGTGGTCACTTATCCTCTTTTGTCCAGTTACATAATAGCTTTTTTTTTATACATCTATGGGAGGTCTATTGATGTTATATAACTGTATTCATTCTCTCTTCCCCAAAGAGCACATGTTACTAAAAGCCTGCTCTTACTAGTGACCAGCTCATGTCAAAGACTTATGCCCTGAAGACTACACCACGCACAATGGTTTCTAGGGGCCACACTGGATGCAGGAGCTGACTTGGACGAATGCGTCTCTCGGCACCTGAAGGGCTCTCAGTGCATCAAGCTTTTGTCGTTATTTCATTTCACTCACATGACATTTTCTTTCTCTTTATCGTGGTGTATGAGGAGGGCTGTTGCGTTCTTTACAGAGTTTAGGTTACAGAAATGGTGGACTCAATGCTGCATTCAAACCTGCCCACTGCACCTCGCTACTAGCAGCTTTGTGTGTGTGTGTGTGTGTTTGTGTTATTTTTCAGGAGGATTGACCTTTTGCCTCCTGAGGACTCTGTTGCTTAAAAGCAACACAGGGCTTCTTAATGTACCCCCAAGGAGGGAGCCCTGGTTCCCGCTCTGTTCCGTTCCCTTTTTTGTGTGAGTGCTGTGAAGTAGCTCACCAGTGTGGCTCGCCTCGGGCCACTCCATTGTCGTAACAGCGAAGGAGCTCCTGCATAATCGGATAGTGACTGAAAGGGAAGCTGAGTGAGAGATGAACCAATTCATATCAAAAGTTAAAGCATGACTGAACTCACATGGCCAAAGTGGAGGTCTTGTGTTTCGACGCACTGGAGAGTCATTTTTCCCTGTCGTGGTTCTAGTTATTTAACCAGTGGATCACTGAAAGAGTTGGTTGTTGGCTCTGATGCCGTGAATAACCTGCTCGCAAAAAAAGTGTGGTTTATTTTTTATAAGAAGAACATAATATGTATCCTAATATCAAAAAATGTCTTCTTGCCTTCAGGCTCTTTGGCGGGGGCTCTTCAAGCAAGATTGAGAAACTGAAAACCCTGATTTGCTATTTCAAAAGTGTCACTGAGCAAAGTAGGTGTTAACATTTCATTTGAAAATGTTTGCAATATGTTATTGATGTAAAGTGATTTTATAAAAGAGAATCATTCCTTACTTCCCTTTTTTGCTTTTCAGCGCCTACCGGACTTGTGACATTCACACGAAAAAGCTTGGATAGACCTCTGAATTGGAA
Organism: Trematomus bernacchii; assembly: GCF_902827165.1. Classification (NCBI taxonomy): domain Eukaryota; kingdom Metazoa; phylum Chordata; class Actinopteri; order Perciformes; family Nototheniidae; genus Trematomus; species Trematomus bernacchii. The sequence continues at coordinate 8,992,914 of NW_022988050.1, read as the reverse complement.
AAGGTGAAGTGTATTGACACTCTTCAAAGCGTAGTAATAGTATGTCAATTGTTTCTGCCATTAAAAAAAACACTGCAGCTTGCTAAATCTAAAGCTAAAAGACTGTTTGGAAGCAAGTAAGAATCCATGGTCTCAACTTTCATCCATCATTTTAAAACATTTTTCATTCGTTGTGTTTCAGCTCAGAGGCTCAGCTCACAAATCTCCACATCACTTGTGAAGGAACCATTGAGGATGATGGTTATGGAATGCTTCAGGTAAGAATAGTATAGCAAAAGTGTTCACTAGTGAATATACAATGTCATTATTGTTACTTTAATGGACTTAACCTTGCAGTATCCTTTATTTTTGCTTGATAAACATCCACACTGCTTGGTTCCCATCCCCTTTTCCTCTAATGTAGTCAGTCACTAAGCCACCACATTCTGGAGTCTTTCACCCAGAATGCTTACGACTGCTGAAAAGGCCTTTGAGGGAGCTGGTGGCACGTCGGAGGGAGTGTGTGCTGGGACCGGGGTCGAGGCCTCTGAGCCCGCTCTGCCTTTCACCTTTTGTTTGCCTCCAGTTGCCACAAGCTGACAGTTGATGTGCACACATGACCAGCCCCGGGGTACGCCGTGGCCCGGATTGATGGATGCTCTGCTGGGGTGCGGGGGGGGTGGCGTGACAGCCTGTCAAAGCAGACTTTAGAGGCTCGCTCGCTGTCCCAGTGTTGAGTGACCAGTTTGGGAAGATCTGCGGCTCACTCCTTTGCAGCCTCTTCTTTGGGGTTGTGACGGGGTTGGTGTGTGCTGTCTTTAGGCCAATGAGCAACAACTGTCAGGGAATTCAATAATATGTTCCACACGGCTGATTTCTGACTAAAACCATGACTCGTCACGTCTGTTTCATGAGCTGAAACGATGAGCTTTCTTTTGAATCATAAACAGACCAAACAAGTCAATCAGTGACACCCATAGATTTGCCCACACAGCACACGCAGCAAGCTATAGCACAGGCACCAGTCAGCAGTCAATTTAGCAGCATGTTATGACTGGAGGGAGATGTTTACTCTGGACTGCAGGACTCCGCTCTTGTTTTCTACATTTGCTACTGGCAGCAGCAGCCTAAGTGCTGCTCCTGGGGAGAGCTCATTTTGGCATGGGGGACAGAAGTCTGAGTAATGTGAGCACCTCAGGACACCTTCCCAATCAGCATGTCAGGGATTCTGTCACAAATAAATGAAATAAAAAAGCCTGAAACCTTTTCATGAAGTGTTTTCCACCTACTGTCCAAGTTTGTGAAACTACACGTTAACAGCCAAAGAACATTTTTTGTTATATGAGCATGTGACTGCAATATTCAGTCCATGCTGCAAGGGATGTTTCAGTGTTTTCTTCATAACGTGTCATCCATCTTGATTTGCAGGTGGATTTTGCCAACCAGTTTGTGGGGGGAGGAGTCACCAGTTCTGGTCTAGTCCAGGAGGAAATCCGTTTTCTGATCAACCCTGAGCTTATTGTTTCTCGCCTCTTCACTGAAGCCCTGGATCATAATGAATGTCTGATCATCACAGGTCAGTGATAATAAAAACTCCTCCACACCTTGGGTAAAAATGCAAAAGAAATCCTTTGAAGAATCTTTTTTCTATTCAATCATTTATGCTTTAATCTTTTGATCCAGATCAGATCAATAGTGCCCCTGGGTTTACTTTCTTATGCTTGACCTATAATTAGACAGAAGAAACAGAAGGCGTTTCTGGACACACAGAGCATGCAGTATACACCTTCAATTTACCCATTCCGGCACAGCATGAGGCTTATTTTGTTCTGTAAATTGCCCTGTTTTCTGTATCTGTCCTTGTCCCATGTTGCCTTTTGATTGGCCCAAAGGTAAGGGAAGAGTCGCATCAGTCGGGAGTTGTAGATTGGCCAGTCCTGATTGCTCAGCTGGTGTCTTTCTGTCGAGTAATTTCCACAGACTGTACTTCAGTATTGAGTGGTTGTGACAGGCCAGTAGACCCAGTAACAACCGCTAGACGTATGAACCTCAGCAGGAGGCTGATTGCTGTCCTGTTTCTTTCAAACTGTTCAACACTGTTGACTCTTTGCTTGATTGATTTTGATGGAGAGTTTGGAAAACAAAAGTTATGTTGTATAGTAATTGCTTTTATAACACTAACGGAAGTTTACTTTAATCCAGTAAAACCATTTCAACAAAAAAAATCTCAAGATAAGTTTATCACATAAGTAACTTTGTACATTAAGGGAATAATCAGGCATAAGAATTAGAGTAAATTGAGTAAAAAAAGGTAGCTTTTTGAACTTGTTACTAGTATTTTTTTATAATAAAATCAGAAATGCACAGATAGTATAGCAGGATAACCAAAAATCATCAGTACCTCTATTTTAATAGATGCAGTGAGCCCTTTATTAGTAGAGCATGGTATAGCTGACATCAATTAAATGGATTTTAAAGGAATAAGAAGAGGCATTTAGTTATAGAAAAATACAGCTCTTGCCTTGTAACACATTGAATTCCATTTGGGTCCATATAGATCTTACATTATGACATTACAGCAGCTATCATGAATGTTTTTTAAGCTCATTGTTTTGGATTTACGTCCATTTTGTTTTGGTTCTCTCTGACCCTATAACCTTGCTTTCCAACACAGTCAGAAATCGGTTTCTTTGTGAGAAAGCGCTGATAAACTATCCATACGCTCCTTGTCTAGCACCAAATATTAGCTGCTTATATACAAAAAACAACTTCCTGTTACATTGGAGATAAATGTGTCTTGAAATTATACATTTAAATATATTCAAGTGCATGACGTAAACCACTGTTACAACACATAAACTCACTGACCATAAATATATTACCAAGATGCATGACCAGGGGGTGGATGAGCAGGAAGTGAGGCAACAGAGCCACCGCCCTCCTGATCAGCATCACACCACTGCAGCAGATCTTCTGTGCTTGGTGGAGTCACCTTCAGACTCCTTGCTGGCCATCTCTCCCTCGCCTCCACTTACGCCACTTAACTTTATTACCCGGGCCCAGAATTAATTATAGCTGGAAGACCTGCCCAAGACCTGCTCCGCTAATGGACTCTCCCATTCCATCATCTTTATTGAACCCTGCCCGCATCCCTTGTCCTCCGTCCTAACAGCCAAGTCTAAGCCTTAGCTGCGTTGTGGCCATGTTGTAAATCATGTCCCCCTGTCATGTGCTGCCTCTGCAGTGAAATTTGCAAAAGTGCCCGGGCCTAATTGAATTTATCCTTGATTGCTAGATATGTGGCTGCCATTGGAGCGGTCAAACGTATAAACTGTATCAAGGAGAAGTCATGTGACTCATAGATGGAAATAGTGAGCAGCAACTGTGGTGCGTTAGATACAGAGACATTTTTTGCACACAATCTTGCTTCACTATTCAATGTTGCCTTCTCGTTTCTCACTTTTACCTCAACATGGCAATGAGATGCGCTCCTGACCTTTTTCTGTCTCTGGTTCACCACCAATATGAGACAGTTTGTTGTGATGTATTTACACATGAAAGGAACAACCTTCAGGAGCACCGCACATTATACCTGGTGATTTTTATGCAACCTTTTTGTCATTTAGAAATCATTTTTAACAACCAGACACATCTTTGCCGGGCCAAGATTGATCTGATTCGCACTGCAACAATATCATAATTGATATTGTTCATGAAGGTTGTTCCTTTCAAACGCAAATATGGTTGATCATAGAGATGATATTCTTGGAGGACCATTAAAGGTCAGATGTATGAATACTTTAGACAGGGCGGCAGGGCATTTTATCAGTAATGCAAACGTCCTTCAGTGGTCTCCCGTAGTAACTTGTACCAATTCTGAAACTTTCATAAAGTAACTTGTATTGAAAAGCTTTTTTAAACCCTGTCCGCAAATTATTTATGACACGAATTGTGGTATTGAACAGCAAAAAAAATAACAAGAGGTTCTCTTATCATCTTGTTGAATATATTTTGAAGATAATGGAATATTTTCCGTTATCTGCCACCTGTGCCAGTTTACTGTCCAGTCTTATGAACAAGAAGAGTTACAACTCCGCACAAACTTTGTCCATAAATGGTGCTAGGACGATCTTTAAGTTTAGTGTAGATTTTCATTTATTATTGCAAATCTGTTTGTAGCCAGTAGTTGGATTGTAAGAAACTGTCACTTAGCTTGAATGACTTGGCTGCACACACAGTTTATATATAAGTTAGGTAGCATGTTATACTGTCCATTCGGCCTCTTTGCTCGTCTGTTTTCTGTAAATAAAGTATTTGTGAACCAGTGTAGGTACTTGAATGTCTTGTTTGGGCAGTAATTGTGCTTATTACTTTAAAAAGTGTAAGGCAGGATGATTATAAGTGAAATGTCTGTCAAGCAGACTGCACTCTAGAGACCCCCCCCCCCCCTGTGCACCTCCTTATACCTGCTGACCGAGGCCCCTCTACTAATCACTTGGTTTATTCACTTTGCAGCGTGAAGCATCTCAGCGAGTGCTCTCGACAGCCAGGTACTAATGAGCGCTAATGAATGGGAAGTTAATTTGTGGCCTCATTGGTTTGACTGTGCTGCTGCTCCCCCCCCCCCCCCTTTTTCCGGTGTGGAGTGTGCCCCTGTGGGCCGGCGGTCAGACGCTGCTTCTCACGTTGTTTCAAGGGGGGTAATAACTTGACCTTCCTCTTGTCAGGAAACAGCTGCTCCGGTTTCATCTGTTCACATCAGGCAGGATCACTAAAGACACCTGAATGAAAACCTTTGGTTATTACAGTTAATTTATAAAGTAATTTGTATATTTGGATGTCTTTGCACACATTTCAAGAGTAACCAGTTGTAGATACTGTTTTTACTTTGCATTTCTGCTTTTGATTTGTTTTTGATTGTTAATATAAACTGATATGTAAATGGTGGAAGCTGTTGTTGGTTTCAAAGTGTCATTTTGTCTAGGAAAATGTATCCACCATTAGGGCTGTGCGATTATGGCAAAAATCATAATCACGATTATTTTGGTCAATAATTGATATCACGATTATTAAATACGATTATTCATTGACTTTGAAAACATCCATTTATTGAACTTTTAAATACAAATAATAATTTGAACAGTATCTTTTTAACTGTTGATTTCCCTGAGCGTATAATTCAACTGAAAAACCAATACAAAAATAAATTAAATAAATGATACATGTATATCTACATTTAAATAAATAATATCAAAAATAATAAATACCAATAAACAAGATCAACAAATATTTTGGAGCGCACTTCAACAAGCTACTAAACATATATAAATATGATAAATACAAATACATTTGATCACTTTATTTTATAACTATTTTTCTTTTTGTATTACTCTTACTATCTGTATTATTATTATTATTATGTTGCATTGTTGGAGAAGCCTGTGACATAAGATTTTCAACAACATAATTACTCTGTAGCTATGTCAGTTTGACAATAAAGAACCTTGAACCTTGAACCAAATATGTTGCAGTGCACTGTCACAACCTAGCAAAGCAAAATAATCGTTTTTTTCGTAATTGTGGCAGGCCAAAATCGTAATTGCGATTAAAATACGATTAATTGCACAGCCCTATCCACCATCTACTTTATAGTATATGACTGGCACTCATAACAGCTGGCAAGATGTCGTTTCCTGACACAAGCGTGAAATAATGTGTATATGCTAGGTAGTTATTGCTGTTATTGATTTTTTTTAAATCAATCAAAAACATTTTCAAAAAAGAAAAACATATTGATTTTAGCTACACAAGTATAATAACACCTTAAACCGCTTTATAATTGGTAACTACTGATCTTGATGTGCCGGTTAACAAAGTAATCTTACCTGCTTTTCTTTCAGATTTGCTATCTGAACACAACTGGAAGGATTCTTTAATTCTGAGCATGTTTAAATATCAAGATGAATGTGTTAATGCTTTCTATGGGGTGTGACTAATGTCTGTGTTTGTCATTACCAGGTTCACAGCAGTACAGTAAATACACCGGCTATGCTCAGACCTACAAGTGGGCTGGCAGCCACCAGGACACAACTCCCAGGTATTTATTGAACTTAGCTGCTTTAGAGACCTTAAAATACCTTTTTTTTTTTTTTTAAATGCTACTTTTAAAGCTACGTAACAATCGTTTATGGCCATGTTAGCTCATGGGAGGGCAGTTTTGATTGTTCCATCACCTTAGTCTGTAGACTGAAACACCTCAACAACTATTTGATGAACTGCCATCCAATTGTATGATTTCCTGACACTTCCCACACCATCCAGTACCATTACCATAATGTAAATTCAGAGATGTCTTTGTATGTCACAAAGTTCGTTTTTTATCTGTTTATTTTAGACTTTATTTACGGGAACTTCCTATTTCTGTCATAGATCCAGCTCTAAGATATTATTGCGTAATTTGACTAAAGCATATCTGTTCTGGTGTATCTTATACCATTTTCTTTATTTGTTGGCAGAGATGGCTGGCAGAGAAGATGCACAGAGATTGTGGCCATCGATGCGCTGCAGTTCAAGAACTTCCTCGAACAGTTTCGTCCCGATAGACTCAACCGAGAACTAAACAAGGTCATTTTTTTTTTACGTTTGTGTTTTATTTTAATTGTATATCTTATATATACAGTATCATGTCTTTCTTGTGTCTCTGCTCTGCATGTCACAAAACTGAGCAGGTCGTTATTTATATAAAAAAAACACTTATAAAATAAAAAGTTATTATTTTAATAAATCAAAAACAAAAGATGTCAGCTCATCGGAACTTTAGTAACTTTACGATGAGCGCTGCTGTAAGTGTTTTTTTGGTTTTGTATACAAAGTGTGCACTCTTTGTATAATTGATGGGAGTGGAAGTGAATGGGCAATCTACCGCTGCTCTTTGATGTTACTCTCTGAACTTCCATAGTCATGGCTTTTTAACGGCGTATGGCTGCAATTATCTTTTAGCTTTTTTTGCTAGTTAACTTAATATTTGCTTTTCACAGACTTATTGAGTTAAATGTCAGTCCGTTTGGTTGATAATTGGGAAACAGTAACATAACAAATGTCAGCTGTGATGACATTGATGTTTACTCTTCTCTAGGTAAATATTTGAACTGTATGTAATACAGACTGATGGATTTTTACATTAGTAGAGAATAGACTTAATGCTATTCATTACCATTAACATATTTGACCTTACGCCACTGAATCATAGTTATCATATTTACAGATTTGTTTTAAATAAGAATCTTCCATGTGTGCAGTCCGCCCACTCAAAGAAAATCAAGATGTTGTCAAATCAGAAAGCATGGAGGAGTTTGACAGCTCTGACAAGGGTGTGAAGAATGCACCAACATACAGATCAATCCTGTTTCGAATATTGTTCAGCTAACTGTCACATCGGCCCTTTCACAGGAACAATTTATGACTGGTCAGGAAGAGGGTGGGCTCGCACAATTCATTTTCACTATTCACTTCATTTCATGGTGAAAATAAATGTCCAGAGCCCCTTCAGATCTTTTATTTGACCTGTCTTCCTGTCAAATGCTCATGTTGCTGCACATTGGTTTAGTATATTTAACGTGCAATGGTTATTATTCCAACCTACGCCAATTTCACACCAGTTTGAATTGAATTGAGGAAATAGGTGTAGCCAAATGACATAATGTTAAAATGTATGTTCAGCCAATCCAACCAACCTTTTATGTGTTCATGCGTTAACTGATGTGTCAAGCACAGGCCTGCAGGCAAATGGAATTACTTTGCATTTATATTTGATATAAAGGAGACATTCTGTAGGACTGGCTCCTAAAGAAACCTACCATTGAGCTGAAATAAAAAGGTGATCCTAAGACCTGAGGCTCATCAGAGTGGATTTTGCATTTATATACCGAATTACATATCATTCCTTCAATGGCCTGACAACTTGATGTGTTGTCACCCCCGAGAAAACCTGGTGTATTCACAATGTGATGACGGAAGGGCTATGCTTGTCATAATGCAATGTTGGTATCTGAAATCAGTCCCTATTTGCTACTTAGTGCATTATATTTGTTTCTTTATTTGAGTACCATAATCTTAATTTCTTAATTGATATCATACTCAGGTGCACAGTATTTTGTAGGCTTTTCTCAATGCAGTAAAAGACATACAGTAGAATCAAATAACAGCAGTGATAAATACGACAGAATTGTCCTTTTCTTTTTTTACCCCAATATTTAAGTCAATATGTCAAATATGCAGTGTTAACAGCATTCATGGAAAAGTCAATAGTGTATGTTTGCTTTTGAATAGCATTTATCCAACACTACATAATAATAATGACTCATGGGTATCTAAATTCTCAATGCACTACGCAGTATAGAATACATTAGAGTTTGCCGTGTATGAAATTGTTCACAATTTCATACACGGCAAACATCTTTTACAGCGTTCTTTTCTCATGAAAGACACTTGTTCTATGATATTAAATTGGTTTTTGCATTGTTTACATTTTCTTATCTAATATGTTGTTTATCATTTATTTTGTCTGTCTTTATTTAGGCTTACTGTGGCTTTGCTCGCCCTGAAGAACAAAGCCAAAACCTCTCGGCAGTGGCTACAGGGAACTGGGGCTGTGGGGTTTTTGGAGGTGACACACGTCTGAAAGGTAAGTGCTGACGTAATGCTGCCTTAAAAAAAAAAAAGCTCAGATCATCTTAATGCACTTGGCAGTCTAAGCGGACGCTCTTCCTGGATATAACGGAATATATTTCAGCTTGAAAGGCTCCAGCAGATCAGCGTGGGCCATCCATTTGTCTTCCGGGAATGCGTTCATTTAGTTAAAGCCTATTCGTCGCCTTCCTTCTATTGATCAAATGACAAAGTTAATATGTTTCATTAATAGTGAAATTGATCCCCGGCTCGAGTCCATCAATCCGTTTCAGCTTTCTGTCTCAGCCTTGTACCACGGACGCTGAAGAGGGAGCCTAAGGACACTTAATGCTAACAGTTTGCAGTAGTATCTCTGCTTCTTACTTTATGCCTGAGCCACGGTGCTTGAACACTATACATACATATTTGTTAATTAGCTGTAGCAAGGTAAAGCCCTCCATAGGCATCATCACCTATTGTCTGCTTAATGACACGCCTCCTGGGAAGAGCTTTGTAATTCGGATGCTGTTTTCCTGCTGGGTTTGCCTTCTGCGGCCTCAGATAGCCAGATAGTTTTTAATTGTCAGATAATTCTTGGGAAAAGCGGATGAAACGGAGCCGGGCACAGAAACTGCTGAAGTGTAGGCATATTCCGCTTATAGCTCTCTTCTGAAAATGTTGATTCAGTTATGCTCGTTAACTTGCCACTGTCCCAACCCTCATTAATCAGCAGACATATTTCCAGTCTCTTCAAATATTCACAGCTCTCTACGGGGCCAGACCTGGCTTCTCTTTGTAACTAATCCAGAGTTCTCAGTGGGGGTGAGACCTATTCCCCCGATTATTGCCTTTTACAGTCACTGCCACAGAGGCGGGTGGCGCACACTTCAAATACTAACATTAGCTTAGACCTCTGTTAATATATACTCAACTGTATATCTATGAGTAAGAAGATGATAATGTTTGAACAAACCTGTAAAAACAGCATTAAAAGGTCAATCCTTTTTATTCTAAAGAACCAGTTTTTTGCCTCTCTCACAGTGGAGCGTTAACACAGGCAGCTTCTTTTCCTTCAGCTCTGCTCCAGATGCTGGCAGCTGCTGAGGCGGGCAGAGATGTGGCCTATTTCACCTTTGGTGACAGCCAACTCATGACAGATGTCCACAAGATGCACTCTTTCCTAACTCAGAGGAAGATCTGTGTCGGTAAGGAAAACAACCCGTCTGCTTCCTGTTTACATAAAACTGTGTCCCTTCTTTTTAATATTTCACCACCAAGAGTGCGACAATAAGGATATTATAACAGGATTAAATATGCTTTGGAAAGTTTCATCTTTGGATTTTGTTGTGAACAATGTGATCTAATGAAACAATGTTATAGAAACAGACTGACAACTATGTGATATGATTTCAATCCTCATATTTTCTCCCTCACAGGAGAGGTGTATGATCTCCTGGAGCAGTACTACAGCTCCGTGTGCAAGAGCTGCCTCGGTCGGCGACCTGAGATCAGCCTGTTCTCCTTCATCTTCCAACAGGCCGGCTCCTCGCCGGCGCCAGATGACTCCGACGGGGACTCGCCCAGACATCCCGTCCCCACAGACTGCAGTTAGGGCCAGGTGGCTGATGAGTCACCATGCCTAATCTGCGATAAAACAAAACCCACCTTAAATACTGCCTTTTCTTTTTTTTAAGAAGGCTTGATTAACTGTTTACCAAATGGGAGCCAAAAAGGACCATCGACAGTAGCATGCAGATCCTTTTCAAAAACATCTGAACTGCAGTGGCTGATTAGTTACGACCCTGTCTGGCGCTGTGTTCATTTTGCTGCCGCTGGTAATACGCCGATGGATTGAGCTTCAATACGACGCAATTGTGATTTTAATGGTGAAGCAAAGGTTGCCATCCATCTTCTGAGTTTGTCATGTTGCCTTTTTTACACCCACACATATCCAGCCTAATTGAATTGGCTGTCAGAAATCAAGTTAAAGGAATAGAATAACAAGAACGGGGTTTGGAAAGCTAGGAAGCAGTCTAAGGAAACAGTTTGATTTAAAGAGCAGCCTGGCTCTTTGGGAAATAATATTTTACCTTCTGCATTTAAAGCTACATTTAGTTTCAATTATGACTTCCATGAATACATTTGTCCGGTTCTTGCTGTTCACATTCGAAAGAACCAACCGTTGCACTTGAAATGTTAATTTGATTGGTTTGTTTCTATATTTTATAAGTATTTACACTTTGAATCTGTTATTTGTAGGCCTTCTTACTAATGGCTGTATAGCTGCACTTGAACAAAAAGTAGGATTTGTTTCGCCTAAATAAAATCAGTTTTAAGAAAATGTCATATTTCTAATATTGCCTTTGTTTTATTCTGAAGCACCATTTTAGAGCCACACGTCAATCACACGTCTTTGAACAATCACAATGAGAGCTTCTTGTCCCACAGAGGCAATGTGAGTTTCTGTACAGCGTTGCCATTTATCTTTCCCCATCTTCACCCTTTCCCTCACAGTTTAATAAGGTCATACCTTTTATATAAACTGTACATGACACCTCATTAAGTAAAGAGTAGATCATGGAACATCCAGTCAGGCAGTGGGGCTCCTGGGGGATTTCTCTGTCTGTCGGATGGAACACAGCTTCTTCATTAAGAAGAAGCTGCTTGACGCAAATCCTCAGAGGTTCGACCGTTGGCCCTTTGGTAGGTTTGGTTTTGTGGTATTTGTTGGTAAAAAAATAATCTCAGCAAATTATATATTTTTTGTATTCAGTTTCACTATATAAAAAAATGTAAATTGATATGTATAATGCCACCATGTTTGATCCTGATTTTATGTTTTTATTACAGCAATGTATTTCAGTGATGCGTGTTGTGACTGTTCCTCATTGTGTGATTATCTACTTACACGCCTAATGAGCTGTTATGTTTCACTTTACAGATTACCCAGCCAGCAGGAGTTTATTGATTCAATATTTTTAGTTCAATGTTGCTTCAGTTGTGTCCTCAGAGAGGGTGCGCGGCACTGAATGGAGTCCTGGGAGCCTGTATGTGAATGAATGAGGAGTAGGCGTCTCTGGTGCTGAGCCTTCATGGAATCAGGACTTGAAGTAGGTGGGTCTCTCTTTGTAGCCGGCTGAGTTCAAAAGAAGCCTTTCGTGGCGTCTCCAGGGGGATCCATCACAGACACACGGGGGTTTCTTACTGGATAGATCCCTTTGCCGAGAACCCCATGTGTGTGTTTGACCTTTTGGCTACAGTCTGCCATAAAGTTACAAACATGAACAGTGTTTAGTCTCTTCAACATGATCACACTTTGACACATTTCACGGTTATGCAGTTTGGCGATGAACAGCTGGATCAATGATGTAGTTTCGAGCTGCTGCTATTTATTATATATGTTTCAATTTATAATTTAAACACCTTTGAGCAAAAACAATAACACACCCCTACCTGTCACTCTTCCAATACAAATGTTTTTCTTTGTACAGACACCCTGCCATGGATTAAGTGCAAAGAAAATTGCCCAATTGATTAAGAGAAGTTTGGTCAAATGCATTTTTGACATCATTGTTCGACTTTTGAGCATTGTGTTGAAGCATTAATAAGATTGTTACAAACGGTGGGCAAAGTCTGATGAGTGGATTGATGTTGAGAATCGGGGGATCAACTTTTCTTTTAAGAAGTACCTATATACTCATACAGCGCTACAGAAATGCTGAGTTTTTATTTAGCCTATAGTATGAATTATCTATGCTCCCCAAAGAGCAAATCAATTGCATCAACCAGTTCATGATTAGATTCTGTTTGAATCTGGAATGACATTGCCACATCATCTTTCCACTTTTCCTTTGTTTCCCTCCAAGAAGGTCAGCTCTTATAACGAGGCTACTGTATTATGAATGGAAAGGCCTATTTGAATTCATTATGATCTATTTACTTCATATTTCCTTATCATCAGTGGATTTCTTTGGCAGTGTTGGAGTGATGGAAGGATCTCTTGGCCACAGATTAAAGGAATTATCAGCTGAATATTGATATGTTTGATTGAACCCTGGGAGCTGTGGCTTACATTTGTTTGGACTGAACACATAAGACACAAATATGATTCGTAGTCATGAGCTTCCTTTTGGTAAATATTCATACTTCGTCCTTTCCGTTATAAACATCTTATTTAATGAAAAACAGAAGGGTGCTGCACATAATGCATATACATACCGGCGCACTGGGGTCCATATGGGATGCACCTCATTTGCAATTGACTTAATCTTCAAACATCTGCAATTAACTATTACTATTTGAAAATATTTTGGTAAAAGAAAAGAAACCTCTGCAGTGTAACGAAAAATAGAAATCGAGAACTCAAGGTTATATTTATTACTGTAATGAATTTGTGCCTTTTGCAATTTTCACAGGTGCATTTTGTTACAGTATTTGGCTTTCTGGAAAGGGACACAGTCCTTCTTGGTGAATCTGACACCCTTATTCAAAGGACACACATAAAAGCTAAATGTTATTAGGAAAAACTCTAGCAGGGAACAAACTGCTTAACACTAATCATTGTTATTGAAACAAATGACAGCCACTGAGATGAAAGACAATATTCTGTTACACACCCGCAGTATTTAATCCAAACCAGCAAGTATTATGTTGTGTTTGCCATGTCATGCTCTTCTTTAAATCAATTGTGTGCCATCATGATTAACTCATTTTGCATCATCTGGTAATGTCCTAAGCTTTCACTCCTGTAGCTGTTAGCATGTTTGAACTCGGGGTGACCTAAATGTTTCACCGCTTCCTCCGTGTCCTGTGTGGCGCCTCAGCAGTGTCATCGCTGCTATCGTTTGATGGTAATTGCGTCTCTCCTCCGGCTCTTAGCATGCTGAGATGGTTCCTCATCCAAAGGCAGTTCCTTTACTGCTCTGAAAACCTGCATGCATTGTCTTTTTTTATTCAATCCAAATAGCTTGTGGTCAAAAAACACTCTTAAATATGGGTTGCTGGAAAGGAGGCGGAGGAGGCGTATACATCCATAACAACAGCAATTATTTATTAGTGACAGCTTTCGATAGCCATTTTAGTTCAAATGCTTTCACTGCAATTGATCCCCAAAGAAAAATCAATGTTTATGTGAAAGCCGTAGCTTTTAACCAAACGGACTGCTGGCTCCGTAAGGTCAAGGATTGAGTGAGTGAAGTTATTTTTGCTCCTTGTGTTATTAGATTGCCTATCTATCATTGTAGTGTCATGTGATTGATACTGACTCTGCGTGAATGAAAGATGGAGCAAGGCCATTGTTGCTCCCACACAAGTGTAAAGTGCTGAATGCAACAGCAACTTGTGTAGAAAAAGGGTTTGAAATGAGCCACCAGCTAATCACCTACTGCTTCTGCTGCGTCATGGCTCTACATAACATTTACAAACTCAGCATGTTGAGTAGAAAAGCAGCAGTTGGATTTGCAGTTGTGGAAGGATGATTACCACCATGTATGTTCGCAAAATCTGTTAAATTAGGGAAAATCTACTCATCGCTGTCCACTTAAAATCGCATGAACTGTTCATTCGCTTTTTCGTATGCTTGATGAATTCATTTAACCATATATTAGGATTCTAACCATCACATTTAACTTTCCAGGTATGAAATAATTATTTTCTGTATACTGCTGAATTGGTTTACTCTCCTGAGCGTATCTGTTTTGAACTGAAGGCATCTCTTCAGGCCTTTAATTGCTCACGTGTTGCTCCTTCCATCCACGAGGTAGATAACACCATCTGCTCCTTGTCCGCACAAGTCCAATCATAATTTCAAAAAGAGAAAAATATATTCAGTTCCTTGGCAAAGATTTCATAGTGCTAAGGGAAGCTTATTAGAGAATATGAAATGCATGTTTTTATTTGTACTTTAAAAGTGTTTAATATTACACCATTATTTGCAGTGGTATGTGTTTGAACGAGATGTATGCAATAGGTGTTGATCTTTGGGATTGTAAGCACATCAGGCAGATGTCTCTCTCTGGGTTTCAAAGGTGCCAGAAACAGATGCTTCCCACGCATTTCAAAGGAGACATTTTCCTGGCGTTTGGCCTTGATCATTTTCCGGATATGATTAGATCCCAACACATGGCTTCAGTCATTAACTGGGAGACAAACAAAGTCAATCAAATAAGTTTGAGTGTGTTTTACTTCACCTTTAAGTGCGGTGCTGAAACGATTGGATATTGAATTGATTTGATCCATACTATTCTGATAATGGATTAATCGGCAACGCAATTTTGAAAGCAGGAGTCCCAAAGAATGACCAATTTCTCAAATGTGAGAATGTGTTACTTTTCGTCTTTTTCTATATCCTTACAAATTGAATTTATATTCAGTTTTTCTTTTTGTCAAACAAACATGCAATTTGACTTCTCCTCTGGTTCTTTTTCATCAACTAGACAAACATCTTATGCAAAATCTTTAAAAAAAAGGGATGGAATAATGTACAGTAAGCCTCCTTTAAGTGCAAACCTATAATGTGATGGTCAATGCTTGGGAGAACGGGACCCTCAGCCGGACCTTTCCCTGACATCTCAAAGTGCTTGATATGTTGTTTTCTGCATGCATGTGAGAAGTGTGTGACAGTGGGCTGTGGGGGATATCAGAGCAGAGCGACTGGAGGGCCTGTCACGTGTCGCAGGTTGACTCCGTCGGTCCACAGAGAGGAGGGAGCTGTCTGCATGGGCCTCTAGTGCCTTTCAGAGTAGCTTTGTTAGAGTGGACCTCGAGGCTCTGACTTGCTGTGGAGCTGTCAACGTTAGGGTGGCAGCGCACAATGCAACGACCCCTCTCCTGGAAGTTGGACAGGATGTATGTGGAGCGTAAAAAAAAAATCACAAGCAAATTGGTTATGTTAAGACCTCTGTTTGTGCTCTGTTGTTCACACATTAATTACAGTCAGTATTTGTCTGTTTTTTGTGACAAAACAGTCATTTGAAAGCACAATTAATTCACCAACAAGGGTGACCGTGGGTTGAGGATTTCCTGGTTAGAAAGTGAATCCCCCTGGGCCTTTTTACTGAATCTTAATTGGATTTCATCTGCGAAAGCCCTCCAGTCTTTACATAGACATCCTTTTTAAAACATAAATGAGACATGCTAAAATGATCGCAAGTATCATAACTCAGGGGGATTCATGACTTGTAATTGAGATCATTCTTTTATCTTTTCACTCTGCTTAGCATCTTATTAATGATCAAATACTTCATTTTTTGATTAAGACCATACTGTATATAAAAGCACATTGACAAAATGTATGATAAGATATCACTTTTTTCTAGAGAGATGTAAGTCTAATGACATAATGCTGCATACGATTATTTGTATTGTGGTGCAAAGTTATAACAAAAACTGCACTTGTTCACAGATCACATAAATAAACAAATACAACATGTATTAACTTGTATTTGAGAGAAAAAGGGCCCAGGAAAAGCTTACTTTAAAGAAACCTTTTTATGGCCCAAAATGTAGTTTGTAGTTTCAGTAGTACAAAAAAGAATTGGCAGTCATTTACCCACTTCAATTACTATGCTGACCAGCAAGCCCATGTATACTACAGTTTAACAACCAGTTCGATTACATGTCATTCACAACTCCCCATCACTGGTTATTGTTGCACAAGCACCTTTACAGCCATATTGGAAACTCCGCCAACATTTGCTCTTTTCTACATGTCAGTTATATGTTTATTGTAAATATAAAAGTCCTCAATTTGCAGCTGTTAGGGTTTGTCCAAAAAGCGGACTTTTCTGAGTCCGTTTAGAGACTGGAGATGCTATGAAGTCTGTCTCCCTGTTGGGTAATGGTGAACCACACTGACAAAGACTATTTGTTGCGCCCATCAAAGCTGTCTTGTGGGTCAGTTTCTCTGACAAGTGTGGTTAGAAGGGCCATAAAGCAGCACCACCACCATTTCTCAGTCCTGTCCATTACATATGAACAAGTGTCTAAACTGACAGGCTTATTTGCACCAGGACACATGTAGCTTAGATTACACTATTAAACTCCACTGGTTCACAAACAAATCTCATTGACAAAGTATTACGAGTGAAAGCTAACAGAGAGAGGGTAAAGAGAGAATACCAATATAAATCCACCAGTCAGTCAGTTTGCATACACTTCCTTTACGGATAAGGGAATGAGACCCTTTTTCCTCCTGCTGCTCAATTACCCAAGCACCCATAAAAACCTGAAGTTCTGTCTCCAGAGTGAGATATCGTCGCGCTGCTCCCAGCAATATAAGAGCGAGATTTAGGATGAGCCTTTCCTCTGTGACAGTGACTCGGCAGAGGGACCCTCTCTGTCACCAGATATTGCGGTCCCCAGCCGCTCATTAAAGATGGAACCATTACTTCACGGCTCCGGCTCGCTTCTCTCTGCTCCTTCTTCATCTGCCTTCACAACCCCCTGGAAGTAAATAGACACAAATTAGCTCAGGAATGTACAGAAAGCACATGAGCCGATTCTGTGAAAGGTGGCCGTACAGTACCAATTGTGTGGCCCATTAAGTTCCTAATGCCTCTCACCATATTTCTCATAGCGTCTCTTTGTGGTAGGATTAAGTTTAAACTCCCCTGTGCACCATGCAGCGTAATGTGTTTGTTGTTCATTGTGTGTGTGCGTTCCCCCATGGTGCAGTTTGGATTGAACTGTTTTGTTGGCTTCACCCAAAGAGGAAGGAAGATCACAGAACAAATTTATTCATTTTTACATTACATTATAGTTCTTTAGCTGACGCCTATACAAAGTAACTAACGATAAGTGCATTTAAACCATGAAGATACAACATAAACATGGCAACAATTATTGTTTGAAGGCTTGATTCAATGCTCTTTAACTCGACTGTACACATTGTATGTAAAGTTGCAACATGAACTGCATAGCTTTTCATATCAAATCTTAGTTGTCAGTTAACCTGAACTAATGCAAAGGCAATTGAAATATGTATAGTGTGTACAATCACCATAAGGTTAAACATGCAAACATCAGTAATCCTTGACATATGTTTATTACCATTAAACAGTCAAACTGATTCATCTTCGAATGGCAATTACCCAAAAATACTATAAGACTTTCACCTGACCCGTTAAACCTCTCATTATGGCAAAATAACAACATCAATGTCCTAATAAAATCCAAACAATCTATTAGGAAACTTTTTTAATGCTCTTTTTTTCCATTTAGGCTAGACTAGTGTCTCATTCCACCAAACACGGGAATGAAAACACCTCTGTTCTCCCATCTGTTGGCGCTGCATTGGCTTCCTCTTAATGGGTCACTGTAATTGGAAGAGTCAGGAAGCGGGCGCTGCTCCGTGCCGTGTGGTGTAGTTACTGGAGTCGTGAGAGTGATGGGAGCCATTGGCAGCTGGGGTCTGGAGGGTGCTGCTTCTGAACAGGCCTCTGTTCATCTCCTCTCCACCCCACACAGCTCTGCTCCAGAGGGACAAAGCTGCTGGGACAAATGGTCACCTGGGAGCCGAGCACTTAATGAAGCACACCTTCTCAATAAACCCCCTTTTAAAAACCGGCAACAACCTCCCATCTGCCGTGGCAGCACAACAGATCTGTTGGGGAACTTGTGAGGGAATTGCCTTTTTGCAAAGTGTGTGTCTCACATGATCAGAGCCACAAAGCCTACATGCATGCAAACTCATGCCTTTTTATTTGCCCTCCATGACAGTATAGCTATTAGCTGCCTGGTGGCGGTTTTCACTTGTCAAGCGTTATGAGATGTCCTTCAGAACTCATGGCCAGTTTACAAATGTCTCTGCTTTACCGAGATGGGCTTTGTGAGGAGAGTGCTGCGCTCTTAATGAGTTCCTTCCATCTAACTTTTATCCTTCCTGTCGTCTTGGATCCATTCACATTTGGCACTTATGCAATCGTCTCTCTGAGTTTCTCTCATGCTGAACTGTGAGGCCGCGCAGGACGAGGAGTTGTTACTCCGATGTGAGGAGAGCATTTAAGTGATTGTCTCTTCGCAGTGCTTGTGTGGATGATTGACTCGAGTCTTGGAATGATGGCCTGGCACAACCATTTACCTTCTCGACTCGAAACCAGTCGTGAACTCACTTCTTCCCTCTTTTTTTCTTTGTTTATCTCTGCAAGTGTGTGCTTTATAGAAGCATTTATACTGCGCTGAGCTGATAGAGTATATGATAATGATCAAAATGATACATCTAATGATTAATGACTGTTGGGATTTCTGTTCTTCACACTAATCATGACTTTCTGCACTTTCTCTAAATGTAACACCCTGACCCTTTCGCTTACCATCCCCACTATTCACTCGGGAAGCTCTTTCACTGAGGCCACTCAAATTAGCTCCGGCCCCTCGGTGAGAGCCCCACTGCTACAGGACCTGTCGCAGAACCCGAGGCATAAATCATTCCCCAGAGCAGGAGCTGTGGCAGGCCGAGACGCACATCCACCACCCGAGATTTACGCTGCACAGCGAAGCACGGCCCCCGCAATCTGGATCCTCTCCACCTGGTCATCTTCAAATTGGTTATTGATCTTCCAATCACAAAATGAATCATACGTTGCCAAGACTGTTTAGGTACCGCGTTTACAGTAGCTGTTGATGCTGATATGGAACCTGGGGATGGATTATTGTTTTAGAAACCAGCGAGAAAACAACTACCTGCACTGAACCGGGAGTAAATGGGAAAATAAATTAGAAGCAGTCTACCTTGAGATGAATATATGTCATGTTGTCATCCAGCAGAGCCTCATTATCACATATCAAAACAGCTGAAGAAACTCCTGACAGTCACTGAAGTGAAGAGCTTGAAGTTGGCTATATTCTCCTGTTGTGATATTCAACAGTGTGTGATTATGGCTGCAGTCCTTTTAATTTGTTATTCAAGAATAATTGCAGGGCCTGTGATCATATTATACTGCAGTTCTTTAGAAAGCATAACCAATTCATGCTGTAGGCTATTTTGTCTTTTCTTCTCCTTTATCTGATGGAAACAAATTCTTCACACACATTTCTAACTTTGTTTTGAATAGAAGCTTCTTCATCACTATACTTCATAACGCTGAAATACACACGATTCTGCCATAGCAGTATCACTACTTCTATCTACAGCTGACTCAAATCGGACAGGTTCAATAGACTTACTTGCTTTCAGTTCTTGGCATATACTGTATTGTGGCGTAATATTTAATGGGGCTTCACTTCTTGCCCAATTAGGCTCCAAGATGGTATGTAAATGTAGCTTCTGCCCTGGGTGCAGTTTCCTCATAAATGCCAGATTGGCCATTATCTGAACTCCTTTGTGAATGAAAACAGACAGCTATAATATAGTCCTTCACCACCTTAATTGAAAGATTGTAAGAGTGGTCCTGTCTTTGAATTTCCTTCTTAAATGTCAATATCTAAAACCAAAACACACCGTTTTAGATGGATAATGTCAAGCTCAGTTTAATTTTCAAAGGTGGCTGCATCATTGCTCATGACTCCCGAACTACCTAATCAATTAATCGTGCTGTGGAACACATTTATTTGACAGGATCAGTGTAACTAATTGGCTGTTGAATGGAGTCAGATAGTAATCTAGTAGCTGTTATTTGTCATTCCAGGACACAGGTTTAATTACAGAGGCTCATTAGGACTATATGGCGATGAGTGGTTACAGAACATGACATGATTTAAGCTGATGTGTTGCGGAGCATGTCCATGGTCAGATGTGAGGACAGGAAGCTGTGTTTCTACTAATTGACACCTTGCTCACTTCAAATGAAGCTATAGTCATTTATATTTGCTAACCCAATTTATGACCTATTCCTGCTAAGATCACCTTCAATGTCTTGTTGTACAGATGTGGATCTCTTTGTAATTCAACCTACCAAGGCATATTTTTTATGGAGGATGTTTATTTATATTAAAGGTCCCCTATTATACTGTTTTTTATCAATATATTATAGTTCTCAGATATATACAAAACATGTCTCTGAAGTGTTTGGCTCAAAATACCAAACAGATAATGCATTTTTGTAGCATCCCATAATCCCCTCTGTTTCAGCCCTGTTTCAAAAGTGCTGATTCTCTGTCTTTTACTTTAGATGCTCTAGGAGGAGATTCAGGTGATAAGGTGTGTGTGTGGGGGGGGGGTTACCTTGGTTGGTTATTGGCTAATGGTTACACAAGCCAAAAAATCGTTATGACATCATAAAGAGGCCAAAATCTGATCAGATCATTTTCAGACAGGTTTTTATATAAATGGATCAGGACAAAAAGTGAGCGAACCTTTTTGCCTGAAACTTTCAGAATCTCTTTACACAGAGGGGACACATGTTTATGTATAAAAGACATGAAAAAGTGGATTTTGCACAATAGGTGGCCTTTAAGTATGAGGGTCTTGATTTACAGATACACTGACCGTGCTTTGTCGTTCTCAGGTAAGGTAGAAATCCAGCCTCAGTGGCCTTTCATTTTTCTTGGACCCTGGCAGCCTCTAAGCAGGGAGGAGGGACTCTGGTTGGACAGCTCTGCTCCCCCCTGCTCCCCCCTGCTCCCCCCTGCTCCCCTCTGCTCCCCTCTCCAGTCGATAGCAGCCAGCAGGTAAGGCTCTGTCTCTGTCTGCAGTGTGGCAGACTCTTATTAGTGGTAATGTACTCCCATCATCCATCTCCAGGTGGGCTTCCACCATTGATCTCGATGCCAAGCCTTGTCACTTATTGCTCCTCACACAGTGAAAGCTCTGGTCGCCGCCAGCACGGGCTTTAGATGACCCGGCTTAATGTTCTGTCGATAGCCTCGCTGCTGGACAGCCGGTGTTAGAGCTGTGAGGAGACTTTTCCTCACAGTGAATTCAATATCTAAATCCAGCAAGGACAAAAAAGTTGATTGTTTGTTTCTGTTTGCGATCGTCATGACGGAAAATCCAATAATTGCTGCCGTAATAATCTTCCAGAGTTCAACAATCCTGTTTGTGAGCGTTAATAACCACTGTTCTGAGTTGTTGTAAAACGTTTATAAAAAACGTATTCCAACTAGCCGTCCTGAATCATATTTATTACCAGTATCTTAATTAACAGGGGCAAAACAATGTAGATGTTTAGATCAGAATTTGTGCTAGATAATAGGTTTACGGTTACAAATAATTTCAAGGTAAGTAATACCTCATAATGTTCCTATATTCTCATAAGTAGGGAAGTTTAGGTATAGGTCGGGCCTTGCTCATGCTCATCTTGGAAGGTAAAGACTAATGCTTGGTATTGAACGGAACAGTTTAAGGAACACTGAGAAGCACTTGGGATTGTGGACTTCTTCCTTAAAACTTTAAAAAACGTAATTTTCAATCACAACACCAGCATATGAAAAAAGAAATTGGGTTTTACACTTTCTGCGTGCAGGAAAGCTTGTGTGAGGGTGCAGTTCTTGCAATGATATCTGAAAGATCACAATACTTTTCCCTCAAAGTCTTCATTTTCTTTGTAGACTTAGGGATTTCACTCTTAACACACTGAACTGCTTTGTATTCCAAGTTTAATTGTACCAGTTCATGGGAGCTTGACTAAATGTTTAATTTTCTCCGGGCACTTGATCGACCTGGTTCAGTGATTTAACCAATGGAGAATTAAATGTGGGTTTCTCCCCGAACACCTCATCAGATGCCAGTGAAAACGAGGCCATCTGTTGGGAGTGTGTTAGTTAAGTGGCCATGCTGCAAACAGACAACCCCATGCAAATAAGTCCAGAGGTTTCTGCAGTTAAAGTTGTACTTGAGGCCAAATATCATGGTTTGAGTTTCCTTCACAGACATGTTAGCTTTGCTTATGTTCCTTAGCTTCCTGAATTTCCCAACGGGGATAAATAAAGGTCCATCTTAGCTTAGTTTATGTCAGAAATGAGTTTCCAACATTGCTGCAATTACTGTAAAAGCTGTTTTTCTGAAACAGTGACTAAATTAAGTTTTCATATCTATTCTGATTAAGAGCATAGCAACACACAAGAGGGATTTTATTTTTCTATCAGTTGTGGAAACCAATGTAGATTTCCAAACTGTATGTATGTCTTGTATCCGTCGAATGGCACAAATTAAATAAACACCCAGAAACAACATTTAATGATTTGACTGCCATGTCCGCATTTGACTATACATACGCATCAATCTACTCGAAGAAATGTATATTAAGAAATAAGATACACAAGGCATCCATTTAAAAAGAACACACTGACACTATTAGACATAATAGCACGATGTTCATTTTATTTTCTTAAATCGAGTATCAGATTTATCTAAACAACAGTTTTATCAGAACTCAAATTAGCAATGTCTTCTATCAACACCATTTTTTTGTAGCCTAAAAAAATAAATCAACATTTTCTTTTCTTTTCATAAACATATGAGTTTCCACTGAACATTCATTGAATATTAAATGGCTTCATAAAACACTATAATATCCCTGTCAAGGACGTGTTACACGTTAATTACCATTCACAAATGTTGTCATGGATGAGTGTATCAATGATTTATCAGGCCACATTATTACTATGCCACGGTTCAATGGATATCACAGCTGGATTTACTCACAGGGATTATATATGACTCTTTATGAACAAGACAAAGGGGGAACCCACTGAAGAACACATAACAAATAGTACATTCTTTTACAGATATCACTCAGGTTACACCATTAACACCAAGTAGAACAGTTCAAATGAACATCAGAGGTAAAACATGAAACATTTATAGAATATCTGGCAGGAAAACAGTTTGCATCACTTTATTTTAAGGCATTTTTCTTACGTTTGTGTACCTTTCACAAGTATTTTACTATATATTTAATCTTTTCAGGTGAACATATAAAAATACAGTTAGTTTGAAAGAATAAACATGCAACGTGTGTCGCTTATATAGTCTTTTCTTGAGAGGATGGTTCACATTCAGTTTGGCTGATTATTTGGAGATCAAACAACTGTCATCTGAATACAACAGGACAACACATATCCTCACATTTTCACAGCAGACCCCAGATTGAAACACAATATATCTTTTTTGAAGAATCCAAGTCACAGAACACTTTGAATGGACCATTTTGACAGCATGCATGTTTTAATGTCACCAATATCTCTGAGTATCAAAAATAGGTCATTTAATACTACACAAGCTCCATGCATCTACAGCAATTGTTGATTTGCTAAATTGCACATATACCCTCACTGCACTTGCTACTGTGTTATTGCACTACAGTATATCAATACATCCCCTACTCTACCATTAATAAAAAGCACTTCTACAGTATACACACGAACACAGTGGTCTGCCTCTATTACCACTGGACTGTATTTGACTTACAAAGCAGCACTGTTTATTAAAAGCTACACTTTTAAACTATTGCTATGGAACACATACATCTAAACTCCAAAAGTGCCACTAACACCACATAATGTTCTCCCTCTAAACACATGATTCATAACCAGTTCTCTATGTTTACAGTTATGAATTCATATATATATCAATATAATTATCTTAAAGTGCCTCATCAGACAGACTTCACGTATACACAACATCTTTGGCAACCTTTGTGGTGTCGTCAATAGAATACAAAAATACTTAACTTGAGCACAAAATGGATCTAGTATAATATAAAGTATATATGATCCAGTTTGTTACAATGGCAAGAACAACGTGAAACAGAATCACATTTACAGGATGTCATGATTGTTATAATTCACTTAAATATACTCTTATTTTCAGAAACCTCTCATATATTATACTCCTACTCTATATGCGTTATATATATTTATATTGGGATCACTCATATGATTCTCTCTGATGGAGGAGTTGCCCCTTTCATCAGTGTTACATAGAGTGCATGGCTTCAGTTTCCTAAAGGCAGCTTAACTTAACGTCAGTCTGCCGAGTCAAACAGGGCCATAGTTGGACCTGAAATCATTATGTCTACACACATCAACAACAAAAAGTTCCCTTTACATACTATATAATAAGTTTAAGGCTTTGCATTTTGTTGTTAAAGGAACACTATTGCACAGACAACAAAAAACACTCTACTCTAGTCTAGGTCTAAGGCTGCGGTCAAAAAGTAAAAAAAATCTTCCTTTGTCTTTCCCTAACCACTTTTCCTTAACCTTGATGAGGTCAAGGAAAGAAGCAATGAAGAATAATAAGGACAAAGGAAAGGACGTGTGAAGTAAATATTTTCCAACACCAAATCATTTGGTGATGCCGGATGTTATTAACGTGGTTGAGCAGTCAATTGAAATGTTGCTGCCACCAGGAATTGTGGGACCACATTATCTCCTGTCCAGTCTACCCTGTGCTAAAGAGGGTAAGAAAGGAAGCATTCAACCACATATCCTTGAGATTTAGAGAATACGCCTGAAACATCAGGTCATTTCCTTCAGTTAGGAACCGCCCTATCCAATAATACTAATGGACCGCAGCCTTAGGTTGTTCAGAGGAGCCTCTGAGTGGGAGATGCTCTCTGTGAATGGCTTACTTCCCTGATTTATAAGGCAGGCCGGCTCCCTGGCCGCTACCAGCCGGTTTGGTAGCCGCAGCGCTGCTTCTATTGCACAGGTCCCTGATCTCCAGCAGGCTCTCGTTCAGGGCTTTGACGAAGACAGCCGAGCTCGTCCCCGTGTTCTCCCAGAAACTAGACACACAGAATATGATGTGGTCCGACTGCGGGTTATAACAGGCACCGTAGCCGTTGGGCACCACCGGGCCGTAGCAACAGAACATTTCCACTGTGGTAGAAACCTGACGACAGGAGGACACAGAATGGGTTAGAACAGTTTTTCAACTAACAATTTGTATTGTTGTTTTATATGAGGAATCTTGGTGAGTCACTGTGCACGTTCAAGAGTATGTGGTTGATCTCCACTTTCTTGTAATCATGGTCATGTCATGGAAAAGCTGAGGGACTCAATGTACCTTCAAAAACGATCTCTTTGAAGCTTAATCAGGATCCAACAAGAATTAAGTACATTTCTGTTGCAGCGACTTGTTTCCTATCACATTTATCTTTGCTCACAAGAGAATCAAGTTTGATTCAAGGCAAAAATTACAAGGAGGAGAACATGTTATTTGTTTAAAATGAAAACAAAACCTGTTACCTGACTGGTAGAAAGGATGAACTGGTTACTGGTCGAATACGTCTCATCACTGAAGATCTCTGGCTTCTCCATGTTGAGCTCCTTTGCGATTCTCAGAAGCCCGAGGAGATGATTGTCTATTGCCATTCCTGTGATAGCCTACGAAATAATTGTTTTCTTAGTTTCACTTTTTAATAATTGAATTAATATAATGGCAAATGGTTTAAAATACTTACTGCAATTGTATAATTTGTCTGGGCATTAATTACGTCCCTCAGTCGTTTCATTTTTTCTGAATCCTGTTAAAGAAGTACAAATAAAATTGGGGAAAAAAAGCATGGCATTATTCCACAGTACAAAAAGAGAGCCAGTAAATTCATTTTTCATGGACACGTTTAAATCTGCAGGGACATCACCTGTTTGGACGGGGACACTGGTCGCACCTGTTTCATCTAAGCAGGCGTGATGAACAGTAATGTGGGAGTTATTCAGTAATTGGGGTCAAAGTGAGAAAAATGACTCACGGTGAAAGTGGCCCTCTCGTCTGTCATGGACATCACGAAGGCCAGAGCCTCGGGGGTGGCAGAGCGAATGTTATCTACCCGACCGTCTTGGAATCGCCGAATGGACGCGCTCTCATACGTGGACACCAGCCTTTTATTGCATCTATACAACGGGACAAAATCACATTAATTAATGAGTATATTTAAAGGGTTTATTAATGGCCACATTCATTGATAGAGATGATGAATTTACTTGTAAAATGCAAGTTGTAAGGCAACTTGTATAAATGCATCCGGGCTCATCTTCAGTTTTTTGATCAACTCTTTTCCATAAACGTTGAAGTTTAAAACATCCATGTCAAGATTATCCACCAGCCTGAATGAGAAAGCGCAACAAATATAAGACATGATGTTTATAGAAATGATTAATTTTAAAGTTTAGTTTCATGGTCTTGCCTCTGGAGTCTGTCTCCAGATGCTGCTAAGAGTCCTTGGATGTGTGGGTTACATTTCCAGAGCAGCCTTTTCGGAGGGGGCGGGTCTCTGATGCTGGACGCCCTCGCCATCTTGGAGGGACTTCCTGTTCTGTTCGGGAACACAACATCACATCCACTGTTGGTCTCAGCAGCATTTATTGAGACAATGATAATTAGAGTATCTTTCTCACTGACTTACATGTATTTCATCAGGTATTCAGAGAGCTGCACCATAACTATTCCCTCAAATGGGGAATGGTCGCACACCACTCCACATACTCCATCCATTCCTACAACAAACTGAGAGAAGGGGGATTAGCTAAAAGCCCAAACTCTACATTCATGTAGGATTGAAGTGTCTTGGTGCAGCCCTACCTGCATCGACTTGTCATACCAGCGATTCGCTCCATTCTTCTCCCGGCCTCCACCATGCAGCATCAGCACGGCCCGGGTGGTGTCTCTAGCCTCCAGACCACACGGCTCATCCAGACACAGCACACACATACAGCTCTCCATCAGAGCCAGAGAGTCCCTGTTGGTTTGATCTGGATGGAGGAGAGAAGTATCAGATTTCAGACTTTGTTTATTTGTCTGAAAATAGTTTATTGTTGATAAAAAGCCTCCTCAAAAGATGCGTTTCAGACCTTTCGTAAGTGCATCTCTGGCTTGTGCCCATTCTGTTCTCCCGTCAGACGTCAGGACGCCCAATGGAGGGAGTCTCTCTTTGGCGTTTTCGGACATTTTCATGATTTTCTCCAGTTGGGATAAGATCTCCGTCTCGTTGAGCTGCTTGCTGTTTGCGACTACATCCAACACGAAGAACTAGTGAGAAAAATGGATAACAGAAATCATATGTTTCTTCATTGTGTACTGTGTCACATGAGGCAACTTTAATAGTGGATTTTTGTTTGTGTTCAGATTTGCCTGCTATGAGAAATGTATATCTGAGCTTATTGTTACTGTGGTACAATATTGGACCACTCAGGTAAATAGGTAACTAGGTAATTATGGTAAGGACTGCAAATGGCCAGTTGCTGCCTTAAATATGGCTCCTCTACTGCAATCACTTAAACCGGCATCTCAAGGAAGCTCTGGCAGACTAAATCAACAGTAATGAAGTTAACCGCCTGTATCTCCACAGGGACGGGCCCTTATGTGCCACAGATTGATAGTTCCCAGAACCATTTCCAGGTGGGAGCTCCCACTGTGCCTTTTTCTGCGGTCATTTAAAGGCACAGTCTGCGAGCTAAATGTAATGAAAACAGGGACCTAAGACATGTTGGCTACGGGCGTTTTATACATTCATGGGAATCACTATTGTGGATTAAGAGAGTTGTTGTGCGGTCTTAAGACATTTGTTAAATGTGATCGTTTTAGAAACACGATTTTGCATTTGTAGTCGGATGTGACACAAATCCAATGTCTATGTTGATTGATATATGCCTACTGTAGGACAATATGAAGCGTCTACCATGCTTTACAGTTTTAGAAATGTCTCTTTTGAGTTGGAAATCTTCAAGTTAAAAATAACAGGGCAATACTTCCTTCTTAGTAAGCTAACCCTTAATTTATTTATTTATTTTAAATTCCTTCAAGACAAGTGTCCTACTGCCTGTTACTGGATAAAAAACCATTATATTCAATACTGATCATGTTCATTGGGGTTCTTGTGTCTGATGTGACGTTCTGACCACTTTCACCCACAGCTACTGTATAGAGGAAATAATAATATAACATTAAAGGATCCTTACATGTACTTATATGTTCTCTCAAATGCACAGGCACCTGTCTCCAGTTAGAAGTGTGATGGAGTGTGAAAGGTTTCCTCAGAAGCCGGCGTGCTGACCTGGTTCTTGCAAGCCACGATGATGTGCTCCGGCGCTGAGGAGGCTGCCTTCATCTGGACCTTCAGCGTGTCTGTCTTCTGCCCCGGGTAACGGTAGGAGTTGAAGATGCGGTAGTACTGCTCCATGCACAGAGGGGTCCCAGCTAGCTGCCCTCGAGCAAAATCCACTGGCAGCGCTCGCCTGAGAGACATTATTACACACATCAAATGACCTCTAGACTAGGGGTGTCCTAACTCTTTTCTCCGAGGGCCACATACAGAAAAACATACGAAGGGCTGGGCCTCTCACTAGAGGTATTCTGTAAGAAAAAGACAGCACACAGCTCTCCAGAGGGTTTCATTTATTGTGTTGGCAGCTCATTCCTTAAAACAGAAGCTTCAGATTGCTTATAATAAGAGGAAATATGAAGGGTATATTTCAAGGTTGTTATGTGAATTTGTCATTGGGCTTTTTTCTTATCAATTTAGATTTGTTAGAAAAATGTTTCAACTTTAATTGACTGGATTTATTTGAAAATTGGGCCTATTAACACATGAATACTGTGTAATATATTTGAACATATATATTTAAGAAGTACAATATAAGACAAGCAGAAGTGTATTATACTTAAAGTGGACCTATCATGCTATATTTGAATAATATAGTGTAGGACCATACCTATAAGGCATATTTATACTTTTTTTTCCTTCAAAATACCAAACAGATCATGCATTTTAGCCATGCCTCATTTTGCTCAATTTGACAATTTCTAGCTCTGTTTTTGCAAGGGCAGATTCAGTGAGAACAGCACCATCTACTGGCCTGGCATATGTACTACAGCGTCTCCAGCGCTTTCGAACGGCAATGGCCGTGGCTGTCTCCTCCTGATTGGTGGAGTTGGCCCAATAGCCGTAGCGCCACCGTCCTGACGTCAGGACAGTGTTCAAATCTGGATCAGTTTTTATCAGATCCGTTGCAGCCCCTTTTTTAGAGATTTGGGTATGGAGGAAAATAGAGAGGGTTGTGTTTTCTGAGACTTGGTGAGTTCCCTGGAACACCGGGGACACATATTCATGTAGAAAAGACGTACAAAAGTGCATTTTGCATGATAGGTCCCCTTTAAGTCATTATACTTTTTTAATTTGCTGAGTGAGGGCCGCATTTGGCCCCCGGGCCGTAGTTTGGACACCCCTACTCTCACTTTATCACTTATCATTATACTCCATTTTATTTTCATCCTCTGCTGATTCATCATAGATGAGGTGTAGGGCATGCAGGTGGACACTGAGGGTGAGACAGGTTATCTATTACAGGTAAACTTACGCATCAATGAGAGCCTTGTAGTCCAACACTCCTCTGACGAGACGAGCAGCAAATCTTAAAAGAGAGAGAAATTTGACATGTATAGAAACTCTGAACATACACAGTGTACTGGCTGGATTATAATTAGATCTACTCTCATCTCTCACAGGACTAACAGTAATCTCATTATGGTAAATTAGTAGGATACAGTGGGCGGGCTGTGTGCGTTTATCTGTGTTTGTGAGAGAGACACAGAGAGTTAGTCGGTACGTGTGAGTGGGCGGTGTGGGCAAATAGGGAAAACACAGAGCCCTGTCAGGTCTCATGTTGTGTGTCATTTGTCTTGGTGTTATTACGTTCAAAGCCAGATCAATACAAAGGAGGCGGCCGCGGTGTACCACACCCCTAAATGAGGCTGACTAGCAGTCTCTGTGGAGAGCTTGGCCCTGTCACTCCCAATCTAATAAGTGTCTGTGTCAGTGCATTACCAGCTCGGGGTGCTCTGGAAGTATTCAGTTAGTACGACATGAGCTGACAAAAGATGATGTTGAGTTACAGGGCTGGGTGGACTGGAGTAATGTTCGGTGGAGCACGGCTCATTTAATAATGGGCAGAGATTTGGCCAAGAGATGATGCCAGTGATTTTCTTCATGTCTGTGTTTCAGATCTTTATCTGAGTCTGCTGAGAAACATAAACCCTGTCAGTGGCTGCACAAGTGAGTGATATATTGTGCACATGGCATTGTAGTGTGTTGTCACTTCTAGTACCTTTTGAGAACTTCTGCAACCAACCATCTGTGATGTTGCAGAGCATTCTGGGAGTTATTATGTGATAGGAAGTACTTTCTTTGGTGGAACTTGGTCCACTTATGTACTTTTTTATTAAATTAGAGTTTACCTCTTTTCCCAAAATGACTGAACAGTTAGAACAAAGTGAAAAGAGGGTTTCCCACAGAGCTGAACATATTAGGCGGATTGACTGAAAATGATTCTGCAGCTGTTTGTAAATTATACGGAAAAACATTATTTAGGTTGCAGCATCTGAACAATGTGAAATGTCTTTTGTGAAAATGAACTAAGAATCTGTGGGATGTGGATGGTTGGTTGGAGAAAAGAAGCAGATTGAAGACAACCTTGAGTGAGATTAATTGATAAATTGTATTTTGTTCTGTTGGCTGCTTTTCTTGAAGTTTACATGCCTCAGATATTTTCTGAAAAATGTAAATGTCCTAATTCAGATGCATATTTTTCATATTGTCTGCTTCTTTCTTTCAAAGATAAGGAAGGAGAGTGGATACAGTAAAAATGTACATCACATGCAACCTTTCTACAATAACAGACCCACGAGTCGAGCACTTACCTGAGGGCGTCTTTCTGATCTCTGAACGTCTGCTTGGGAAACACCATGACGGGACTGGAGTTGACCGGCAGGGCCAGCCTGTTGTTCAGGTACATGTCCTCCAGCCAGTAGTCATAGATCTAGATGAAAACACAGGCACATTTTTTGAGAGAACATTGTGTTGAGACTTTGTTCAACATTTTGGACTCCAGTTAATACTTTCAGAGGTGAGACGTATGGGCAATAGAGTGAACAACCATTACAGTGTGTCACTGCCAGGTGTAAATAAGAGTGGGAGAGAGTATGTGTGTGAGGGGGGGGGGGGGGGGGGGGGGGGGGGGGCGAGATGGATGAGCAGGATGAGTTGTGGACTGACTGCAGGTGGAGAGATTGAAGCTACAAAGGCTCCAATAAATCTTCATCCTCAGAGGTTTCACTTTCTTCAACTTTTTTATGAATGGGTTATTTATTAGTATAGAAGAATTTGAGATCATATCATTTTTTTATTTTCACACTTTATAGAGCCGAAGCAGAGTGGGATGCCATATTATAACAAAAAGACAGAATCAATGCTTAATGCGGATGACAAATTCTGTTTTGTAAATACATTGGATTATAATGATAATGCATGAAACAGAAAGATTATTGACTGAAGAAAAATCATCCGGGGAAAGATTTTTCAATAACTGTGTTGAGTTTTGCAAATGAGAGTGTGATTAACTAGAAAGGAGAAATGCATCCAACTGTTCTTTTACACGAATAAAGCCAAAACAAATCTTTATTGATACAGGGGAAGGACTGAGAACGTTTTTATTTTCTGTGTTTTCCCAGTTGATGCACATACAGCGAAGAGTAGCAGTGTTACCCAGTTTGTTGTCTTGTCCCTCCGTTCTAAAAGCTTCTTCTGGAGAACCTCTCCGACACCTCCGGGAGCCCCAAACTTCTCCGCGATAGCCTTTGTTTTCTTGAACTGCTCCTCCTTCACCAGGTGTTGAACACACTTCAGGTAAGTGTCGAGTGTTTGTTTCAGCGGGGGCAAAGGGACCTTTGGCAACACCTGAGGTCATATCAAAAACAGCTTGGTGTAAATACTTGTAACAAGTAATGAAAGAACTGCAGCTGTTCAGCATTTTGATGTCCTCTTGATTCACGGTGGGTTCATAGCTAAAGGGGGAATTCCAACACATCTTTTCTTTATGTGTTATTATTAGACACTGAGTTAATAATTCATCCTTAGTGCTTTGAGGCCTATTTAAGAAAACATTAGACAGCCCTTGGGACATGAAACACTTGTTTTCTATATGGTTGGGAAATTGATTATCTTTTCTGTCTGATGTTTGATCATTAGCATAATGATAACCGAAGAAGCCCAATATGTTAATATTGACCAGTTTGTTGGGACTTAAAATAATTGGTCTAGTTTTGGATTCCTGGGATCAGGGATTGTGTCGTTTTATTTATTTATTTATTTTGAGCAAGTCACATCAAGTTTTACCCTGGAAAAAAACATTGAAAAACAAATGTAGAGCCAACCAAACCACAGAACAGCATTATGATACAATGTGCCACTGTCATGGTGTGGATTTCATTACAGCACATTTGCTATATCATTGCAATAAGGTTTTATACCCCTGAAAGGTAAAAGGCATGCTGTCATTTCGCCCCTAGCGGTAGGTTAGAGTAAATGCTGCTGCCGCTGTACTTGGTGCTGAAAATCAGGCCTTACTTTGCCCGCTTCAGCACCATGGACAGCAACAGCGCTCCGTGTTAAAAGGTATAGTAAAAGATAAGGAGTGGGTGCTGATGTAAAGAAAAACACTTTGACTATAGAGACAATGACATGTTTTCATACTTGGCTGACTGTTGTTCTCCCCGTCTCTTTCTCCATGATTGGCATCTTTGCGTTCCTGTCCAGTCAAGGGGAAGTGATGGAGAGCCTGTAGAGACGATCTGAGGTCAGTCCTCCCTGCACGAAGCATGTAAAGACATTTGAGAAAGAAAGCAGACAAGTTTAAAAATGCAGTAAATACAATTAAGCCTACTGAGCAATGGGACTACTGAAAGTGAACCAGCGGGCTTCCATTCTTCTTCATTTTGTAACCTAATGCAATTTGCCGCATGTCCTTGAATCCCAGCTGCGCCTCATCGTTCACCACTGCAAAGAGATACGCCTCTTAAAAACTCATTTCATCCCTGTATGTCTCAAAAGCTTTATTTATCCTAAAACGAATAATAATTCAGCCAATAAATCGTAAACGTGCACGTGCTTATTTTCAGATACGTTTGACTTTGTAATGGCATTTTGATTTAAACTAAAGTTCTAAAACTAAAACATTTGGAACGATTTTTGAGAATAATTTGTCCTTGGATGCAAGTTGTTTGTTCAAAAAACGTTGATAATAATAATAAGAAATGAAAAACATTTCGTATTCACAGAAAAGAGAACTTTGAAGTAGATTAAATGAGTTGTTAAAATGCATATTCTTAGTCTCAGTGCGCCAAAGAAGCTCACAACAAGTTTCAAATAACCACATACACAAAAGAGAAGAAAAGTGACTTTACCTGACCGGTGCACCACTGACGATGTCAGAGAAGTGTGTGGAAGTTTACTTCGCCTCCCACCTCCACGCTGTGAAATCCCATATTAGTGAGCTCCGTTCAGGCGCTGGACTTCTCCCCCGTCCCCTCGTCTCGCCATGCGGCTGTGGCTCCACATAAAAGCGCGCCTCGGAAAAGATGCTGAAGGTGTTTGCATCTACCTACCCCCTTGGGGCAAGAAACTCCTCCCATCGAAATCTATTCGCGGAACATATTATCTGACAGCTCGCCCCCCCCTCCCTTGCCCACACCCGATAATACATTTAGCATAGAAGAATGAAGTGGTGGCCATTTTTTGGTTTGACATTCAAGGGTCCTGTGATGGTCCTGCGATGGTCCTGTGGGTCGGCAGAGATGAGAATGTTGCGGCTTTTAAGGTTCAGATTCAAGACTTGCACTTTCTGCAGAGTTTGACTGATTTCAGACAATAGATGCTGCACTTGTGCGGAAAATAAATCTGCTTTGCAGCTTGAGCCTAATTGTATAAACTGCTGCGCACTTGGGTCTGTTGATTTGTGTTTTATTTAGTTTTCATATTGTGGATTTATCTGCACTTTATGTGCGTTGGTTGTGCACTGTGAAAGAGGTGTATAATCAAAAGTCTGATTTCAAAGTTAAAATCATTATTTTTTATTCATCACATTAATATTTGTCGTTTTTCATACACAATGACATACACATGTGACTTGTCTTTTAAACCAATGTGTCTTAATGCTTCTTAAAATATGTAATAAACCAAATTCGTGATTTAACAAAATAGGTCCAACAGTCAGTTTGTTTTGATTCGTTTGAAGCTTGAAATAAAAATGAAATCAGCAGTGTCACACAGATTCAAACAGAGATTTATTAAAACGACAATTGATAAATGAATACATACTTTTTCATCTGAAGGAGACTGACTTCATTGGCTACGTCTTGACAAAATGTTTCATACATACACGCGCGCGCACACACGAACGCACACACACTTTGTAGAGGTCCACGTATGTTGCAAACATTTACATTGTGCATATATCCACATATGTACAAAATCCATGTATTATGATACATTTAATTTCAAACAACAGAAAACATTGAATTAAAAAGAAACAACAAACAGGCCCACGTGTTACAAAATTGAAACGGACGATTTTTTGTAACAAACAAAGAGGAAAATCAGGCCTTTGATGTGCAAGTAAAAAAAGTTATTTCAGAGACTACAAATATAGGCTATTTTGTGTAAGGGGGAAATGTGCTGTTTATAGTTGGTCCCATATAATCTTGTACGCACATTTATCTATTTATATCTTTTTACAGTACACACAAATTCAACAGTAGCTGATAGATCTCTCACAAAACTCCAGATATACGTCCATGACAAACGCCACATAGACTTGTTCGACACAATGAAATCACAGTCAAAAAAGAAACTCTGGAAAGCGGGTCACACCATCATGATTTGGGTGATTGGGTGTTTATATTGCACATCGGTACTTAAATAAAAATGTACTTTACTTTAACCTTTCCAAATATCTCCAGGGGAATGTTAAGGGGGCGGTGAGAGTGTGGCCGGGCTAAGTGTACTCCGGACCGGACGACTCTTCTGACAAAGACCGCTGTGCTCTAAACGGGTCAAACCCATTTTCATCTACTGACAGGGAATTCCCTGCCGTACTGTAGCCCTTCTTTTTAGCTCTCCTTTCCTCCATCTTGATAGTATCGTATAGCCCCTGCGGAGCCTCCTCTAACAGGTTATCTCTCTCTGAGTAGGACGGTTTCATTTGGCACACGTTGCGCAGCAGCAGCAGGGCTGGTGCGTAAAGCACATTGACGAGGCCCATACCCAGATTAAGTTGTACAAACCCGAAATTGTGCACTATCTGGCCGGCCACTATAGGACCCATAGCATAAGCAACAGAATAGGAAATATCTGCTATAGCGTAAACACTACCGTACACTGAAGTATGACGAACGTCAACCAAAAACGCAAGAGTCGGCAGCAGAGCAGTGTCTACCAGTGCAATGCCAAAACAAATGCCGCACAACGGCAGCATGAGCTGGCCGAAAGTTTTACATGCAGGGACTGTGCAGGAGCTCGCTCCTATGATAACCATACCTAAAGCTCCATAAAACCACTGCAAATGTGGATGCTTTGCTGCTAATTTAACCGTAATGTAAACACCGAGGACATGGGGGAAGAAGGCTGGGAGCCAGACGAGCCCCATTTCCCACTGAGTGGAGTGCATGTTGGTCTCCATCCAGTTGGCTATGGTGGGCTCTAGAAAGGCCAGGGGGATGTTACACACTGTGAGCGCCCCGGCCACCACAACAATGTACGGGTCAACCATGAGTTTGTATATTGGGGTACCGACTGGCATGTTCTCTCTAGTCCTGTTGGAGAACGGCTTGATCACGGTCAGCAGCATTAAGCCGTCCGCCAGGCAAATGCAGGCGAGCACGATGAAGGGCACTTTCTTGCCCGCAAACTCGTACAGGACGCCCCCGAATGGAGGCGCCACCAGACTCCCGAAAGAGATAAATGCCAGAGCGATGCCCAGCGCCGTGCTCCTCTCCGACTCCTCCGTGTATTTGTCAGCTATCATTGCGAATCCAGAGGTGTCCGCGAAGGCAGACCCCAGACCCTGCAAACTTCTGGCCACAAAGAGAGTTGCGTAGTTTTCCGCGATTGCAAATATGCAGGTGGACACGAACATAACAGAGAGTCCGATTAAAAGTGGAATGTCATATCCAACACGGTCTATAAAAGTTCCCGACAGCGGGTTAACTAAGAGCTGCAGGATGGCTTTGGATGCGAAAAGTACTCCTATCTGGATATCTAGATTGTTCCTGTTGATTTTGTCTAGAGCTGTGCTGTTGTATGAGGAGTTGGGGTGTATCACTACGTGGACGTGCTCTGCCTGCTCACTCTCCAGCTCAGCAAGATAGTCTGGAATAATTGGCACGATTACCATGTACAGCATATTGTCCAGCAGGAGAGCCACGCAAACAATCACTAATATGATCCGTCTCTGCTGGTGGGGATCCCTCATCGCGGTGCCTAGTTGCTTGGTCTTTTCACCCATCTCGGACAGTTTTACTGCGGCTGATTTCACCAGCCCGGATGATCCTCCTTCTCCATCCATGATGTGCTTTTAAAAAAAAACGATTTTCAATTACAAATTGTAATTGTTGTGCTTCTCCCGTCTGCTGTCGATCTTTCAACACCTCGGATGACTCATTGTTGTTTCCTCTACATTGGCGTGATGCTCTCCGTCCTCACCTCGCCTGTGCGTAAAGGGAGAGGCGAAGGGGAACTTGGCTGCCTCATCGGTGAAGATGGCTTTCTTCAGCTTCCTCAACGTGTCCTCGCCTCAGAAGCATCCGATGTTGTTTCATGATCTCCCGAGAAGTGACGTGGTGAAATCGCAGACTTTCTGCACCGTGCAGAGGTTTCGGTCGCAAATCTTACATGGCAAAGTTTGTTTCAAGCGATTTTTGGTTACTTATTTGCAACACATAGGACGCGCAAACTCTCATCTCCGTGTCCATTCCTCCTATCACCTGTGGCACTTTTGCGCTCTGCTCTGAGACCACGAGTGACTTCTTGGCCATTGGTGCACATTAACCCGCAGGTTCGGGGCTATTTTAGTCCCCTTTTTTGTCTCCTCTTTTCACCAAGAGCTGTGACGCATCACCAGCTTGCCCCCAAGTGGATCCCTTCGCCACTCGCCTCCTTTATGTTAATTTCCAACCATGGCAGCAATCACTTCAACCAATAAGAGCCAGTGAGCACCATCTCGCGAGCCTCTTCAAGAGCGTCGAAGAAAAAGAGGCTTTATTCTTCTTATTGTCCAGTTTGTGACTCTCCACTTTGGCGTTATTCTTTCATGCTTTTCTATAATTCTACATTTGTAGACATACACGCTCACGCAGGTAGATGTAGTGATACTTCTTTATCAAGGCAAGTTTATGTATTTCAACAAAACACTTAAAGTGCTTTACCCAACAGATTCACAACGATCAATCAAGCTTTTTATCAAACCAAAATCTATACAATGTTAATCTCGAGATAATATACAAAAAACATGCACGTTTCTAGTATTTAGGCACACACCCACAATGGGTACATTTAATATATTTAAATCCCAAAGGAGACTTAAAACAGTACAAACATAAATACAAAACAAATATAAACACTCTATATGAATCAAATTTCATTAAATGTCAGTAGACTTAATTGTTGCTGAAAAGAAAACTTTGGAAGCTTACTATATTAGCGATGTTTTTTTAAATGTGTACCACACTTGAACTCATAAACGAGCCGCTGCTGCAGGAGCAGAAGAAACGTCAGCACCACGAGGCTTTGGACAGCTCCTGTCACCACAGACAAAGAGTATTACTTGAATGAACAGTAAAAACTTTAACATATAAGGAAATAATCATGTGAACAACAACAACAACAACAACAACAACAACAACAACAACAACCACCACCACAAAACCATGTATGAATGTAAAAGACCATTGCAGGCAGCTCTTACTAACAGGACATCTTGCCACTGTACGGGGATGTAAAGGGACCTTTTTAGATGGTATACAGGACACGGGTGACATCTTGTGGTAGAAATAAAAAATGACTTACAACACCGGTAAAACCATCCCGTTAAAAACACTTCTTATCAGTGATGTTGCCCATAAAGGTAAAGATAGCTTAAAAATCTATGATATTACAGCCATTTGTTATCACTCTATGACTTTGGTTATCACTTAAATCTGATGTTTTTATTTTTCGTTCCTTATTGTCTCCTGTAGTTTTAGATTATTTCATTTTATTAATGTGTAAAAACAACAAACCAATAATTTGTTTCCGTCATGTTAAACGAATAAAAGCTTTGTTTGTTTTTCCTCTTTATTTTTGAAACACTATTTCTTTACTAGAACCATTATCATGTTGCCAGTAGAGGGCAGTGAAGACTAGCACATAATGCAATCCATGGTTTAACTGTTTTACCTATCAGCATTGTATTACAGTTTATGGGTTGCCCCTACAAAAAACTCAAAACACAGGACTGGAAACTCCTTTCTTGGAAAGATAAATAACCACACATTTAAATCAACCTGAGTTCTTCAATCCAAGTTAAAACGTGATTGAATATATTCATTTTATATTTTCTGGTGCTACAAAATGGTGTAAAATGTGTTTTGAAATCAGTTAAATTATTAAAAACAAAACGTTGTATTCCTATCTTTTAACAGGGAACTAGTATGCTCAATTTAGATACTTGTGTAGAATGTATAAACTACACAATAGTTTATAATACTTGCATCCCTTTAAATACAAAATAAAACAATAGTATCTGGGAAAAGGTCCTATGAGATTATTTATCTTATTTTACTTCCACTACAACTGTAAACAATTATTATTAAGATAACAATAACAGTGAATTGTGTCCCTCATGCTATGTATTACTACTTCGTGTCCTCTGTGTGAAACTAGATTATCCCGGATGTATCTTGTATTTTCATACTGAATGTACAACCAAGAAAAAGGAAATACTTTGTAATGCTTATGATGATAACTTTTATAAAGCAGCATTTTGTCTGATGATCTCGTGTAACGTGCAGGCAGTGTTCGCCGTGCTTGATGCAGAAAAAGAACATTAATAAACTAACAGGAAATAGCTGCCCAATTTCACTAATGAGGAAAGCTTGGCACAGCAGCAGTCGTTAGATTAATGCGCTTCATTTTTTTTAACACAGATTTCATACAGGGATGTGACTCCATACTGCAACCTCTCACTCATGCTGGTGGCTTGGCAGAGTCTGCAGGAGTTCAGAGTGTCGGCTTTGTGTTTTGGGTTGAGATAAGGGCAGTGACCTGGCCTTTGAAGACAATGTAAAAGAGGTTTAAGGCCAGAAGAAAGGCTGTAACGCAAATATCATCTAATCCAGATCTGGAAAACAATCCTTTTAAAGGTGTTTCAAGAACAAATCCACATCTTTAACACAATTTGTTATCGTGTGAAAAAAGAAATGGTTACGGCTCATGGACCGACACATGCGGTGTTACGTAAAAGCTTTGTTTTTGTCATGTGACATGTCCCTGTGTCTAATGTGTCATATAATCTGACCCCTGGACGGTATCGTGTTACTTCACTGCAACCTTTGCTTTTTTCTCTCTCACAAGCTCTCATCTAAATAATAATTGAACATAAACCATGGTGCTTATCAGGCCAATACAGAGTTTATCATTAACTTGGCAGCTAATGCAAACAATGTTTTCCTCAATTGACCTCTGTCGCTCAGCTTTTACACGGGAAAGACGGTCTGTTTATTTGGTTTTTCCCCCCAGATTGTAACAAGTGGATCTTGTATACTTAAACAGATCATTAGTTGGCAAAAGATAAAGTGCTCTTTGACCATAATCCTCCTTTTAAAATGCATCTTTTTTGATTATGTAAGTTATCAAGCTGCAGTTAATACAATGTATATTGTATGCTCTAAAACACATATGTCAAACTCAAGGCCCGGGGGCCAAATCCGGCCCGTGGTGGATTTAATTTCGGCCCGCAGGTTCATTTCTAATTACTATTAGATCAGGCCCGCCGGTATATTGCACGCACACCTTCACTCAATCCTGAGGATTTCCTCAGCTCAGAGTCTGACCCCAAACATTGATGAACTTGCACCCAAGATGAGATGCCAAGTATCTGGCTTGAACTAGCATTACAGCAGCAAACTGAGTTTCAATGGATGTTTCCTTCTGCACTTTTTTTCTTGCAACAACAGGGCATGTTTGTTTTTTTCTTTGAGGGAAAGTGTTTTTTTGAAGCTGTTGTTGGCCTGTGGAAAAATGTAATCATAAGAAATGACTCTGGAAAAGCTGCGGATAGAGCCATAAGAAATGAATACAACTGATTATTTAATGTTTAATGTTGTTTTTATTGGCAATAATTTAAGCTTTGTTAGTTCCAGGTTTAATATGTGCAATAAGTTCATTTCAATACGTTTTGCAATAAACATTGAACCAGTCCGGCCCTCGACTAGTACCCATTTTTTTATTTTGGCCCACTGTGTATTTGAGTTTGACACCCCTGCTCTAAGAGATTCAGAATAGAAAAGGAAAGCACCACTGACAGCATTTTTTATCTTGGTTGTTCTGTTTTGGATATTTAAATCGTAACTTGTGTCATGGCTCTTCAGGGATTGCCATGTCATGAATATTCTCTGAATTATGAGGGATTTTAGTGATTGATTCAGGCTCTTTTTATCTAAATGTAACTTGTTCTGGCTTATCTCTCCTGCAGAGTGCTTGCCTGCTTGGACAACAACATTTGATATTGGACACTTCTGTGTGTCTTTATTAAGGTAGTGCTTTTCAAATGACTTGTGCTGTCACATTGGTGGGTTAAGAAGAAATTAGATGAATTTAGAAAAACTGGAGATGAGATGATGATATTAAAGATTTCTCAGTTGCATCAGGGGCCTCAGAATATTAGCATTTCTGGCTATGAGCCTATTTCTCGGGTGCTATTTAGGACTCAATCTGATTATTAAATCTCTGAACATGTCACACATTGTGCACCTGTGTGGTGGGGCTGCTGTTTCTGCTGCGTCAGGTTTTATTACAGATGTTTTACTCTGACTGTGACTAGCATTTAATCTAACGGTCATATCCAAGCACAGACAGCAACACCTTCACCTCATCCCTTGGGTTCATAATCTAAATCCTTCCTCTCTACCAAATGAAAAGGGTTGTACAGAAGTCCGATTGAGTCTCTAGCTCAATGTGTTGTTAAACTCAAGCTGTCTGTGACACGTTCTCCTTTGGTACTGTGAGCTTGTTGCTATAAAACTGCTTCTATCTACAGCTCTGACCGAATTAGATCACTAGTCTATAAACACTTGTCCTGCAATCAGCTGTCTATCAATGACTCGGCTGTTTCCACGAATGTGATGCTAATCTGTTGGATTTCCCTGTCTTTCCTGATCAGCAGGTGAATGAGGAGCAGTGGAGTTTATGAGGAAGTAGATGAGTATGCCTGGCATTTAATACCTGCTGATAGAAAGAGCTTGCAAGGACACTAAAGAGTTGGCTGCATGACAGCGCTGTGAAACCTTCTGACCTTCTGACTGACAAATGTAGCTTAGCAACTTTACACTTAATTTAGCTTTCTGTGTTTTTTGAAACAGTCTTAAAAAAACAAACTAAAACATTCAACTGCTTCTTCTATATACACCAACAATGTTATTCAAATATAAATATATATTACAAAATAAATAAATATTTTATTAAATAGAAAATAGAAAAAAAACACCAAAATCCTGTATTAAAAGATGAGTGTGTCCAACTCATCCAGTTAAGCAATTCAATTATGCTGTGATTTGGAGTAATTAGGTCACATTATATGAATATAATGTTCAATTAAACTGCTGATTCTTCATTTTGATAATAATAAATATAGCATGTGGAATAAAATCCTTAAAAAAAGGTGTGTCTCACTTGTTTAGTGTAGTTCTAAAAGGCATTGGTCTGGTGTCAATGGGTTTTCAGACAAAACTAAAAGCTTGAGATAAAAAAGAATAGAAGATAAAGGATTGGACACGTGTGAAATATATGAGATGTTATGGTAATGTAGGACATCAACGGAAATATATATTTGGATGGCTATGAGAGGGTTCTCGGCTCCTCCTCCGTGAGGCTGCCATTGGTGGAGAGAGGATTTCACCTGCTGACGGCCGCCTGGCAGTAACGTCAGTAGCGCCTGAGGTTATTGTGACACAGGCTTATTTCTGGAGTGCATGTATTAAGCAGCTCAGAGATCAGCAGGCTGGATTCTTTCCCTTGGAGTGGATGAATGGCTCATATTTAGAAACTACAGAATGGCTTGCATGCAATCTAAGAAATTGGGTTCAACGATCAAATTCCACTGTGTCAGTCCAGCTGCTTGAATTCTCATTTCGTTCAGTCAAATAGGTTTATCTGATTAAACTTAACTAAAATATTTCAGGTTTGATATGCGGTCCATTTGGTAAAAAATGCATTTATGAGCATTGTGGCATCCAACAACTCAATTTGTTTTTAAACAACTCATCACAATGTAAGAAGTGTGCAAAGAGTACTTAGTAAATTCCATTTTGGCACACCAGTTAATTTTGTTAAGCTACAAGGCAATCCAACATGAGATCTAACACAGTATCTACCTCTTCATTTATCAGTTTATGGAGAATCAGATACTTTCAAATGAGCTTAAGTTGACTTTACCCCAGGTGTTTACACATAGTATAATTGCATAATACAGTCTCTGCTTTTCTTACTATATATAGAAGTTACATCACTACAAACCACCTACACAGTGAGGGTATGTCTGGATGCAGGTTACATGTAGAAATTAGACTTCCTACTCAAAGCAGCTCAGCTATTCAGCTTTAAAACAATGCGGCTTTAAAGTAGATGGAGCATACATTATAAGAGCAGCAATACAAAGTGTTTATTGTAAGTGGTCTAACATGTAGGGGGAGCAGATTAAAGACACATTGCAGATGGCAGTCATTTGAAAGTTATTACATTACATGCAAAACGTTTAGCTAATGTACAGAAATCTTACTCAGGTGTCAAAAATGCAGGGATTGTCATGAGTTTCAGCTGTCAGTCCACACATGAAAATATAACAACTGTACAGGCATCAGAGCTTAATTATGTTTACAACAAGACAAATGTTTGTTTAGGACTCTTGTCAGAATGTGTTGAGTTTCCTTTTATTTTAGCTTTGACTTAATATCCGGTTGAACAATCTTCGCTCCGGTGAGGAAGTGCCACACGCCGCCTCTGTAGAACTCGTTTCCAAACGAGTAGAGGAGAGCGTTGAAGAAGGGGTTTGTCTTCGCAATAATTGGAAGCACCTGTGAACACAAGGATTTTCTCTATGTTAGTACTTGATTTAAAGGGCAGTACAAGTTTGTTACAACTTGGGTCTCTTTTGTGCATCAGGGTCTATAATAAAAACAAAGTATTGGCAGATAAGGCCCCAAAGAGATAGAAATGAGCAGTCAATTATTTTTTTTCTGTAGGGTATTTTCTCACCAAATGGTATGTTAAATCAAACAAAAAAAGTGCTTACCATTCTTAGCTTGGGAGATACGACGGTCACGTTCTCGAAGCAGGCGTAGACACACATGGCGACGTAGGGGCACCAGCACATCAGCATCACCCTCAACGGCACCTTGGTGTTAAACTGGAGAACAAAGTTCATTAAGTGTTACTGTCGCTGTACACATGAAATGTAGTGGAAATGCTAACTAGCTAAACTAGCATGCTAACATAGCATCTGTAGTTGTTGTGTTGTTGTTGTTGTTGTTAAGGAATGGAGGTCAATTCACACATTCAACTTAAGTAGCTACTGACATGTTGGCGGCCTCATTGCGTTAGCATCTCCAAGTATGACAATTAAAATGGCCACTGTGTAAGCTACAACAGGAACAACTAAAACAAGACAGGAGAGTTCAGGTTGATAATTAGAAAAGGGCATTTTTTTTTCTGTCAAACTGATCTAACATCAAAACAAAACAAAAAGAAGTGGAAGTTCCTTTTAAAATATATCTTGCACATGTACCCTGTGGTGATGGATCTTTTTGAAGTGCTTGTTGATGGCGTCGTAACATGACATCATGATATAAGCTGGGAACAACAAGTAGAGCAGCGTCAGGGTCAGCATGTAGGTCATATAGTCCCTGTTGAAAAGAAACAAAGAGGAAAATAATTAGCCATACCTAGTGTAGGTGTTGTTTTGTCATTTTCTGCTGAATATAGGCATTGCATTGTGAATTTATAGTGATGAAAAACAGCAAACTGGCCATTTTGACCATGCCAACATTCCAGTTTGGTTAGCATTGCATATTTCTAAACTGTACCTGTCCCCTCTGGTGTAGTCCAGTGTGCAGCAGGTCCTCATAGGCTCAAAGTCATAGGCGGCCCATCCCATGAGAGGAACAGCAGCCCAGAAGATGGACAGAACCCAGATGATGACGGTCATCGTCACCGTGGTGCTCCAGAAGAGCTTCTGTTCTACAGAATAAACACATACATACTGTCACTTGGATGTGAGTAGACATTTGATTAAATATCTGTTTGTTTAGAGATTGCTAATAACGTGTGTAATGACTTTTTTTTTGCTATTTCTA
The DNA here is from genome assembly GCF_902827165.1 of Trematomus bernacchii. Taxonomy (NCBI): domain Eukaryota; kingdom Metazoa; phylum Chordata; class Actinopteri; order Perciformes; family Nototheniidae; genus Trematomus; species Trematomus bernacchii. The sequence continues at coordinate 8,947,955 of NW_022988050.1, read as the reverse complement.
TTGCAATAAAAAGACTGAATCTGAAATATTCGGTTAGTGCATTATTTATTTCAATGTTTTAAGGGCGCAATGGAATACTGATGACAATACAAATACAAATGCCTGCTATATTTATTAATTGGTTTGTGTAATTCAGTGTATTAAATGGGTTTACTTTAGTGATGTTTTATATTACAGTGGAACATTTCTGGTGATGTGTTGTACTCACTGGTGCAGTACTGGTGATACCTGTCCCAAGAGAGGGCAGCCATGAAACTGATGGAGGCAAGGACCGCTATCATGCCCTGAAAACCATGAAAGGCACATCCATTTTGACCAAATGGCCAATATCTAGAGAGGACAACAAACCAAAAACAAATCATTCTCCAGCATGTATGGGGGTGTTGCCAACACCACATTTTACAAACATTTCCTATACGACTACATCAGGCTGTAAAAGCATGTTGGAAACAATGTTGAAAACATAGACAAATAGTAATATGTGAGACCCAAAGAGTGATGTGCTCTTTATTCAGTCCTGAAAAGGTAAAAACTCTAGGTGTTCACCAAAACAGTCATTCAAAAATCAACTTTAATCATTTGTCTTACTATTGCAGTTTTGGTGCTAACATGGTTCATTTTAATTAACAAATGGTGTAGGGTTCATACACAGTTCATAATGGGGTCAACACAATAAGGGGGGTCAATAGGGGCCCCTAGTGTGTTAATCTGGCCTGCTGAGGTTTTAACAGGATGTTACAAAAGTAAATGTTGCAACATTTAAATGAAGATCCTATTAGTTAACCTGCAATAGATCTGTGGAAAAAATAATCGTTCCACCCTGAATAAAGTGGAGTTTGGATTGTGAAACCCAAAAGGTTATTTAGTTTGTGCAACCCATTGGCTAATATCAAATCAAGGGGCCTTTGTATAAAGAATACAAGGGGCCTTTGTATAAAGAAGTCATCTTTGATACCTGAGGTAGCTCGAATACGCAGCTGTGAGTCCATTAATATTCAATAAGAGGTCAGCCACAGCCAGGTTGAACACAAAGAAGTTGCTGGGAGTTCGCAACTCCTTCACTCTGACAAAAGCCAAGATGCTGATAGCATTTAGGAGAAATCCAAGCAGACCTGAAAGTAAAAAAAGAAAACACATGTCTATTTAGTTTTACACTGTTATTAGTCTGAGTTTATCAACACAGTTCTTTGTAAGGTTGTAAATAATATCACCAGCTTAATTGTTAACATCACAATGAGAACAACATGAAAGGTTGGGATTTTCCTGATTTAAGATGCTTTTATTATTTAGGGGAATTCAGAGTGAACTGTCCCTTTAATTGTCTCAAGATTCCGGTGTGCTCGTTGAACTCACTTACCCCCAACAAGAAGCGCTGAGCCGTATGTAAACATATCAAACTCCGTGAATCCCTCCGGTAATGAATACGCTGCCATGTTGAAGTACACAAATCAAACTTTTGCATAAAAATACCAAGTCCTTTTCCCGTGTAACGCACCACCGTCTGCTGCAAAACGACGCCTTATAAAGGCTCTTTCACGTGAAAAAGCACAAAGACACTAATCTTAGTCAACCCCTCCTGAAATCCCCCAAAGAATGTCCTAACGAGCAGACTTTCTGCAATGTGCGATCACCAAAAGTTTGCGCGTTTGCTGCTCAACTCTTTGGTGCACGTTTGTTGATTCAGAGCTCAGCTGTGATTTTGGTCAATTTGAGTGAATTTATGGCCACAGCAGGAAACTTTCTGGAGAGACGAACTTTTCCCTCAACAACTTGGCTCGGCTGTTATGTTGCTGTGGTTAATGGGGGGGAAATGGAAACATGGGAAATGTTGTTTTCCACGAAAGTGTATCGATTAGCAAAGATGTGAGACACCAAGAAGCATGTTAACCCCACATATTGTAGGTTTAACTTCACATATCACAACATAACCGGTAGAATAACAATTTAATGGTTATTTATTTTAGCTTCATGTTATTGTTGCTCATTGACATGTCTCTCCGATGTCTGAAGCACATTTTTAATTTTGGTCTATATAAATAATGTATTATTGGACCGTTTTTTAAACTTTATCCATGAATATAATAAGGAACTGCGCATTTAAATTTGATCTAGGTTTTTAATTTTAAAACGTCAACTAAATTAATTGCATACATTTGTGTGTATATATACACATATTGATACCACTTTACAATAAGACTACCCTTATAAAGGATTCAAAAAGGGTTTATAATTAGGTTATTAATTAGGTTGTAAACACTTTATTAATCATTAAGAACCATTTATAAACCAGTTCTAACATAGTTTTCATAGGCTCACTATTTGGCAAGATGACTAAGCCTTATATTGGCTACCTATAGCTTAGTTCGTCTTCTTCATCAGCCAGCATCCTTGGTATCTGTTGTTCACTGAGTTGATTCTCCCCCATCCATCTTGATGTTTCTTGGCATCTCTTTATGACCATTTATTTACGAGTTACTAACATTTATAACTGCCAAAAGGGAGCCTTATTGTAAAGTGTAAAACACATTCCCATTTATGAATGAGTTACTACCATTTATAATAAGGTTTAGCAGTACAGATACATGTGGGCTCATTATTTGGAAAGCAACCGGTCACAGTTGCCCTATTAATCTCATGTCTTATAAAAGCTTATTAATGATGTATAAAGTGTTCACAACCTAATTAATAAATGAAGTACAAACTATTCGTAAACCCTTTATAAGAGTCTTATTGTAAAGTACCCACATATTACAAACAGTTATAGGCCTATGTTGTTAAGTATATGTTAAAACACCATAACGAGATGTGTACCTGCTATTGCACAGAAAACTCAAGAGTTTTAATGTCAGGAAAGAAATGTCACCAATGTCTAAACTCACTTTCATTAATAATCCACGTAAAAGGCCCCTTAGTTCCAACTACCAGATATCAACACTAGTCATTTAGACAGAATACAACCCTCACATGCTGTATCATTTACTTTTAAGACATGTTATGGACACATTTCTGTTGCCTTACAGAGAATCAATGTTTTTTTCAACAATGTGAATCTGAGGTTTCAGCTCAAAGTTTGCATGTTTTATAAACCTTTAATGAGGAAACCCTGTTTTAATCTTTTCACAAAACATAAATGATGGATGTACAGTCAAGAAATTAAATAACTCACAACACAAACTCTACTTTATTAGAGCCGCACTTATTAGCCACATTAAGTAATAAAGACATCTAAGAATTCATCACAAACGTATTCATTTCTGTTCACCAAAATAACCCTCAGTATCATTTGACTTGAGGCAGCCCTTACATTTAAAAATGTAACAGTTGGGGAGTCTGATTGCATAACTAATCTGCCAACAGATTACCACAAACTCATTAACTATGAAGTCATGATGTGTCCCGGTAGACTTATAATACCCTTTTCACAAACCGTCCATATTGTCCTGAGTTAGAACTCAGTGTGCCGTACCGTTACAGACTTCCTCACATACGGACAAAAGAGCTGCAGAGTGGATGCTTATCACTGCTCTGACACTGCTCAATATTACAGATAAAATACAACATTTTGAGCATATGATGTGTATATCAGATATTTGGTCTTATGCCCAATCACAACAGTAGGCTATACAATGTTCACAGTCAGGTTCATAGAGCTGCACAGTCCCAGTTTCACAATGCAAACGTTTAAATACAACAATCTGTTAATCTTCTGCAGCTGAGTGTGAGGAAATAATAGCCGGCCTAAACCGATATCACCAACAACATGAATAGAGTGGATTGATCGATTGCAAATATCCTCAAAGCCAACGTCACAGATGTACTTTTAAATTTAGAGAAGATTAATCTGAACAACTTTATTTGTTGTACTTTCCTTTCGTGTACTGTTTGATGCCTAGTTGACAACAAACTATTCTTTAGCACAATAAAGCCTTATCTTCCAGGAAGAAATCCTTATCTCATTTACTTTGTTAATCAATATCATCTTAGCAGGAGGCTAGCAACAAATGAGGAAATGAACTGTAACTCAACTGAATCAAATATTACAAACCCTGTCTGTAATATGTATTTTGTATTTCTCCAAAGTGCTTGCAAGCTTGCAAGTGCTTACACATTGATGCATTGACCAATAGTTAATCACACCGTCATAATCTGTTGGTTTGGCAACAAAACAATGGTCCACTGTTAACCTTTACACCGACAGACTCCAGAGAACAGGAGTAAGATGAAAAACCGAACTAATGTTTTGGTTTATTCCTGTCAAGTATCACAGAAATACGGCATTAGGGTACTTTTTCTCCTCAACAACTAAGAGGGATGAGTATTCATTATTATTCCACTGTAATTTGATGCTAGATATTTTGTCCCATTTTACATTTACCATGAGAACATAATGCCATGATGGAAAGTAACTGCACATTCACTAAACTAAAGAACAATTTTGAGTTAAATTCACTTGTATTGTCATCTCTACACACAAACAATAATATAACTGAAATAAGTGTGTGTACAATGTATAATTAATACTTTTACTTTTGACACTTTGATCAATTTGCTGATATATATTATTGCTGAATAATTCATGTACTTTTACTTAAGCAATATTTTGAATGCAGGACTTTTTGGAATATTTTTTAATTGGTGTTTCTACTTTAACTTAAAGGTCCCCTATTATACTGTTTTTCATCAATATATTATAGGTCTCAGTTATATACAAAACATGTCTCTGAAGTGTTTAGCTCGAAATACCAAACAGATCATTGCAGCATCCCATAAACCCCTCTGTTTCAGCCCTGTTTCAAAAGTGCTGATTCTGTGTCTGTTACTTTAGATGAAAATAAGGAGCCACTCCCCACGCCCCTCTGAGAGATATTTGGTTAAAAAGAACACAATGGTGCTCTAGGAGGAGATTCAGGTGATAAGGTGGAGGGTGTTACCTTGGTTGGTGATTGGCTAATGGTTACACAAGCCAAAACATCGTTATGACATCATAAAGTGGCCACAATCTGGTCAGCTCATTTTCAGACAGGTTTTTATATAAATGGATCAGGACAAAAAGAGAGGGGGTATTTTTTCCTGAAACTTTCAGAATCTCTTTACACATAGGGGACACATGTTTATGTATACAAGACGTGAACAAGTGGATTTTACATAATAGGTCCCCTTTACGAATCGTAATACTACGTATACACACACGTATCAACCTTGTTGAGCAGCTTTACATCCAATTTTTTCCAATTGCTTTTCTGTACTATTTCACTTTCTCCAGATAGTGGGATTTTCAAGCTGTACACAGACTTGGGCTATGACAACAATTTATTCTTGGATTTATGTTTTTCCTTTGGCCTAGGACAACCCTCCTGAAAGAAATAGAACAAAGATGTATTAATAAGAGACGGAGAGATGACTGGATTAAAGGATTTCAAATCCTGTTGCACGGCCGTGTCTAAACCTCTGCACCTGGGAAAAACCTCAGAAACCGTGACAACACTTCTGTCCTCATAAAGTGTGTCATAGATAAAATACTAACATGTTCTACAGAATATTAATGCAAATGATAATAACATAATACAGCATCATAAATAAATAATAATGCAAGAATATTCTCACATGATTATTACACTACTAAAAAGCATGGTTTATTTTATATTTATTTAAACCCAGTGATCAACTGCATATGGTTACATAGTGATATATTTGTTCTTGTTTAAAGTTTGGGATTAATATAAAGAAAGTGAGTAACACAACACAATAGGTGCCTGCAGAAACTCTCCACTGCCATCTAGTGGTCGTGTATTGCACATGTTCTGAATGCTGATTCAACCTGTCTGCATGTATTAAACATTATTAATGCACCACGTAAATAAACAGCCATTATTTTAGTACAGGCTAACATACCAAGAAAAGATGAACATGTCCTGAAACTGTAAAACATTCCTGGGTTTTCATATCAGAGTTGTGATCTGTTTTTGGTGACTACTTTGAGGTAGGAGTCCCATCACTCTAATAGTGTTTACTCAAAAACAAAATATATATATTTCATTTGTGTCTAGGAATTCGTCTTTTTAAATGATTCTATCTGACAAAATTAATTGTTTCAATTATCCATTAAGGTAAACTATATGCAGATAGAGTTGTATCTACCTGCAGCTTCCACTTTATTTATGTGCGGTACAGTTTTACGTGTCTACAATAAACCATCCAATCAACTATTGGAAAGTATTTTTCAGAGAATAAAAGTAAAAACGGTACAGCCTATCAGCGTCCAGGAAGCAATAGCCTTATCGTGTGATTGAAAATAACCCAAGTCCCTTCACTAATCCCTGCCTATCCTTTTTATCTCAGGATTCAGACCAGTCGGAGCAGTATGGAGCTGTGAGCCTGCAATCCACCACGATGCATCCCATGCCCCGTTAACCGCGAGCTGTAGCGCCTTTTTTAATTGTAGTTTAGCTGCTTAGCCTTTTGTAGCTTGCAGGAGTAAAAATGAGTCGACATTTTACTGCTGCTTTTTGTCTGGCTTTAGTTGTTCTCCCTTTGTTGTGCAGTTCATGTCCTGCACAATGCAGCTGCTTCTACCACAAATTAAGCGACGGATCAAAAGCAAGGTAAATATGTCAATTTATTAAATTAAGCATTATTGTCGTTGGATTTAATTCTCAGCAGGCCCTACATGTTTTATTCTTTAGTGCGTGCCAAAGTGATTTTCACGGAAGCCTTCTTCTGTCCTGTCACTCTGCATAGTGGAGGATTAACTTGGAGTGGCCCTTTAATCTCCTTTGCTTGTTACTGAACAATAGGTTACTACGTTTTTCTCAAATATCTGTGTTATTTTAAATCCAAAATGAAGGCTGAAAATATATATTTTGTATTATTAAATCCACTCCAGCAAACCCCTCCAATTTTAAAGAAGCATTTATTTAGTTCCTCCTGACTGAACATTTCATTGATTATATTTGTGTTATTTTCTGCAGGAGTGTACTTTGCAATGACCCAGAGATCACTGTGGTTCCTCCAAATTTTCCCAGTGACACATCGAAGCTGCGAATTGAAAAGACAGCAATCACACGGATTTCAAGTGACAACTTCCACTACCTCAACAACCTGGAGTTTTTGTGGATGTCTTTTAATTCACTGAATTCACTGAATGTGGACAGTTTCCGGGGTCTGCACAACCTGGATGAGCTCCGGCTAGATGGCAATTCTCTGACCTCTTTCCCCTGGGAGTCTCTGACTGACATGCCAACCCTGAGGCTCCTGGACTTACACAACAACAAGATCTCCGCCATCCCAGCCGATGCCACTATTTACATAAAGAATCTCACCTATCTGGATTTATCCAGCAACACTCTTAACACAGTTCCCTCTGAAGTTCTCACATTGTGGCTGAGTGTGAAGCCATCCCAGGAAGCAGATTCCTCTAAACTAATTCTCGGTGAGGATCAAGCGGTGACATACTGTATTGGGACACAAGAACTTATTATTTTTAAGCTGCCTTGCATGACGACCACTTCTTTGACATTAGAAGCATTTAAAGCTAAATTAGGGATTAGTCTAATTATGTGTGTCATGTCGTAATGACGATGAATATTTTCATTTAAACAAACAGCCACATGTACTTGGTCCTGGTATTACTTGTTTTTGTGCATAGGAAAATGTACTGGACTATAGTGACAGAACTATTTTTGTTTTACCGTCTGCTGTTTGTCACTTGATTTCCCCTGCAGGTCTCCATGACAATCCGTGGATGTGTGACTGCCGACTGTACGATCTGGTCCAGTTTCAGAAATCTCCATCATCATCTGTTGCTCTCATCGACACCAGGCTGCGGTGCGCTGATCCAGAGAGTTTGTCAGGGGTTCTTTTCACTGAGGCGGAGCTGCAGAGGTGTCAGGGCCCACGGGTGCACACGGCCGTGGCTCGTGTACGCTCGTCACTGGGCAACAACGTCCTGCTGCGCTGTGGCACAGTTGGAGTCCCCATTCCCGAGCTGTCCTGGAGCCGCGCTGATGGCAAGAAGATGAACGGCACCAGTAAGTTCTGCTGATCTACTTCCAGATGTGCTTAGAATAGAACATTATCTATTTCTGTTGATAGTGAATGTGTCAATGAGATTAAAGCTGTTCTTTTTGTGCTAATCTATTGAACTAATCACTGATCGTCTGCCCTTTGCATTATCCAGTTCAGGAAGAGATTTCGAAGGAGGGCATCATATGGTCGATTCTGAGTGTCCCTGCAGTCGCCTACAGAGATTCTGGGAAATATGTGTGCAAAGCAACCAACTTCGTGGGCACTGCAGACGCCATTATCTCTTTGGTGATCACAGATTCCATTCAGTCGGAGGAATCGATTGCTGCTGTCTCCAAGAAAACAAGAGGGAAGAAACCTGGGGGCATGGGAAGAGCGGCATACCAGGAGAAACTTATTGCCAGATACGTTCCTCCATCAACCACCGCAGCTGCTCGGCCCATAATCGAACCTCTAAATGGCAAAGGAGTCACTGGGAAGTATAAGATTGAAAGCTACAGCATCTCTGATGGTGCTTCTGAGGGTAAAGGCAAGGCAGCAGACCCTCAGAAACCGGTGGAGGTGGACGCTCTGAGCAACCTAGCAGCCAATGCCTCATCCTTACAGAAAGTTCCGGAGAAAAGGGTAGTGCGATCGGTGAAAGTGATTGGCGACACGGACCATACTGTCTCTTTGAACTGGCGAGCCCCTACAGCCACAAACATCACAGAATTCAGCGTCCTTTATGCTGTATTTGGCGAGAGAGACATGCGTCGGCTGAACGTAGCCGCGGGGAAGAACCGAATCACCATTGCCGGTCTTGTGCCTAAAACAAAGTACATTGCTTGTGTTTGCGTCAAAGGCCTGATCCCGAAAAAGGAGCAGTGTGTAATCTTCTCAACAGATGAAGCAGCCAGTGCTAGCGGCACTCAGAAGCTCATTAATGTGGTGGTGATAACAGTGGCATGTGTGATCGCCGTCCCCCTGACACTGATCGTGTGCTGCGGGGCGTTAAAAAAGCGCTGCAAAAAGCTGCTGGGGCGAGAGTCCAAAGAAATTCAGGACTCGTACGTAACGTTTGAGACCCTGGGCCCCGGGGCCAAAGGTAAAGGGGTGGAGGGCGAGTATCTGACCAGGATGAACCCTGATGAATCCAACAGGTTGCTCTCAGCGAGGTCCAGTGTTGACTCCGAGGCCACAGCCAGGAATGAGGGGCCACCTAACGAGTACTTCTGCTAAAACCAAACGAATGCCTCAACTTCCAGATGATGCACTTTGTTTTCTAACGGTTTACGATGGGAATAGATTACTGCTGTGCTCAGAGACTTGAAAGGCTGAGGACAGCGGACACTGATTGGATGTATGGAGTTGTTTTAAAGCCTTGTGGGAATAAAAACCACCATTCATTTGGTGGACCACGAAAAAGGGAAAATAAACACAGTGACACGGTTCATTTACATGTTGTGTACAGTATGTTTGTAATAAATAACTTTTTTTTGTATTCATCATGCACTTTTAAAGTTTGTTTTGCAGAGGGAAATGTTGCCCTTAACTTTCTGAAATCAAATAATTTCAATTTTTCCAAAATGTACCTTCTGCATTGTGTTAAAATCTGTTTTAAAAACTAAGTATTTAGAGAGATGATGAAGCAGCAGTTATGAGTGTATTTTCTATGTAAGTACGTTAATGTGCCAGGTTTAATGTTGGGTCAAAAAACCTAAAATATTGTACATTTTATAATGTGTAAATATTTGTGACCAAAAATAAATGTCTATATACATGAATGTACTATATAAAAATAAACATTTTTCATATTGATGTATGCTCCCAAGTTTTTTCTTTCTTTGCAAAATATTGATTTTTATCATTATTCATCTTGACTGAAGCGAAAATTAGCTTGCTGGCACGTTACATAATGCATGTTGCTAACTAAAGGAACATTAAATGTTAATGTATTGTACAGCCAAAGTCACTAAGCATTTAATATTTTGTGAAACTTTCCTAAATTAATAGATCTGTGCGGTGGATCAAGATCCTAATGTTGTGTTCATGGCTAAGTAGCACATGCTTACATGCTAAACTAAGACGGTAAACATTAGACCTGTTAGCATAGCTCTCAGAGCAGCTAGCGAGCTTTGTTTAGGCCTGTTAACATGTGAAGCATCAACCATACCTGCATTCTCTGAAAAAGATTTAGGTGTAATGAATTTAACTTGAAAGCCTAGAATATAAAGATGTGTAGATAAGTTAACAACAAATCCTCAATCAAATTCCCTTAATCAGAACTAGCTACTGTAGATAGCATTTTTCAAGAAAGTTGGCAATTGTCTCTGGATGAATTGTACTGCCATGCACGTAAACAAACACAATTATCAATACTTAACTTAAAATGTGTATGATAATATGGAGATTGCTGACATTACCAATAGCGGATTCATGTCTTTGTCTGCTAAACTAGCATGCGCAGCAATAAAGAACATGGATATGTAGGAAACTCAAGGACTATAGATGTTGTCTGTTTTCACACTTGCTTTTTATGCTGATTCAACAACCTGAGAGAGAACCAGTGTTCAGATTAGAGAGGTCAGATTACAGTCCTCTCCAGACATCTGTCACTCTGTCTCTGTGCGGCCCTCCCTCTCTGTGCGGCTAAGCCTGACCGGCTCCGGCCCGCTTAATACAGATGGCCCTCCTGTCAATGCCTGTGCTTTGGTAGGGGACAAATACATTAAATTTCACTGGTGCTAAGCAGTTTGTTGCTGAAATATCAAAACTCAATTTTGATTGAACATATTGTGTTGTCCTTCTTTTGAGCTAAACTGACGATGTTTTCCAGACAAGGTGTACTATTGCTATAAATACCTTTCCTGTCTCCTGTGTGTCTCACATGTCACTCGGTGTCTTAAGTGTTACGTCAATGAAGATTAAAGTAATAGGCTTTCTTCCAAGCAGTCCTGCCCTCACAGGCCTATTTCACATGCTCCTCCGGGAATATGGACAACTTTGGTGTCGCATTACGTATCACTTTGGTATTTTATCTTTTCACCTCTGGATCATCAACTTGTTTGACCGGTTGCTCTTGCACAGATGACAACTTGGGAAGGTAGGTGAACATTGAAACTATACAATCTCTTAAAGTAGGTTATGTGTTAACCCCATTGTTTTCAATGCTACCAAGAAGATCTTTGTGAACAATATCTTTACATTTGCACAAATGGTGCATGTACATGAGTAGATATATAAAATAAACACTTTAATTGTCTAAAAATATCCCACATTTCCATTCTAGGTCTTTACTATGTATGGAAACCTCCATGGGACGAATCCCAGACAACATCCCACATGATTTCACTAAAATCCGAATTGAAAACTGCCACCTGACCGAGTTACCGCAGGGATCTTTCTCTAAAGTTAGTGCCTTGGAGTTCCTCTGGCTGAATTTTAATGAGATCACCTTGATGAACGTTAAAAGTCTGGATGGGTTGGAAAACCTGACCGAGCTCCGGCTGCAAGGGAACAAGCTGACTTCAGTAACATGGACAGCGTTTCAGGACACGCCAAAACTGAAGATTTTGGACCTGAAGCACAATCGACTGGATGTCCTGCCCGAACACGCTCTGAGACATTTACCTGCACTGACCTACTTAGATTTATCCTTCAATCAGCTTAGTGTGATATCAAAAGATGTCTTCATTAATTGGCCTCTTTACCAAACTGCAGAAAAAACATGGGGGAAAGAAGGCGTGGTCTCAAATGTGGTTTTGGCACTGCATGACAACCCCTGGTTGTGCGATTGTCGTCTCAAAGGCTTTGTTGAATTCATCAGGGTGGTCAGCCCTCCCATCATTCTCATGAACTCTTATTTGATGTGCTCTGGCCCCGCCTCCAAAGCTGACAAGTTCTTCCATGAGATCCAGTTAAAAACATGCATGAAGCCAGTGGCCTCTGCCCCAGAGACTAACATCACTTTACCTCTCGGAGCAAATGCAACGCTCACATGCTTAGTAAAGGCCAGGCCAGGTCCAACCATTAAGTGGATGTACAGTCTGAAGATTATAAGAGGATTTGCGGGTAAGATTTTTTTTTTATTACTACCATCCATTAAACTGTTGTGAACCTGCTCCCGGAGCACTTAGTGTGGTGTATGTCAAACTCAGGCTGCATCTATGATGAAAAGATTCAGGAACAATACCATTTCAGGGTTACCTTACTATGTCTATATTGCATGTAAACAAACCTCTGACTCTATGGTTTCTCCTTGCAGCCACAGAGACCAACACAGACGAGGAGACCATCACCTCAGAGCTGGTGATCCCCTCTCTTCACCTGGCAGACCAAGGACTCTATACCTGCACTGCCAACAATTTCATTGGCAACTCCTCTGTCGCCATCACGGTTAATATCAGCCCCTTCAACTCCTCTGCTCTTCTCCCTCCACCTGTTCCCATGGTGTCGTCCGATGAGAATTCCAACATTGACATCCGCATCGCCAAGCAGACAGTTTACGGTATCACCCTCGAGTGGCACGCAGAAACAGACAACCCAGCAGAAACCTGGTTCACCATCCACTTTGGTAAATATGATTTACCCAAGAAGGAGATGATCTACATCGGCCCCGGCATCAACACCTACAGCCTCAACGACCTGCTTCCTGTCACCAAGTACGAGGTGTGCGTGACCATAAAGAACCACAAGCCAAAGGAAGGCCAGTGCATTGTGTTTGTGACAGGAAGTGACATCAGTGAGCTGGAGCAAAGAGAGAGGCTCATCCACATTATCGTCATTGTGTGCGCCATGGTGTTGGCAGTACCAGTGGGCATGTTCGCCTGCACCACGGAGGCCAGGTTCAGCTGCTTCGATCGCTGCGTGAATCTGTGGAAGAAGCGCAGGCTGCATGGGGGAAACCTCCAGGGGACCGAGAGGCAGGGGACCTTTGACAGCCTGCAGGCAGCCAGCGATGAAGGCCTGTGTAGGGACTCGGAAGAAAAGCCGAAAAAGAGGCGGAAGTCTGAGGACAAGTGCAAAGGAGGAAGTGCAGCTCAGCTCTACTAGAATCTAAATCTAAAACTGTACATAGATGTGCATTTGGAAATAATGTCAGTGTGCTTCTAATGTATCATGTTGCTGTTTGAGTCACAGGGCTGAGCATTCGGTTTTCCGGAAAAATACCGTAATCTTAAAAACTAGGATCATTTAACAAAGATGATTTACACTACACTAAGATTATTGCTACATCTGGATGAAAAAACACAAACACACTTTGAGAATTCTTGAATCAAGATCAATGATAAGTTTGATTGCATATTCCTTGAGATGTTTTTTTATTTGCAGGGTTTTTATTTGTCGGAAAACTCTGCGACTGAATTGTAACACTAACACATAACAGGTACAATCGGGCTATTTTAAGTTTACTCATGCTGTAAATATATATATGTATACCTCAAGCTAATAGCTCAAAGTGGAGATGCCTTTCTTCCTTATTATAAGGAGAGTTTGTTAATATCTGTGTTAATATACATGTACAGAAAGAACTTTGTGATAAAATGCATTTGATATTTCTGTAGTTTTGATACTAAATGAAAAATTATGCTAAATGTAAAACATGTAAAAATCAATATTGTGTATATTTTAACTCCCTCAAACAAAAATGTAATTGTTTGTTTTGGCTCAGGAGGTTTCAATTCACTTTATGTTAAAAAAATATCCTTTTTCATTGTGTTTCTTTTGGCAGATTCCAGATTTGATGTCTTGCAATGGAATGAAATGCTGTTTGGATTAAAGGGAAGTCAGAGACAAATGCTGAGACATACTCTGATTTCTTTACATAAGCTGTGTTTTCCCGTGCATTTATACATACGTAAGCAGATTAAAGCGATTTTCTATCTGAATCCTAGTCAGCAGGACATGATATTTCCATTTAATGACAGCTCCGAGCCCACTGTGTCTCTCTGTATCAATTGTAGGCATACTGAATAGAGGGCCTTTTTTTTACATTTCCTATTCATTTTTCAGTCTAATTAAAAAAATTCTATACTATATACCTCTTCTTTTATTAAATGAATACAATTTGACATACTATACACTGACATTTTTTCTAATATTTTTGACGTACTATACTATGACTTTTAATTTAAAAATAGTGTACACTCACTGATATATGCTATGTAATCTTTTCAGATATCTTTGACATTTTATACTATGATTGCTTTTCAAAATACTATACACTGAGAATACACTTAACAATGCCATTACTTTTATATATTTTTTTGACATACTATACCATGATTTTTGTTCAATACAACGACTTTTTTCATTATATTTTTGACTTTTTTCATATTTCCATTATACTATACTATAATCTTTTCATGATATTTTCAAGATACCATACTTTGATTTTTTTCGACATACTATACTATGACTTTTCTTTCGACGTACTATGACTTTTTTTTCCGACATACTATGTTGTTTTTTCTGAAATGTTTGAGATACTATACTATGACTTTTCTTTCAAAATACTAAACACTGACTGTTTTCTGATATTTTTGACATAGTATACTATTTCGTTTTTTCTGATATTTTAGATATACTATGATAAGACTTTTATTCGAGGTACTATACTTTATTTGAAAATAGTAGACACTGACTGATATCCACTATGTAGTTATTTATGATTTCTTCCACATTTTGAACTATGACTTATTTTTCAAAGTACTCGACATACTACTGTATACTATGTTGTTGTTTTTTGGGATACTATACTATGAATTTTTCAACAAACTACACTATTACTTTTTTATAATCTTTATATAAATACTACATGATGACTTTTCTTCATATTCTTTTATATAGTATACTATATTCTTTATAGTCATGAAGAATAATGACTTTCTTCAACATACTACATACTACTACATGCTGAGCCCCAGACGGCCCCCTCACATGTAAATATCACCCATGTGTGAGATCCGTTGTTTCTAAATGTTTTGTTTCTACTTTAAATGAATCAAAACATATTAAAAACTAATATAGCCTCGGGACAAAATGGAGCACAGACCAAATCATTTTTTAAATATTTATTCAAAATCAAGACAGTACAAAGACGGTACAAATGTTACTTCAAAGGACCAGGCAAGTGTTATTTAAGGGAAGATATATACTGTTTATCTTCAAGATATTTAAAATGAAAGATATAGTCAGATACAAGGTATGGGTTACAGCAATTAAATGTATTTTATTTGCCTATACATTTGAAGGCATTGAAGAGAAACATGGAAAGTAATACCTAAATGTTCAACATAGACTTTTTATTTCTATATCTATATATACAAAAGAAATGCCCAAGCATGTTATGTACATAGTTATCTATTCCTAAAAATCTTGTGAAGTTGGATGGTTTAATTTTTACGATTTACTTGTATGTTATGTATTGCTGCAAGATACAACAGAGACATGTTTGTATCTTGTCATATATGCATTATGTACATTTCAAATGTCATTGATATAAAAGCATTTTTCTAGAATTACACACTCAAAAGAATAACATTACATTGTTAGCTGTTTACTTTGAAAACCTACAGTGGCACATTGTAATCATACAAAATAGCAACCTCTCAGCTTTCAGACAGCTGATGTAAAACAGTTAAAAATGAACAAACAGGTCATTTAGCACTTAATAAGAAGCAGTGTCATTTCTGACCGTGTCGTTCAGCTGCACGCTCTAGTGAGCAAGAAAACGTTTTTTTCAAGGATTTCTTTCAGTTAAATCCTAAATCTGTGTTTAAAACACAATCAATTAATCTTTTCAGAGAGAGATGCAACTAATGTATACAGATTGAGTCTAAGTAATCCTCTTCCTGGTGCTTCTTACTGTTGAGACGATTACATCTTCCTCAAGATGGCAGTGTGGTGAGTTATGTCCCACTACCAGACACACACTACAGCTCTCTTGAGACTGATGATGCCCACTTGTTTAATACCTCATCTCAAGACGTAAATATCTGTACATCTTCTTGTTACACTTCTCTTACCATTCCGTCATGAATGATCTACAGGTAGGCCCACCCTAATAGATCATCACATGCCGGAGACAACTTCCGGGCAGTAGAGAGTGACAGTAGTTACAGCACCTCAAACTGGGCGCTTGTTTGACAAAGTTAATAATTACTTTGGTTGCTCTCAACGATTTTCTGCTCAAGCCTCATTTTAAGCTCTGACACCAAAGCAGAGCTGAAATTTCCCTCTTTGAGCTGGCAATATTTAGCTTTTTTCATGGAGCCTTTCGACGCCAGCACACCAGATACTGTCGGGACCGCCCAAGACCTCTCATTGGACCGTGTGTTACATGGGGGCGGAGGAGCGCAGGGGGGTGGAGGCCTCAGTCGGGGGCTGTTGGTTTTTCTATCTTGGTTGACTATGAGCAACTCATCAGGGTTATTGAATTTGACAACAGGTGATTTGAAGATCCAGGGCTTCTGGTTCCTGGTTCGCCTCTTAATGATGCGCCGTGCTGGCAGGACCCTGTTTGACTTTAAGTTGCGCATGTACATCACTGTAGAGATCAAGACAGTCACCCCTACCATTAAGCTAATGACAACAATTACCATGCCTAGAGCTCTCATTGGATTGTCCCTACTTTTCATTAAAAAGGCCGCCATAGGCCCCTTGAGAGGAGTCTGTGAAAGAGCAAAATAAAAAAATTGTTTTAATCAAGTCCAAAGGACAGAATCCAAGCGTTAACTGAGCATTTGTTCAAAGCATGCAAGCATGAGATGGATGCGCAAAGCACTGACAGAGGAAGACCAAACAACAAAGTGATGCTCCTAAACTCACCCCTGTCTTCCTCCTGTCCTCAGCACAGGACAGCTAGTGCAGAGCTAACTATGCTGACACTAGGTGTTGGGAATGCGTCTGGCAGTGCGATGCATTAGGGTTTCTCTTTGGCATGTGACGTATGAGGGCTGAGTAAGAATGATAACAGCTCATGAGGTCAGAATGAAATGAAGTGCATGTTTGAGACAAATGGACATAAAATGCAAGAATCCAGGATTAAATCCAAAGAAAAGAGCTCGTCTTTGTCACTTGAAAAGCCTTAGAGTCTGAGTCATGCACTAGAAAAAACATTTTAAACAATTCTGTAAAAATCAAATTTTCCATCAATTTGGAATATTTACCAAAAAATAAAACTAATAAAAAACGTTCAAAAACGCTCCAGTACTCCTTTACACAACATAACCGATACAAAATATATAGCTATCTTAAAGCTTTCATATATCCCTCACTTGGTTCTGCGCACCACTTTGATATAGCTACTCTCTGGGTTGATTCTGGACCGTTTCACCGAGTCACAGTACAGGATTGTGGATATGCAGGTTGTTAGTAAAATGAGGGAAGTGACAATGCTGAGACAAATTCCAAAAACAGTCAGCGGACGCTTGCTGAGGCCCATGAAGTATGAAATAATTCGGCCTTTGATCTGAAAAGCACGATACAGAAAACAGAAACAACACCAAAGACAGGGAGTCATCCATCATGCAGAGTGAAGGAATGAAACAAGGTAATAACAAGGTACTTTATAACATAAAGTAATATATGGAATAATGTAAATGACTGAACCAGTTAAAGGATAATGCTGCTGTTGATATTTTTCACACAATTAATTGTTGGTTTTGGTCTCTTCGTAGGACTTGATGCTAATTATGACAGCCAAGAAATTAGCAGCATTATCCTTTAAAGAATATGAGATCAATGAAGGATGATTGGCTGAAACAATGATGATGAAATAGCATCTGTGTAGCATGACAACAATGCCTATTACCATATGTTAAACTGCTGAATCTACAGCTCAAGCTGCCTAAAGCGTGCAATAGAAAGCGCTGTTAGCATGCTGCGCGTCAGAACCAGCCTTACCGCCTCAGTGATATCGATGTTGACCACGGCCGTTGTGCTGAAGGATGGAGAGCCTCGGTCCCTGGCCTGGACCACCAGAGACCACTTGCAGTCCTTCTGCTTGGTGATGTTCTGCACAATCTCCATGGACTTGATGTACGGCTTCAGCTGGATCTCTCCTGTGTCTGCATTGATGTCAAACGCGTTGTCGGGATCTGCCGTCATGATGGAGTACTCGATGACGTTGTTCGGAGACTCTGCATCTTCATCCACTGCCTAGAGAAAGTAGCAGAAATAACATAAAATTGTTAGGCTGCCAGCTTCAAATCAATGTACTTAATGGAAATGTGTTTTGCAAATCACAAAGCAAGCCTACAAGAGTATTGTGATGAAGGTGATGTACAGTGCATTTCATAAGGACATATGCAGGAATCCTTAATTTAAAATGAATACATTTTAAGACCTTTTTTAAGACCCTTTCCATACATTTTAAGAACACTTTACCACTTTAAATACTAACCAATCACATAAGCTATACACTTAACTTATATATGATAACCTTCTTGTATTAACTTGTCAAAATAACATACAACAATACAAAAAATTATAATTGTGAATGCCATAAAAAAAGTAATATGAAGTCATATTATAATCATAGTATACCAAAAAATGGCATAAATAACATGAAGGTCTCATAGTTAAGTACAATTGCTAATCCATGACATAAAAAGGTAATTGTTCATTAAAATCAGTCCTTTCAATGTCATTTTTGTATTATTATTTTGTATTATTTAGCTTTAAAATTGGCACTCCTGGACTTCCATACAATGTTGTTTAAATGCCAGCAGGACCACACACAGCTAGTGCCTTATCGATTCTGAGTAAAAGGGGGAAATGCTTTGACATTATGTACCTCCACTCTGACTGGTGTACCAATTATCATGGTCTTTTCCAGGAGTTGTTCATCAAACGATGGAGAGTGGTCGTTTATGTCGAGCACCGTGACAAAGGTTTCCGCCAAGCTGTACTTCCCCTCCGAATCTTCAGCCTTGACGTAGAAGTTGTATTTGGACCTGACCTCTGCGTCCAGGCTGGTCCAGGGCTGCGTGGAGATGAGGCCTGTCGCCGGGTGGATGGAGAACCTGCAGGATCAGAGACGTTCAGACAGTGTATGAGTCATTCTGAGTCAAACACGAGCCAGGTGTTAACTAAGGCGTCTCAAATTCACAGCAGATGACATCGTGTGAAGCTCCACATGACTCGCTTTGAAAGTACGATAAAAAAAGCAGATCCTTTATCGCAGGAAACATGTTGTCAAAACATCCTGATTGGTCATAGAAATAGGAATACACAGTGAATTATTATCCTGTAATGTGTCTAAGGTGCTGTGTTGTTTATAGCTTATGAATGTTATATTTAAATTCCTTCATTTCAAATGATTCATTATAATGAGTTACATTTATTTGTATGTTGTCTACCTTCTTTGTCTGTTTGCCATGATCCTTTAACATGTGACTTCCCTCTCTAATGATCAAAAAAGTCTGAGCTATGAATATGAATAAAGATTGACACTATCTCCGACAATAATGTTGTGTTTCTTTGTCCTGAATATGTAGTTGTTTTTCTACAAGCAAAGTATTTTGCCAACATAACAATACATAATCATTCACATAACATATGCATGTACAGTACTGGCGTAGGTTTGTGTTTTCAGAGAGCTATCTTATTCAACACCAAGCCATTTCATTCAGTCACTTTTTCTGTCTAATTTTCCACTGTGAAAAATCACAAGTTGCCTCGAAACTGATAACTTTCACACTATTAATTTAACTCGCCTGCAGAGGAGCATAAATTCTCACTTTCCTTGCTGCATGCTGCCGTTAATGTAGCTCCAGCTGTCACCTTGCATGTTAATTGGCTCTCTCTTCATGAGACAGACCAGGCTGCCTATTTTTAACCCTCCAATCCAATTAGGAGATTAGCCAGCATCTTGCAGCCATTTTAGAGTGAGCTGTCAGTGCTGGAGAGGGGCCAATCAAACTGTTTCTCTGCTTACCTCTTCTTTCAAAACAACAAAGATGAATCAAGACTGGGTGTCCTGCTGGCCTAGCTTACAAAGCACCAGCAGTATTGAGTTGTATATACATTCAAAAACAACTTTTAAGTCCTTGAAATGTGCTTTGCGGAAGTGCAAGAGTTAAATATCCGATCAGATCAAACCTAAACTGGCAGAAGTGACAGGTTTTCACTTACAAATCTGATCCTGATCCATAAATCGTGTATTTGACTTCACCCCAGGGCCCTGAATCTGGATCATTTGCCTGTTGGACAGGACAGAACAGAGATTAAAAACCAAATACTTATGGCACATTTAGTATATAATGAAAACTGCACGTATGTTACATAATAATTTAATGAAAATGTATTCAAATTATCTAAATTGGGAAGCAAAAACCTAAACCAAGGTGACTGAAGGTTGTTCAGTTAGTGTTCATTTTAATGCTGCTGGCTGAGGATAACCAGCTAGGGTCTTAAGCTCATGCGGGGGGGGGGGCACACTATAAGTCGCTTCCTGTGGTGGGCGGGGAGGGAGGTATAGGTCAGCATGATTAACCTTGAGGCAAAATTAAGCCTTTGACATGTCGCCTGGTTGCAGTATAATGGAAAGGAAGAGACACGTGTGCAAATATTTCCGTAAATAAACCGTCTGCCAACAACCTGCTTTCATCTAATGAACTGCATCGAGTAATATGCATGTATTGGAGCATGATGGATTATGTAATCACTTTGTTCAGGTTGAATCAGAGTGTAATTGTGATTGACTCACTGTCACAGACACAACGCTGGAGCTTCCAGGTGAGTTCTCAGCGACTCTGGCGATGTAATACTCGGACGTGAATTTGGGGACGTTGTCGTTGGTGTCCAGCAGGTTGATCACTATGTCAGCTGTTGCACTGAACCGCTCAGGCGTGTCGATCTCCACCGCCAGCAGCTGCAGAGAAACATATGCAGAGTGGGAATAAATCAGTGCTGAAATCTAATTGATCGATTTGGTTGTTGACACATAAAACTTGCAGTTCTGTGATGCTGAAAGGCTAATATAACAAACTTAGATATTCCTTTTTGTTTTCAACATTTAAGGGTAATTTCAGAATCCAAAAATTATTCCCACACAAATATTTCACTAATAATCGCAGATGCTTTGCTACCATAAGAAATAACAAGTCTTAGTGGCTTGTTATTGTTTTAAGATTAACAGCTAACCACTCTGATAATTCATAAACTTATTTAGGAAGCTGGAAGCTATCAAACTGTACATCCTTCTTTATGAACATCATTGGGTTAGGTGGATGTTGTTCAGAGAAAACTGTCAATTTGAAGACATCATCTTTGGCTTTAAGCAAAGGAACTAATCAATTGAAAATACAGGCAAAAGACTTAAAAGAGGGGCAGATTCAAATGAGCTGCAGCCACAGAATAAATATGTGTTCAATAATACATTATGTGGTCATATATAAAGTCAAACCTTGAAAGAAAGTGTTGGTCCCTTTTCATAGTCGATGCCAGATGTGTCTTCCACAATGATGGTCACCTGCGCTTCATTGAGGACCGTCTGGGGAACGACTCGCAGCACTCGACTCGGACCCACCAGCCTCAGTTTGAATTTAGCGTTAGCTCCCTGCAAAGGAAATTAGACAGCAAGAATTTAAAAACCATGAAGAGAAAATGTTGAATAGAAGATTCACCAGAACTAAGAAGATTTCAGCAAACATTGGTGGTAAAAGAAAGTGAACAATTTGAGCAGAAGTCATACAATTAGTTGAAGTACAGCAGGAACACACCCGACCAATAGACCCAGAGGAAGGATTTAAATAAATCCTAAGGGAAGATTGGGTAAAAATGTACCTGATCTGAGTCATTGACGGTGATCTTGAAGCCTCGGAGGATCTCCCCTGCAGGAGGATGCTCGTACATGGTGACCTCAAACTTAATCTGAGGTCCGTTCTCGCCGTAAAAAGTCGGAGGATGGTTGTTGAGATCCACCACCCGGACCGTCACCAAGGTAACGTCGTATTCCAGCAGCCGATTGTCTGGTCCTAACTCAGACGCCTAGGTTTAAAAAAGATAAATGCATTCAGTACTAATAAGAGAAGTTTAAAAAAAAAAATGGTGTTTCACTTTAAAAACAAAACGGTATTACCTTGACTATTATTTCATATAATTCATTTGACAGCAGATTTGGATTAGTTGTCAGGGTGATGCATCCACTGGTGCTGTTTATGTCAAAGACACCATCACTGCCTGAAAGGTGATAACATCTTGTTAATAATGCGTCTGATAAAAAGACTGAAAAGAGAAGGGAAGATCGTTGTTCTAATGTATTGTTCTTACCGTTCATAATGGAATAATGGATCGGATTCGGGTTGCCTTGATCTCCATCTTTAGCGTACACAGTGAAAATCTCAGAACCCTGAAAGAAAGAATATGTATTAGTCTTATTTACTAAATCAGACCCTTGATCCTCATCACTGGTGTGTGATGAATATGAGAAAAACTCACAGCAATTGAGACTTCGTAGACGTAGCCAAAGTAAGGGGTTCCTACGAAGGACGGAGGCATGTCCTGCACATCGAGCACATTGATGGTCATGGTGGCAGTGGAGGTCAAAACCTGGTGCTTCCCCTTGTACTTTCCCCCTCCATCCTGATGCGACAAACAGTGAGAAAGAATACAAAGTGTATAATGTTTCTAGTCAATTTTGGATTGTTCTTTTATCCAAGGCAAATTATAATACAGAATAATGAACATGCACAATGTTAGATTGAACCTTTATGTGATCTCCGTGCGTAATATGAGATATTGAAGTATTTTTGGGATAAATTATATACAGAGGGTTTGTTTTACATGATTGTATTTCCCTATTTTTTTAATTCTGAAATAAACAAGCCTCCACAAGTAAATAGATGTCTAGCTTGAAATAGTTAGTTTTTCTTGGCTATTACAAAGTACAATTAACACCACCAGCACTACACAAACAACAATGGATGCAGAGACACATTTTTCTGCTAGGACAAAATGCGGCATTGTGTTTTATTAATTACAGTTGTATATTAAACTGACTATATTGATGTATTTGATTGCTTTATCAACATTACATATTTAGATATGTTATCATAGGTTTAACCTCTTAGTAACTGATTTGTAATCTATTAAGCTTTATTTAAAAAGTTGCCAATGTTATTCGACACACAGTGGATTTAAGGCGAGAACAATAACCAGTGTTTGATTTCTAGCAATGGAGGGATTACATGTCAGGTTACTCACACAGGGAGCTCTACCACTTCACAAGACTTCCATTTATTTCACATGCTGACACTGTTGGAGAAAGCTTAGTGGTGACTGCACTTTCCATGACATTTGGCGAGCTGCTTTTACTTTCCTGCAAATAGTTTCATGTCCAAAGCAGTGCAGAGGTTAATCTCAGCCCATTTCAACATTTTTGTTTTCAGATTAAACTTGTTTAAAGGAAAGCTCTCGGAGAAATGGTGTTGGGGTCATTGATAAACTCTTCATCCCTTTTCCCTGCTTGATGCTGATTTTGAAAAAGGCAAACTAACAACATGGAGGAATCTAAAAGTTCTTGCTCATCCAAGCTGCTGCTCACAGTGTAAACATGTTTTTAGGGAGTCATGCGTGACCTCTCACCTTTGCAACCACGGTCACAAAGTGCGTGGGCGTGCTCTCGTAGTCCAAAGTCTCCCCAGGTTTGACTCTCAGGACTCCGCTGTGCCCGTCGATGGTAAACTTGGCAACAGCTGAACTCTGATGATGTATAAAGCCACATAGTTAGCCGTGTTAACAGTAGATTTTCAACTGAATTTAGCAATCTCGCTAATTCTTCTGCTTGCTTCTAACCAGTTTTAACCCTTGACCTACCTCCTTTCAACCTTGACTTTTTTTACACACTTTTGACACATGAACAGTAACAAATACTGTGCTTACCAATGTTGGCACGAACCAAACTTAAGCCCCTATTAAGCCTTCAGTGCCTTGCTCAAATGTAATTGAAAATTAATCCACTAAAGTAAAACCGTTTCCAGACTGCTCTGGTATGAGATTAATCTTTCCCGGCACACACTGCCTCGTCATTCGAGTGCCCTTTTCCTCCCTCCACATGGCAGCACAGCCCTCATGATGTCAGCTCGACCGCCTGTCTCACCCGCAAGTGTTAGGGCCACAGCAGGCCAGTTATCAGTATCACTGTGTAGATAATAATTGTGCGTGGAGAGGGAATCAAACGGTAGAAAAACAGCAATACAAAATAAGTGTGAAAGAAATGCTGGCTCATGCTATCAAATATGAGAGCTGAGGGGATTAACTTGTTGGCAGACTTCAAAGAGCATCCTGGGGTATAGGAGTAGAGAAATCCGGAGATGCAGGCTGGAGCCACATCTCTATACTTTTTGTCATTAGACAAATCTAACAATCAACTCAGAAATGAACTTGAGGCCATGTGCATGGAGGAAAAAACACGACAATTTCCACTAATGTATTGCTCTAAAGGCTTGCCTGCTTCATTTTGAAAGACATTTTTCCACTTAATACCAGAGTATGATGTTGTAGATGGAATAGTCTGAGCAAAACAAAATAAAAGCATGACCTACATGGAAATATTTCAATGTCATGATAACACTTTAGTGCTTCAATTTCCACACTAAGCTTCTACTGTCTTAATGACATCTTAGACAAACAAACCAGAACGGATTGTTTTAAGTCAGTAGCAAAATGTTCCTATTTAGCACTCCATTTTAGCAAGGCACAACCGTGCACCATCTGCATAAAAACACAGCTGTAGGTTTACCTGTAGGTAATAAGACACGCTGCCTCCTGAGCCCATATCTCTATCCACTGCTTGGACTCTGTAGATGCTGCTCCCAGCTGCAGTGTCCTAGGGAAGAGACAAGAGATTTTATAAAACAAACTTGATTCTCAATGGTTTGTTCAACGATTAAGAGGTGGTTTGTGCCACAGAAAGACATTTAGAAAGGATTCATTGTGTGTATTGTGTTGTATCGGGTGTGTTTATTCGATATATGCTGTACCTCTGGGATGTTGATGATGAAAGGCAGGTTTTGAAATTCAGGTGGTTCATCATTTGCATCAGTTACAAACACTCTAACTGTCTCAACAACCTGAAAGTAAAGTAAAACATACATTTAAAAAAAATAGATTATTTCCTTAAAAAGACTGTAAACATGGCAGGTTCCTTCTATCACAGCACATATGTTGTCAGAGCATATAGCCTTTTAACAGAAATATATCACAAAACATAAAAAACGTACTTTATTACGCCCGTCTGTTATGCTCACGAGCACTGAGATCTCATCTTGTGTCTACAAAGAAAAGATGAACATCACTTTGAGCCTCAGTGGGGACATATTTACAGCAGGTTTCTTCAAAACAAGTGACTTATCAACATTCCCACCTCTCTGTCGAGCTCCTGAACTAGAGTCACGTTTCCTGACTTGGACTCCACCCTAAAATATTCTTTGGAGCCCTTCTCAAAAGTCAGACCATATTGCACCGGATCGTCCTCTGGATCTGTGCCATTCAGAATGTATATCTGTGTCCCTATGTGGGGAAAACGACAAAGAAACAGCGATGTCAAACAAAAACATGACATTTATTTGTTCATTCAAATCATGCAAATCCTTTGTTTCCATTCTTGTTTCTTATGCAGTGTTAATGGCACGTCTAATAATAAGGTTAGATGATGCCACACTTGTTTTTTGCCAGAAAGTGTTGATGTACGTCACAACAGGAATCCACTGGCACCTCAATACCAATGTGATAATGAATGCGTTCACCTACGCATATAAATATTATACCGTTAAACATCACCTCACACCAAAATGAACCAGAACTGTGATATTTAAAATGAGACTCACCAACTGGTGTATCCTCAGAGATGCTGAACAAGGCCATGTTCCCATGTGTACTGCTGGGTCCATAATCATAGAAATGTGGAGCATAGTCCAATTGCCCTTTAAAAAAAACATACATTAACATGCAAGTTAATTGTGCAGAAGCAACTCCAAATACTTCATGGCGATATATTTGTTCAATTTCCGATATAAATGCTTATGTAATCAACACATAACTGTTGCACTCACTTGCTACAAAGGGCAGGAACCGAAAGCAGGGAGAAGGAGGAGGAAGGGGGGCATGATTTAATGCATATATTTGTATTTAATGTTACCACTATCACAACAAAGGCCTACTATCACAAATGAGTACAAGCAGCATGAGCAGTCCCCACTAAGAGGGACGTGCCCTCTTAGTGTTAGAGGATTAACCAGATAAGAGCAAGGCAAGAAGTCCTAACCACATACAAAGAAAACACACAAAAAAGAGCCTTACCCAAAGTGGAGTGAAGCAGGAGGAGAAACAGTAAAGCATGCGTTTTCTTTTCTTTCTTCATCCTGGTGGGGAGGCAAGGCTTGGCTGGCTCATGTGGAAGGCTTGGCTGGAGGTGAAGCGAGCAGCGAGCTGTCGTGCCCTTTCTGAAGGCGTCTCAGCAGCTCAGGAGGAAGAGGCTGGGGCAGATTCTCAGGCACTAATCCAGTGACGCATCCCTTCCCTCTTCTTCCACCACACTGCTCTCTCTCTCCGTTTTCTCCTGAAAAACTACTTGTCGAGGGGAGAGAGTTCACACAATGTGGTGTGATCATCACACCTCAGCATGATGGGAAAATGTATATGAAGCACTGCCTCTTTCATTGCCTAAAATCAACGTTATGATATAACATACTTACTAAGACTGAAGTTCTGAGTACAGTATATTCTGGAGCTTACACATTGGGAACATTAAACGTCCTTTCTGTTTTGTGCTGCATTTGCGTTTGCTTTTGTTGATGGAAACAGACACATGGCACATTTGACTTCTCTTGCTGTTGTTTTAAGGGTTTCAACAAGTCATTGGTCACATGTGGCGAGTCCCACTGGGCTAAGTTTCTCTGTGGACACTCTTCTTGGCAGCTTGCTGACCAACATTGGCACTTGTGGATCTGTGATGCGCTAAAAGACCAACAGGCTTTCTTTGAGATTTTGCACTCCACTTTCTCTGCATAGTCTAGTGACCTGCACTCGAGACACAACACAAGGCTTTTACAAATAGTCACTATTGTAAGTCAACATTGCTTGATTTAAACATTTAAAAAGAGAGTTGCAAGTATACTTCATACGTTGACAGAAGCCAGAAGATGTTTGACACTTAGCACTGTTGAGAGAAATCCATCTGGTATGAATCCCTTACAGCTTATGCAGGTCAGACCTAAAACGCTGTTCTCAATCTCAAAGACAAACAGGCCACAGATGAACAGCTGACCTGATAAAAAAGGCTTAATTGGAGCATTGAGTATGATGTTTTTATGTTACAAGCTTATCTGACGATGGCACACAGCCCGATTCCTTACACCTTTTATTTTAGAATATAATTTCCACTTTGGCTCTGGGAGATTTTTGCACCTTTCGAAAAAACCTCACATCCGCTGATGGGAAGGTGTCAAAGAGTGCATGTTGAACTGACTGTGTCAGCGTGGTGTGTTAACTGCGTAGGAGTACTCACAAAGGTGCAGACTTGTGCACTTCCTACTTTCACAGGTATAAAAATAGTGTGTGACGTTTACACACACACTCTCACATCGTACTGGTGGGCAGCCAATGGCAGATCTCTGATCATTAAAATAAACACAGAATCCATGCGCTGCTCTGTGTTTACAGCAAAGTTTGCCAGTGCACAAACAAGAATCCATGTTATTGGATGTAAAATATTTCAGGAAGTAAAAACATATATGAAAGAAATATCAGTACATCTTGATTTAAAGATTCAAAATGATTATTTAGGTAAAAGGACAGATGTATTATCTGAAATGTACTTTGAATGAATAGCACAAGTTCACATTAAGCAGGCTGTCTTTATTTTACAATTGGAATATTATAACAGATTCATTGACAAGAATCCTTTCAATTTTGTTTAGTCAATGTTGAGATAATTTGAAACACTTCCCATACTGTTAAGTGTTTTTATTTGTAACAATAGATATTTCGTTTTTTTGTACCGGGAAAGTCTGAATCTGCAAAGAATAACTATATAATATAAATGTAACGCAATAAAAAAGTCAAATGTCCTGACTAAAAGCAGTTAAGATGTTTATTTTTAAAGTATATAATTTAATATTATATCATGTATGTTTTATATCACATTACATCAATATATATTGAGTCAATTCAAATTAAGTTTATTTATTATTATTAAAGTAACATACAGTAAACTCTCTTCTGTGTAAGTGCAAATCAGCACAACAAGCTACTACAGGGGATAATAGGAAAGTCTGTCGTTATATTTAGTCATAAATCAAGGATTTGGCAATATTTAAATCATGACTTGTCTGAAGCATAATCCCCTAGGGACTATGAATGTTGTAAAAAATGTCGCACGGACCATCTTAAAAGACGAAATATTTTAAAACATTTGTGAAAACGTTCACCATGAATGTCTGTTCTAAATTTCCAGCGAT
This sequence comes from Trematomus bernacchii, assembly GCF_902827165.1. NCBI lineage: Eukaryota > Metazoa > Chordata > Actinopteri > Perciformes > Nototheniidae > Trematomus > Trematomus bernacchii. Next base: position 8,919,489 of record NW_022988050.1, on the reverse strand, counting down.
CCATTGGATAGTCTGTGTTTGTCTATTTAGGATTTACATTTTTTTTTTTTTTTAATGAAAACATTGTAGGCATTGTTCATGTAATAATGGAAGACAGTGCTTGCACGGTCCTCCCCCCCCTGCCCCACGTCAAGCATAAAGAGCATTGGACCCTTACCAAATATTGGTCATCAATTTGAAAAGGACTGCCAGAGCGCAACTTTTATCCCCAGTAATGCCAGAGCTCCACATGCTGGAGCTTTTCCCAATCTCATCCATTATTGCCCTCTTCATCCCTCCCATCTGCAGGCTTTTCGATATGTAGTATATATGAATCATACGTGTCCTAAACGTGAACATGATCTGAGAGATTGAAACACCCCGAGCAGCTGTGTGCTCCACGTGTACGGGCTTTAACGAAGCACCTGCATATTTACAGATGTTAGCATCTGTTCCAAGTGCCCTGGTTTGGAGGTTTAATTTTAGAGGAGCGGCCAGATGGTGGACAAGAGGATTACTATGCTAAGCCTTTGTCATCTGCTGCTCCACACTGCCTGTCTATAGGAAAAGACAAAGTGGACCCCCGCTGGTCCCTCTTTGTCTGATTAAAGCTGGGTGTGGATGACAAATGGTAAAATATGTAAGTTTTGGCACTATGACAATTTTTCAGACACACTGTCTTATGACTTTAATGGCAAACTATGATTTTTTTTTAATGCATGCTAAGCTATGACAGTTATTAACAAACACCTATATGGGGACTTTCTATGACATTTCCTTATGGCATACTTTTCCATTTGATTTTTTACAGTAAACTATGCTGACAGTTATGAAGACTTCTTATGACAAAGGGCTACAATACTGATACATTTATATTACAAATAATCAATGATTCTAATAATCATTGCTATACAACATGCAGTGCTTTCACTTTTTAAATGGCCTTTTAGTATGTATTATTTTGTTTTGTATGTATTATGGACAGGGTTCATACACTTTTTCACCAATGATTTTCAATGACTTTTCCATGACTTCTCCATGACCTTTACCTAATTTTCCATGACTAAAAGAATTACTCTTTCTCAGCGTACCACTGAAAATGGTTTATTTGAACATGGAACAGGAAAATAAGGTCTGCATATGAAACATGTTGTTCCTATCTAAAACAAATCCAATAGTAGGCTTACTAGCTTCTACAGGCTAAAGCAACTAAAATCTCTCACCAGCAAAATACCTCGTCAGTTAAATGCCATTGTACGTTTAATTACTATACAGTATTTATTATCATTATAGTATTACTATTTCGGCGATTAGATAAAATATAAATTATATTTGATGCAACTTTAGTTACATTTCCATGACTTTTCCAAAACTTTGGGAAAAATATTGTTTTCCATAACTTTTCCAGGGCCTGGAATTTGCATTTGGAATTTCCATTACTTTTCCAGGTTTTTAATGACCGTAAGAACCCTGTATGGAAGTGTTTTATGTATGTTTCCTAGCAAGCTGTGACTGCGTGACAGGGAGCCAGCATGCACACTACCAGGACCATGAAACTGGAGCAGCTTAATATAATTCAGTCTGACAATAATACATCACTTTGGACATGTTTATTGATTGGTTCCATTGTTGAAATGACTGTACAATGTCAGAAATATATGGACTAGTGCCAACCTCTTGAACGCATAACAGAAGTGCAAAATCAGTGTATAGTGGAGCGAGTCGGGACCAGTCTGTGTTGTACTTTGTTAGCATACACCATATATTTTTGAACTTTCATTCTCGTTGGAAACAGAAACACCACTCAGTTGAAATAAATACAAAACATAAAGAATACAAAGGACATCGGAAGCTGGAGAGAGGATGCAGACAAGAAAGACTTAACCCATCTGTAACCCCCATAATTAACCAGATACTTCCACAATCAAGGTTAGAACATGTTATCAATGCACAACGATTTATCTTCTTTGCACCAGAGTACAATCTTCTTCTTCGCACTCTTTCAAAGCATGGATGTATTGTTCCCAGTTAGATAAGACGTGTCACTAAGAGATAACATCTGGTGTATGCTGCTAGTAATAAAATATGATTTTGATCAGCTTTGTAAAGGGTCAAACTGAAATCAGAATGCAGCGGTTTACTTCTTCCTGCTGCCGCCAGACAGAATCATCGCCATCCTCATGAAGATGTTCAGTGTGTCCATGTAGATCCCCATACACCTGTGAGATTAAACATAATATGAGAGAAATACCTTAGTGAGAGTTCATGGCTAACATTCTGCTTGAACCCACGTATATTTTCTGTGATGACTTACGCGTTGATGGGGTCATATTTCTGTACGCCGTACAGCGGGTGTGTCTCTGCTCTCCTGATGACCTTCTGCGTGTCGTACAGGAGGAACATGCTGAACAGGACCAGGCCTCCGTAGATGGCCACTGAGTACAGGCCTGCTCCCATTACTGAGGTGGGCGGCAGGAACATTGATCCTGGAGAAGACGGGGAGATTTGCTGTGAGACTGACACGTAGGGTTTCAAAATGGTAGCATACAGATATCAATAATTAATGAGCTTATTATCCAATCCTATTATGGGTGTAAGTAACTGATATATCAGATACATTCCTACAGTTTCTGTAAAAGCTATGAGATTTTGTGCACAGTACTTTATTTTGGCGACTCATCTTTTTTAAAACAACTTGTATTTGAACATACTGTGTAGAAATTGTTACAATTGTAATGACAGCATCATATGAAATTGATATGCCTACTGTTTTCAGAATATGACATGACAGAGATGGTACTCGGTCGTGACCGACACATTTCTGTCGCACATTCAAAAGAAGTGCTTGTACCAACGCTGAATTTTGCAAGCTCTTATGATTTTGGTCCCGCATTCCCCTAAATGTGGAGCACACGATCGAAAAACTAACACTTTGGGTGTGATATGCTTATCAGATTTGCAGATTGTGCAAAAAAAGTGAAGTTTCTCATGTGGCCCTACAGGGACATATTCATGGTAAAAATACATTTTGCCATGATGCTTACACTTTAATAACTTGACTTTAACCTCAATGCCCTTTTTGGTTGGAAGCATTCAGTACTGTGTGTACTGCACCTGAGACAGGGTTTACGAGGTGAAACTTCTTTGTACTAACCAATAGAAGAAGCGAACACCACTCCAAAGCCAACAGCCAGGGGCCCGCCCATGTTGAGGAACTTCTCACTTGGGGCACACATGGCCACAGAGGACAGACCGCCCACGATTCCTGCGGTGTACCAAGCGGCCCTCATCACCAGGGGCCCTCCCAGGAGGGTGAGGGGGGCGATGACAGCACCCATCACACCTTATCAACACATAAAGACAACTAAACACCACACTCAACTCAAACAACATGAACAAGGTTTAACAGCAGCTGCTACTCTGAGCCTGTAGATTACTGCCCTCTAGTGGCAAACCGAGGAAACTACATCACATACATTACAATGTTAAGTAGGAGAAGACAACAGGAAGAATAGCCTTTCATTAGACCTTGTGTTACAAACCTGCATGGAACATCCAGGCGAGGTGTTTGGGCATCGGGCTGTGCTCATAGGAGATGGACCTGACCAGCATGCCGGCACCAATCATGGCTGCAAATGTCGCTCCCATAGCCTGAATTACAAAACACATCAGGCATTCATTTAATTACCTGTAAATAGGGCTTCCCAGAATAGTTAAAGGATTCCTTCAAACCAATGACATTCCGATTCATAACCATCATTTCCTTGCATGTCTATTCAGTTTAAATGTGTTATTTCTGGATACAAAAAACAAGGTGATATTTGTATTATGATTACGCTATTTATGGCATTAGATTCCAGGAAAGGACTGTTTCCTACCAAGCATTTCAATAACTTCAGTTCCTTGTAAAATGCAAAAGTCCAAATTAATTGAACAATTAATAAGTGAAGGAATTTGTCTATGTCCGCATTTTAAAAACATGCTTTGCTCTCCCGCTTGGCCCACACAAAAAGGAAGCCAGCAAATAATGACAATTATTTATATTAATTTAAGAAAGTTTATTTAATAAGGATGTTCTAATTGCAGGTATTAATAAATCAAGATATTGTGTATTAACCTTACATTTTAGGTGAATATGTATCCAATGTTAGGTGTACTTGAGTTATAAAGCTTACCAGCCAGGATCCTCTCATCATGAGACCCATGAGGGCCGGGGTCCTGCTCACTGCTACAGCTGACAACGCTGTCAGGCCAATACTGCCTGAAAAGTACATGTAGGTGGAGTGGATCCTGTCCTTCACATACTGAGGCCAGATCCTGCACAGAGAGTAAAGAGCCACGTGAAAATGAAGCAAACACTTTCTAATAACCATTGTTTTAAACCATGAACAACCTGAACAAAAAGCTGACACTCACATTGCTTTTTCAATGGCACCGATTTCATTGGACATGCCAAATCCATAGAAGCACAGAGCTCCAAGACCCACTGCTGCACCTCCAGCCAGGAACAGTCTCCCCATGCTGTGAACTGTGGACATACACAAATAATTTTTATTTATTTTTTTAAATGTGTACAACTATAACTAAATATTGAATAATTGTGGTTTAACTTGTGCTTACAAAATGTTGGCATCATGGCAATATTAAAATATTTGTATATATAATAACATTTAAATTAAGACAGTGGACCAAATAAAACTAGTGTAACAGTATATGTATCACTTTAAAACAGTTTTTTCAAAAAACACATGTAATAGTAATTACTTTTATAAGCGGTTTCTGAAGCTGGCTCAAAAGCTGCTTCTTTGAGCTGGCTTTTGGTTGTCCTGCGGAAAGCAATTCTGGCCTTGGAGGAAAAACCCTGGTGAAAGAAAAACGGAAACTTAAATGAATATGGGAATTAAAGACGGCAGCTGCAGGTTACTTTACTTCTTATCCCTGCTCCTACCCAATGGCACTGTAAGAGCCAATTAATAAAACCTAAGACTTGCTTTAAACAAAAGCATACATAACAAACCTTAAGTCTGTTTCTTTCTAATGTTCACATTGTTTACTGTCTTTTTGTTACCATTATCTTTGCTTTCGGTGCCCACAAATTGGTTTAATCTTGTGTGTTTTCAATATCTGCTATTGTCACCTAAGAAAAAACAAAACATTTTCTCCAATATAATCTTGGTGGGAGTGGTACAAAGTACTTTTAGTTGCATGTCTGTGTGTGGTTATAATGGAGAGTTGAAGCAGCAATAACAAAGCTTAGAGAAGCAGAGGTCTATGACTTCACAGTACCTGCTGGGGCCTGAGCAGGGGGGGACAAGTCTTCAGGGTGGATGTCCTCAGGGCTGGGGACCCCTGTGACAGCACAGGACGCAGCCCGACGAGAGGAAGAGTCCTCAGGCATGTCAGCCTCGCAAGCATCATGGTCACAATGAGAGATGCTGTATCAGTCTGAGAGATAAACAGAGCGTCAGGTAACTGACAGACTTCTGTATGACATAATGTTCAAACACATATTGTACACATACTAATATGATTATAGTCACAAAGTCAGATAGGAAACAAAGTTAAAGTACCGTAGCAATCAAACTGGCCAGTTAATGAAGAAATATAACTATGAAATGGTAACATTTTACGTTAGTTAAATAAGCTAGCTAACGTTAGCTAAGTAATGTGACTAATTTCACTACAACGTCTCGTACGCTGTTATAGTGTATAGTCTGACCAAAATGGTAAACTGTTACCACTAACACGTTGTTTAATAATATACATAGGATAATATAGACAAATGTAGATGTTACATACCGAGCAAGCAACGTACGTGGTTCACCTTTCTAGAAATAAGTGCGCAACCTTCTGACGCAATTCTTTTGCAACCTTCCTGAAAATTCTCAGTCAGTGCGTCATCATTAAGCGACGGGTTTGTTGGGAATCGTAGTTCTAAATCGTGCCGATTGAATAAGTCTATACAATGCATAAGGGGCTAAAACAGTATTCAAAACCAGAATTCACAATATAAAACAATTAATTTATAAACCAGTTATAAAGAACAATGTCAAAATGAAGATGATTATTTCCCCACACATTAGGCATAGCCTATGTGATTGCAGATAACACATTATCATAATAATAATAAATAAAGTAAATAAAGTGTGGAATATAATAGAGTTCAAAATACACTATATTCCTCTTTAATTAAATGTTGTAAAATGCACTTGAATAAATGACTTTAGGTTGGGACGCACATTGTGTTTTCTCCACTAGATGGAGTGCTTGCCTCTTCTTTTGATGCTACTACTAAACAATACTTTTCTAAAACATAAAATAAACCAAAATAACATCAACGCGTAACAGAATCACGGCCCTACCATTACATACCATGTGTTTATAATTGTTTTGTTGCTAATCATCATAACAGCCTATGGGTGGGTGTGTGAGGGGGGGTGTCAGTGCGCCTCCTGCTAAAGCTCCGCTCCTTTGGTCCAAACTTTCCCATGTGAACTTTTGCAAATACTTCTCATTCAGTTGATCGGGCAACCTGACCTGCAGCTTCCCTAAACATGAGTCCATCGGGTACACAGGCTTCACTTACTACAACTAGTCGAACTACTTATGCTTTTGGATTGGATTGTTTTTTGTCACACAAGTGAAGTACTGTTGGGAAGTAATGGAAGTCATTTATATCCGGAGTCGCTCTTTGAGGAAAGGCTGATCAACTTCACGCATGACACCGCAGCTCATCATGATGGTGGGTATGGAGAGCGGACAAAACTTTGATTGATAGGCAACTTATACATTTCTAAAACCTACAAGCTTATAATATCACATGGGAGGACTTTTAAGCTTTAATGACAACCCAGGGGGTAGAGACAAAGTCATTGAAATAACCATAAAACATTTATGGATCTCTGACATAAAAATGTAAATTAAAGGGGGATGATGTCTTCTTATTAAAAAAGCATGACTTCAGTTTTGGCCGGTTTGTCCCTTTTGACCTTGTAATGCAATGCATGCTCTCCAGCCTAACTACTGCTGCAAAGAAATAAGACTTTTTCCACAGTGATGTTTCAACATGTCATTTTAAAGATTGTAAGGGAGATCCTTAAATACTTGATTAATTTACTGATCAAAGATCTGGCCAAAACCTCTTTTGGTGTTCCCTCTCACTGAAATGGATCCATATTGACATAAGACAAACATTCCAAACAAATGTATAATGATTGAACACAGCCCAGCTTGTTTTCCTTTGTAAAGCTGTCAAGAGGTACACATATAATACACCTAATATTAAATAGAAAAAAAAAACACTATCACAGCTGGAATAGGACATTTGTATAGTTATATGAATGTGTCTATGTATATCATGATTGTAAACTGCACATTTTCTAGAAAGAAATTGGGAAACATGTTTATTGATTTAGAAAAATAGCTGGAAATGTCTATTTGGCTTACTAAAGATTTCTGATTGACCTTCCAGTCTTACAAAAATATATCATGGATCATACAGATGTAGAAAAATGACATATCACACCTCATACTGTATTTCATAGACATTTACAACACTATAGTGGGTTAGCTGGGTGGTGTTTCATTTCTCTTCACATGAGATTTACATTAAATAAGAGGCAGCTATTAAAAGCATTTGTAGCAAGATGATAAATGGCTCAGTGGCGGTTTCGTTATGAGTAGATGATCAAAAGTGTCATATGCCTCAGTGATTTGTGAATATTCAACAGTCAGCTCATATGTGTGTGTTTTTTTTCTTTCTTTACACAGCAGATGCAGTAAGCTGAGATAATTGGTGTATATTTAATTTACCATATAAATGACAAAACCTCATACCACTTATTTTCTTGATGTATTGTTGCCGTGTTTCTATGGTTTGTTTGAATAATACGTACTAGTACATTCATTTTATGTAAAATCTACTTTTTTGTTAAAATTACAGTTAAGGGTCACAGTGACTTATTCATTTGGCCAGATTTGTCTTTTCTCCTAATGTGTTCAGTTTGTTTGTTGCTTTACACAAACTATGACTGTAGTTGGGCAATGTAAAATCACTGCTCAAGACTTAAGGACTGAGTAATTTGCTGTGGTGCAACCGACTATCTGAAAAGAAACCACATAACTAGTAACATCATCTGGTTAGTCACTGACCCTGTGACGTGTGAGTGACCTGCGAGTTTATGTTCTGCCATCTCAGCCCAAAGGAGGTTTAGAGTCACTCCTGTGTAAAGAGACCTTTGTGGTTGTGGCATGCGACAGGGTGGTGCAAGACAGATCTGATTTTTCCTTCTCGGTGAAAACGTGTCTCAGTACACAAGCTGTTCACCTTTTCATTACGCGCCGTTCCACGTCAACAGAGCTCTATTGGAGCTGTAAACTTTTCATTCCTTCTCAGAGAATTTCGCAGGCAGTGTCCAACCATTCCCTGTGTTTAGACTGCGCTCATTTGGAATGGCTTCTGTGCTCAAAAACTGGCCTGGGACAGAGGTTGCAACAGGATGTGAGAACTGGACCTCCAGACATCTTACAAAATACTCAAAAAGGCTCATCCGAAATTCAGAAAAGTATGCTCATCCGAAACAGTTGGACTTGTTTCGTGCCAAACACACAACTAACTTACCGTAGTGAGTGAAAATGTGTGTTTTAAGGCTTTGTGGCTCTGCTGATTTATAGCAGCAGTTTCACTAATGTGTCCGCCCCGAGGCTAGACCTGAAATCATTTAACAGTGATTCATAAGACACACTCAGGAGTCTGTGTGAAGCACCTGCTGGAACCAATAAACAAATGTTTTCACAAATCCAGACGTCTGATTCAGGATAAAAAAAAAAAGACTGACTGTAAACCCTTTGCGTGCTTACTTATATGATCTAAATTTCTAACCTTGACATTTTTGTTGGCACGCATCAAATTAACACATTTCCTCAGGGTGGAGACTGTCTAATTTACTCTCGCCATGTTATTGACCCTTTCACTGGCAGACGAGATATGGACGGATTATGCTAAAATCCAAAGATTAGTCAGGGATCTGAGCCAAGCTGCCATTATCTCAAAATATCAATCTTCCAGGAATGTGCAAGACAATTCCAAATACACAAAGGCATCATTAAATCCACTTCTACCTTCATTTGACTACCTACTGCCTCTGCAGAGTAGCACAAGTATAGCCTGCAGGCGTAGAGAACTGCAAATTATGGCTCCATGACAAGCAGGCTTTCCCCTTCAATTTTAGCCCTGTGCAGTTATACCTCTCAGCGTCAAGCCATGTGTCCCCCCCCAGTGTCAGTCAGTGTTTTAGAAGCACAAAGGCATATTATGGGGAAGCAGCAAGCCATTAGCCGCCACCAGATGGTCTACTGTACCAGTAGCCCATGTCACTGAGGGCCTCTGTTGAAAATATCTCCTCCCAGTGTTGACATGGAGCAGCAGCTGGCAGTTTGGACCACAGGCTGCTCTACCTATCAGTGGGAGGTAGGATTATCACTCAGGCAACTCTGAGTTCTTTAAGCTAGCAGCTTTGCCATTGTGGAATAAAAGTTTAATTACAAAATTGAGCTTGATTGCAGTTGATTACTCATATTTCATTTGTGCCTCACAGTTGTTTTTCTGCCATTTGCTTTAAATACAAAGACTGGCTCATAAAAACAGCTTCTCTCTGCACCAGCCTTCAGTCTCGCAGGGTGGGTGGGCATGTTCCTGAAATGCACTGGTGCACTTAAAGATAACAAGGACTTCCTGGTGGGAAGAACTTGCTTAGATTCCAGTCTAACACACTCAGTTATTTTCTATTCTTACGTTCTCAAGATATGATATTTTTGTCTTTAGGTAAATGCCTCCATTGTTGCTTTTGCAGAACACAGAAGAGTGATTTGAAACCTGGGAGGGAGAAGAACTCTGTAAAACCACCACTCTGACTCAGCATCACAGTGCAGTTTTACATATGTCAAAATAAACCGTCAACTTCCTCATATTAATACCTTGATGTGTTTTAAGGAAACATTGAAGACTAAAGCACTAACTCACTACTGTGCTCAGATGTGCAAAATGTGTAACTGACAGGTTGATGTTCATTTCCTTTACAGGATGAAACATAGCCTACAACGGGGAATACAAATAACTGGAAGGCTCTTTAAGAAGGCGACTGGAGACTTGCAAGATTGGCAGAACCCATTAAGAAGCAGTCAGTAAAAGCATATCCTGGCACAGCTACATCCAAGAATGAGGATCAAATACACAATATCCCTTGTCTTTTTCGTGGCACTTGTTATCATTGAGAAGGAAAACAACATCATCTCAAGGTAAGTCCATTTCAGAGATCAATGGAGTGCATTAGTGATTCCCAACAGGTTTGGGTGGGTTTATCTCTATCTTTAAACAGATATACAAAAACACCTTAAAAAAGAATCGGAGTTGCAATTTTTCCAACTGCAATTTTCAAATTGCAGGAGGGGCAATAGTTGTTAAAGGTGAAATGTGTATTTGTTTTACCTGGGTTTATCCCCATTAGTAACATGAAATAGCTGTCAATTTCAAGTTAAATAAAACCTTTATATCTTTTATTACCCAACTCTGTGATTCCTTTTACATTTTCAGGGTGTCGGATAAGCTCGCCTTAAAGCAGACCCCCCAAACCCCTCTACAGCCCAGTGGTTTATCCCACATACTGCCGAAGCACAATGCTTCCTTTACAACGCTTAGCAAGACGAACTCTGCCTTCAGCCTGATAAAACGACGCCTGGAGAACTACAGCCAGCACAAGGAGGTGGTGACGAGGGGCAGGAAGCACATCCTCCTGTTGGCCACCACCAGGACGGGTTCCTCGTTTGTTGGCGAGTTTTTCAACCAGCAGGGCGACAACATGTTCTTCCTGTTTGAGCCGTTGTGGCATGTGGAGAAGATGTTGACACTGGAGACCGGCGGCACCAACGCCACAGCGTCAGCCAAGGCGTACCGGGACGTACTCCAGCAGCTCTTCCTGTGCGACTTCTCCCTGCTGGAGAGCTTCATCGAGCCCCTCCCTGTGAACCACATCACCACCGGCCTCTTCCGCAGGGAGTCCAGCAGCTCGCTGTGCGAGGAGTCGGTCTGCAGCCCCGTCATCAAAGGGGTCTTCGAGCGTTATCGCTGCAGGACCAGACGCTGTGGGCCCCTGAACCTGACCATGGCGTCTGAGTCCTGTCTCCAAAAGGAGCACAGGGCCATCAAGTCAGTGAGGGTGCGCCAGCTGGAGAACCTCCGACCTCTGGCTGAGGACCCACGCCTGGATGTGAAGTTCATTCAGCTTGTTCGGGACCCTCGGGCTGTACTGGCCTCCCGCATGGTGGCCTTTGCTGCCAAGTATAAGAACTGGAAGCAGTGGGCTATTGATGGTGAAGTGCCGATTGATGATGATGAAGTCAGAAAGCTGAAAGGGAACTGCGACAACATCAGGTTTTCTGCAGAGATTGGTCTCAGACAGCCAGCGTGGCTGCGAAGGCGTTACATGCTGGTGCGGTACGAGGACATTGCTCGGTTCCCAATGAGGAAGGCAACAGAGATGTACAGGTTTGCTGGAATCCCGTTCACTCCACAAGTTAAATCCTGGATCCTGAAGAACACCCAGGCCTCCAAGGAGACCAGCGGTGTTTACTCCACACAGAAAAACTCCTCAGAACAAGTAGAGAAATGGAGGTTCAGTTTACCATTCAAAATAGCCCAGGTTGTACAGAAAGTGTGTGGGCCAACGCTGAAGCTTTTTGGGTACAAGTTTGTAAGCAGTGAAGAAATGCTAACAGACAAGTCTATCAGTTTGATTGAGGACAAAGTGTTCAACTTTTTATAGCATTGACCCACATGAACTCTGAACCCTAATGCTGGAAAAAACAACCTTTTCGTAAATGACTGTTATTTATCAGGCTATTTTATCCTGATACAAAGAGCTTTATATTTCTGATAGTGTGCTATTTAAAGTTATTTTGTATTTAAAATTGTATGATTAAGAAAATGTATTGTTGGGTGGAAAATCCATATAACCATTGAGGCAAGGGTGTATATTAAGACTTTACAAAAGGGGTAAAGCATGGGGAAATAGGAAAGCTATATTTGTTTTTTGCACTCCGGACTATTTTCTCTGTCCAAACTGTATCGTTTGCTTGTCCAGCAAGCCTATCCAAATGTAACCCCTTCAAATATAGGAAAGTCCTGAGGGAGATAGCTGTGGGTTTGTGAACAAGAATGAAAAGTTTCAAAACTTCCAGGAACCTCGGTTATTTTTGTTCAGCAACTTCAGTTAGCAAAACAGTAGGCTGCTTTTACACCAAAGAAACTTGAAATGAAACGTTTATGCATAGCCAAATAATTGTAGCTTTGAATAGCATCGGCAGGAAAAGGAAATACCAATGTTTTGCGAGGTCATTTTTTACGCATGAGATTTAGAAGTAATGTCCTATGCTAATTTTATTTAATTCTTCACTTTGCTTTAAGTCGTAATGACTCCAGCTCTGAATGTGCTCCACAGGTTCACTTCCCCCTCTGAAGGGATTATTTTCTTGCACACGCAAACTGTAGTTAGCTGTATGATGCATGTTTGTAATTGGACAATAGTTGTTTGAAGTTGTCCTCGGGATTGAAAGGACCGATTCTGTTAAAACAGATGTTTACACTGCTACTGTATGCAAACATTCCAACTGCAGCTGGTTTGCAGGATTGTGCGAGGTTTGTCGGCAGGTCTGTCTGTTGACACAAGTCTCTTAGCTGGTGATAAAGAGGCCCTGGTTCTCTGGCCTGCCACACTGTCTTTCTGCTGTATCGGTTCGTTCCTTCTGCATTTTGTTTATTGCAATAAAACTACTTTTACATTTGCCGAAAACATCTCAAATTTGAAGTGAAAATACTGCATCCATGTGGCAAAACTGTTATTTTAATTTCACTTTCAAATAACATGAGCGGGAACACAGAAGGAGGGCATAAGTAGCTTCACAAACACTGAAAGACCCTTCACAGATTATTTGTTTAACAACACTACAAACTCAGGCCTCATGAAAGACCACAGTCAACACTTCCCAGAAACAGTTTCAAACGCGACTAAAAGTCTGCAGACGCGCCAACAGCTCGGTGAGGCTGTACTTTGGGTGCTTTGAGCTAAATGCTAATGCCAGTGTGCTAACATGGGGTCAGCCATACTCAGAGTCCTGTTCTTTGACATAAATGAGCCTTTCTTGAGATTGAAAAGGATCATCTACCCAGTTTGAATTGCAAAATAAGGATGGTAGAAGTTTCAAATGAAAATGTTTGAATGATAAAAAAAAAAAACAGTTTAGCCAAAGTGGAGGGATCAGTGTCTTAAGGCAAGAAAACCTTTGCATGTAAATGTTAATGCACATGTTTAAAACAAATAATAACATCAGTAGGCTATGGGCTGTAGGTGGATGTTATCAACATTAACCCAAAGAAGCCTTTATTTCTAAGAGCAATAAACCCTTTAAAGGGTCTCATTATATAAGGGTCCTATTAAGAGGATACAAAGCTGAGGGAAATCAGACGCTGGGAACAGATACACTCCCCTAATATGCTAAGAATGTTGACCTGATGTTGGCATCATATCCAAAATAATTATTTATCCTGGGACATACAAAATGTCATGGCAATTCATCTAATAGTTGAAGGAAGGGGGTATGGGTTTTCCAAATATCTTCCACCATCTGATAAGCACTGGGGCTAGGGTATATTGGCACAGTAAGGGAGTAACTCTTCCTGTAATTGTTAAGACGTCCCATTGCTGGCTCACATTTGATTACAAAATAGTTTGTTTTGCCATTTTGTGCTTTTCCCGAAAAACGCAATGTCTAAAAGAAACACATTCCCAGTTCCTATCATAGTTTTAATTACTTTAAGTACACAGCCACCAACTGATGAATCCTCTCTTGTTTTAGTTTGAGTGGTTTATTGAAGTGTCCCTGAACTTATTTTGGTGCTATATAAACCAAATATTTAATCTGAACACTGTCTAGTTTGTCTGTGAGTAGGCAAGAAGGAAGGATACCGGAGGCAGCTGCCTTGACTTCCAGTATGTTTACCACTGTGGGCCCGGTTATTTAAATCTCCAAACCTAGTAATTACCAACTTTACATATAATGTGGTTCAAGTCTTTTTAGTCCACCTGACCCCACCCGCTTACAGACACGCAGGGAGGCAGTCGTTTATAAAGTCTCTTTGCCTCAGTCACTCTCTTTTACACCAAAAAGTGACTTATTTTGTTTCATTATGTAGTAATCCGCTCATTTGAGCTCTCACACATTGCTAAGCAAAGCCACATCAGAGCACTTCACTCAAATCAACAGATCATTATCTGGTTAGTTTGGGCTTGTTCTATTTTAATAAAAAGTCTTCCCAGGTCTGCAGCTTGTAAAGAGTCTAAACCTAATGAGAAGAGGTTGAGCATTCATAAACTCTTATATTGGAGTGGCTTTATGTGGTACGTGTGGAGGGTGGAGTAACTGTATGGTCGGTGCAAATATAGAATAACCGCTTTCCACTGAGTTAAAACCTCTCACCCCCCTCTGCAGTAAAATGAGGGCATTTAGGTAACCCCACCCTCCTGCTCCGTTATAGTGTGTATCCTGCCACATCAACCATGAGGGGGTTTAAAATATGCAAAACAGCCTGGGCAGAGTATCTAAATGATATCTTGCTGTAAGATCTGTGATAAACAGACACAACATTGGGTTAATTCAGATGTGTCTCAGAGCTACGCATAAAACTTGCGCTCTTGCAGGCGATAATCATGGTTAAGGAGACAACATAAATCTAAATATGCAGTAAATTATCTCACACTGAGGAATGCAATTCATAAAACTCAGGTTGTTGCATGTGATAATGAGTGGCTGCGCCGGGAGTGGGAACAGAATATAAATGCACAAAACTCCCTGCATATAACTGATGATGGATGAGGAGACAAATGAAGCAGTTTTCATCTGTCATTGAAAACTGGTGTATTGGAAATGTCCCTTTTACTGAGTTTTCTCACCATCTTCCACCATTTTCCAACTCTACGTAAAATCCATATGGGCAGCTTTCCAGTGCATCAGCAGAAGTTGCCTACAGCTCTGTGGCAAACTTTGCATAGGAAGCACTTCTAGTCCAATATCATGCTGCTTTATATAAAATGCTGGCAATAAAACCCGTTTTTTGCAGGCATTTATTGACACTGGATCAAATGTCACAGGAACTGTTATTAAAGCCAGACATTTTTCTAATTTTCAGCTAAGACAGGAGATGGTAACCTGGGGATTTATGAGCGCTATTATAATTTTTGTATTCACATACAACCCATACAAAGACATCAAAGATCTGATGTGTTTTGGTTGCTCTGCCACTGCTGCCCTGATTTGATTCATACAAAAAAGAAGTGTAGAATTGAGTATGAACACCATTTCTTCCTCACATACAAATTACCATAAAAGCAAAAACTTCTCATGATGTGCCAAAACGTCTACATTCCCTGTCCATCATTTTTTTTTCTTTATCTATGTGTCGATTCATCTTTCAGCAGGAAGTCTGCAACTGTTTCATTATGCTGGGTCATAGAAGACTTTTGAAATCACAATTTGGCAACTCTGCACTGAAGATATTAATGCATTCATGCCATGGCTACTACTGTTTCTCTGTACCATGTAACACAATGTACTCCATTGTGGCTGACCACACCAAAATAAAGCCTTTGCCAGAATGGAAATGGATGCCCATTTTACTCTGGATATAGGTTTTGCAAAACATAGTAAAAGTGCCTTCGGGATGTGGTCAGAGGCTCAAGCTCAAGACACAAAATAACAATAATTGTGATGACAGTGGTAGCTTAAAATTGCAATAACCAAATAACATCCTAACAATAAAGTCTAGACCTTTTCTCTGAAGTGTTAGAAACAATACTCCTTCCCTCTTTCCCCAACTCAATTTGCATTTATGTTTTGGTTACTCGGAGTTGTTTTTTATGTTTCAGGATGGTTTGAATTTCACCCTGTTCCTAATTCTAGAGGCCATGTCATGTGATAAACACCAAGTTTTTTTTTCTCCCAAAAACAGTGTTATCTTTCACTTCCCTACATGGTTTTAACTTGGTGTGAATTTGTTTTTACTCTGGCCCCCTTCACCCTTTTGACTATGAGCTCATTGCTTATGTACATTCCTGCCATCCCCTCTACCCAGTCCCACAGGAACATTACAAACATTACATTACATTACAAGCATTACTCCCACTCAAAATGTATATTTATATTGAAGTGTGAAATAAATTAGACCACTCAGGGTTTTAGCAATCTAGCCTGACATATAGCTGCAGTCAGCTGAACAATGGCTGTGTGGGTGAGGGGGGAGTTTAAGTAAATACTTTGAGGTCAGCAGGTGGGTTAGGAAATCAAAATGACAAAGTGCCGCTCCGATCCTCAGTGAATAGGTGTCCTTTCCATATTTACTTAACATTTCTTTGCTTCAATGAGGGAAAACAAGTTCATATTTCAAACCCAAAGTGACATTCCTGACTGAGACTATTCAAAGACACATAATTAATGTCTGCCATGCCAGACAAACACACATTTAGATTGTTCTACAGTACATTTCTTTTCTTTGTTTCTTTAGGCCTCAGAGAAGCTGACCAGAGCCCTAAACATCATGCCCCTGTTACATAACAACAGTGTGTAGGGACATGTACATTGTAACATGCTGTATGTAAAAACACTGAGCACAAAACATCGGACTAAAAAATAAACAATTTGTATTTTGCATTCGTCTAAATGTTCGTAATATCACATCCAGAACAGAATCATTTCTTAAATGTGTTTTGGGTTGCTAAAGTGCTGCATATCTGACACAACAAAGCTTACTGTAGGTTTCTTGAGTTCAAGATGTGCCACCGTTTGCATTTTGAATTAAGTTTTGTGAAAGAGCCGTTTCCTCAGCCAGTTCTGGTGGGCAAAACACAAGGCTTCAGTCTTCCCTCACATCAATACCTCCTTTTGTGTCAGCCCCAAGCCAGAGCTAAGAGGTCTTTAAACATTTTTAGAACTACTGAATGGGTTGCTCCATTTGTCCCACTCTGCTGGCTTTCCTCCAAATACAGAGTAAGTGCCGTTCTAGTGCCACTATTATTCAAAATAAAACAGGCATTACAGTTTAGGGCTAAAAAGAGGCAGAAGGAGCAGGGGGGGGCTAATGGGAAACATTAAGCATCAATCCAAAACATCTTCATCTCCCCTAAGAAGTGGCGCTGATGCATTTACCAATTATAGATTAATCTCTGGCCTTAAAGTCAACAGTGTAATGACAGGACGTCTCCTTTTTGACGCCATGATGCCATGTGAGCACCAAACATGTGATGCTGCTGCATGTTTACCACAAATGACAGGATCAGAAAGACATGCAGAAATATGTTTGTACAGGAGACCAGAAAAATCCCCTGAAGCAGACAGCGAGAATCCTTATTTACATGTAGGAAATGATGGTGGAGAAACTGAGCCGCAGACGTTTGAAAAAACATCCAAATGGTGGGCTTTTATTCCCACCTTTCTGTATTTTTTCTTGGAGGAGAGGCTGCAGAAACAAAGAGTCATGTGTGTTACTCAAGGCGCATTATGCACCACTAACCGAGGAACGCAGTCCGTTTATTTTGAGTATAAGTTGAACAATAATTACAGACTGTGGTGTCCTGTCGCGGGATTCAGAATTTGGAATCGCCATAGCAAACATTCAATTGATTTCGTTATATTTATTGTACTGTGGTCATTTTTAGGTGGGCCGGTGACAAAAATAGAACTATGGGTTGTATTAATGATATGCTTATGTCGACATATGACCACCAACCAGTGCTAAAATAACTAAACCCACTCCTGTCCAGTGTGCCATGCTACAGCAGGCCAGCGTGTAACTCATAGAAGAACAAACTAAGCATCTGATGGTTATTTGTCAAGTGTAATGATACCATAATTAACTTACATTTAATTTAAATAGCAGTACATTCAATAGAATTACTCACTATGGATCTATAAATAAAGATATATAATTGACAGACAATCAAACTCTTTATGGTTTTCTTCTGTCCAGATTCTGTTCAATCTCTGCCTCCTTTAAATACTGTATGCTGTACGAAACTGTGATGAGTCAACATGACAGAAAACAAGCCACAGTGGTCTCTTACTCTTTGATTTGGGCAGGAGGGAGGGGGCATTTCATATCTTTGCCTCAACGTGTGTTGTACACAAAGCTGTTCTATTTCTGCCGCAGAGGGCTGAGGTCTTATATGGCTGGTGGTTGCTGATAAATGATTAGTAAAATTCCTTTTGAAGAAGAACATGTTATACAAAGAGGCAATGCATTTAAAGTGAACGTTTTATCTTCTCTCATTGCAAGACTCTAATAACAAATGAGGTCCACTCCCAAAGGGGCATTTATCCATTCCAGCTGGTTTATAGCAACATTATTTACGTACTTTCTTTTATAGAATTTGTTTACATATAAAAGCAAAAATATTAAATATATAGAAGGACAGTTAAGAGAGTGCTAATTCAAGGCCATGCTAGTTCAATATAATGGTTTATAAAGGGTTTTTCCTTGGTGCATAATACACCCAACCACCAAGTTAAATTTGGACGGGTTACTAGTTTTACACAATGCTGCTGAAAGACAAACAAACAAACCAACAAACAAACCAAAAACACAATGCCCTTGGCGGTTGAAAAAGAGAGAATATTGCCATGCTATATCTTTCTACGCCCGTACTGCTCTAGAAAGGCAAAGGAAAAGCTTTTTTTTGTTGCCGTGCACCTGGATGTCTTGGTAAGGACAGATTCAGGTGTGCATACTTTTAAACAAGGAACAGAGAAGGCTTACTGTATATTCTCATTAACAGCAGGGCAAACAGCACATACCACACAGGACAACAACCGCTGGCCTCAGAGCAGCGGCCCCTGCAGCTACAAAAACATCTGCG
Organism: Trematomus bernacchii; assembly: GCF_902827165.1. Taxonomy (NCBI): domain Eukaryota; kingdom Metazoa; phylum Chordata; class Actinopteri; order Perciformes; family Nototheniidae; genus Trematomus; species Trematomus bernacchii. The sequence continues at coordinate 8,900,554 of NW_022988050.1, read as the reverse complement.
TGGCACTACAGTATGCAGAACAGGTGGTAAGGCCAAGACCCTTCATTAATGCCCGATGACGGATGAGCAGCAGTAATGGACTGAGAGCGCTCCTCTTCTCAAGACTCACAATGACTATTTAGACATACTATAAACACTTAGGGCAATGTTTGATTAAATAGCTGCCAGGTTCATTCGGGGTTCAACAAAAAAGGAGAATAATTCAACTATAATAAAGGAAATATGTCAACACAGCCTGACCGCACTGTTCTACATTTTACATTACATTCTTTAGACTTTTATCCTAACTGAATTACAACTTTCCCACCCATGCATACATACTAATCTGGAGCAATTTGTGGTTTAGTTTCATGCTCAAAGACGCAAAAGAAGCAAGTTATCAAAGCAAAATGGCTAACTCACTCTACCACCTGAGCTACAGCTGCCTCTACTCTGCTTTCTCCTCTTTCACCCACCTTGATACTTTGTGCGGCTAAGAGGCCCCTATGCAGGGGGAGGAAGCCCCTCTCTTTACTTTTCCAAGGGCAGGAGTTGAACACCCACAGTAGTTTCTTGTATGTAGCATTTGGGACTCTGGTACAGTTGATCTGAAGAGATAAAAGTCACATTTATATGAGTTTTTCATTCAACTTATTAAGGTTAGTTTGAAATGCACTGCACTGTATTGACAAATTCTGTTCTTTTGGAATTTCAGATAGGATTAGTTGTGACATTAATAAATGCAGTTCATTCAGAAAGGTATGGTTAAACCCCATAATACCATATCCACAAAAAGTGCCAGTCAGCACCCATAGGCGACGAGGGCCTCTCGCATGCCTTGTAAATGACCGGTTGCTCTCTGTTAGTTCCCATGTTCCCCCTTGACTTTTCTCTTTCACGGATGCTGCTAATCAAATCTCCGGCCGACTGACGTGTAACCCAGCGGCCGATAATCCGATGGCAGCAGCTTGGAGTGGAGGGAGCAGCGACTGTGGAGCGGGGGCCCCTCCAGCTGGGTCACGTAGCTGATAGCTGTTGGGCTAAAAGGAAAATAACACAACATGTGATTGAAGCCATGTTTATCCAAGTCAATTATTTACTGACCTAAAACCTTTATTGTTGTAGTTTCACATCTGCAAAGGGGCTGGTCCAACAGATGGTTTATGCTCTCTAATTTACAGGGAAGTTAGGTGTTGCTAAGAATGACTATAATAAGGGGTAATCTTGGACTATCGTACTGAGATGCAATATTAGTATAAACTGGGGCTTGACGATAATTCATTACACATTTTTATGGTCTTTCTATGTAACAAGAACATTCTAATTTAAATTTAACTTTTTAAGAAAATCTGTTGTGAAATATTCCATATATTGAGGAAAAAATATTGAAAGATTACAATTTATTGTTACATTTCCACTCAGTTTATTGTGATTAGGAAGACTATGTATTTATAACTTACCAAAAACCATGCAGTATCTTGATACATACTATAAATTGACCAATTATGAATAGATTTGGTGCATTTCACCCAGCCCTAGTATAAACCATATATAACCATTTTTGTTTAGTGCAAAGATTTTGCTGTTTTGAAACTCTCCTAGATATTATTTAATATAACATTATATTATAAACAGTATATATGGGCATAGAAAAACCACATACGTGCTGGTTTCTGGATTAAAACAAGTTACCAATAAAACAACTAATACAACTTTGTATATTCTTTGCTCTCAAAACATTTAACACAATTCTGATATTTTGATAATGGTCATGTTTGTTACATCTCTTTTATAGTTAACTAAATTAGCATTAGGTTTCAGTCTTAGGGAAGCACACAGCTGAGTTAAAACCAGAAAATACAAAGACTGATGCACTTTTGTTTTACATTCCTGTTTTACTGTTGATTTGAAGCTAGTATTTTTAATTTGGCTTGATGGAAACAAAGAGAAAACACACATTATGTGCGCCAACTGACTCCCCTTGTTAGACTCCTCAGTGGGAGAAACCAAAGAACACTGTAAAGGCGGAATTGCACCTTATAAAAGAGATAATTCACATGTTTGTGTTTTGTCGTCAAACTTACTGGAGTAAACACCCACTGTGAGACCCGCAGCACAACTACAGCCCCTAAAACTCCCAGTTTAAGTGCAAACTTTAAATACAAGAGATATCTCCAACCTTCAATTTAGCTTTGCAAGTAAGAAGCCAAATGGCCTCTGGTTTTTCAAAGTCAGTCATTTAAAATACAGAAACAGCTCTGAAAGAGTGAACAAATCCCGGTGCTATATACAACACAGTACGATCAGCCCAGACAACATGCTAACAATTTACCAGAGAGACCACCATAAAATTAAATATAACGGAAGGGAAACGTGTAAAACCTGCAGCTGTACAGTAAACACAAAACACTTTTACACATGTGTTTACTTGGTAATCACTGTAAGGAATTTGGTAACATTAAAACACATACATGTCTTTTTCTGTATTTAATGTGAGCAGAATCTCCTAATGTAGACAGTTAGTCTAGTAATGGTTTGTCCCTGTAGAGGTCAGTGTGCTCCAACATACAGCACTAATAACTTTCTCTTTCTTTCCAGCCAAGTACAATGATTCATGCCCAGTCGTCACTGCCACTAACATATATTTTTAACTTCTCCGAGCCTCCCTACGAGACAGCTTGATGATCTGCCCTCCAACAACTTTTATAGTCTAACAGCCCCGCACATGCTCGGATATATTGTGTTGACAGATATATGGGGTACTGTGAGGTGACTGTGCTGGGCTACAAACGCTTGTAAAAACAGTTTACCATAAGAGAAAAAAAAAAAGAAATATTTGATCTTACTGTAACACTTTCCCCCCCTTATGATTTAAGCATGATTGCGTGAGAGGCCGCAATCTGATGTCCCCTAAAATGTTCTGATGTGCTAAGTTTTCACAATGGAAGCGGCTACTTACTCCAATTCTTAATTGTGACTTTTTTGAGAAAAATTGGTCACGGGCTTCTCTGTTTGGACCATCTGCATAGTTTCTACTATGATTGCTTCCTGATTTTCTATGGCAAGGAAGTGTGAGGAATTACCTCTTCAAAGGGATGTGTGCCCCACCAGCACTAATCCCCAGTTAATGGCCAGTAGAAGCAACAGACCCCTACAGCCTCACATCCTGCGGAGGTTTCATGTACATAATTCCCTGGCCATTAAAAAAAGTGAAATCCAAAATTGGGAAAATACATAAGCAATCATGATTGGAGGAAGGAAAAGAAGGATCAGAATGTGTATCCTCTCCTCATAATTATATCTTAGGGATAGTCATAACATCGCCATTATTATTGTAACTAAATACTTATTTTACTATGCTCATATGTCAACAAAGACGCTAAAAAGTGTAGTAGGAATTTCTGTTAACTTTCCCTATGGCAGGGCTGAGGCCGTTGGGGTGGTTCGTTCCAGTGACTCTGAAACAAGCACAGCTCTCCCTGGTGGCCTCGAGCTGAACCAACAGAGCATAATTGGACTCACAACCTTCCAATTTACAGAATTAAGGAGTCGCCAGTCTGTCTTATTCGACTGATTTGGTCTCAGGACAAACACTTTTTCTTTTTAAGACGTCTCCAAGACTGGGGTTGACAAAAAACAAAAATGTACAAGCTGAAATGTAGGCCACACATTTGGAATCATTGGTATTAAAGTAGATTATAAAAGGATTTGCCAATAATTGACTGACATTTGCTTTGTAATATTATCGCATTAGTTTCTTTGCAGAAAGGGACCCCCAATTAACGCATAAGCGCTTCAAAGTCAAATATTTACTCTAATACAAGCACAATTAATTGGTGAAACATGGATGTTGTGGCTGCACACATGTAGAACAGATGCCACTGAGCCTTGGGGAAGCGCAAACACTTCACTTTCACGTCGCTGATCTCTCTGGCTGCTTTGCAATGATTTAGCATTTGTTCGAATTATTCAGACATCACAGTTTGTGCCATGTGACCTGTCAGCGCTCGTTACGGTGCGGGTAAGGCTCAAGAAGTGTGACGCTCCGAGGCAACTGTGAGCGTTAAAGTCATGGTTAGAAAAACCCTAGTTTCAAACTAGTTATGTGAAAATTCAAGCTAAGCTGTTAAAAAAGTGGTTGTTAATGTTGTTATAAATACTATGTATCAAAATCAATCTAGGGTTAGACGATATCATTTAAAAATCCCCCTTTTTCAATGCTTTCCAATGTATTATTTATTAATTAATGTATATAAATGAAGATTGTGCTGTTGATTTCTTTTTATACTACAGATAGTGATTTCTCTCTGGGGTGGCAAACACTTTGATTGGTTATTTCTAGATTATTTGTGCTGCTCTTCCAATATTTATGCCCTCCGTAATGGATATCAAGAACACTTTCAGCTAATGGTTGAAGATATCTCTACTTGAGCTCAAAGAGGAGACCACCTATTGGTTGAAACGTAAATTGTTGAATCTTTAATCGCCTCACCTTTTGGCTAATTCATAATTTAGTGAACTGGGAGTGAAGCATTTAGCTTTTCCTGGCTATGGCCCGCTAAGTGAAATGGTGTGGAAAGTGTGAGGTCATTAACCTGCGACAGGTATGTTCTCTCCTAATATTGGGGATAATGTATTCCACCCAAGTGTGACAAAAAAGGAGGGAGAACTCGTTGGCAGGTATTCGTTTTTAGAAAACTTCATTTGAGAACATTAGGTTATGAAAAGTTAATATGGTTTTTAATCAGGAGAGATATGCCTTCATATCTGGGCAGATTTCCACTCTGCTGCTTGTAGACGGTAGAGGAAGAGCACAAGATCATTTCCCATCATCCTCCTGTGCAGATCCCACTGTGCTCATTTATGGCAATTCTTAACCCAACCATTATTTGTTTATCATTGTCATTCAAATGTTTAGCTAAAGATAAGATTGCATTCAAGCACCGTTGTAAAAACGCTTTTCCTTTTAAATTGGTCTTTGATTATAAATGAAATTTCCCTTTAATATTAATTTGTACTAATACATGTTGTTTTTGGGGCGGCTACTTTGATTCTTTTTTGTCTTTCACTGAAATGTAATCTTGATAATATGATTTAAGTAATTTAAGTTTTGTTTTGAATGCTCAAAGGATCTTAATATTGGCTTTACATTTCATCTGATTTTGTTGACATTTCACACCATTTTTTTTTGTAAATAACGCACAAATCTTTATATTAGATAATAATTTTATTTCTATTGCCCATTCCTACATGTGTCGTTGAAGTGTGCATACAGTGCTGCGATGAAAGAATTTAAATACAATGTTAGTTTAAAAAAAAAAAAAAAAGGACTGTCCCAGAATAGAAATATGAATTGTTCCTTAACTCTACATGAAAACGATACATTCTTGAACATTACGTTGATCAAATGTCAGCTCCATGTGGTTAAAAAAATCAAACTAAACGTTCAAATGCAGTAAGTAAAACAATATGGTGACACCTTTATTGTACAGAATATATTCAATGAGTTAACTCCTATTTTACTTCACTAATTTTTTTTAAATTCTATCTAATTGTATATTACTCTGCTTTTCAAATGTATTTTCGTTTAAATACAATCATTTCGTTTTGGAAATGTGTGTGACGTGGCTGCTGTAACACCACAACTGCTTTTCTGAATGAATAAATGAGTCTATTTATCTTTATTTCTTATAGTCTGCTATGTGGCAGATAATGTTATGTTTACGTTACATCATATTCTGTTTTTGCATCTTTCCTTTGACTCAAATCCAGCGTGCATCTCTATACACTTAATGTTTCCTGACGCTCTGTTTGACTTGATGCAGACGACGCTATAACTCCTTGATGTTTTTATCGATCCTTCAGCCTCTGTTGGATTTATTTCTACAAGTCTATACAAATCTGTTTCTGTGCAGCCTATTGTACCAGAGGGGGTTAATGTATTATACAAAGTGTTCAGATCAGGGATTAGATTTCCTCCCAATTCCATCAGTCAATTCTCGGTGCTCTCCAGGGCATTCATCATTTTGACAGTTGCAGATAAGGCAATTATTTTCCTCGAGCAACTACAAAATGTAGACAAGTGCTTCTGTGACAGTGTGTCTGTTTGAGGGGCGAACACAAATATTATTCCACCAGTCACTGACGGCACATATCGCTTGCTACAAAGCAATATCCTTTGTAACACAAAGGAAACAGATGTTATGAGCATTTCTGTGTCCTAATGCACTTCAGCGTTTCATCTTTATACAGTGAGGCTCCGCACTGCGATCCAATAAGATGTCTTTACACATGGTTTTTTGTTTAGGCCTTATTTCCTGCAGCTGGAGAGCATATTTACTCAGTAATATAGGCTGTGATTGTTTTTTATGGAGCTACACTTATGTCCTAATTGTCCTTTAAATACCAATTTGATTTATTTTCATGAATCTTTTCTGAAAATCTGCTTCAGAGCATTCACAAGAGAAAACAATCACTGATCATTATTTGTCATTGTAACATATGAGAAAAGGGAATAATAATTTAAAATGTAAAAAGAAGATTTGCATACTAACAACCTCAGTGCAATGAAATAGTATGTCCTTAAAACCGTAAGGATATGGAAGGAAATTGCATGTAAGGTAATTATATTATTTTGTGCATGATATTCAAATAAAAGCACACAATGTCCACCCTACTGTTCTGGGATCTGTTCCCCCAGCATGAGTGTACATGTTTAAGCTGTATCACCTCAGCTGAGAGAGCTGCATGGCTGCCTGTGATCTCCTCTGTGAGCCCCTGGGGGGCAGCAGAAGACCTTCATTTCTACCCCGGTGCTGCTGCTTACGGCTGACTTACACCGCTGTCACCTACTGAAGACGCTCCAGCCAGGACACGATTCAGGTTACTGATAAATCCTTTGAAAATAACAAATAAAGTTTGCTCGAAAGGTTTTATGAAACTCCTTTCCTCCTTGTTCTGCCCGTTTGTCTTTGTCAGATGTGGTAAAAAAGGTAAGCAAAGTCACACCTTACTAAGGTAAGAAATGGCAAAAGATAGTTTCATTAAATTATTTAGAAGTATATCTTTGTACTCAAAATCTGATCTATATATGTTTGATGTATTTATTTAAACCTGACAAAGGAGCAAAAGAAGAGATCACTGTGAGATTGCCAAGCATATGTGTCTGTTGGTATTCATTGTGCAGACAGACATTAATGAGCGTGATCTTTAGATGTCAGACACTAAATAAAAACATCTCAATGCATCATGACTCTACAACAATTAAGAGGTATATATTAGATATAAAAAAACAATCAAATCCTTTTTTGAATGTACTAATCTGTTAACCAAACAAATTTGTATGGGAATAAAAACAAAGCAACACAGTTCTTAAGTGCGCCCTTGGTGGATTATGCTCCTTATACGCCATAATACCTTTCAGATGAGTATTTGAAGTGTCAGATTTTGAGTGGAAGGCGTTGTGGTCTGAACCTGAGTTAATAAATGTGGGAGAGCGGAGGCAGGGCAGGAGGATGACGTTAGGCTGAGCTCAGGTCTGTCATCGGATCAAAGTGGGAACTTGTTCTCCCATCGCTGTCAGCACGTTTTAATGACTGTCGGTCGAGCCAAGCTGTACCTCCCTAAAACTTTCCCATACCTAGAGTCTGATAAATTCGCAGCTTGATCATTAACTTGCACTTAATTTGTCTGGAGCAACATTAAGCTCAAATTACAAGGGGATTTTGGCAGAGGTCGATTTATACAGAAGATGACATGTTTGTCCCTGTGAATAAAGGAAATTATGTTCTAAAAATCACCGGGTATTTACAGAAAATAAATAATTGCAAAGAAAATGCAATTTCATAAGATTTTCCATTGATCTGCAATGAAATAGCTCATGTTAACCAAATCTGCTAAATAAGGACGAGTTGAAAACAAACCCCCACTAATTCTTACGACGTGGCAATCTTATTTAACACTAGACTTAAAAAAGCCCAAAAATCTACGTTTAAGACTAAAGGAGGATGTTCATGTATACATAAAGATTGTAAGTAAAGAAAACCCCAACATTTGAAAGTGAGCCTACCATGTTTGGATAATTGTTAATAAATAAAACAAGGGGATCCGTCTCTTCAACACCATGGGCTAAACTACATCCAGTAGTATGATACACTAACAGTGTTATCTTTTACACTCATTGCAATGTATAGTTTGAATACTTCATTGGCATCAAAAAAAGCAGTAATTCTTTCTTTTAATTACTTCCTAAACAGAAAGCCAAAAGACATCTCCCTTTCTCAAAACAAATATACCATTAATGCACTTTCCTGCATTACCTTCTTTGACTACAGTACTATCCTTTATTTATTTTCTATATTGTGGTAGATATAAGTACATTAACACCGCATTTTTTGGTGCAGAAATATAAAGAGCCGTAGTTAAATTATGGCAAAAATGATTCAAACAACAAAAACAGTGTCATTTGTGGACTGACAAAGGTTTCATGAGTCCGTCTGAGCTGAGCTGCTGTGACAATAAATCAAACACAGAAAGAAGGCCGAGGCCTTTATGGGGTGTGCCACCCATATATTGACTGCACATCATAGCAGCCCTCCTGTTGTAGTCTGGATTATAAATCCCATTTCAAAAAGATATATGGGACTTCTGATGCGTCAGACCTGTCTTTTCTTCAGCCTAACCATAAGTTTGATTTTTTTTCTCCACATTACCACTTTCATTATTCCCAAAAACGCTTTCAAAGTCAATTCTAAAGTCACTGAAAAGTGCTTTACATATACGGTAATAAGACTTTTGATTTAATGTGTTCATACAGAGGTTATAACAATACTATTTAGATGAGTACGGTGTTAGTCGATGGTAGACATTTAAAATCGGTGTACTTTAAATGAGCTTACCCCTTTTTTCTGAAAGTGTCCGGCCCGCCTGTACGTCTGACTGGACGCACGGTGCATGTAATGAGTGAGATGGCCGGCGTCTATAGGGTTGAAAAGTTGTTTCAAGAGAGAGAGAGAGAAAAAAAGAAGATCAGCCAACAGAGGATGAGAGGAGAATCCAAGCTGAACCGGGATCAGCCCCTTCAAACTGTCTCAAACCCGACCTCAGTCCCAGCAGAGACTCTCATCCCTTCAACTGCCTGAGACGTAGATCTACCAAGTTATAGTATGTTTTACTGAAGACCGAACGCACCTATATACCAGAGAATTAATAACTGCATTGAAAAATATGTCAAGCGCTAAAAGTTGTTGTCAAATGTTATTAAGTACAGATGCTTACTTTTGAGTACTGATTCTTTAATCAGATGTTTTTATAGCGAATTCCTTTTAGAAACCAAGTTTCTGCAGCCACTACAACAAAGAAAGAATCAGGAACTCAGACTGCCAGAAGAGACATTTTTTTTTTAAATATGCGCTCATATTTGCTACAGTAATAGACATTAAGTATTGCAACTTTAAAACTTAACTGAGCACAAAAGACTAAAGATTCAGGGATTTAATGATCTGAGGTGGTTTACATTTTACAATGTTTTTGTATAATAAGCAGTTCCTATTATCTCTGGATTATGAGCATAAAATAAAATCAGTAAATAAAGTGTAAAGTAGATTTTTCACCACCACAAGTTTATAGCTTGTTGAAAACAGAATTGAGATCTTCAGTAGACAATAAAAGACAATAAAAACATTATGAATCATTTATATGCAATCAAATCCAAATCAATACACTGGTTTTGGTGTCATGTCGCGTCAGATTTGAAAAGCCTGCATTTCTATCTATAACTTCTCTCCACTAAACTCTTAGGCGGCGGCACACATTTATTCTTTCAGACAGGAATACTTTGTGACACTTAATGCCTCCACATTGTCTTTGCGCCAGGGAAAATATTTACATTTCCACTGCATGGATTTTCCTGAAACTATTACTGTGTCTAGAGTGACTTATGGTAAGTTTAGAGTCTTCGCTTTAGAGCACAAACATACACAAATATATGCAAAGGGAGGTAAACACAAACACATGCATGCCCGCACATAACCATGCACAAACACACACAAGCACACACCCAAACACACGTACCATCCTTCAGAGCCATTGATTCGGTTTTGAAAAGTGTGTTTTTCCCCTCAGTCTAGATAGTCTTGCCACTGCCCATGCTGTTAGTGCGCCAGGCATTTTCAAACTCTTTACATCCATTACATTCCACTAGGTAAATACCTAATGCTGGAAACATTTGTCAATGTGTCCGCCTGGCTGAACAGAATAGATTATTGAGGGCTGAGTAAAATACACTGCCTTTCCAAACAGCACTATGCCTGTGACATATTAAAAACTTCACACAAGACCTGGGCACTTTTCTGCCTGCACCGAGGATATGTAATATGTCAAGGAAATAAAGCTTGCAAACAATAGTAAACATACTTGGTGAAAAATGGGATTGTCAGTATTTCAAATAACACGAGCAGTCGGGCTATTTCTGTCCCTTTGGCAACAATATACAGAAAACACCACTCTTAAACCCCACCCATGGTTACTCTAAATGATAGTCATAGTTTGAAAACCCAATATTTAAATGGCGAGCCGTGTTTACTGCAGTATCTTCACCTGGATGTGATGTGCAGCCATTCATCCTCCTACAGTAAGTATAGTTTATTGTAACTCCAAGACTAAATTAAGGGTTACATTTGATCTGTTTGCCATTTATATTCCTTTACATTTTGGTCTATTTATTCAAGTCACTTATTTTTTGCTGTTGTAAAGTTCCAGTTTAATCCTCTCTTTAAATTGTAATCACTTAATATTTACAGTGTATCTTTGATATCTTGAAATACTGTGTTGTTGAAGGGCGTACAACCTTGCATTGCATTTTTGAAATTCCCCCAAATTTTTTTTACTGACTGCCGAGTATCTATAGTTAAGAAAAATTACCTAAAACTCTTGATTGTAGCAGACTCTTCCATTGAAACCAGGACAGAGAAACATTTTGTAGAGGAAAGCATCGCATCCCCATCGTCTATTTCAATGGAACCTGTTGCCAAAACATTTTGAGCTCATTACTTAAATTACCACGACATTCAAACATGGCTAACCGACTCATCTTAGAGGCTGAACACACCTAAATAGAAATGGGATAGGACCGATTGGAGTCCCATTAATTGGATTAATGTCCCTCTAAAACGGCTGGTAATGATATGCATGGAGCTGTGGGGAGTCCCTAAGAGGTGAGTTAAAGAAAACAATGTTGACTTTTTTAAACTCAAGTAATTAGAATTAGTTAAACCTAAATATAGAAAAGTGTTCATCAAAGTGAAAAAGAAAAGTAATGTCTCTTGTTGGGCGGAAACACTTAAGTTTTACTGCATAGAAGACAACAGGTCCTATAATATTCACCACAGATAGTGTGTTAGAGTTCCTAAGAGTACGTTCTTTGTTACATATTGTTTGTGCTTCTCCTCTCATTTAAAAGGGATATTTAAAAACATTTTGACAAATAATGGTTTAAGGTTAGCAATTGGCCAAGGAGAAACTGATGTATATTTGGTGCAGGTCGAGGCTAACAGTATTTTTAGAATTGCAAGTTGCTTGATTTTGCAACTTTATCTAACCTATTGTTTTGTCTTTTCATCATTATGTGCAATTGATAGAGAGAAGATGTAAAACAGTTTCTACTGATGTAAAAATTAAACATTTAGAGCCTCGGGGATATCTTTAAAAAATGTGTGGAACAATGAGGAAGTAGTTCTTATTCGTGTGGAACTAAACATATAGAAATCTTAGATGATATAAAAACTCACTAACACGTTTCTTCACGTCAGCATGCCTCTTCTCTATGCCTCTTTGATCTTCAGTAATTGATAGAGAATAGGACTCCTGTGGCAGACCCTCTTCAACAAAGATAAACAATAAAGAGCAGGGACTGAGAGTGGACAGGGGTGATGCCGGGTCTCTTATTTGGGTGCGTTTCCATTCATTCCTTCAATATTCCATTCCTGGTTCTGCTCCATAGGTTTGTCTTTTGTGGAGCGCTGAATGGGAGAGCGCAGGAGCGTCTCTGCTTCCGTTAATTAGAGCTTTTTGCAGCTTCCGCTCCTTGAGGAGTCAAAGTTTAAGCGGCGGAGAGAAAAAAAGAAACCCTCTGTGCTGCTCCAACCTCAGTCCCCCATTGTGGCTTCAAAGACATGAAAAGGTGTAGTTTACCACTGGTTGGGGTGCAGAGGGCTGCAATGTTGGAGGGGCTGAGGCTAGGACAAACACTGAAAAGTAAGAATTGTTTAACTCAAGAGGGTATTATGAATAACTACAGGAATATGTGTTTGTAGTTTTAAAGCCATATAAGGACGCTAGTTGGGGGCCACAGCATGAGTTTAGAGTATTCCTCAAATAGCTATTGTAATAGTAAAGAGCTGTACATCTGATTATGAAGTTCATATGGAGTTTAACACGATGAGACATTCCAAGGACTATTATATGCATACTGATTGTGCAGTTACCCTCACTTGTCTTTACACATGAAATGACCAATTGTTCGTGCAGGCTTAAGCGATGCACGAGGAAAAAGAGAAAAAAAGGTCCTGGGGTCTGTAATGACATGTGGCTATGGGTGTCCTTTTATACCTTGAGATTCCTTTTGCCTCATTAGTTAACACACCTTCTTAGTTTTGAACAATACCATAGCTTGAGTTCTCCCAGCAGAAATCCCCCCGCTCAGTCGATATTTGCAGGGCCTGCAGCAGAGTTTCAGAGAGAGGGCCCTTTCCCCCCCTGTCCTAACAGCTTTAATACTTGTAATTATCTCTTGCTGGGGGAGGCTGGAAATTGGATTAGGGTGGTGAGTCTCAGTTGAATGAATTACCTCCATCTCCCCACTTGGTGGGCCACACACTGATAAAGTGCGGAAAAGCGGATTTGGATTCAGCCTTAGCATTCATGGCTTCCTTGTGGAAAAATGAAATGTTCCAACAGAAGGGGCCAGTGTGCCAGCAGTATCTGTCCACAGCATGTTTCATCTGCTCCTGCTCTTCTGGAAATGCAATTACCTGCGTTATCGGGGCCTAAATGGTGACAGTTTGGCAGGGGAGCAGTTCCACCTGCCAAAGGCATCATTCGACGGTGTTTTTGTCGCATTCAGTATTCTTTCGGTTATAAATTATTCCTCCTTATTTCCACCTGTCAGGAGTAAAACAATCCGCTGATTTGTCTACAAGTTGGATATTGATTGGGATAGAAAGTAGAACACGATTAAATATACAAACTTAATTTTGTGTTAATATGACCAGTTGTATTAATGTTATTTATCCCTGACACGCTTACTGTCACCTTCAGGTTCAATTAAGTCATACAAATAGTTACAACTCTGATATATTGAAATATGTTATATGGCTGTGATATTATCTACAGAGAAAATATGTAAATCTTACAGTAGCAGAACAACAGAGCAACAAAGCAGAGAAAAGACCCCAATAACAAGGTTTCATTTCTGATACCTCAGGCTTCACTTGAATCACTGCACATACAGTAAAAGGTTGATACTAAATGATTTAACAACAACAGTTCAGCTGATGTTCTACATGTGTTTTTTCTCTGAAAGGAGAGAAGCACAGCTCCTTCAGAAGGTCTATTAAATCAATATGTGGAAAGGCTTGCCACTGTGGATAGCTCTCCTCCAAAACATCACACAAAATGTGAAGTGAGTAATTAAACTGCTGGATTTTGAATATAAATACAGCGCAGATGTTATTTTCTGCGCCCTGTTTCCAGATGTGTATGCAAGACAAAATGGTTTGAAATTGGGATTCTATTACAAATCATCAAACATTTCCCTAACTGACTAAATGAAGTGAAAATAACCTTAGATAAAGCTGAACTAAAGAGATAATGCTCCGAGGAGAAGTTAGACTTTCACTTAATTTGGAAGGCAGCCAACTTTGTTTCCCCGTTGTTCGTTAAATAGTGGTTTTAATTCGGTTTCATATTTAATTTCCCGCTGTGTCATTGTAAGGAATCAGATCAAACAGAGGACAAACTAGCCCTACATACCCAGCGCTCGCTATCAGACGCCCCCCTCGTCTTTTCCACTTCCCATTCTTTTAACCCCCCACTGAGGACAATCCTTGAAGGTAGATAAAAAGAACAACAAAAGATAATTAAATCTAAAAAAGGAGGGAAAAATCTCTGCTTTCTCTCTCAAACAGTTGGGGATAGATTTCAGCACAGTAAGGGTTTGACTAATTTATACAAAGGCCTGATGGGAGTCCTTCAACATTTACACTCTGCCTGGGACATGGATGGGTAAAGAGAAATTATATTTGCCTCTAATTGTTGTATTCCTATTTTTACTAGTCTTACCTTATCACACTTCCCAGCACAAATAAAACACACGTTATTAGCATTTGTCCGATTGCAGGACCACCAAAAGCCAAATTCAAAATAATTTATGATAAGATTATCAATTTACAGCTGTGCCGTTATCAGGGGAGTAAAGATTGCTTTGACGTGCCTTGTTGTTCCAACTCAAACCTGCATCCCATCGGTGACAAATCTAAAATTATAATACAGTAATGCTTCACATAGACCCAGCTATTTAGGCGTGAATTTAATATTCATTGCTTTTGCAGCTTGGTTGGTTTTAAGGTGCTATCACCCTTATCCACCCTCCTCCCAACCCCACCCACTCCCCAACATCGCTGCCACCGACACTCCTATATCCACCAAACAGGGGCAAATGGCAGTCAATGGGACAGACGCGCACACACACACACACACATCCAGCCGTCTCTTTGTCCCTCCCTCCTTCACTCATTTCCCCCCATTCTCTTTCTCCGGCTGCCTCTCTCTGTCCCCCATCACTCTCCCTGTCCTTGTTTTTGATCTTCAAACGCTGGTAGGGATAATGACTACAAATCAGGGATGAAGGTGAGTGATCACAATGTGGCCCACCCATCCCAGCTGGCCTTTTTACTCCCCTCATATGATGCATCTTCCTGACTCTTTCTGAGAACCCGCTGAACTGCACCGTTCAGGGTTTCATATGGAGTTCACAGGGGGGCTCGATACATTTGGCCATCCAAACTCAGTCTTTTAGGCATAGTTTGATTTACCATGAGACCTCCATTTAATGATAATGTCTTAACTTGTTTAAAAGTGAAAACAAGTTATAAGAACATTATTTCCCAAAATGTGCAGACTTGATTACGTTTTTGACTTTGATCTAATAACTAAGTTGTGTATGTACAGATGTTTCAAATGTGACACGTTTCTGGTACTGTCACTTTTGTTTCAAACTAAAACTCATGTTCAAAATGTTAATAATATGGTGGATGTTGCATGGAAACAAGTGAGCATCAGGAAATAATATATATGAAAACGTTTATGTAAAATCAAAATGCAGCAAAAACAGATTTAGTAAATAAATCGCGACATATGAAAGATTTGGTCTAAAAAAACTTACCCAAGTTAGAGCTCCAATGGAGACAGTAAAAATAGCTGCAGAAGAAAATGCCAGATCTGTGTGGAGCAACTATAATGTTCCTCAAATTAATCCATGAAACAAACATACATTTAGGCACATATGTTTGTTTTTCGAGTATTCATTCGAGGAACCATTTTTATTTTAGGGTTGGAGGTTTAACTGCCGTAATAGTTTTTGAATTGCAGTTGAAATGCATTCATTCATATTTTTGAAAATGTGGTTAGCATGTGAACTTAATTCGGATGAAAGCCTGGCTTATGTCACTTAACACACATATCTAAATAACTTAGCTACTGAATACAGTAAAAAGTCATTATAGCAGACAGGAATGATAGTGAAACTCTGTAAATGCAGGCCCAGAAGATTAAGTCTGGGTAAAGTGAAAAAAAAAAAGTTGCTGAAACATGTGAAATTCCTCTCTTCTATAGAGTATATGTTAGTAGTGTGGAGCTGGACCATTAATCTGTTTTTCTGCAGTGATGTGTTCAGGATTTGTTAGGCGGGTCTTAAAACAGGGCTTGATGATGCACTGTAGCTTCCTTAAACTAAACCCCTCCCCTTACTCTTTATATAAAAGACAAGCGTGCAGAGCATCAGTTCTCTCGATCAATCGGGCGCTACAACACTTACTTACTATGGCCGTTGGCGTACCGGCCATCTGGCATAGCGGGACTTATCCCGATGGTCCGCCTCATCGGTGGGCCGCTGGACCGTCAAAAAGTCCATAAAGTTTTTACCGTCCTGCTCTGTCGCTACGGTAGCTACTACTGCTGTAAAACGGTGGATAAATTGTTTTGTGCATCACAACCCCCTCAAAATGATTTATTTTACCATCCGAATTTGGTCTGATAACATTTGGAAAGTCTAGAAGAGTCACGTGACGGAATCATTTTATCTTTCAATTCAAGTTAGCATAGGGCTAAAACTGGAAGACGTCTCTACGGACAGCATTAGTCTCGAGCTGACAGGTCCCAGCGATTCAGAGCAGAGTATACTGTAGTGCTTATTCTATAAAATTAAGACCTCATTCATGTTCTTGCTTTTTTTTTGTATATATATATATATATATATATATATATATATATATATATATATATATATCTTTAAAATATGGCAGGGTTGTTGAT
The DNA here is from genome assembly GCF_902827165.1 of Trematomus bernacchii. NCBI lineage: Eukaryota > Metazoa > Chordata > Actinopteri > Perciformes > Nototheniidae > Trematomus > Trematomus bernacchii. The sequence continues at coordinate 8,883,988 of NW_022988050.1, read as the reverse complement.
TACACATCTTTCTGTGGTTTGACACGTTTATTTTTGCTTCAACCAGACTTTAAACAAAAACACAATAAAAAATTCTGACTGACAACAGATTTGAAGGACAAACTGATTGATTGATTGATTGATTTATAATGAATATCCAACAATTGAAGTCTAATTGAAAATGCAGACACCTCAAGATCTCCTTTTTGTTTGGACGTCAAATGAAAAAGTGTCCTCGTACCAGGAGTCCTATCCTTTCACATCATAAGTTTCTAATGGGCAGTATAGATGATTCATGCCAATCAAACATCTGTTCAGCATTCCCCTTGTCAAGAGGAGCACCTGTTGACCTCTACCTGACCTCCTCCGGTAAGCAACGCAGTGGGAGAGAGGGACTGCAGTTTCCTGTTTCAGGCAGGAGGACAGAAAGGACCAGGAAGAGTTATTTTTATGACCACTGTTTACCTTGGTGGAGGCCTGCCTCTTTCTCTCTTTTTTTCTATTCTTAATGTGCCCGGCAAAAAAATGTTTCACTAGGGAGCAGGAGGTGACATTTTTCTCATCCAAATGGATGGCAATTTCCCACCATTTAGCACCTGAAGGTAATTAGCTTGAAGAGATTGCGGAGTGAGAAACACGTTCATGGAACATTAACTCTCGTACATTCTCCAGTTGCAGGGAATTAATAGGAAAGATTAAAGTTTAAAGAGAGCAAATGCCATTACAACACAAACCACCTCTCTGTGGCACCATCTTGGGCTAACTTTTCTCCCTCTTTATAATAAGTCTGTATTTCACGATGGCATCAAGCTCTGGATTACAATAGCAGGTAATAAGTGGTGCGCAAATGACACAGTTCTGCAGCTTTGCCATGCGGTTGTAGATGAGACAATGAGGAGCCTCTATTGCCTGGAGCTTCATTTTTCTCCATAACAGCTTCCTGCCTGCTTTCTCTTCCCTCTGATGCAATATGCTAATAACCAAGTCTCCCTCTCTCAACAGCAATTTAAGCAAATGCAAACTGCAACTTAATCAAGCGCTTAATAATAAGTTATATAACCTCAAAATAACACATCTTGTTAATTAAGCAGCTTATCTTAACGTAGCCCCATTATCAAAACAATGTCTGGAAAAAAGCGATGTTATCTGTTCAGACTATAACATGTGAATGCTCACTTTATTGTTATTCTTCACTTTATTTCTTATTGTTTGTTCTTCCTTGAAATAGCAAAGTTGGGTTACAGAGAACAGTGTATTTTTAAGATGATCAAAACCACACGATAAATCACACCTTCAAATTTAAGAGCCGAAAGAAATTAAATTGAGACATGGTGGAATTTATTGCCCAGAAAATCCCATTCTACTATCTGATTTGAAAAGTCCAGTCCTCCCAGCTCTCGAAAATCTATTTTCCACATTTAATACCCTGCATAACAGTCCTCATAATTCATTCGAGTGTGTTAAGCACAGTTTTATTAGATCTGAAACAAATTTTGGTGGGGGATCCTATAGGCCATTAACCATGGAGTAATTTTATCCTTGTTTCCTTAATGATGCCATAATGGCGAGTGAATTTCTTAACTAAAGACCAAAGAACATTTTGAAGGTCAGCTTCATCTGCAGACTCCTTCATGCGCTTCTCTGAGAGATTGGAAAAGTCGGAGATCTTTGAAGAGTCATTAATAACGCTAAAGCTGAAGGCCTATTTGCGTTCTCGCTTTCTACCTTTTAATGTTACAATTTCTTCCTGCTCTTTCTCTCCTTTCCCTTGCTTCCCTCTGTTTTGCAGTTGCTTTCATGCAGAGAGAATGGAGTGCTGAATGAGAGGGTAAAAACGGCAGCGCGGTGACATACAGATCCCAGATGTGGTGCCTCAATAATTTAAATGTTATGCCTTTGTTATCACTTTAATCATTTTCTTTATTCGTTTTGTTTCAGCGATCGAAGAAACAGTTGATAGGCCAAAATGCCATGGGAACAATTTGTATTTGGTGTGTGGTGCAAAGTCTAATTAGAATTAGAATTTTGCTGAGCCTTGAAATGGCTGGTACTTTATCCTGATCGCCTTAGATATTGTTCGAAGTCAGTCATTTGTCATAGCAGAGCATGCTGGGTAGGCTGCTGCTAATCAAGGCTTCATCTCCTCCACTCTTTTTCTGCTGCCATTGCACCTCTGTCCAAATAAATGCTGGTGGGTAAGGATGAATGCAGTCTTGGCTCTGACACTGAATCTTATGGGAAGTAATGCAGCTCTCATGTCGAACCAGACCACAACATTCAGAGAGTCAACTTTACATTTGTTTGGTAGCATCTCTTACGTTCCTATCTCAATTCATTTGATTAACCTCTATGTTGACTTCTACTGCAAATGATGGAGATGAGTTAAGTGCTCCAACTCAAGCAGTATGAACTTGTTGGCACTTGTTTAGCTCCCTTAATGATCTCGGTTTATGTGAATTCAAGTTAAGAAAGATCTCTTGTGCTAATTGAAACTAATTGTGTGATTATAGCAATGTCTAAGCAAGGTCAATGATCCTTCCGGTGGGTCCCCCTGTAAAATGACACACCTCTGAGCACGGCCGCTCCACCCCCTGAAGATTAGCCACATAAATAAATTAGTCCCAGGGACAAAGGAGCACTCACCCCCATGTGAAACCTCAGTGGTGTTTTTGTCATTGTCTGTCAGGGGCAGAGGAGTGTTTCCCCCAGAACAGCACAAGCATTTTATCCCCCCTGTGAGGTGAGGGTCTTTAAAGAAACCGAAGCTGACAACCGTTAACGTTCAGAAATGTACCAATAAATGGCTTTTATGCAGACATATCCCAAAGCCTTGGTGGCGCACACTGTCACGGCCAGAGCCGCTCTTCAGGAGTGTCAGGTTGAGTGAAGCTGTCAGAGCAGTTAAACCAAAATAAGCCCCTCTTGAGACCTAAAGCATCTATCGGTTCTTTGGTGAAAACACACTGCTGCCTCACAGTGTGTGGACTTCCTAGAATAATTACTTTTATTAAAAGACACTTTTTGTTTCCTGCTGCTAAACTACTGAGATCTTCTCCTTAATCATTGTAAAAAAGATATAGAAAAAAAATAAAAATAAAACTATAAACACGACTCACTTGCTCCATGTTAAATCTTAGAAACTGCATATAACAAAAAATATAGCAATTACTATAACAACATAGAAGTGACACTATTGTTGGAGTGCCGATTAAGAAGATTAAAAAAAAGATTAAAGACTGTGCACAAACGTTATTTGACGTCTACTGCCACCCTCAAAACACCTGCTTTGTTCAGATCAGCTCTACATAAAGAATTGCCTGCAAGCCACAGACTCCCCTGGGCTCCTTTCTTTCAAATGTTCAGAAATTACCTTTGGCGCAAAAAGACCTAACATGGCAAAATGTGCCTTTAATAGCCAGAGACATTTTCTTTTTCAGCAACAAGTTTAATTGGAAAGAAGTAGAATTCACTTTGAACGGGCAGAAAAAAAATAAATCGGTGTGACAAGATGATCGATTACCTGTAACTCTACCTGACACAGAAATTAGGGTTTTTTAATGATGGGCTGCCTCTTCTTGGACATGAAATTCAAATGCTCTCCCAAAGTCTACCTTCAGCCATCACTTGTCTTTTGCGCTTGTACGCTCCAAACGCAGGCACTTTGTCTTTGTCACCGGAGAAAGGACATTGTTATTACCGACATGCCTTTGTATTAACCAATTTCATTCCTCTACAAGTAACATCTCATTGGTTTTACCTATGCTGCTGGATCACATTTATTCCCAGTAAACGCTTATAGGAGTGTATATTTATGAATTTTGTAAAAAAAAATAATAATATATCTATGTTTGTTTATTCCTTGGCAGGTTATCCAAATATATTCCAAAGAAAAAAATGGATTTGTAGGGATTTTTCAAAGTAAATCAAAGTGTAAGATAAACAGTGCTGACTGTATAGAATCAGTGATCAGGTACAGCCTTTCCTTCCTATGTATTTAATATAGTTTGACACTAAAATAACCCTCCATGAAGGGGCACTCATTTACAGTTCATAAAATCCACATATTTCTCATTTATGACCCAAATATGAGCTTAATGTGACACTTTTCTTGATCAAATTATAAGATGACGTGTGTCAGAGGAGTTGTGAAGCTCACAGTGTCGGCAGGAGGAAGGATGGGGAGGGAGGGGGGGGGGGGGGGGGGGGGGGGGGGGGGGGGGGAGGTGTTTTGCTACTCGGTCGCCTGTGAGAGTAGTGATGCAGCTCCCAGCCGGCTGTCCACATGGCTGGAGGTATTGATCCAGTTATCATTGCTAGATCATCACTATATAGACTCAGCAGCACAGTGAGGTGGGACACTCACTGACTGAAGTGACGGGAATCTCACCGATTGACTGACTGCCTGCAGAAAAAAAGCTGGCATGCTGCGCTATGTTCGGGACAAAACGAGAAGCATCTAGGCCAGTTGTAGCTACTGTAAACAGGGATTTGAATCCACTACCAGCACTATGATTAAATGTTATGTGCAACAAATGACCATTTATTACACTGGCTGATTTTATTATAATTACCTTAAATCACTGAACTCGATACAGCATAAAAAATTATAATTAGTTGCTTAAATTACTTAAAAATGTATTCTTAGTATTTTAATAATAGGCAAGGCAAGTTTATTTATATAGCACCTTTCAAAACAAGGCAATTCAAAGTGCTTTACAAAAATGAAAGACATTACACATGATACCCAAAAGCCCAAACTTTAGATCCATATATCCCAAAAAGTCACTGTCATAACACATTTGTTAGCGAGCCATTTGGTGATACAAAACACTTTTGTTTGTTAATAGTTGATTTAAAACACCTCAACATCTAAATGTAGTATGTTCTCCCCTAAATGCGTTTTCATTATTTTTCAACATGTTTAAGCATCATCCATTTTATGGCAACTGTAAAATTACGTGGTTTCTTATAATTCAGAAACTTCGTAGGAATGGTCTTCAGATGTATCAATGCATCGCCAAAATCTCATTTTTCATTATTTCCTAAATTGTTATAAGAACCCCAAAATCCTTCTTGGGTGCAATATATGACACTACATGAAATGGATGTGCTGAAAATACTTAAATAATCATAAAAAAATACACAAAGCAACCCAATAAAAGTTTCAATTTCCATTCCTTGGCGGCTGAGGGCTCCTAAGCATCTACTCACGGCTCGTGCCAGCTCAGGAAAATAAACTTTATATTCCAGCTGTCTAGTCGACTGACTCGCCACTCAGGTGAAAATAAATACTTTTACAACATATGAGATATTTAACGCTAGGAGGTAGATATTCATCCAACACCATAACCTATAAACAAATTAATTCGATCGTTATTTGTTACAGTCTCCAAGCATCCAAACAACATTATCAGGCTCTCAAACATGCCACGCTCACACTGCCAAACAGAGTAAAGACGGAACATGCAATAAGAGAAGCAAATTGCCCAGGACATGCAAGGTATGGCTCCCCTAGAGCAGGGGCTATAAAGCTCACCTCACCTCACTGAGTTATATGCTAAAGCCCAGATATTTCATTTGCTTGATCACTTTGCCTCATCATAATCACTTTTATACAGATTTATTGCTGGGTGGGTCACAGTGCAGTGGAGGTGCTGCATTCTCCAGCTGTTTATGCCTCCTGAGAGCTTTCTGCTCACCCGGCCTCACATGGTCTTTGTCTTATTTAGAACGAACAAAATGTGAAATATGACAGGCGATAGTGCCCTCATTTGTTCTGTAGATTGCCTCACACACACCTCCCCACATGTCGGTGCCAGTCTCGGTCTACCAGCAACTCCTATTTCTCCCCCCACCCATAAGAACCCCCTCCCTACCCTCCACCCCACCCGACGCACCGCTACCCCCACTGCTCCCCGACTCTCCCAAGTGTTGTGTGTTGTCCCCCAGCCTCCACACTGAGGAGGAGGTGGGCACGGGGCCGTGGAGCACAGCCGCCACCACCAGCATCGCCTCTGAAGGATAATGCTGTTTATTGCATTTGTCAGGCGAGCGCTGCAATACTTTGTAAGTCTATTGCCCACTTACTGCCATGTACTTTAAGCCGGTACTGATGTGCCTCTTTCGTGTGGTTCTGCTTGTGTTATTTGGCAAATTGTCTCACGGCTGAAGGTTGGAAACAGTCCTCAAATAATTATAACGCGTTACATTCTCCTGCTCTTTGTCTCTCTCTGTGTGTTTCAGACTTTTTTTCCCCTTTAATCCAAACAAATCTTTTCCCTCTCTCCATTCCACGTTTTCCCCTTTTCATTCCAATAGCTAAAGACCGGACTAGGGCTGATGATTCAAAATAAGTAATTCCATTAAATGTTTTTTTTTAAGCCACAGGAGCCCTATGTGAGCCCCAGTGTACCATTATTGATGATATCATTATTATGTATAGGATCCCTCAGTGAATAATAACCCATTATCTTTCATTTTTCCTGTTTTTGTCACTGGATGTTGGAAAGGTTAGGCAATTTATTTTAATGTTAAAACTGTCAGGCACTTACACAGCCATGTCTTGGTTCCCAATATATTCAGCACTTGGGGCAATGATTGGTTTTAAAGTAGGCTACATCTTTGAACAAGCTATTCCCACAAATCTCAATGCAATTCTTTTAGCCCTGCTTTTTTTTTCTTTCAATTGACTTCACGTCACATTGAGACAAAGTATTACAGCCCTAATAGTTCAGCTAAATAATTTGACCCACGTTAAGTACAACAAGAACATTGTGTTGTTGAAGTTTCATATTTAATTCTGCAGTCTTTCAAAAAGTAAGGCAGCTTGATAGTGATACACATATACTCCCACCCATAGACAAAGGAAGAGGAGGGGAAAAAAATGCTCTGAACGCTTCAGTGCATTTAAATTTATACAAACTCTCCCCTTGACAGTGATGAATGTTACACTGTATTCTACAATATGTTTAATGCATAGGTCTGTTAAGTTAAGTTTTCTATTCTAGTGCTGTGCAGCGGAGTCACCTCTATAGTGTATTACCAGTGGCACAACACAAATTCATCAGTCAATATCTGCATGGGGTTTTTCATCTTCTAGATTAGGTATTTATTTTATAGATATCAACCAGGTGACAGAGAGTACTAAGCGTAGGTACTCCTGAGTTACTTTTACTTTACCTTGGTATTTCAATGTTATGCTGCTTTATACTTCTACTCAACTGAGTTTAATATGCAAGTATTTAACCGTTACTGCCTTTTCACAGCTATACTCACAAGTTACCTTGCATAGTAGGATTTTAAATGAAAAACATGATTTATCAAATATACTACTGGTATTGAGGAATAACTACTCAACTTCAAAGCGCTACATGCTAAATAATGCAGTACGAGCATCAATAGTTCATTAACACATATATTATAACTGAGTAACTGAATGCTCCGCTTTGCTAAATGTTAACCTTTGATAATTTGAGTAGAATTTGCTATTAATACTTGTACACTTTTTCTTGAAATGAAGCCATTTTAACATGGCTGTGTTAATACTTTTAAGTAAAAAGTTTAAACATGCTGACACACGCTGTAAATATGTTATATTATTAAGCTAAAGAATGCTTATTCTTAAGGATAGTCTTGTAGAATATCTACAGATGTTTGCTAGCCTATCCTTAAGAAGTAACTAATCAGTTGCATTGGAAAACCCCATTATAACATTCTTGATACGAAGACATGGTTAGGATTATGGTAAAGCAGATTACTCCAACAAGAGATGCCTTTTTTTGCGCTTTTCGTCATTTGCATTGGTCTACTGTTGATGTAGCGTAATGTGCGTCTCCTCACCTGCCTTGTTTGATAACCAACATGGCTTTCTTATCATTTCATATATTAGTATAATGCATTTTGCTATGTCGAAAAGCAAAAGTCAGACCAGAAATCTCTGGCAGTTTAACACAAAAGGCCCTATGGGGTTTCCATGAGTGATAACGCAATTCTTTAACGTAAAAAGAATAAATTGTGCAACATTTTGACAGTTCATCTGCATCACAGCGCCAACGTGGCAAAACTGAAATGTGGTTGTTGTAACACATTGTTGGTGTGTTTGCTCAGGTAGCATGCATGCACCATCAGCAATGAATGTTTGTATAGAGGAGAGAGAGTGAGGGAGTTATCTGTTCACACAATACATAGTCACTCAGGCAAAGCTTATAGATTCAGCGAAATGGATTCCATGTCAGGATATCACACTTACCAAACCTTTAGAGTGTGGCACCTTGTATCCAGGCCTGACTCGACGTTGACACAAATACCCTCTGGCCCATATAAAATCACCTCCACAGACGGTGTTTTACATACGACCCGTGACAACAAAAGAGCATAAGAGAGGTCAATTAATTAGATCCTGTGCAATAAAATCAGCTGGATGAGAGAATCGTGAGCAACACGTCTGGAAGTCTAAGTTAATAACCAAGCTTTATGACCTTGATACCGGTCCAATATAACTCCACATTGGTAGTGTAAATACAATTAAATATGGATGTGCAATTAAGTCAAACCTTTAAAAGTGTTTTGATTTGGGTGTCGTGAAACGAGGGGAAATACACTGCAAAGTTTTTGTGATTGCAAACTTGAAGGTGACAGCAATAAGTAATGTTTTACAAGATTACACAGATGCAATTTATTGCATTTTGAAATGAGTAGGTATCGTAAATGCAGGAGGCAGGCGTGCAGCGACCTCTTGATGAGCGGATGGAAAGGTAACAGCAACAAACAAAGCCTGACTTGTATTTTTCTGTTGTGTATTATCACAGCTGAGAGTGGTAATTTGCCAAGGCACTGCTTTAAATTGCACCGCAGTAAGAACCTTTAAATGGTTACCCATTGAGATACAGTAGTGCCGTTGTGCTATAATGTAATTCAAACACAGTGATCGAAGTGCAAAGGTACGATGTGCTGCTGCTCTCTGCCCATGAGTTTACCTGCTTGGTTTAATGCAGGTGACTGTGAGAAGAGTTTTTGTAGAATCTTTTTTTTTTTAATGACTGTTGGTGTGCAACAGCACAAACCAAAGCTCAATAAAAAAGGAATCCTGTATATTAACCCCTTAAATAAAATGTTAAGAGGTACATTTTCTCTTCAGGGTAAAATCTATTCTTAAAAAAGGAACAAAAACTTTAATTAATGCACAAAACTTTCTTTAATGAACACTAGGAATCACCTTTGAGTCTGTTTGTAGCTACACAATAACTGTTTGCTTGTTTTGCTTGTTTTTCTGGGATATATTTCAACATATTTGATGATTTAATGAATACTAGAGCTGCGAATCATAGGTTATTAGAAAGAAAACATTTCACCAACTATTTTTATAATACGGCTGAAATAAAAAGGCAGAAAATGTTGGTACACCAAACAATTAATCGACTAATGTAGAACTAATCTTTAGTTGTAGCCCTACTACTCTGGCACCGACAATGATGCCACGACGCACACACTGTTGAAGCACCAAGCCCCACCATGATGTTCCTTCTTTAGCTTTATGAGCCATAGATATAGGCCAGGTGATGTAAGGGCTGCTGAACCCTTCAGACTAGAGTAAAGAGTATCATATGTAAACAAAGCCGCTCATAGGCATCCTGATTTACAGCGCTGCCTCCCTGCATAAGAGCACAAGTCTTGCTCCCTGCTGAATTGGTTGCGCCGCTTTAGTGACAGTATGAGCTCTGGTGCATTTTACCCATCACCAGTTTTTATGGCAACTTTGCAACTTCTGAGTCACTGCAAAATATGCCAAAAATATTTCTTACCACACACATACACAAGACCTTCACCCCTCCCTAACAGGAAAACCACTTCTGTTGTCAGAGATCAAGCATATCCTCAGACTCTTGATATGCCATCTGTATCTTCCCCCCTTCTTGAGATTAAGTAAGGTGGGGTAACCAAGCCGCAAAAGGTTTTTAACATCTGTGCTGGGCTGCTGTAAGTGATACTGAGGAGTTATAATTAAAGGTTCCGACTGAGGGAACAGTGTTTAATGTGGAGCACCCCTCTGCTATCCATCTGAAGTAATGGGGTGCAATGCAAGCACCCGACTGCCACTCCCCAGGCCCCGTCTCACTCTCTCATCTTTACCCCACCTCTGATGGATGGGGAGGACCGGGGGCCAACACTACAACGACTTCGACTGATAGTGCGCCGCAGATCTCTGTTTCGCTTTTGGCTTTCTTGTCATTTAGCCGGCATTGTGCAACGTGAACTGTAATGTGAAAGATAGTTGGAGGAATGACTGATTCCACACTGCGCTGTGACTTAATTGAGAGCGCGTGAATGTGATGAGGACGATACAAAAACGTGCAAATGACAAATATCGCAAGAGACGTTATTTAGCAGCTTGACCTTTTCCGATGATAGTGAAAGAAGAATAAACGGCATAATGCTGGATAAATCAAGCACAGATCATTTGCGTTAACATAAAGACGTGCTCTTGGGTGTGATGGAGCCTAGAGATGAAGTCTGTGATAAACATGAGCTCCTTATATGAACATAATGCAATGCAATGATGCACATACTAACCTGCATGCTATGGTGATAGGCTAATGTGTGATTACAATAAAGCATGTGCTGGCATGACAACAGATTTAGCATTCAGGATTTGTTTTCAACATTTTGAGCTTTTAACATGGCGGTATAATCAAATACAAGCAAGTATATTCAATACATTTGATATCCTTAATGTCCCTTTCATCTGTTTCTGTTCTTATTTCCACCACAGTGAACAGGGGGAGTTTCTTCAACTGCTTCCAACACCGTCCCTCATTTTTCACGTCTGTGCCAGAAAATCAGTTGTGACAGGTGAATTCTGACAGTACAGAAAATCTAGCCTCAGTCATTAGAGTTAATATTATGTTTCTTTGGCAATCCCTCATCATTTTTGGGCCTCATTGACTATTTCTCTTTATAAGATATTAAGTATTCAAACCTCATTTACATCCTTATTTTTCAATTTGCTGCCGCAGTAGTTTAATTTATTCCATATAATTTCTTTTTCTGAGAGGGACATTAATCATTGCCTGTTCCTTTTAGTGCCTCCGGGATTCTTTTTTTAAATCAATAAAATAAAGGCTCTTCCTTTGCTGAATATGATAAAACATTTTGCCAAGGGATATCAGTGTCCTAGCCAGCCTGCTTCCTCTTTCTTGTTTTATTCATTTTATATTCTGGGCTTGTTTATTTATCTTTGGGCCTAATGCATGTGCTTGTCATACACACATACAGTACACAGAAGGAGAGGTCGGTCCATTCAGCAAAAAAAATAAAAAGGGGTGAAAGTGCAGCCAGTCGTTTTATCATTCCCAGCGAGTGGCCTTCCCCTTGATCATCTTCATAAGACGCCACGGGATTTCTTTCCCTTTTTCATTTTTAATAGCTGATGTGGGATAGTCAAGTGTGAAGAAGGGGGAGGTTGTTATAGAAATTTAACTATCCTTTACAAATTGATTCACACTTCACCAGCGCACAAGGTCCAGTAGGTAAATTACCAGGAGGACACAATCTTAATTCTCTGCCTCCATGGCATTACTGCTCTGTCCGGAGATGATCACGGCATTAGTGGATGTAGATAGTTGTAGGAAGATAAACGTGCCACGAATATTCAGAGAATGTGTGTGACTCCATGTTTCAAATGGAAACTGAGTGTATGTTTTATAATCCGTGTGAGTGTACTCTTTGAAAACATGACTTTATGGTTTAATCGGTGTTATATATTACTCTATATCTATTCTACTCCTGTTGATTAAACAACTGTCACTCAAAAACTTAAATGAATGAAAAGTTTTGAAAGTGAACGGCCAAATGGATGGTGGGGTCTTACTTTAAATAGTCCCCCCCCCCCCATTGCCAAACTGCTCATTACTATGGGGCGTTAATCTATATTAAATCATTATAAAAATGGTCGTCCAAAAGAGTTCAAGTCAGCGTTTTCCAAACATCCACTCCTAATGACATCATTCTTCTGCTGTCATTAAGGATATTAAAAATTCATTAAGAAGAAAAGTACTGCTGAGTGGTAACAAATCAGTGAGCATCCCCCCTTCAAGACTAAAGACTAAAGAGTGTGGCAAAGTTTGAGGTATATTTTTAAATGACACCATGGGGCTCAGCTTTAATGCCACCGAGGTTGTCAAACGGACCATAATTCCACTTGTTAAAGCAAAAAACATAATTAACAGGAAACGCCGATATGCCTGGCTGTTATACTGCAGAGCAAAAAAAAATCACTCTGACAGGATTTCAAGAAGAAATGTATATAAGATAAAACAAGCAACAAAGAATACAATTAAAGTTTGAAGGTATTTACTCAAATAAATCATTGGATTTTTCCAATTTTAAGCTGTTCTTCAGGAAGTTAGTTGGTAAGGTACCTAAAAGATGTTTGCAGCATACTCAATTTGTTCATTATGTGTCTAGTATTCCTGAAAGTTGAACATGTTAAACAAACCAAATGCTTAGAAGTACAACATATTTAACTATATCCAAATGTCTACAAAATAAAACATGACTGCTTTTCGATGCATGAAGCACAACCCTCTGCTATACTTAAATGTCATGAGATTATATCCACATTTCTATACTTTCTTCAGAAAACAATACTAAACCTGGATATATAATAGGTTGAGCTACAGCAGCGCAAGGACTGCTCCCATTCTTCTCTGCTTTGCAGTGTTTTATAAGCTAATACCTGCCCATAATGTGTTTGTACTTTACATCTCGCAGTACTTAACATTTGCACTCCATTTTGTCGGTCAGGGCCCAGTGAGTATGTACAACAATTTCATTTATGCTATAGGGTTCTCTCAGCATTTTAATGGTTTCAACTGAATACACATCTTGTTGGATATATACTGTATACACACTGCGCTGCATTTTATCGATGTAAGCCTATGTTCAGAGCCACCACGGCCCATTGCTCTATCAAGTTTGCTATCAAGATGGTGAAACCCCGGCGCTTCTAGTAGCCTGTCCAATTCATCCGAGTAAAACAAGTGAAGTCTTCGACCCCCTAAATCTCTCAGCCAATACCAAAACGCATTACAGCCAACCAGTCCTCTTCCTTTCTACTACCAAGTCTTGCATAGGGGCTCCATAGCAACGCTTCCATAAAGGTAAATATAGTTACAATTAAAGATAAGTAAAATAAGTAGTTTCATATCAATTGAATCACATATTAAAGGGGACCTATCATGTAAAATGCACTTTTGTACGTCTTTTATACATGAATATGTGTGCCCGGTGTTCCAGGGAACTCACCAAGTGTCAGAAAACACAACCCTCTCTATTTTCCTCCATACCCAAATCTCTAAAAAAGGGGCTGCAACGGATCTGATAAAAACTGATCCAGATTTGAACACTGTCCTGACGTCAGGACGGTGGCGCTACGGCTATTGGGCCAACTCCACCAATCAGGAGGAGACAGCCACGGCCATTGCCGTTCGAAAGCGCTGGAGACGCTGTAGTACATATGCCAGGCCTCTAGATGGTGCTGTTCTCACTGAATCAGCCCTTGCAAAAACAGAGCTAAAAAATGTCAAATTGAGCAAATTGAGCCATGGCTAAAATGCATGATCTGTTTGGTATTTTGAAAAAAATAAAGTATAAATATGCCTTATATAGGTATGGTCCTATACTATATTATTCAAATATAGCATGATAGGTCCACTTTAAGTTACAGTAAAATGTACCTTTTTAACTTTAGCAAATTTCAAATGTATATGAACAACTTATTTCAGTATTAGTTTCTAGATTGCATACCGTGACACAAACAAAGAAAACAACTTGAGTTGATCAAATGAACACATGTTTGACTTCACATTGGACTGCAAAGCAAAAGATGCAACCTCAGTCTGTATTAACGTGATGCAAGACGCAATATGTTTGATTAGCAAAAGGGCTGTAACTAAATTAATATTCTGTAATTTTTCCAATTATGGGTTCAAACATTTTTGCCATAAAATGTCACAAAATAGATAAGTTAGGGCAGGATACTTTCTCAGAGTCTAAATTGATCTTTTCAAACGTCTTGCTTTCGTTGACCAATTGTCTAAAAACCAAAAGATGTTCATATAAAAACAGAGAAAGAAGTACAAACTTACATTAGAGAAGCCGAGATCAATAATAGTTTGGCATTTTTGCTTCAAAATGATTGAAAAGATTGATCAATTATCATTATTTTACTAACAGTTTAACAATAAGGTCAAGAAGTGTACTTTTCTATAAGTGCTTCTCTTTTTTGTGCCTGGCATGATGGATATATATTCCAAAGAAACTAAGAAAACAAAAAATATAACACTTCCTGGACCAGCTGTTGTATACAAAATATAGGGAGGAACTTAACTTGAACACATGTTTAGGTTGAATCAGTCTAAAAGACAAGAAAGACAAACATGTATTAGAAAAGGTTATTTCCTGCCACCCCCTACCCCACCTCCTTCAAACTGATCAACATTAGTTTAGGCGGTTTAAAATGAGAGTGGTAATGACAGAGTGTGATGGCAGAGGCCGGGCTCAGTGGGACACACATGGACAGTGGAGAAGGAGGTGGCTGGGCACCGGAGTAATAACGCTGATGAGATCATAGCAGGGCGATCTGATTCCAATGTGAATTAGAGTTAAAGAGAGCTCCCTGCCGGGCTCATACTTAGGACAATCTCCCTCACTACCAGACATTCATTGGTAATATGACATTCCCCGGGATCCTGCCTAATAACACTCTCAGAGGGTGGGGTCTTTTATGACTGTTAGACGAAAAAAAAATACACAGCCATTCTGCCTTTTGCTTAATGTTTATCTCTCGGGAATTGCACAGTGGCGTGGCACACAGCGATACAATCTCTTTTAATTCTCTTTCTGGTCTGTTTACACTCAGAGGAAGCGCTAAGAAATCAGGAGGGTTGTGGGAGGTGGGGGGGGGGGGGGGGGGGGGGGGGTTCTTCAGCAGACAAACTCAGCCACATCTAGCCCTACAGCAGCAAATGCTTCAAGGCCATTATATTCTGATTGGAAATCTAATAAACAAATCATCGATCATAATGTGAGTATACTTCAAACATTCGTAGACTGAGAACTACTTGTGCTTCAAGACTGGCTCAACAATACAAACAGTATACCAGCTCTGACTTAAAGAGCCTCTGTTGTGATCTTTTGCCATGCTTAATATTCTAGCAAGTTCTAATTAAGGCCTCTGGGTTACTCACAGATTCTCCCATTTCTTTCTCTTCACAATTTCAGTAAATATAATATTGAATCACATTATCTGTTTTTGCTCTGGTCCCATTACTCACAGAGAACAATCTGTAATGATAGTCTATCATCAACGTGGTGGGTCGTGTTGCACCATTGATTATAATCCTCCAAACAGCTTTTATGTTTATGAGAAATCACCCTAAGAGCAGTCTGCATCGTATTTCCCCCTACCTGCTTCATGCAATTATGTTTTCTGGTGCGATTTCAGATAAAAATGTGCTATTGATCAAGGTGTGCTGGCCACACAGACAGACCTGCATGGCAGTCTCCATAGCTTTTTATTGTAGGAACAACAATATGGCAGATTTGAAAAACCATCAGAGTTGACAGGTCCATTAAACACAAACATCCAACTGCTTTTGGTGATCTACACCCTTCCATCTACAATGTCCCAATTGAAGAATAAAAGCAACTGGAAATATTACATCAAACGATTTGTCTAAGCAAACAGAGGGGTTTGTATTTCTTATTTTGTTTTCCATTAATTCATTGGTGTTGACAAGAAAAAACACTAACTGCATGAATTAAAGTAGGAGTGACTTTTTCAAATGTATTCAGTTTGTTATAATGAGTGGTATTAAGAACCCTTCATCACAAATACTGTAAAGCTCTGAATTTGAAATTAAAATGAGGAATACCCAGGACGTTCATTATGAGAGTTTGTTATTGTTGCATAAGGAAGAGAGCCACTAAATCAGCTCCCACAGGACCGCTGCTCCACCAGGTCGCACTCTGCTCTGCTTACCCTTTGATATGTCTGCCTATAAATTCTGAGTGCCGCTCATCTGCTCATGGTGAGACAGTCTGCTTAAATACAGGATTGGACATTTAAATGATTTCACTTGTGACAGGCCTGCTGTGACAGAATAACAGATTCTGCTGAACAAATAGGCCGTGGAGGCTGCCGGGGTCCCAGGAGTCAGACCCCCGAGCCCTCAGGCTCTGTTTTGTAAAGGGACTTGTTTCAGTATGGCAGCACTTCTGGAAACATATTGGGCCTTGTTACATTGAATGAAATGCTAATTCTCCCAGACTGTGTGGATTCTGGGTCTTTGTCTGTGTGTGTGTGGTCACACACGTTGCACATGTGCGTAGGAAAAACATTCACAGAGTGATGTAAAAAATAAGCCACACCTTTAAGAAAAAGGAAAAATCAGATTTTCTTTTAAGATAGTATCTGCATTTTTAGGTATATTTAATGCAATACATAATTAAGATTTCGGTCTGAACTCTAAATTCAATCACTTCATGCTGGCCTTGGATTCAAATGACATGCTTTATTCTAAGAGTGGGAGTGGAGCTGCTTGTCCTTTGACAGCCTGCATAGGTGGGAGTCCCTGCAGGCATTATAAGTTTATGATGGCATGATGAAGGAGTGGGCCAGCCAGCATCTGCTTAAAAAAGCAAACCCAAGCTCTTTCTAAACTTACCTTTCTTTGTGTGGGGAATTGGACAAAAGCCATAGTTCCCTCTGGTCTGTCAAAGCTATTCTATAATCAACCAACCGTGGCCCTCCCCTTAAAGAATAGGAAGACATTATTCAGCTTCCTCCTTCTGATCTTGGGGCCACAACAAACCATGTAAGCCATGGCTGACTGGTTCAAGCAGAAAAAAAGAGGAACACAATGTCCCCCTGTCAGCGAGTGCAGATACAGAGGCCTATGAGCCAGGCACCACGTGACCCTTAGACCGCCGCCTCAACCATGGTGGCCAAACCACTGAGGCCCGCCACACAGAGAGAGGCCTTGAACCCAAACGCTCTTAGTCTTCCATAACATGTCAAGAAGAAGGAGTCTGGTTATTTCAAACTGCAACAACACATGAAAGATGTTTCTTAATCAAAGCTATGACCACATATTTAAGAGGCCAGTGAATAAAGTGAACAAGTAAAGGCCACACTGAGTAATCAGAATTATTCAGCCGTTCTGCCTGCCAGTTGTCATTTAAGGAAGAATCTGTACTGTGAGAAAGGTAAAATGAAGGGCTTATTTTGTATAGTGATCGGCAGATTGAAGCTACCACACTAGGAGCTTGAGCTCATTTCCTCGGCTGAATGAAATGTAGAGACTTAACACTCAGCCAGAACATTTACTGGCTGGATGGTCACAGTTTGCCAAACTGCAAAAAGGGGAGTTTAAATTAAAAAGGAGGCAAACTCACCGCTGCTATTCTCATGGGGACAGCCATATCCAAAACAAAAACACATGGATGAGAGTTCTGTAATCAGTAGATAATCCAGCGCAGTCTCTTTATGAAGACACTTGAAAATGCAGTTAATGTAGAGAACCGTTTTTTTCTTTCAGTAGGACTTTTTAACCAAACTACAATAATCAAAATTCTAAAAATTCATAAATAAAAAGCAATTCTGCGATATTTGACGACATAAAAATAATAAAGAATACAGTTTTAAAAAAAAAGAACAGCTCATACTGTAAATGGTGCGACATGGCAAACTCTGTGATAACATACATTGTTTTGCAATTGTACCAAACTAAATCCTCTTTTTATCATGCCTACAAGCCTAACTGAAGCCACTTGAAAAACTGTTATTATTCCACTGAGCAACGTTGATTTTATAAGTGTACTGCCAATGATCGTGGAGTGAGGCACTGAATGTTAAATAGGTAAAGAGCCCCGTGGCAGAGGCATTGGCCCCCTGTTACCACTTAGCCCTATTTGGCTGGCCTCACTCACACTCATAATTAAGACCCCCTACTGTGAATATAAATGGCCCCTCAATCAATAGTGATAGAGAGAAATAAAGAGAAAGAGACATGAAGACCATGGGCATATCTCAGGGGCAAACATGATAGCATTATGAAAGGAGCAGCTTGAAAGCGGCTTTTACTCTGACAAGGGAGCTAACGTTGTAATTGTCCCTCGGGGGACCAGAAGCTCTTGTTATTAGAAAACAATTTCTCCCTCTAGGCCACTTCTTCTTCAGCCTGAGGGCACACAGACCCCACGTTTAACTCCTCCATCCTGCTGCAGCTACACGCTCATGTGCGGTGAATAAATGATGCTAAAAAGTTAGAAAGTCTCAGTTCTAATAAAAGATAAAAAAAAACAGATATCTTTTTTCACCCAGTAAATCAATAGTCAATTGATCAGGCTCTGCAAAAAAAAGGTCCCTTTGTATTGTGACTAAACACCCATGTAAGGTGTTATGGTACTATGGAAAAGAGCACTTGAATGAGTGCTAAACAGCCTGGTTGGGGGAAATGAGGCCATTTGCACTGCTGTCTTTGTCTGTTTGTGGCTTTCTTTGTTCAGGTAGAACCTTTATGTCATTCACACTGTCCTGTGCTAAGCATATATCATTTCAAATATTTACCTCATTCCCTAGCTAATTTCAAAGCTTTATTTCCTGAAATGAATCCCGTTTGTCAAATCCATTGATCCTTGCAAAACTAGAGCAATATTACTGTTTGTATAATAAATTAACCTGTAATGTAGATTAAGTTAAGGGGGAGAAAATAATGGGAAAAAAAAGAAGTGAAAAATACCCATTAACATTTTGCCTTGTGAGTTTGTGTGGTTAATTTAAAACATTTAAGGCTGGAAATGAGCTTCTCCATCAAATGTCCCACTTCCATTTACATTTCTTGCATACAAGTCAATTTGTGGCTGCCCCACACCATAAATCATTGCCACCGGAATGCTGTGTCGGTACCTCTAGACATTACCCTGGCGCATGGTACTTAAAAAAAGCAATTTAGAACTCCATTTGCTCAAAAAACAGTGTGCTTTCAGCAGACTCACACTTCTCCAAGCAAAATGAAGATTAAACAGCATTGCCTTAAAGAGTTTTATTGTATATGAACGTCTTCCAATTGTTCTAGTTTTCTTTTTTTGTGTGTGTGATTTATTTGTATAGACAGAGGTTGAATAAACATGTTCGAGCACGTTATAATTGCAGATGATGGCATTGTTCTTAGAAAAATCTAGATTTTTTTTCATTTGAGGGTTACAGCTAACAATTATTTGTATTAATTATCTATTTTCTGCTAAATGTTTCCATCTCAGTTTATAATTCATTTTCTTTTTAATTAAAGAAAATAGGGAAATATGTTCAATCTTCAAAAAGTCCGAGGGGCATTCTCAAAATCAGAAATAATATATTACATTTATTGTTCCTGCTCTAAAATTACTTCTGCAATAGGACAACATTTTTTTTTACATTTCTTTCAAATGAATGTAATGCTTTTGTGAGTTTTGGAATCTTTCTAATCCTCTGCGTTATTGACCTCGCTCAGCACCCTGGCAGAGTGAAAGTAGAAATAAACCCACAGGTCTGTTTACTGTGCTTCCATTCACCATCAATAATGGGCTGATAAAAGAGATGCTATCTGACCAACCAGAAAGCAGTGGTCAGTAAAATAGGTACAATATTGTGTCACGTATCAAGAAATAATTGATGACCCCCTTCACAGGGATCTAAAACGGGGCATTGGGAAATCATTTTCAATCTATGGCTTAGCAGATGAAACAAATGCTCCCGGCTTGCTTTGTCAATTCTCACTCCTTAGGGTCAAACAAACAGCTTTTCCAGGGCCAGCTCAAAGCCTAGTGTACAGGCAGCCAAGCTTAAAATGTCCCTTGTCCTCCACAAAATGATACAACGGAGCATTTCATATACCAACAGTTTGTTATTTGTCATTGACAAAGTTATAATAAGAGGGGCTTTCATATTCATTGACCAGGTGACCCTTACATTCCCAAAGCCTCCAGCACCATCCACACAAACTCCCTGGTCCATGTCTCCACTGTGCTCTCATTAAAGTCCTGGCTGACTGCTTATTAAGACACAAAGAAGGAAGGACGGACAAAAGAGAAACACAAGGGAGAATACAAGAGTGTGTTTCTGGTCAAAAAAACTAAACAATATAAGCTCAAATGCATGTGTGGAATTCTGGTGAACACAAATAAGTGGCTTTCAATTGTAGAAAACCAATTAATTAATTAATTTGTGAATTAATTACTATTTTGGTAAAGTAAAAGAAAAAGGCCGTCATTTACTTTTCACAGCTTTGCTTTTGGTCCAAAATGTGAAATGTATTCATATTATTTAAAACAATGGATATTTTGGAGTTTTGGAAAATAGATTTAAAGAAGATTGTGATACTTTTTTCACAATTTCCTTTCTTATTTTTAAGTGTAAAAAATACTGTTGTAAGTTGCCACTCTACATGTATACTGCCAAGTGTTGGCTGGTAAAGCAGCTGAAATGTGACAGTACTCTGGTAAGGCCAGTTAGAGTTTTAATGGTCTGTATTTGTATTTAGCACGAGGGTGGTTGTTGTCTACTCAGCAACTCCTTGACTGATTAGTTTAGCTTCACTGCTACCAGGGGCCAGACAATGGTAGCTATGGAGGGACAATTCACACAGC
Organism: Trematomus bernacchii; assembly: GCF_902827165.1. Taxonomy (NCBI): domain Eukaryota; kingdom Metazoa; phylum Chordata; class Actinopteri; order Perciformes; family Nototheniidae; genus Trematomus; species Trematomus bernacchii. Next base: position 8,863,324 of record NW_022988050.1, on the reverse strand, counting down.
CCACACAAAGCAGGCAGCTACAGTAATGCTCTACTGCTGCGCCAATAGCTAATTAATCTATAAATTAAAAATATTTACAATTATTTGTTGGGTTACGGTTAGTTGCTGTAATTAATTGTTGAGTGTATCTACAAGCACACATGAAAAATGATGTTTTAAATTAAACCAAATAGATGGAGAGTATTGTTTTCATTGTTATTATGCAGAATTCAGTCTGAAATTCAGAATAGGATTTGACATTTTTGTGAGTTTATACACAGTACTTAAGTGTTAAAGGGGTGACTTAAGTGTCAAAGGGGTGACAGATATAATCCGGCACAAACAACAACAATGTTAACTAGGATCTCTGTGCACTTTTCTGTTCACAAGCAGAGAAAATACCTCTGACAAACTTTTCAAAGACATCCTGCTGTGGTGCAGAATTCCTCCTCCTCCCCTGCACAGAGAGCGCTTTCCATTTCTCCAGCTGGCTTGTCGCGGGCCGTGGGGTGGAATCGACCGGCCACGCGCATGGGAGCCCAACATCTTACACACTTCTGTTTCCACGGGCCTCCTGCTCGCCTCTGTGAAACCAACAGTTTATTCTCTACCAGCAGGGCCCGGAGCATGCTCTGGAGGGGGGGCGCATTGTACGGCATTACCAAGACAATGGGGCCATATGGGGAACAGAAGGATCTCCCGCTCGCCTTTTCAGCGCAGAACAAACGGTGGAGCACATTATGCGTGGAAGCGGTCACTTTGGGGTTACAGTTTTTTGCATAACAACTGATGAGAAAGGGAAAGTCATTTTATCCCCATTTAGGGCTATTATAAGCACGACGTAAGGGGGAGAGATTTATGGGTTTTGAACAATACCCTTCTTGGTCAACATACTGACGAAGGCTCGGGGAGAGATAATGGTACCACATCATGTTCATCAAATCAACATCATGTCAAAGGCGGCTGCTCTGTTGATTTGTGTGTGTTGACTCCAGGGCCACATGGGGTCTGATTATTCCTTTCTTTGTACTTCTTAAATCGCATATTTTGACACACAAAGTAACAAAACGCATGTGTTGATTTATCTTGTCGACAAATCCAAGAGAAACAAATGTGAGCGTGTGCAAACATGGACGAGGTGGCGGTGACGTCACATGAAGGGCGCTGCAAAATGATGCAATTGTAAATGTCTGAACATCTTGTGTGTTGATTGGAGCATCGCAGATCTTGTGATGGTAGACTGCAGATCCAATCCATTCCCGGTGTATGGCATCTTCACACACAGTCAGCAAAGCAGGAAAAATCATATGGTGAAGTGTTGCTTGATCTACGACAAGCGCATCAATGCCAAGAGACTCTTTTTTTTCTGAGAGGACGCTTTAAATATCCTCTTCAGTGAACGCCTGGATTCTCCTGAGATTGTGTGGAAACTTTAATGAATTCAAGACGTTTCATTTATTTAAAACAGTTATTGCGCTTGTCTTTTATTTATTTTTCACAAAAGTTGCAGAACGCTCCAGAAATTATTATTGGTAAATATGTGGTCAATAATTATCGGCCTATCTGCATGTAATGAATTGACTTTCCTTATAATCTGGCTCGTAATGGATTTAGGACACCAAAGGGTCCTCTAAAGAAGATGAGAGCCTATTGATCCACAAGATAAATGCTCTTTAGGATGTTAATAGTCTAATTTGCTTTAATGATTTCTCCTAGCACTTCCCCAGTCAAGGACAGGATAATATACACTTAAAAAGGCATTTCAAGCAGAAGCACAGCAACTGGACGCTTCCTGCATAAAAATGTAGGGCATTTGAGTCGAATGTTTGAAATTGATGATCAACCCCACCATTAGTTTGTCTTTATTTGCTTCCTTCCAAGGTAATTATCATGGATTAATGCTTTTCTGGAGTGTCATGCGAGATAACATTAGCGGTATCCATTTCCAGAATAACCTGCCCAGGTCTAATAAGCAGAATAATAATGCTTGCAGGTTTTTCTTTGATGTGACACTAAAGCACACAATGAACACATGGTCTGCGGGATGAATGGTTGATGTTTTATTTAATTAATTAGCTGTCAATTATCAAGCACAAATTATCCTAAAGATGTCGGTGACATGTATTGTAATTGTTAATTATTTGTGTGAGGGGACTGCGGTTTTATTTTGATCTTAATTGGAACAGCTTCTTAGTATCTAATTTTATTACTGAATAATGCAAATTGTGTCCCCATCTCCTTTCAACATATATATTAGTAAATATTTTGCTCTACAGCTATAAGTGACATTTTAGGATTTGAGCCCATCACCGGAGCAAATTTTAATCTCAGACAAAGGCAGTGTAGTATGACACACCAGAGACAAGATGAGCTATTGCTTTAGCAGTTTCAGGCATAAATGACATTGACTTCTGGGAGATGAAACTCTTTAACATGCTCTGCACCAACTGAGTCACATCTGCCGTTGACAAACAGCTAAGGAGTAACCTGAGTCTATGTTCTCTTTACTGGCAATTTTTACATTTTATCATTGAAGTCAATGAGCCAATCTGCAATTTACGCCGTGGAGAGCGGGATGAGTGTATTCAGAACCCGGTCACACACCCAATCTCCTACTAAAGAGCAGCGATAATGTAATAATGCCTCACTGATGTGCCAGGCAGTAATGGTGCTGAACATCTCCCATTCATCCAACACTACCTGATCATTGCTTTAACGGAATAATACATTACGGCTGGAAATAGCTGTAAACCTCCAACTTTATCTTGGGAATGTGCACTCCTTTTTACCTCAGGAAACGTTCCTGTCCCTCGGTAATAAAAGGCAGAGCTATCAGGATGAAATGGAAAAGAGATTGAAACCCCTTTGTCTCTGACAGGCAATGCACAGATACACACAGTATGGCCTTTTTCTTATTGTTCTGCCTACAGGCTGTTTGTATTATTATGAAAATAGGTATTATGATCTTACGCTTCCTCCCAGAAAGCGGAAAATGAAACCCTGGAGATGTTCGCTTTTTTCCCCCTTATGCCTGTAAAGTAGGTCTGATTGACCGTTACTTCACTCCGTTTCTTAGCCCTGTCAATTATTCCTTCCTTGACAAATGACACTTAGCCGTCTGTCAATAATGGCCCACGTAAATGTGCTTAAATGGGCCAGGGCACACCAATGTTATGGCTGTTCATCCTATTTAAATTACTTTCTGCCTTACATAATTACAGAAACCAGTAAAAGAGGGTAGTTCAGGCACAGAGGCAGTGTGATGTATAGAGGTGAAGGCAGAGATGCATACAGTAGAAGGCCATGTTACTTAAGGTTATAGAAACACAAATGGCACACTGAACAAAGCTTGATGATAATTGAGAAAAGACAAGAGGCGCAAGAAGGTTACATCTGCCATTAACCTTATATCAGGCCATTTTGTAAATCAATGTCACTCACATTTAATAACAAGTGTAATCAAAGAAATTATGCAAATTTAATTTGATGCCTCTTGCATTATGCAAATCTCAGCCAAATATAATGAATCCTGACACCTGACCAGTGCAGTATACAGCATGGGTGGCTCTCATTGTAAAGGAGTGACTGTTGACAGTATTTAAGAGAAAATAATAAGGTGAAAGGGAGAAATAGCACAACAGATCATCAACTGCTACTTACTATAATGAGTTACTGATGTGTGTTCCTGTTTAGTGTTCTGCATTTGGTTGCTATGATAAAGACGTTTAGATGCTATGAGTCCATGCTCATGCTACACTGGATGTTATTAAAGGTTTTTGTGTAAATCTGTCTAGTGATTCAGAAAATGTTTCTGTAATGGATTGAAATACAAGAACGAAAACAAACGACAAATGTCTGCCACAAAAGCAATTTTCAGTGTGTTGTATTAGTGACCAACATGTCTGCATGACCCAGCGACTCTGACAACAACCCCACAGACACACCGTTACAAGTGGTTCATAATAACAAGGGGACTCCTCGCATCGGATGCAGTCAGCTGGTTCACTACAACCAAATGTTACGGAGTAAAACAGCATGTCATGCTGCCATTTGACACGGTGAAATAAGATTAGATGAGATCCATTTCAACGTGCAGGAAGTGCAGAGGCTGGCCTATTCCAGCATACATTCTGCAACATACAAATAGTGAGCAGGAGGTGGCGTACTGAGGCATGGACGCTGACACACTTACAGAATAATCCACTTTTCAAGGATGCTGCCACTTGTCTTTAATTTTTTACCAGCCAATCAATTGGAAATCAGCATTTTATAATCCACTATTTATTAAGTATTTTACTGTATTGCTTTGATGAGTTTGTACTGTGTAGAGGGACACTGATATTCAGTCCATCTGAGATCCTTAAAATATAATTTAAAATGCTGATCTAAAAATAAGAAAGATGGACTGATATATAGATCTAGATTAAGAATAGTCTATATACCGGGTCAATACATTGATCCAGGGTAAGACAAGAGACAAGACAAAAGAGCTAAAAATGATTAGTTGGTTAATTGATTGGTTGATAGACAAAGACAAATATACAACATTCTGAAAAAACTACTCATCATTTAAGTTGTTTGTATTGCTTAAACTCCCAAAATAATATCTGGTTGGAGCTTACGGAATTGTAACCTAGTTTACCATACAACAAGGACAATATTGTTGTTGTTGTTGTTGTGAAGTGTTTGTTAAAAAAAAAAGAAGCTATTTTAATAGATTTATAACAGTTTTGGGAAATTGATGAACATTTCTCAGTTGTTCTTTTTCAGATGTTTTACAGTCCATATAATGGCTCGATAAAATAGTGTATTCCATAATGAAAATGATCATTAGCTGCAGTCCTAATCAATAAACAAAAAAAATGCTTGCATGTTTTTCACCTTAGATAAGCTAAAGAACTAAAAGTGGCTCATTTGACTAAAGAGCATTTCTACACTGTCAGTTGTTTCTCTCAGAGGCTATACAGCAGGATGTGTGTGCCTCAGATGGTGTGTGTTACTAAAGAGTCCTTTAGTGTGCACCACTCTCTGAGTAAAATGAGCTTCGATCTGTCCCAGAGGTAGCCCATCAAGAGGTGGGGAGGTTAGTTGGTCGTCACGGCCATCTAGACCCTGGCCTGTGAAAGCCTGCCAGAATCAATGCTAATTATGCTGCCATCTGCGAGGTGCCTGTGCTAGGTTGACACCTGTTCACTTCCAAGTGACGCGCAGAAACTTCAATCAAGCCGGGAAACAAGACGCCAACACCGCTGAGGAGGGAAATGATTGGGGAGAGTATTGACAGTGATGATAGTTGGTGGATAACCAACTGTAGAAGAAGTAGTTGTCATAGCTGGGCACCATATACATACTTGGGGTAAAACATCAAGTCTTTCATTGCTAAAAGTAGCCCATCATATCTCATCACTCTTCCTGAGATGCAGTACATCCACACAGAACATGTCTAAGTGACCCTTAAACTCTATCAGCACAGGTGTTTCTCTCCTGGAATCCCAACGCAGCGTACGTGTGTGATGAATGTCCCGGGGCTATAGCAACACTGTCCCTTTCCAGATAATTTATCATGCAAAGACAATGAGTCAGAGGACTTGATTAATATTTTCTGGGGGATCTTTTCAACTTTGGAGGCTGATCTAGCCAGCCGCATTAAGCAGAGTGTTTGCAAGAGGAAACCAATAAACTAGGTTTGGCTGTTTGCTCACTGAGACCGGGGGCCTGTCAATTCTTTGCCTCTTGAAAGAGATCTGCCATTAAGGTGACATGAGAAACAAATGAGGCCAATTTCTCCTCCAATGTCCCATCTGATATGTCAATAAAAGGCCCAGCAGCCGCAGGATGCTCCGAGATGGATTTTTTCTTGCAGCTAGACAATCAGTGGAATACATCTAACTTTCCTCCGATAGGTGAATCACTCAGACAAAACCAATGGACTAGCGTTAAGTAGCAACTGCAGATCTGGTTTCAGACAAATATATGAATGAGATTTACTTCCCAGGTTTTGTTTTCCATCTTACAAGATAAGATAAGCCAGGCAATGCATTTGAATGATGTTTGTCTGTTCCTGGGTATAAAACTGGAGCTGGACCAGACATCACAGCGAGGGGCAGCAGCTAAGGATTTCATCTGTGTTTTTGTTCAGTCAGAGCTTGCATCAGGCTGTATTATACACGTATAAATATAGTATATCTAGGAGCTTGATAAAAAAAGAAAAAAGGATTTCTATTCAGCTGTTTCTGTCCATGCCACATGGTGGATTTACACAGCTGAATGATATTAGAAGAAAAATCTCAGTGCCAGAGAAGAAAAAGATGCGTTATTAAATTGACCAGCTGTCAACTGTACAGATCAATATTTCTGTCTCTTGTATTGTACATGAAAACATTTGGTTAGGGCAGAAAAAGAAAATGTTAACCTTAGGAGGTAAATGAATAACTAAACTGCTCTTTTTATTATAGCTTGCAAATTAACAAAGGAAATGGCAATGGATGCAGACCGGTGTTCTACCCTGCCTCGGTCCAGGACTGACAAACAGAAATGATAACAGATCACATTTAGAAACAACATTACACACCGACGTGTGATTGCGATACTTATATGTAGAATTATAGCCTCATCTGCCGAGCCGCAGCATCGATAGGCATTCATTAAGTATGCAGCTCATAAAGTCAAATGTTTTTCAATAAATATCATGGGAACGAGGCTCGAGATACTCTGCATTCAGAGACTTACAATGGCAGCATATGTTGAGGTGGATTGAGTCCTCAGGCTCCAATCTGGCTTTCTCTCCCTCGGACTTAGAAGATAAATTATGTGGGCTATTTTTCCATTATGTTAATCAAAACACTCGCCATATGCATTACTATTATTAGATTGGTAACAGAAGACATCCTGTTTTCAATGGGAAATTGTGAGACTGAGCCTTAATTGATCACAAACAGTTTTAGGATGGTCGAAGATAATTCAACAGCTGGCCTTGTTTATATCTCTAGTTAACACGTTATATATGTTTTATGGGGTGTCAATTGATGTTGTTTCATATTACAGCAGCAGCCTATTTACAAGGATGCGTCCATGTGTAATGAGAAGCATAAATGACAAATAAGGTAATCTAACTTGATTTTTGAAATAACAACACAATATCCATTCCAGTTGCTATTTCCAGAGCCATTTATGTGCTATCGGTGTGCGTGGAGGATGTGGTTTATATGACTTTAAGTAAACAAAACAAGTGGTGCAGTCCTGGCACTTAAAAGGGTCTGAGAATGTGTGTTGGCCCACCTGAGCTGTGCTAATTGTTTTTGAGATACACAGAAGGTCTGAGGCACCGTCTTAAATTCCAAGGTTGCACTTACAGCCTGCTGGACGTCCTTGACTGGAGCCAGACGCAGGTCTAGTGAGGGTCGTTTGGCCAACAATGTCATTGTTATGGCCTTTGTCATCTCAATTAGCAGGCGGGTGCTAAAACACAGAGCTCTAAATGGTGGCATCAGTGTTAACCTGGGACACAACACACTGCCCATAAACTCCAGCACTTATGCCTACTGCTGACCATGCTGTTTGTCTCTCATTACCTTCCGGCTGCAAAACGGGACCCAGAGGTTACACTAATGACCCACTCTCTCACAAAGTTACTGCAACGACTGTTGTCGTCGTCAGATGGAAGTATGAAATGAAAGTTATTTTCCAAACACAAACCCTGTTCGCCATAGCTGTCAGCAATTTGTTTTACAATTGGCGTTAGGTGGTACAATGAGCCTCTGAAAAGGAAAGACAGTTTATCATTAAGAATGTGTTTCCGCGGTCAGAAACAGAGGCTGATTAAATTAGGCCTATTTTAAGGTCAATGTATTTCTTTAATCAGTTGTCCCTTTTGATCATCCCTGGGAACAGTGCTCCTCAAACTCAGTCCTTGGTAATTGGCCCTCTTACTGGTTCAGTGTCTGTACTCATATTCTCGCGCTTTAATGTTTCTAACATTTTCGGCACAGGCAGAGCACGTAATGCTGTGCATGTTTAACAGTCATTTCCATAAGTAAGTGCAATTTCTGTACAGTTTGTTCCTGTGTAATGAAGTGAAATCTTGTTTGTATTCCCCCTATTTCACAAGGAAACCCACCCAAGCAGCTACGTGGGAATTAAAGCAGCTAAAAATTAAAAACCGGCACTATCTTTAACTGAATGTCACACTATTAGGAAATAAAATCAATTACTTGCATACTAAGTAGTTCGGTTTTTGTTATTTCAGATTTTTTTATTCAGCAAGGGCATTTTTCCCCCTCATTGTTATTGTCTGAGTCTATAAGTGACCTTAACAAGAAAAAATGCAAATGATGTGCGAGAGAAAATGGCTAACATTTATTTATCCTCGCTGTTCTCTTGTCTTGTTGGTGTCATTAGAACAGTTCGCTGCGTCCCATTCTCTCCCATTATCTCTGCTATCAACGCAGCACAGCAAGATTCCAGCAGGGCTATAAATACTTCCCCTGGACCACATACGGCTAGCACATCATCTCCCAGACACAGCTTAATGATGGAAAAAAAAAATCTAATGTCTTTTTGCCCTCTTTCTTCCTCACATTCTCACAACACCATGAAAAAAAGTCAGCCAGCTTGCAGAAGTTGCACATACATTTAGTGGGGGGAAAAAAAATACATTTGCACCTAAGTATCAGCGACGTCTTAGAAGGTATGAGAGGAAATGATAGATGTCTGTCTTGATCATCCACTGGCGCAGGTTTTTGTCGATTGCACCAGGGTCACTGAAGCTGGCTCCACAAATCCATTAGAGCGAGAATGCAAAAAGGACACTTTATCTGAATTCATTATAAATGGATCTATATCTTATGTTTAGGGCCAAGGACACGATTTGTATCACAATGCAAATATCTATCATTAAATGTTGACAGTTCATTTTTCCTCGCAAAGAAAGAAAAATGTTTTCTGTGCAGCACTGTTTCTGTGCTTTTCTTTTCCTGATAAGGCACCACCAAAGTAGTTGAAGCTGATTTGTTGTCCAAATTGAATGGTTTGTCATAATTTCATAAGGGGATAGTATCCGGTTCTATGATTTGCATGTATTGTAACATTACAGGTATACAGTATGATAAATATCCTGAAATATATCCAGTAACGTGAACATACAGAAAACACAATTCTGCTTGTATGCAATTTTATGATATTGGAAAAACAATATCAACAATCTGTCTGGTTTTTACTCAAATACAGTAAACAGCCAACAGTAAATAAGTTGTGAAATTAATAAATTGCAAAAACAATGCATAACAATGACAGAGTGGTGCAACAGCGGTAAAACACGCAAGAAACGTAGTCTTCTACATTACATTGACAGAATGGAAATAACTGCTTCCTAATTGTGTATTCCTATCAAATCAACAGTAACCCTGTGCAATCTCTTCTTCATACAAACTGACACATCATCATTTTTGTGCTCTCACAAACTTGTAGGCACTTTGTCCGAGGCAGGGAGTTGAATTGCTGAGCACATGGCTGGGCATGTCAGTCAAAGAGCAAAAGGAGCATCCCGTTGTGTCGCTATCTAAATAATGGCTATAAAGCGTAGCTAACGGTGTCCTCTGAAACGTGCTCAGGTGGAAAGAACTAGACAAACAGAGACAGCCACCGCAGTGCTCCCTGACACAGAGGACAAAGTGAGGGCCTCATTTCCTCCCTCTAATCAGTGTTTACATCCACCCCAGTGCCAATGGCTGGTGACTGAGCAAGACGTGTATCAATCACCAAAGGCAACCTAGTCGGGAAGGACACACTGGTACACAAACCCACACTGTGACACAAACGGACACACACCAGACTGGCACCCGGGACAGCAACACACTCTCATCTTAAACTCTTCCATTGTGTCCTCTCTCTGCCTCTCTCTAATGGGTGCAGAGAAATTACAGCTAATTAAGGATGTAAATGGTGGCAGAGAGTGACTTCTAATTCTGCATTAAATTGTCTCTTACCTCAGCAGAAAAATGTATCAGAGGAGGCAATGTCAACTTTTACTGGGGTGGGTTATTTGCATTTCTGCACACATTAATTCCCGGGATGTGCGGCGCCTACAGAGCCAACCAGAGGGCACGAACTGCATCCCAGCATCGAGTAGACATCGGAGTGGATGTTATTGCTCTTCTCAGCCTGTGGTCTCCTAGCTAGGAAGCTCTTCTCACTAAATAATTGCTGTACATACATAGCAGGAGAAGACAAACACACAGAGAAATGCATGTCTGTAAACTGCTGTCACTTACTTCACTCCACAGATGTTTACAAGGTCACAGCATGGCCATAAAGACTAAATGAATGCAGGGAAACACAGCTCAATGTGAGGAGCACAACCCCGGGTTACGCGTTGTAGCCGGGCGCATTAATTATCTTTACCGCAATTCTTGAGGTGAAAGCAGCAGATTTGAGGCGCGGCCAACAGAAGCGGTCTACACGGAGCGTAAAGTCAGAGGGCACGGCGGCAAACATGTGGTAGGTGCCAAGCTGCAGGGTCTGAGAGCTGGGCGCCAGGGACGAGAATGATTAGAGATTTATTACAGCTTTTTCTGCAAAGTCACGCAGCCGGCCTTTTGTATCAATGACAAGGAGGATCCATGTAGAGCAGAGAAACAGACATACGGCATGCAACAATACCTGAATTCTAACAGATATACAAAATACTCCGACCTCACTGCGGCCCAAAGATTGTGTTTGCTTGGTCATTGATTGACCCCCAAATGAAGGACCTCATCACTCTCTCAGCTGTTCCTACGTTTCCTCCCGCTCAATCCATTTACATTTAAGCACAGCTCTGCTCGGCCTAATTAGTTCCATGGCTCCATTAGTCTACATTGTGGTCAATCCATTCATCACTTTGCGTGTTAGTTAAAAGCCCATTTCTCTGATCCTGTCACTGTTCTCTGCCTATTACTGTTCTTCTTTTTTTGAGTCAGGGGGATTATGGGTAACTAATTACCAACAAGATGACATCACAACAGGCTAAACAGTATTAGTGACTTTTAGATTCCAAGATTATGGTCTAATAAACTGTATATTTTATTTCCACATGAGTAAGTTAGTATGATAAGTATTTTGTCTGTTAAAGAAACTGAAAATACATGTAAAGAAAGGGGGCATCACATGAGAGAGAAAAATCAAATAAAGAGCCGAAATAGAAAGCGAGGGAGAGAGAATGAGAACGACAGAGAGAAAGAGGGGTGGTAATGATCCCTGCATTGAGAGACTTGGCTCACCCACTGGCATACTGGCTCTCATGCTCCACTGGCTCCAAACTTGCTGAGGTCTAAAACTCGCATTACGCCTAAAAAAAAAGGCAGGCAACCAGGACCTCAACACACTGAAGCTAATTAATTCTCAGACATAATGAGACATTATCATGTCTGATGTACAGTTCACATACTCTTAGGGTGCTCTCTGCTATCGGGACACTAACAGTTTGTGAAACTAGCTTTGACAAAAAGGAAACCATCAGGCGGGAACAACAAGAGTCATTTAGCAGATAAAGTTGTCATGTCAAACAATATAAAGTGACCGCAGCGCACGCACAAGGATTTATTTCCGTCAATATATTCCTGGTTTACAAATGGAGGAAAAAATGCTACAGAGAAAATATAAAGCAGAGATTCCCGGAGAGTTTTTTGCATTTACAGTCCTGTGGTTGAGAAGCTCTGCTGTTTCCTTGGTTGATTATATCCCATTGGTATTCACTTTACCATTGCCAGGTCACCACCACTTTATGTCGACTATCTGCTGAAGACAAGTGCAGCGAGGGTGATTCTCAGGGTGATTCAATGTCTGGTACAGTCCCTGAAAGCGGAACTCATTTCCAGGCCAAGCTACCCCGGAGTCCCAGCAGGGAGACATGAAGCAATCTCAGGCCCGCGATGTCCCCCCACAGTACCCGCTGCCCTTTCACTCCCACATCCTCGCCTTTTATCGAGAATCTATTTTCCCTTTCCCCCCCTGTAAGGTTACTCCATCTGAAATGTAACATCTTCCATCTCTCACTCTCTCTGGTTTCCTCCTTCTATGATGGATGAGCTCCACACTCTGGGGTGTCTCAGCCTGTCCATCATGCCCCGCGATTAGGAATTAAAAATTGCAAACGTTTCACAATAGCCACCCCCATTTTTCTTCAACTCCCCCTCCACACAACCCTGCCTCTCCTTCAACCACACCTGCCACACCATCATAACCATAACCAAAAGCCTCATCGCCACCATCAACACCAGCTCCCTATGCAGCCTAACACACTATGCCCGACTCAGATGCACCAAACACCTTCATTCATCTAAGTGGGAAAAAAAACATAATTTATTTTGTACTTCCCAGATAATTTACTTTTTTTTCTTTCCCTTTCCCTTTCTACAGGAATTCTCCATTTCCCTATAAAATGAAAATTCATCTAGAATTACATCTTATGTCATCATTATGTTTATTAAGCGTGGATGATGTATATGAACAGCGCTGGCTTGCCGCTGAGTGCTTAATGATGCATAAGATTAAGCCGAGGCTCTCAGCTGCGCTGTGACTCCCCTCTGGTACCCATACTGCCGAGGCATGCTGGGAGTACAAGCTCCAAACGGCCATCAGGTGAAAGGAACTAACATCTCTCTTTTTGTCTGTGAGTGAGGCTGAATGTGGTGTGTACTTATGTTCCGTGCACACCGCTGAATGGGAGTGTGTTTCTTCCTGAGCACATGTAAGAGCTGAAGAGGAATGGTATGCTATCACCGCGCTTTATAGTATCTGTCTACCGATATTAGAAATAACTTGCTTTCTCCTTGCTGACGATCATGCTGTTTTCTCCATTTCATCCCTTTCTCCTCTCTGCCCCTTGATCCATCCCTCGACCCCTTTCTCTCTGTGTCCTTCCTCCCTTCATTTCTCTTCCCTCTGCCACACCGCTGTTTTGCCGCAGCAGTCTATGACAAAAACATTATCCTTCTGCTGCTAAACAATCCAATAAACCTCTCCACAGGGAGGAAGTTAACCTCTTGTCTGTTCGACTGATGCCTTCCAGACCACGTGACGGCTGCCACAGTAAATTCAAATCATTAGTCTCCTTGCCCCCCATCAGAGAGAAAAAAAACTTCTATTAGTAATGGAGACCTCGTAAGAGACCTTCCGTGGAGAGCACTGCCTTCTCAATTCCCAGTGGAGAAATCCCGCGCAAAAAACTAATTCTACTTTTAATAATCTGTCATCAAGACCAGAGGCAGTCATAAATTATGTGGGGAGCATGTGCGAGAGCGAGCCACAAGAGGGAAATCAGGGTGGAAAATCACAGCCCAAGTTTCACAAACTTTCCTGGAGATAAATAATAACTTACAAACGGGATTAGTTGTTAAGTCACAGCTGAGCGCACAGTCAAGCCATTCCAATCAGCCAATGCAGATGAAGAATTTATAGGTGGAGCTCATCATTTGTTTTCCCACTCTCCTCCCTCTTTTTATATGCATCCCACCTTTTCTGATTCCTGTCTCCTTCAAGCTCATTATATTCAGGGCTTGTTGTCACACCCAGGGCTGGTTTTATCATTAACTCCTTGTGTGCCATAGCAAAGACTACATGTGAAGGCGTTTCTAAGGTGACAGGTTTTTTTGTTTGGGGGAAGGGCAAAGGCCTAAAAAGGACAGAAGAAGGAATGCCTGGCTTGTGTCGAAAAGTAAATACAAGGGAACACTGGAGTCCCCTCAACAACTGCAGCATTATGGGGCCTCAGACCTTAATTGAGCACTAAAACAAAGGAGATCATCATGGGAAAGGTATGTTGAAGGTAAAAGAGACATTTGAAACATGACCACAGTGCTTTGAGGGAAAAAGGCTATCAGCCGCAAGGGTCTGCTCTTTGTTCCTGTGTCAATATCTCTGTAAACTATCGACATGCATCATAATCGTTCGCTTCTATCAAGTGCAGACTAAAGAACAATCTCCATTAGGTGACAGCGCCCCGGCAGGTTGATAAATGCTCCCTGACGAAAGGGAAGGAATTGCGTAAAATAAAGAGGCATGTTCCAACAAGTCTTGTCAAAATGGTATTGATTTAATCATCTGCAGAAATACACATTCTTGGTTAGTGTAGCGTGCAGCAGAGATGGCAGCCGCAGCAGAAGCTGGGATACGCTTTACAGTTGTTGACGCGGAGACGCTCTCCCTCATTGGCTTTGCAGGTGATGAAACACACGCTGAGCCGCACTCAAATTCTTTCCCCCTCTCTCCCTCTTCAATCAGATGGTATTCTAAGAAAGCGTCTGAAAATCTCCTTTTCTATTTTTATTTAGGACCAACGAATATAACTTAATGTGAGTGGGCGAGTCTATATGTAACGCGCCGCTGTGGCCAGCCTTCTCCTTGGCCTCTCAGCAGAGTGCAGAGGCGATAGATAACAATAGCCCTCCATCATCTAGACACACCAATGGTATTCCAGTGGCTGGAGTGAGCTGGCCAGAGGTCTGGGAGTGTTTATTTAACATCGGGGTGTTGGGGAGTGTGTCTCACCTTGGGACAAATGGATCCCCTCTCGTCCCTCCTCTGGCAGAGTAAACACCATGGCAGAAAACTGGAGGTCTCATTGCTCTGAAGTACAAGTTCATCAGGCAGGAGGGTTCATCATTGGAGGCTTACTGCAGGGTGGAGGGCCGATAAAACAGAGCAAAACATGTCTGTGTAAATACCCATGTTGCAAACACGTATGTGATGTGATGAACAGTACAACTTACTGCTGCCTTTTGTACCGAAATCAAAGCAGCTGCGGCGAAACCAGCTGTTTTCTTACAGTTGTAATCATTTAGAAGGTTAAAGGCTTATTATTATCTCCCCACAGCCCATCTGAGCAGTGATGAGGTGAACACAAATAATGTGCGTCCCCGACAGAGGGAAGATGTGTGGCTGCGGCCGCTGGGGGTTGGGGACAATCCCACAGTGACCTGACCTTGACATGTCTGAGTGAAATGGTGGCGGAGGCTAATACCTCATCATATAGAGTTTGACTTTGAGCTCACTGCGCTGGGCTCCATAAAACAAAGAATAACAGTGTGGACAAACAGTCGTAAACTATGGACAATTAATATACACTGGTATCAAATGAAAGCATGTGGTTTGCCTTGTTATCTTTCAGAAATATAGAAACAAACCATCCAAACAGTTGGTACGTGCTTTCACTTTTTTGCTTACATTAAGAAAAAATAAATATAAGATATTCTAAAAAATGAACTCCTTAAATTGTGAATAATATGGGAGCGAAACAAAGAATATATTGGATGCCTAAGCCAACACTGCGACAGAGTTTTTGTTTTTTTATCTGACAATAAAACCTCAAAGCCAATGGGATGGAATCATACATGACCGCATCATAAAAACGTCTATATTACAAAACAAATGAAATGTCCACTTCTGTGAAATCAGGATATAACTCATCGTATCAAGCCAGGACGGAAGCTTCAGACATTACTCAGTCCAGGAGGACAAGTGGAGAGGTGAGGGAGACACAGACCTTTATATATTACCTGCTGCTCCAAAGTAAGGACAAAGGGAATGAAGATGACTACCCTGTCACAGGAAAAAACAGATGAAGCAGACAGAGCTGACTGAACTGTTCACTTACTGCGACCTGGGACTCACACAACACACTGAAACAGAACTAACATTATTATATATATATTTCTTTGATCAATAGACATTCTGGTGGACTATGTTCCCCTATGTCTGCTAACAAAGAATGTCAAAAGATATTGAGGAATTGTAGTTTTTCTAGGTTATTGACATTGTGTTGTGAAAATTATTTTTTGACAGACCATTAAACTACAGAGTATACAGACTATTCTGTAAAGATTAATCGATAAGCTTTAGACTGTTAATTAATCGCCAGTTGTTTTGTTTTGTTGATTGATAGATTGGTTTTAGTATTTCTTTAAGGAAGAAAATGTACACATTCTCTGTTTATAGCTTCTCAAATGTGAATATGTCCTAGTTTTTAAATTACACTATGACACTAAACGTAATATCACTGACATTTTCTTAAAGCATTTTCTGACATTTCTTTGAAATAATCTATAGATACAAAAATTAAAAATCCTAGACTGCAGCTCTGGATATAACTCATCATTCAGGATAACTGATAAACCCAAATAACCATGAATAACATTTTTGCCAAACAACGTTTTCAGCTAGAATGTTGTTTGCATTTTCTCTTTAGTTCAGTAGTAGTTTATTGTATTCTGAATGAACTATTACTGTCAGTTGTATATGTATTTTTGGATGTATATTTTTAATAGTAGAATGACATAATCTGCTTATCTTGAAGTGAATAAACTGCATCATCAGACACATTTCCTGGTTGGTTAGCCAAATACAGACTTGTTTTGTCCGCAATTTTTCCTATCAAGCTTGTCATTGTTTGGGCCATTTCTCAGGTCACAGAGCAAGAGACGATAAAAAACATAAGAACACGAACCACAAACATCAGATATGACAGGTAAAGTAAATCACTTTTGACTTGAGCCAGCCTCAAAATGAGCTAATATTAATTTTGAATTGATATTAGATAAATGCATCACTTAGGGTTCTCCAGTCCTCTAACAGTTAAGGCAATCTCAATCTTTGTGTCGATAATGAAGATGTGTGTGATATCAACTAGTCAGGGTAATTAATAGGAATGTCAGTGACATTGTATTAATAGCATCATGCATAGCATCAATTTTGCGTAAATTGTCGTTTTGACAAGCCGTTTTAATTAAAACTATCACACAAGAATTAAAGGACCGTGGTCGTCATTTTGGGAGACTATCAAATAATGCCACCATCTGGTATTTTTTTGCATGTCTTCTCCCCGCTAATTATAAGTGATACTCAAAAGGTTAGAGGCACTTTGGCAGATGCAGTGATCACCACCATACTGTCCCTGCAATAACCCACAGGTCGTTACATTGTACATAGTGAAGATATGATAGCCTGCTGTTCTATTATGATAGACGATAATTAGGATGACCACAACTCTAAATGGCATTAAGGAAAAAAACACTGACACTATTCCATATTCCCCATATTTTTCATATATAACATTCCTGGTTTTGTGTTCTTCTCAAACCTACAAGGTCATGTGACACAGAAGCTCAAACTAGAATGCACTTCAGTCTTCAGTGAGCGAGGATCTAGCCCAGGAATCAATCTTCCTGACCACTCTCAGCGCCCAGGAGTGAGCTCAATATGGGCTCAATTCCTGTGGGCTGCTCCGGGATGAATTGAAATAGCACTCCTGTACAGTAGTCTCACAGACAGTCTTTACAGGAAATGTTGCTTTTTATTCATTCAAATGCAGCAACTGTGCTTCTCCAGAGAGCTCTCTGCATGTCAGAGGGTTTTCACATTTCTGCAGAGGTCACCTTCAGGACTGAAGAAGGTGACACTGCTTATCAATACTTCACCTTATCATTTATTGAAGGTGTGGAATTGTACTTGTCGTAATGGAATTTTTCTCTATAATTAGATTGCAAAAGCAGGACTTTGGGCACTATTTCACCTCAATGATAATACACGTATTTTACTCCATGGTACTGTAGTGACCATAATACCATGCCATTTATTTGAATAGTATTACTGTATTAAATGTCTGTCATGGATTGAATAGATTTCGATGTTTACATATAAGTTTAGTACTGACGGCAAAATAAAAATAATCCTGGCCACAAAACAATTAAGGCATGTTTACCAAGTTATATTTCTTAAACTGTTTTAGTGCAAAATATATTTAATTTCCAAACTTTTAGTGGTAAAATAAAAAAACGTGATGGTTTGGTATTTATGGCCATAGTCTGCCCATCTGATGCTGAGTTGCGCTACATCAGGTCTGATGCACAAAGCTGGCCTCCTTCTGCTTAGTGTTAGGACTGTAGTCTAAAATGCAATACAAATTAACATACTGTGTCATCTGGAAGCTCTTTAAATAGTCAGTAGTTTCTGTTCCTTGGTCTGCAACATTGCCGTTTCTGATGTGATTATGTTTGTGGCAATTAAAAGGGAAGCATATTGTAGTTGGTACAAGGCCATCAAAAGTTAGGAAATAGATGCTAGGTCACATTGTAAAACATGAAATGTTGTTAGAAAGTTAAACGTTTTTGA
The DNA here is from genome assembly GCF_902827165.1 of Trematomus bernacchii. Taxonomy (NCBI): domain Eukaryota; kingdom Metazoa; phylum Chordata; class Actinopteri; order Perciformes; family Nototheniidae; genus Trematomus; species Trematomus bernacchii. The sequence continues at coordinate 8,845,204 of NW_022988050.1, read as the reverse complement.
ACCCGTGATGTATTGTTATGCAACTAATGAAATAGACATATGGCAAATGGCCATATAAGTTGCCATTTGCTTTGACTCAAAACTCTATAAAATGTCATTATCAACATTTTTAAAACAATCATCCTTTGTAAAGTACTTCCATGATGTGAAATGTTTACTGTATTATAGGGATTTATCAAATGGTCTTATGGAAAGCTAAATCAATGACTGAGTGAGTGAGTGTGTGAGCAATAGATGAGTCAGGTGAGAGAGTGAGAGAGTGATGGAGTGAGTAAATGAGTGAGTGTAGCGAGTAATTGCGGCAAATGAGAGAGTGAGCAGCCTGACCTCTTTGCTGACTTGTGTTTTCAGTCGTCTCTTCCTGGTTACTATGCGTCATGCTTTGTTTCATCTGACGTGCAATTATTTTTTCCATTAAATGCACAACATGTATTTCACTTAGTTTTTCTGAATGAAATTTCAATCAGAGGCCATTACACTCTTCAGACAGAGAAAGTTTAGAAAAATAACAAGACGCAATGGAAAAGAAAATAATGCTCTGTCAACGGAGATGGAAAACACAAAAATAATCATTTGCGCGAAGCAGGTGATGCATATGTTAAAGTGTCAAGAAGCAGAGGAGAAATTAATAGCTTTCTGCCATAAGCATTCTCTGATAAATATGATTACATTTGCATACTTCATTTTACTCTTGATCTGCTGTCTCTGTGATTCTTGTGAGTCTCGTCGCCTGTTCCAAAAGGAAAAGTAATTTCCATTACTGCTCAAACATGAAACAAGTATTTCGGGTCTCATTAGGGATTTCCCTGCTGCTCGTCCCGTTGACGACACAATACAGCAAACATATGTCAGCAAGACCATGTAGGATAATTGTACATCAAGAGTAAAGGAAATGGTTAAGTTACGTGGACACGACGTTTAATTACCTAGACTATTTCTGCAATGTAAACACGGCAATGTGAATAATGTGTAAATCAATGATTTGAGGGGATGGTTGTGGGGTGGGTGTTGGATGGGTCTTCTAGGAAGTGTTTTTTGCCTCATTAACTTATCAATAAGGCCATCTGACATTGTCCTCTATTTGCCCTGATGAGGAAAGCTGTCCATTCCAGTGTAATGGTCCTACATTTGTCCCACATCCTGACATGTGGCTAAAAATCTGCACACGCGCATGAAACCCTGATAACATAGTTGGCATTTACTTTAACTAAGTGCATATGTGTTAAACTCTCAATTGCAAGCTATGTCTGAGGTGCCAGGTGTAGACCTCACCGTGTTTTCCATCATGTTCAGCTACTTTATCAAGGTGTTGCTCTTGTTGTGTTTATGCCATAGGTCATTGAACATAAGGTTGGCCTGTGGTCCGAGTATACGCTTTTGATGTGACCGGAGACATGCAGTGATTGAGTTACCTTTTTCCAATCCAGTAATGGACTTCAATAGCACACTGCCTTGGAAAGGGAGCTCTACAACATCCCCAAGTATTCTGATAAATATTGCTTTCATATTAAATGAGACCTTGTATCTCTGTGAGTGCCTGTTACAAAAATGTTAATTTAAAAAATCTCTAAATTCTTGTTATTATGTACAGTCAACTAACAGCTCTTTAGTACACAGGAATTAAAAGACAAGGAAATATCTCTTGTTTGTTGTTTTTAAGCATTTTTAACCATTTGTACAAACTGTACTTCAACATTGTTAACATTTCATGTCTTCGCCATGGATTGGAATCGACAAACATATTGGTGGTTTTCGTATGGGCGATTATCTGGGCGACAATATTTGCTCTTTTCCCCTGCTGTTTTCCAGTTCAGGATTCCAATTAACCTGTGCAAGGCGTGACGCCAATCACGGGACGCCTGTATCGACAACGGGCATGAAAAGAATAATGCGGTTAGGATGATGTAGCTCACTGTGGGGGACTCCTCCCTCACTGGTGACAGAGAAGTTTGCTCCAGTCATTTATCAAGTCCTCTCTGGCCACCAAGGGGCTGGCGAGTCCCAGGGCCGCCTGCTGCTTGGGGGGCTAGCATGCAATATGTGCATTTTAGGCCTCTGGTGGGCTGGCAAAAACTGCTGATGTGCTCACTGCTGCTAAGTTTGATGGATTTGTTGTTGTCATTTGCTTTGGTTCTGTTCCCCGCAACAAAACAAAGGGAATCATTAACTCTTTTGTGCTGCATGGGACTTTTATGGGTTAGGGATAATGCAAAACGAGATGGGGTACAGATGGGGTCAGCTGGAGCATTCTGTTGCTAGAGCTTCCCAGAATGGGGCGTTGAACATGCATGGATGATCCTGCATAGAGAGCTGATTACAGAATGATTTAGTGACCACTGATATCCCCTTTCTTTCTCAAGCTCCCATCATTGGGCTCATTTCAGCCGCAAGAGTGCAACTGGCAGCGCTCACCACTTATATTTATAGCCAGTTGCTGTTTAGCACCTCATACGATGTTCTGGCCAGGCTCAAGACCGAGCCATTACAGTGCATCACCGTTAGAGGCTCGCAGTGTTTACTGATGCAGGCTTGGCAGAGGACTGCTCTACCATCAGAGGCTGCGGCTGTGAGTGTGGTCAACTTAAAATGTCAACACTGATTTTACTAAACAACAAAAATGGAGATGTAAATGAATGACATTACAAATGAAATTAATCGGGTAGTTGATCAACAGACATTGTATTATTACATGTTTTCTTCTCCAGATCTGCTTTATATGTTATTGTACATTATATTATTGTAAATATTTGTTTCGGCTAGACAAAACAAATCTCAACATGTCACCTTGGACTCAGGGACCGTGATGACATTTTATAGACGGATACATATATTCATTGAAAAAAGTAAAATAAATAGATATATTGTTTTCCAATATTTATTTTTTGACTATATGCGTTCATTTTTGGGTTTCTGTAAAGACCCTAAGATTAACAAACGTGAAAAGATGTCAGATTGTGGTAAGGACATACACAGTATCAATTGTAGCTGTGTAGACTACTAAGAAAGAAAGATATAAAAAAAAGGTCTGTAAAGATTTTATATAAAACTGATTGTGGATAATGGTACTCGTCAAGAAAACAACACAAATTGTAACAGATGAAGAGAGTAGTTTGGTTGGAGGCAGTTGGCCATGCAGTTGCAAAACTTCAAGGTGAAGACTTACTTCCTCAAGGGAGAGTTGAAGATCAAGACAAATCCTCTTATTTTTCTCTGTCAAGTCATCACAGTCTGAGACGAAATACAAATTGAGATTGTAGCAAACGGCCTGCGACAGTCTGCTGTTGACTGCAAGCGTTACAGCGTGATGGAGTGTGTGTTTGACTGCTCGAGGCCGAGGGCTAACAGTACTGTAACACATACAAGGTCGTCTCAGAGAGAGAGTAGCCTCAGCACATAATCCCAGTGTTCTGACTACTATGAACACAGGCAGGCCGCCGAGTGAAAGAACATTACTTGGGGAATAAGATCATCAAGACAGATGGAAGCTTATGGTTTTATCCAAGAAGTGATGTACTGTACTGTATTTCACTCACCTCTTGCTTTTAAATTGTCTCCAAAAAAGGTAGAATTGTAATACTTTGACCAACATTGACGCGTGTTGCCTAGCGGTTTGATTTAGCTCAATGTTACCTGAGCAACCAAGAAAAATGGCTACACTATATAGTAGCAATATTTTATCAATATTGACCAGAGGCTCAAGCCAACCTTGATATGTTCCCCTTATGCTCATCAATAACGCAAAAAAGGAAAGTTATTTCCCATATAAAACTAATCTTTCCTTTTTATTGTATTTTAATGAAACAGACTTGGTTCTAAGGCAGTAATTCATTCCATTTGTTATGTTTGGACAACTCATTAACATTATCATCTATTATCATTAGAAGGAAATTTTAAGCTTCTTCTCCCTTGAGATGCAGTGCGTTTCTTCTCTTCAGTTTGCATTAAAACAAATGTGGACCTGCTGATGCATTAGATTAATGTGCTCACTCACTGCCTGCTACAAAGCACCAGTCCGCTTGAAAACTAGACCAGATCTCTGTCTTTTTAGGCCTCGTCCACAAAAGAAAACATCATTTTACTTTTCTTTGCTTTTATTTTGCCTTCTGAGAAGCTGACTGATTGTTAATTTTATTCTGTAACACGTGTCTGTCAGTACAAGTTAATCTTTGCACTAAATGTAATGACAAAACAAAGATATCTAGTGGCAGAAAGTGTCAGTAATTATTAAATGTAAACACAACGCTTCTGGAGAAAACAAAGAAGCCTGTGTACATATACACCACATTATAGTATTATTTGCACAGAGATTAATTCGTCTGTTAATTCGCTGACTAATATAATCATCCAGACGTCAAGCAGCACCCTTTTTGCCTGACTTCCTGTAACATTCACTAAATCAAGATGCTAATTAGTTATTTAGACTTCCAGATCAAATTCCAAGTTCCTAATTCTTGCTGAGTCTGCTGCAACAGATCAGGCCATTTGCTAATTACAAAGTTTGCTTTTTTCCTGAATAAATAATGTTGATTAATTAGCAATTCCAAATAAGTGAGGATGATCTATGTATTATATATCACTGTCATGAAAACTTACTGAAACGTTTCATTTACATTGCCGGAGTTCTTAATTACATGCATCCAAACTTTACCGATTTGATGGAGAATTAATAACATGAAAGGTGGAAGGTTTCACGTAAAAACCTGCAGACTAAAAAGATTGATGATGAGTAATGTAAGCATCCAAACAATGCATTTATTGGATTCTTAGTTATTTCAGACATTATTCATAAACAAGATATGCTCATGTCAGGAGGATGTACAGCCACAAATATTTATATATCTGCTTTAAGGTGATCAATTATTATGTTTCCCTTATATAAAGTATGTGACATCGATTCACCTTATTCAGTATAAACAGTTACAGAACATGAGTGTAGGGTGAATAAACAATAACAAACGCCTGCCAAAAGACAGTGTGGATATTTTAAGCTTCACAAAAGTAGGATTTATAGCAGGGCTTCTTCTCGGGATCTCATGACATGAGACACGTGTGCTATATTTGTCTAATGTTTTTGTGAAAGAATAAGACTGTATTTGTATTTATTTGGCCAGCAAGTCATTATAACATATTTGCATTATTAGGCTGTCCAAGAATGCTTTATTTTTTGATGCAATATTAATAGGATATCTGCCTTTGCTGTACTGTAATTTTAATAAAACCAAAACCAAAAACAGTACATTAGAACAAAATATAAATCATTTACATACCTTAAGTTTGTTAGGGCAGTTTGCAGAGAAGCTCAATCCTTCCTGAGGCCAATTGTGTTGCATTTCTTCTTCTCACTGTCAATCCCTGGGGTATGAATGGAGATGTCATTCATAACATAAAACAAAAAATACATGTTAGGTTTCTATTACTCAACCTATGACCTTGCATTGCTCATATGTGACACTTTTATGAATGTAAAACCATGTCCCCATAAATCTTGCCTGACCCTGTTAGCATCAACATCATATTCCACTTGCTGACACTGCTCTTTCTGTACAGATTAGCAAATAATCACAACAACGATTCAAACATTGGCATTATAGTACTATAACTGGCACATTTGCTAGTAGGCTACGCTACGGCTAATGTTGCTAGCTAATGTTTTAGGCGTCTGCAAACGTGTTTTTTTGCCTTTTTTTAAGTAAAGGGTTCGGGTTTTAAGCCCTTATATATACAGTCTATGGTTTTACTTAGCTCTAGTCAAGCTATTCTTCAACAAACCATTATTACAATATACACACCTTGAGCTTGAAACACGTTGAATGCCACAATCGTCGCGCGCACCCGTCCGAACGTAGAGACGAGTAGTCAGTTGGTTTGATTGGTTGGCGGGGCGGGGCGGCATACTTGTCTAATCAGCTTTGTTGTAGTCAGAACACATTCTCCTCCACACCTGTCCCTAATGAGGTCACCCACAGTCGCTCAAACAGCAAAAGCTTGCAAAAAATGAAAGCATAACATGTCACACTGCCAGTAACCAAAGTGAATTGCTAGCAGGTACTTATATATACTTTTACTCAATGATACTACTGACATATCATTTTGATTGTACTTGCTCCTACTTTATAGCCTATATTTCTCCAATACCAGTACTTTTCAGGTATTTTATGACAGTACAGACACAGATTAATTACACAAACATAAACAAATCAATTGTGAGATAGACCTCATATTATAAATCAGAATAGATACTATTTTATTTCTCAAACTACACAGATAAAATGTTTGTAATTGCCCCACATTTACCATCCTGATGTACACATTACTGCATCAATTACTGTAATCCAATAAGACTATACATTATTCTGCAATTATGTGGAGGCTACTTTTAACTTTGGTACTTTCATTATATTTTCATTCCAACACCTGTATTTTTTCTTAAGGTAAAATGTTGAATGTATGCCTTTTACTTGGAAAATGTTATTTCTACACAGTGGTACAATTTCTTTCAACTATGCTATACAATACTCTAGGATAATTATTAGTCCCCTGGCTTACTGTCACCATGGTCAGTCAGCAACACCTCCTCCAAGACACGTTCTTCCTTTCTTAGAGGAGATTATACAGGAATTGATATTTAGGTAATTGATAATCCCTTTGTGAGTAATGTTGTCAATTTGGCACCTAAATCCTATTTTGGTGGCCATCTGGGCTCACCAAATTGCTCCCTTGAGAGAAGAGGTTATAGGTAGTAATTATTCAGAAGTCATTTACTTTTAGAGGTGCTTAGTGCTTATCTGCTTTGCAGTTAAAATGCTGCCTACAGATTTTTTTGCCCCAAAAAAATATAATTTGGCTTGACACATATCGAATTCTACTAAAAGACATAAGGTTCCTTTGGGATCATTTCTACATCATGGAAGTTTTACAACAAAATAATCAATAGTCAAAGCAAAGGTGATGAAATAAGGTCTTCATGCTGGGCTTGAGGAAAACCAGCTTTTTTTATTTACCCGCATGAAGACAAATATTCCATCTGTTTAGGTTCGTTTCTGGGGGGGGTGAAAGGTTAGTATATGTATAATTCAAAACTTTCAAGGCTCTTTTTCATGCAGATTACATGTGTGATCTGTTTGACAAATGTTAGATTTACACAGGCTTATCCGACATGCACTGTCTGTGCATTTCACTCACTTATTGCTGAGGCACTCTGTCAAATTGATTATCCAGTCAACTAATTCCCAGTCTATGTTTAGCTAAAGTATGATAGAATCATTGTGTCCCATGGGTGCAATTCTCATTTGTGTGTCTGTCTGTGTGAGTGAGTATTTATGTGAAAGAGGCTAACTAATCAACAAACTGGGCCAGAAGCTGACTATTGAGCAATCCGGGACAGTTCTGAGTGTGCTTCAGGGCTCATCACAGCCGAATGTAGTGTTTGATAGACTACAGCTATAAGGGACAATAATCATAGAGAGGTTGTTACTGCATCATCTAAAACTGATCACCATACAGCAGGTCGTATTCACTACATGATCACTGCAGAATAAAGAACGTCCAGAGAGGTTCATAATGTTGTTGATGATGGTGTAAATTAAGGGCTTTGATATAACATTACAGCATGTTATGTTCTGCTGAACAAGCTAAATGAAGTCTGTTTATTATGGACTTTTGTGATATATTGTTTTATTTTATCTCATGTGTTTTGTTTGTTGGTCTGTAAGTTATATTATGTGATATTTGTTTTAACTGTGTGGACATTTGGTGAGGTAATGGGCAAAGAAATTAGTGGAATTGTATTTGATGGTTCATGATGCCTAAACTATAAGGAGTTAAGGCAGTTGCATGCTATGTTGGTTTGCACACATTTGTTTTGTTTAGTTCTTTGTTACACATTTTAATCTGAACTAAATTTAATACGATATCAAACATAAAATATGTAACAAAACCTGGCTAGGGTTTCATGAGATGATGAGTCAGGGTTATTGTGCTGTCCCTATGTATTATTACATTTTATTTCTTCATATCTTTCCCAACCAGATTATCTTGAATCATCAAAGCTTGCTTCACAATAACAGAAATTTGAATCATGTATTTTTCTGCTTGCCTAAAAGCAGTAAAAATAAATAAACTGAGATTAAATATTGCAATTATTACACTTTCAATCTGCTTGGAGAAGGGAAAAAGTCTGAAAAGGTCAAACCTCAGTTTTACCTCTCAATACCCACAACTTTTCAAGAAAGAATACAGACCAGATGACCTCAGCTTCTGCCCTGAATAGTCATGCCAATTTACAATGATTTGCCAAAGTGTTGTACTATATGTCTGACCTTTTTTGACATTAGAATAACTAATTTCATTGCAAATTAAACCAAATCAAAATCGATCAAGAACATCCTTGTAAAATCTGTGTTGCTGCTTCAAATTGTAATAATTGTAATCGTAAAATGGTTTGCTTATAAAAATAGCTTTGCTCCGCATATTTCAATTCAATATTGTGATTCAATTAAAAACATTCTCAACATAACTATAATTGAAATGGTAATTTTTTGCGTTCCTAATGAAACAGTCTCTGAGGAGTTTTTACTCCCCTCACTATCTGTGTTGTACTTGAACCACAACCATATTTACGCTCAGCAGGCCGGCTCAGGTTCATAGAGAGCACAGTTCAATACCAGTTGGTCACACAAGGACACCTTCTTTATTTCTTATTGGAGCAGAAATATCTTTATTACATTATCTGATGTGTCTGACCAAGCAGAGTCCGTGGAGAGGAGAGCAGAGGGTGAAGGAGGTCATGTAGAACCAGACAGGGACCCTGGCATGACACTGTGACGTGTAAAGATCCCCTCCACTGAGCTGTGCCTTGCACAACAACATGAAACAAGGAAATGAGCCACAAACCTTTTCCTGACCCCCCCTAGCTACAAAAACACACACAAACAGCAACACAAGCATGGTAACATAACATATAAACAATAATGAACATATCTTGTTATTGTTTTGATCTCATGTTTTCAGGATGATTGAGATATTTGAAAAGGTCTCAGGTGGAAATATTCCATGTCTTTTGCAGGGGTAGGGGTGTTCAACTACGGCAGCTCTATGGCCATGTGTTCATCTTGTTTAGTGCACAGAGCTGACAAGACTCCACTGAAAGGAAATTATATGTCCTCCGCTGGGTCTTCTCTCTAAATGAGAGCCATTGCCCCTATTAGATAAAGGTTAATAGTCATTTGGTGAAGAAAACAGCTGATTTTATGTCTGATCCAGAACACAAACACAACCAAGCAATGCTTACATTTGTTGTCAACCTCATGAGACCCTTTTCTATTCCTCTCTCTGAAACCATAAATATTTTAATTTTGACCAAGTGAAAAGCTTTGATGTTCATTTTGTCTGTGCCCCGCAGGCAGGAATCAATGACATTTGAAATAATTGTTGTTACAGGGGTAATCTCTGGAGGGAGAATGGGGCAAAACTGTAGAGAAGATTTGAGTAAATTACTGTGTCAGCTTCTATTTATTTGCGACCAGATTGCCAGAGGCAGCACTTCCAGATAGCCATTAGGAGTCAGTGCAATAAAGATAGAGCGTGTAGCCATTGTCGAAAAGTTAGCGTGTAATGCAGCAAGTTATCATCAAAGTGCTCCCTGTGGAGAGAGCAGGGAGCACACTGGGGAGAATGTATGAGAGGAGAACCAATTATAGCTCCTCAAATCTCTCTTTCTCAGAGGGAGAGGTCGTAAATACTGTAGGGTGCTAAAGCTGTGTACACTGTATATCACTCCATATGGAGATGCTTGTGTGTCTGTATCATTGGATGTAGCAGCCATCCTTAAACTCATGCTATACTTTTGGAGAGTACAGTATAAAAAAAACACAAATAGTACTCTCATTAAGGATTTAAAGAAGCCAATATAAAAGTGGTTTACTTTCTGTGTATTATGTATTCTGACCAGTATCAAGTTGTCTGGAACCATTTGACTAAAATAAAATAAAATAAAATAAAATAAAATAAAATAAAATGAAATGAAATGAAATAAAATAAAAATAAAATAAAATAAAAATAAGTATAGTTATATTAAAATTAAATGAAATCCACTTCTCAGTTTGAAAAGACAAGCAAGAGGACATTGAGTTGATATCTTTTTTAGATAATCTGATTGTGTTACTTTTACCCTTTTTGCAATGAACTTTAGCCTTGAGGTCAGGAAACAAATCCTCTTATAGGTTTTAGAAATGTGGGTTTTTAATGATCCACGCAAGAGGTTACATTGCGCAATTACTCACAAATTACATAGTGTAGTTTAATGACGTTTAAAGTCTGATTTAGATGTATCTCGTGCAGTATTCTTTAATGTGACTGTTTCTTAGGCCATGAAACCCTCCAAACGGAAAACAAAGGAATTCGTTAAAATACGTTAAGAAAAGGTAAAAGTAATAACCAGTATGACAAAAATAACATCATAAAGAAAAAAATGTAGGCTGATCAGTAACATTTTAATTGGCATGTAGGAATTTGGACTTATGGCATGTAATCAAATCCATTTTTGACCCTGCCCTTATTATGAACACTTTCCTTTTAATACCACTTTTCTATTGGCCTGCTGTCTTGGTAATCACTGAATTTATCATTATGTAACAGCTATCTACTCTGTTTCAGGCATATAGTTCCAGAATATAAATATGTCTCTTGGGATATCCTAATTAAAATGCTAATTTCATGAACAATGTGAAAGTACACAATTAGCTGTGAATTAAATCACACGAAGCTGCTTCAAATGAAAGGCAAGCATGAACTGGTTAATCCTTTTTACTCTGTCTAAAATGAATCCTGACCTCTTTAACTGCATTTCTGAGGATATTAAGGGAAGTAATGGTAAAACAATGAATATGTAAGAAAGTCATAATCCACAGAAAAAGACACCTTTTTAATCCCCTAGCCACTTAAATATGGTATGATAACCAGCCGAGGCAGTGACTTTTAAATCTGGGACTTAAAAGAGGAGGGGGAGAGGATCAAACAATGAACAGGAAGTGGAGATGAAAAGGGAGGCTGCATTAATTAGATGACGGCGATGGGCTACAGCAGTGAAGACAAGGCAGGGAGAAAAGGGATTGGAACTGTTTGTAGGGTCTGCCAAACAAATGGTGCAGGTCCCTGCGGGAAAGAGATTATTATAGGCTCTGTGTCTGTCAAACATGTGAACACAATACAAAAAAGGAAGGGAGGTGGTGAGGCAGAGGGGGGCCCGGGGCACTGCTGCAGCCTCTGAGGGCCCACGAGGACCCGGGCTCTCCGCAGCAACACTGGCCCTGCCAAAGAATGTCTGTAATCCGCAGGCTGACTGAGGTGATCCCGTGGCTCTCCCCGGCAATGCAGCAGGCTTCCCTATTGTCAGCCACGCTCAAAGAGCAGGGAGGAAGCCAGAGAGGGGAGAGGGGGAGGCGGAGAGGCACAGGGGAGGTGGTGTCCCTTTTTCAGCCCGGCCTTATGAGAGCTCCCTGCCATTGTCCGAAAATTACAATTGCACTTTTCTGATCTTTTGTGCACTCCTGTTGACAGTGGTTATTGACTAAGCGGTTGGACATGGAAAGGATATGACCCCCACCCTTACACTCCCTCCCTCCTTTTTTCGTCGTCTTTGGGGGGCCTCCATGAACAAGAGAGGAAGCAGGTCCATGGTTTACATGTAGCATTAGACTTAAAAAGGGTTTGAGGAGGCTTATGCGAAAAAGGAAGACAAAAAGGGGCGGAGGGTTCGGCTCTGACAAAGACGGCGGGAGACACAATGAGCGAGAGAGAAAGTTCGAAGAGGAAGAAAGAAGAAGAGACTTTTTCCTCGAGATTTTTCCCCCCTGTTTCTCCCTTCAAACAGATGCTAAGGCAGATGGCGGTGAATTAGCAGAAAATGGGCAAAGAAGAAATGAGACAGTATATTAGAGGTCGGGGAGGACGGACATGACGAAATAAAGATTAAAGTGCCACTGCAGAGGGGAGGAAATCTCACCCAGGGGTTGTGGGAGGTCTGAGGTGTCATCTTGGAAACATAATGTACAGCAGCTTTGGTGATGAGCGATGTGCTCTGGGCCTCGTGTAGCTAAAGACTCATCACACAGCAGCAGGGCCCCGAGTTTCTCAGTGTGGGACTCACAGGGTGAAAAACATCTTATTAATGTGATAATGGGGTTGAATTAGATTAGGTTAACAGTGGAGAGGCAAGTTTAACAAACAGATGTTTATGCTTAAGTGAGAAAATTACTTTATTTAGTTCTTTTACTTTACAGTGTTATAAACTTTTGTGGCTGTAAAATACGTTTGTTTTTTTAAACTGTCAAAAGAGCAGAACATGTTTTTTTGTTAATGGATGAGTGTACATGCGTTCAATATAGACACTTTAGTAGCAATAAACCCACATTATTCAAAATAAATCACAAGGTAAAATGTCATATTCATAGTCATTATGTCGTCTTACCCCTTTTTGGCCCTGTACTACATTCAATACATCTATAAATAGAAAGCAGTCCCCAGGCTATTACCACAGAGTATTCATTACTTTGAGAGATTGACAGAAATAAAAATAGTGAAAGTGCAGACTGGGTTAAGACTACCCAACATTACAACCAGTAATTCTGGATGCCTTTTAGATTTATCTGTTGCAGGTGGAGGTAAAGCATGCACTTTGTCTTCAGACATGAAAACAGCATCTCAAGTGTTACAATTCCAGAGGGGGTAAAGTGGAATTGCTGTTTTTACATTTCTGTATCATTTTTTTGCCCATAAGGAATATGGATAACAAATGAAATATTCAGCCCCATTGTCTGATTTATTTCTTTTATTATCTGCAAATATCACCCCGGCAATTTAAAGGATAGCTCGCTTCATTCTGGGCCTTTCCGCTGGGGGCTTGACAGCCTATCAACTTTATACCGCATAAACAGGTCAGGATTGTATGAACATTCCTATATGTTATACTTTAAGGTTTTTGAGCTCGCAGAATTTCTAAATAGAAATTGAAAAAAGGAAAAAAGAAAGGATCCTTGAGGGGATGCTACAGAGCCCCTTGCCCAAGAAATGATACATTTGCACTGCGTCAGTTTTTGAAACGGGGGAACAAAATGTTATTAATTTCAAACCAACTGGAGACCTCCGTATCACAATTTCTCAGACTGTAAGTAATATGGCTCTCATGGAGAGGATGATTGACTGACAGGCGCTCCTGCTCGGCTTTTTGTGCGGGCTGAGTGTTTTGGAGCATCCCTACGCTCCAGTTTGTCTTGAAGCAGCCAAACGATATAATAAGCCCCAGTTCTTGTCCTGTGCTGGCGCTCTAACTTTACTTAAACTATTAGTGTTTCCTAAATGACTGCAGATACACAATTAAGAGACTTCCTCCCAGGCTGGAGCAGTATAAGAAAGCAGGGATTCCATTTGGGCAAACCAGGCCATTTGTATTGGAATTGTATTTGATTGTGGCAGATAAACAGTTCTCATTCAAGAGGTAATACTAGGCTGGTTGCGTTCATGTATTCAATCTAGTTGGTATTGCATATTTCGGATATAAAATGTATAGAATAATAAGACCAAATTATTTATGATGAAAATGATTTGAAGATGTTTGTCAAAAATATATGTGAAAATGTATATTATCCTAAAAATATGATATTTAGGGATTGTAAACCTCATTGGCCTTTCCCATCTAAAATGCTGAAAGCACCATCAACAGAACATATATTATATTGTTTTATTACCTTGATGCGTCAGGACTTGTTCTACTATCGAGATAATTGGTTATAAACATATTTTGACCTGCTTTTTGGTAACCTCAGCCCATAAAACATATTTAAGATTTAATACATGTATAATTATTCTTTGTGTGATCATGTTCACGTCAACATGAAATGTGGACTCTCAGATTGTGGCAAAGGGAAGGGTTACCACCTAAATACTTTTTTAACATATTGTGTTTTAATAAGATGAATTAAGATGAAGAAAAATAATAGATATACGTATATTTAACAGGGTGGTAGATATTATGATGTATGTGTACTACATACAGTTGCAAGCATTATGTCAAGCAAACACAAGAGCTCATCCAGTGTTCTTCACTCAGAGAATATTTGATTTATAACAAAGTTGTGAAAATGAAATAAAACTTTGCCTCTAAAAAACAAATAAAAGCAGTTTCATTGTTGTTGACCAATAAATGAGACACATTTATTGGACTTTGCCCTGCCTCATATTAACCAGGGGGCATTCAGTAAAAACACTAGCCTATCATAAAGTTAGCTTAGAGGAAAAGGTTTGCCCTACGACCTTGAGAGACACACTGCTGCAGGTTCCTTCCAGGTACTCTCTCCTTCCTCTCGGCATTTCTAAACACGCCGCATGGCTAAAGATAGTTATTCCACCTTGAACCGATCTACATCACCTCCCCCGAGAGCACCAGTCCCTCCTGTGATACCTTACACAGGGTAGCATTTCTCACTTCCTAAAAGGGAAATCGAATGGCAGGGGGGAGAATATTCAGCAAGCCTCACTTTAAATCAAGATAAAAGACTGAAATGGAAAATAATAGAGGGAACAAACCCCTGGACGGCCCAGGGCCCCTGATGGAAACACATGGCTGAAGGCTGAGGTGTTGTCAGCAAGCAGCACTGTGACATTCCTTTTTGATAATCTGGCCTGCCATAAAATTAGAATAGCAAATACGTCCTGACAAAGATGCATGTTCCTCCTCTATTGTGCCATCATAAAAAAAGAGCAAAGAAAAAAAAAACTGCACCGGTGACTCTGAATGCCACAAACTTCAATTTAAATTTACAGCGCTGCGAAAAGAGAAGTGATATGCACTCAACATTTTTAATAACCTATTAAGTTACGACTTCAATTTCATTTTATGAATATTTTCCTTGGGGAGCACAGCCATCAGTAGAGAGAGATAGAAATTTAAAAAAGATAAATAGTGCCATTAATCTACAACATTTCTCTTCCATTATCCCTGAAAATGAGGAGTTATTTTTGCTCAGATCCTCACATAATTAGCTCCTTACACTTGATTCACTAGCCAGAAAATGACCATGTTCAGAGAATTAAAAATGTGCCATTAAGTGGAATTTAACATAATATCATTTATCTTTATATATTCCTCAGCTGACAAGCGGCAGCCTTGGATGTTGATCAGGCTTTTGTGTGAGAAGCAGTGGGCGAAGACTTAGCATTATGAGAGGAGCAGGACTCTTAATGTGTGCCGGGTTATCAGGTGAATATTGGTGGTATTAGCTGCTTTGACTCAGAATATTTATCCTACTAATGGTGCTGTCATTTCAAACAGGGACTTTCCATTTGTGTTGAAATGAGAATAGGACTGAAACACCATGTAATTTTATTGTACTCTATTATGAAGACGGATGTCCAGTCCATTTTGTTCTAAAGAGGCAAATTGTGCAATAAGGATGCTTAATATAGTATACTCAATTTATTCACACCTTCTTAAAGGTTATATTCTGAAAAATATCCAACGTCTTATTTTACAGCTTTGTTGGACACCCAATTCTGATTGATCAATTACAAGGTTCTACAATCTGTAATCTCTTTAGAGCAGTCTGTTGTTACGAATGGCCGAACATCCAGCAGACTATTTATTTTATCGGAAGAAATAAAAACATTGAAATCATTATTTTGTGTAACATTTCGTAAGTAATTAGCCGTGTACGTGCGATAAAGGACGGAGCTGGTTTTTATTGCAAAATGAACCCCTCCTCACAATGAAGGGTCTCATTGCTCAAATAGCTAGTTAGCCTAGCTTGCTAGTTTGTCCTTTTTAAATCAAGTAGAACATTTTCAAGGAAGATGTTCCCTCCAAAATGTAAAACATTATAAAGTAGCGGAAGTCTTAAACCCCTAACAGTACAAAAGCAGTTTACGTGGGCCAGTTTAAAAACTCAAAATGTGCAGACTGTACAGGATTAGGGAAGCAGGTAATAGTGCGCCTGCTAGCCAAACACTAGCCCTAAATATACCAAAAACAACTCCAAAGAGCAGCCCTGCACAAATATATTCAAAAACTTGTCTACCCCATTAGAAATGATAGTTATTCATTATTATAGTGTCCAAATTTCAGGTTGACTTCCAAGACAAGTCTCAGCAGACAGCGACACTAAGAGCCATAAAGGATTTAATGGTACATAAAACTTTCATTAAGGCTCAAGAAGTTAACATTCATTTTAAACACCAGAAGTGGAAATAAATGATCCCGAAATAACAAACAAATCCAATAACAAGAACATTTAAAACGATATAATCAATGACTGAAACATATAGAGACAGATTTGAATGGATGTTCAGTTCTGTGCTGCTGGCTGCTGTGTATGGCTTTCGTCATTTACTTAGTTCAATACAAAAACATGTTGGTCATCATCTCACAGCACAGCAGGCTATCCATTAAGATCTAATTGATCATCAGAAGAAATGGGAGAAAAGAAATGGGGTTGATAATGGTGAGAGAAACCATTTAGTCTCCCTCCCATTACAGAGTAACAACATTCTTGTTTAGTTATTATTCTCCTGTGACTATGAAACAAGAAGTGAGGAGCCACATGCTGCACTTTTCTATTGAAAAACTTTTATTTATTTTAATAGACCTGTGCAAACATTGTAAAACTCTAAATGCCTGTAGATAAAGAAAGGGAATTATGTGAAAACACTCGACATGACAGGAAACAATGCAAGATTCATTCCCTATTGCAACTCACACAACCATGTAGCACAGCTGAGTTGTTTTGCAATGTGCATGATGTCACGGTACTGAACCAAATTAGGGATACATGTAGTACAATGGAGCCTTCACGTCAAGTGGTTAATGCAGGCTCTCGTCACCCATGCCTGCTCCCCTAAAGCAAAAGCACATTACTGCTAGCTTTAAAACTAATAAACTCATTTCATAATAATATGTGCAGCTGGGCTGGTAATAAATCATTACGGGACTCCTTGTTCCCCTGATACAGTATCGAGGCAATGACCCCAATCAAGTGCTTGCAACAAATATTTGAAATTACAAGGTGGAGATGAATAATTTCACCAGATTGTGAGTTTATTTCAGGAGATAAACTATCATTTCGTCACAAGGAGAAAGTTTAGAATATGTTACCACAAGAAATAGTAAAGTCAATGTATAGTTATCAGAGAAAATATTTTCCTTTATCCGACTACATTTATCTGGAAGATCAAAATACTCATTGCTTTGCAAACTCAGATTCTGCATTCAACATACAGTAAGAGGAAATCATTAGATATTACAGTCTTTTAGTAGGTCTAAAATGTTGTATTTTTTAGACACAATGTAGAGTTTTAGGTCATTTTTGTGGATTATCTTTTGAAAGAATGTGCTCATGTTAACTTTAAGTTTTAAGTTAAAGTTTATTTGCGCAAAATACACCAACAAACAAAATAACAAATAATATACAGTGCAGGAAGAGGCAGAAACTGCACAGGGCTTATTTAAAGTCTTGACCTAAATAATATTACAATCCTGATAAAATATGAAATAAGCCTTAATCTTCCCACATTCACACATATAACTCAATTTGAACTCCAGGTCTAAACTTTCTGAAATGAATGCCTTCAATTCCTCTTAATTTGCAAGATTAAGCTGCAGGGTTGTTAAATGAACCTCTGATCATTTTATTAAAACTGTTTTATTGAATGCATGAGCAGATTGAGACGCATAAGGGCTTTACTTTATTCTTTTAAGGATCAGATTCAGTAGTTTTGCCGCCATAAATCTCTCATGAAAACTTCAACAGGTTTTGTTCCCTAGGAAATGTAAAAATGCGAACTCAATGGAGTTAAAAAGCCGGATATTAAAGATGACATCTTAAGTATGGAAGCAGGGAGTCTGGTTGACACACTTTGGGGAAGCGTGAACATGGTAGTCAATCACTTGTAATAGCAAAGGAACAAAAGTGCATCCTGAGGACACGCCAAACTCCACCACACATATCTTTCACCAGCCCCTCCCTCGGAAACAAAACCAAGCAACCTTACATGCAACTCACATCCATCCAGCTCCCTGGGGTTCAAACCAATCTCTCTTGTCTCCCGCCAGTCTCTCTGCTTCAACCTGCAACAGCCATCAAAGCCATTAATCCATACGCCGAAGATGACTATGACTGATTTGGCCGCCAAACAATCAATTTGTATCTTTCTCTCTCTCTCTCTCTCTAGATGTAGAAAATATCATGAAAAAGTGTCAGTGGTAATAGTTCCACCAGAGTGAAATAATAGAGTAATAAGGCAATCAGCGTTTGACCTTGGAGGACAGCTAATTCATCGGCCCATCTGTCTTAATTATTTCCTCTGAAATGGATACAAAAGACAAACTGAACATTTCATTTGTTCTCAGATGACAATTTCATTTTTTATCTGCTGGTAAATGCCTCAATTTTTGACATGATGCAGCATTTATCTGCAATCAATTTTGTACTGACGGGAGAATTCACGAAAGAATGGATTCAGGCGGCTGATAGCTCCATGAACTTTGGTTCACTTGCAACCCCAACCTTTCCCAGTCTGAAGGTGTGATTGATAAAAGATAACGTGTTAGTTATGTTTCCGTTAACTTTAAACAGATCTTAAAGGTCTGCAGCTGAAGAACACAGTGGACAGAGAGAAAAAGAAAAAAAAACTTTAGATTACAAGCTAGGGGGTACGGAAGAATTGTAAAAGATATCTTCAAAACGTATTTTTTCGCCCCTGAGTTATTTAGTGCAGCCACATTTCAAGGCCAAGATCTGTAGGAATACATAGAGAATGGGTTCTGAACAAACTTTTATAATTCCATATAAAGTCAAAGGGATACTACCTTGTAAAATTGAAAGGTAAGAAGCACAAACCAGCCCTTAAAGACAAAAAAGTGCATTCACTTTCTTGCTATATATGGCACAGGTTAGCATATACCAAATGAAATGCTAAACAGGACTTTTCCACAACTAGTTTAACCCTTACTGGATCTAATTACAATACATGTTGTATTATTATGAAACCACAGCATTTCTAACAGCATTTATCATAAAACAACTTAAAAATAACATTTTGCTGCAGGTTGTTTGAAATAAAACTACAAATCCGGACATTCTTGGCCAAAATCACCATTAATGAGAGACTAATATATAGTAAGGAGAAAATAAAAGGGCATGTTTGTTCTCATTTGGATTAATGTTTGAGTTTTTGAGAATGTATAAACATACCTTCTAGTGTATACATACAAATAATATGAAAGCAGAGCTACCACACAATATTATAAACAACAAATGGGAATAAACACATTCCATCTTTTCCATCAACCTGCTTTGTCTATTTGATCATTTTAATTCATGTAAAGACTTGAGAGACTGAGGTGTCCCGATTCTAACTCAAATAGAAAACTTTGATATCAACTGTGGCTCTGCCTGTCCTTCAACACTGAACCACTCCAGCTGAAATCTGTCTGCTGTCAGCTTCAAAGTGCTGTGAGCTGCAGTTGGAAGCACTTGTAGCTTGTCAGTCTCAGTCGGTCTCCATCAGCGGGAGTTTTGTGAGAGTCTGACAGATGATTCAACATGTAGGCTCAGAGAGACTGTCGGCCAGCTGAGGGCAGTCGGTGTTTGACAGCTCTAAATGATGCTGGACGGAGACAGAACAAAGCTTTTGTAGTCTATGACTGATTTGTCTTTATATGTTCCTTTCACATCCTTCTATTTATCTCTTGACATACAGGATTTTCTTATTAACTGCAGGGTTTTCCTCTATGTGCTGACATTTGAGTTGTCAGATTTTGGTTTTTCTCCAAACTGTGATCCAGTAACTTGTGATCTAGCCTTTTCACTACACTTTTTACAATGTTTTTTTTTATGAAGGACTGCATTTACTAAAATATGGTTCTTTTAAATTGCAAATTAGCCAGAATGCACCTAATTTATCAAACTGCGGATTAAAGCTCAATGGATGTTTTTTCAGTTTTTATTGTTATACAAAATTGACTAAAATTAAAATCTGACTAATGTGATAGTTCAGCTACATATTCATATCATAATTATCATAGGATACATTTAAATCCCATCAATATAACTTAAACCTGTGAAATCAACCTGATTGGGAACAGAGCTGATGTTTTTGTTTTTCAGAGATAAACCTTTTAACCTGAATTCATTTTTGTGAAATCAGCTGTCTTATTTGTGTTGTTGTTGAAGTGTGGTTTGCTTTTTTCTTCATCATTAAGATGTTCAGTTATTGAATAATTAATTTATGTTTCAATTAGAACCAGCACAGGAACACCAGCAAACACTTTAATGGGGACTCAAATATAGAACAAGAAACTCTCACAAAAAAGTCCCATACATCTATTGAATACAAACTGATTTGAATGATTTGAAAAGACTTCAAAAAACATCAAATGAACAATGCCTGATCCACTTGATCTGCAATGAGATAACACATTTTAAAACCCCTAAAAATCCCAGTTCACCAACATTTATATTTGTATAATCCTTACTTTAAACTTTCTAGTTGTTTGATTTATAATAGACCTTATTGCAAATGTAAAGGCAGATTCCATTGATCGGATGCATATTGGCTAAATAGAGAAAACACTACACAGCTTTTGCATAATACTCCCAGTTAAAAGGCAGGGAAACAGTTTAGCAGGCTGGAAAAAGAGCATCACAGTGAGTGTGATATAACCCTCTCTGATGCTGTGGAGTTAAAGCAGCTCACAGTGAGCCATGCGATAATGCAAAGCAGGCCATCTGATAGCACGGAGCAGAAGGTAGGAAGGAGGCATGTGTCTGGGAGAGGCAGCCGAGGAGCATTTGTCAGGAGACAGTGACAAAAGGGGGTTGAAGGGGCCTTGCTCGACGCTATTCAGAGACAATTTGTAAGCCCGGCTGTTGAAGCCAGGCCAAAGACTCGCGAACAGCTGGAGCCCTGCCGTGATTGATAAATGTGGGCCTCCAAGAACTTCATTTTGATATGAATGAAGACAAAAGCACGACAACATTCTGTGAGTGTTTAATATTACCGTCATTAAGTGGCGACAGTGGACAAACGCCCTGTCCTCAGCTGGGGATACACAGCGCCAAAAGGGAGGTCAGCACCCCCTGGTAATTAACATTTTTATGACAAAACACACTTTTTGTAGCAGATTTGTAATTAATTCAGGTTTCAAGCCGAGTGATTAAAAGAACATTTAATCAGGATTTGAAGGTTTTGAATTACACCAAGGGAATAATTACCAAAAACTCAATTTCATCTCTTTGAGGATAAGACATTATTATAGGCTGAGACAGTTAGCTTTCTTTTATGTACAAAAAGCAATACAATTAGTAAAGAAGTCATTCATTTGTCATATTTTATAATCCACCATAAAAATGTGTTTTCCTTCTACATATTCAGAAAGTGAAGCATTCTGGATGCGTTTAAAACCCTATAAAATAGAGAAAGGCCTCTCTTTTTCTCACATTGATATGCATATACACTAATCGAATTACACTGCAGGCAGTTTGTCATGCTAATCATGCAATAACCAAATTTCAACACGTATTGACAGCGCCATGAAAAGAGTTTCACCGCTTCTCTGTCACAGGCTTTTGCAGATGTTGTGACCCATGCTGACACGGGTCATTAGGAGCGAGGCTGACCAGCTATGATCCGTTCACTTACTGGGTTCACTGACTTTAAAACCTGCTGGAAACATCTTTATCAACAGCTGATTCTTATCTCACAACATTAAGACTTTTTATTTAAAGTTTTAAACCTGAAGAGACGAACCAGGCAGGTGAACTCAATGAGGTTATCCTTTTTCCTTATTGATTATGCTTTTTCAAATAAGCAGTTTTATCAACATAACCCAGGATTTCCCATCTGTTTTTTAGAATTGAGAGTAAACTATGCACATTCATCCCTGACCTATTTAATGGCTGGATTGTGCCAAGAACCTACACAGGGAAATTGAAAAGTTTTCCATCATTAAGTGATATATATGGCTGTGACCGGGGTCCATAAAAATTGGGAATTGTTCTATTCTAATTTAAAATTCCATTTTAGACACTCCTCACTGTGACAAAGGAGAACATCCATCCAGTAATACAGTCGAGAATTTGCTGCCAGGATTCACGATGAATGAGTGAATATTGATGAAGTTGAAAACTCCGCCGGGTCCCTTTTTCTACATCACTCCAGTGGAGGATGGGATGGGGGGGAAGGGCGGGCTTACACTGGGTTTCCATGGAGAGAGCCACCTTTCTCAATATTCAGAATCCCAGTGTTCTGTGCCGAGTCTCAAAAGGAGATCAATCTCACTTTGAAGCACTGGGGGCTTCATTTGTTTGTGAAGGATGTGAGGTGCTGCCTAAATGACTATGCCAATTCTTCAAAACCCACTTGCAGTTGACACTCGGTGCCTCTGCATTCATGGTTTTTTGGGGGCTCAAGTTCACACACACACGAGAGAAAAAGCCCCACTTTAGATAAGCTTGTTCAGGATAAAAGTCTGAGCATTTGAAAGTCACATGTGTTACTCGACCGAACCCTCATTGCATAGATCAGAAAAAAGGAAGTGAAGAAAGAATAGATGTGGAAAAGAATACTGCCGAAGACACCATCATTGTGACCTATGTGAGTCTTATTGGAGTGGAACAAAGAAGAAATAGGAATTAAAATGGACAATGTAACAAGTATATTGACTATATGGCATTTTAGACAGACAGGGACGACAGTATATTCCATACACTGATGGTTCGGCAACATCATCTGCAGTATTCTTTACTTAGATACAACATTATATAGTGCAATATACCCTCCTGCAATTTCACCTCAGTTTATTTACAATTGGCATACAGTGCCAGCTACCTCTTTAATTCAATATGGTCACTTCTTTTCTTGAAAACAAATATACTGCTCCTTTTTTACCATAGTCTATCTGCTATTTTGTTTTTTTGTTAATTGTGTTATTAATGACGTTTGCATTCTTTTCATTTTAATTTGTGTAATAGGTAAGTCTATTTTCCTCACTTTATGCACTATCTGCTGGTAAAACATGTACATTTCCCTGTTTCGGGAATAAATAAAGGATTTGTGATTCTGATATCTTATGAAGTCTATAGTGGAGCATCTGGATTGTATACAATTACCCCAAAAGAAAATAAGGGTTAAAAATACAATAATGAACGTGCTAAACAAAATGTGCAATAAACCCCAAACTTGAATGATTATCACCCGTTCACCAGTGGAAATAATGGCTGACTTGAGTTTAATTCTAAAGAATAGTTTAAATACCTTGGAAATGTTCGCAAAGAAGTGATATTAATTCCACCATGTACATGTTGCTCTCCAGTCACGTAGGAACATGTGATATATTGCCTCCTGTGTGCTTATACAGTTGTTTTGTCCAAATCTGCCTGCAAAAGAAAATCATATTTTGGAAATGAATGTAATGAATAAACAGTTCAAAGGAAACTTCAAGACAGTATGCAAAAGAGCCTAGAACAAAACATATTATAAAAGAATGATACTAAAAGATATCAGAAACTAAAGGTAAGTCTACTTTACGCAACATGTTGTGAGGAATAGACAAAGCACTTTTTTTTATCATTCTGAATGCAGAGTCTACTGCATTTAAAGAAAATCCTTGGATATGAATGAATAGAAGACATGGACCGTGACCTTCAAGTGACATTTATAAAAGGAAAATTATTTAATCATATCATTTTAAAGTCTAGTCTAAATCTATTTTTACTGAGAGAGCACATTTCCTGCAGCCCAGATCTGGGTGAAATGGTACAACAATGTGACAGTGCCAGAGCAGCCCCACTAGAACAAGTCCTGCCCCAGTCGCCGGTGCTTAAGTATCAGCACGTCAGGCCATTCTTCTCACAGTTTTAGCGGTGCAATGGCCCATGCGGCTCCCTCTCAGTGTGTTTAGAAGAGGACCCTCCTTGTCTGCTCAGTTGTGCCTGGTTTACCAACACTATTGATTGCAGGTGATGTTCTGGACAGAGTCCATCTGACCTCTGGAGGGGCTTAAATACATCATTGTCCAGAGAGGGACCTCCTGAGACTCTGCTTACACTGTGTGTGCAGCCCTGCGCCTCATTCCCAGACACACTGATAAAGTGGCAACAAAAAAAGTCAACAGGACACATGGATAAGCACTTCTTTACAGTACGCTGCAGAATCTAAAAATACAGCTGCAGGACAGAATGACTATGTTTGTCGGCGCAGTTAACATGTCTTACATTTGTCTTCTTTCAACCTTTGGACACTAGAGATGTGATGGAGCTGGTTTATGCATGCTGCGTTTTTTCAGTCACACTTCAGATAATCTTCCTCGCCCCTGTCATCCTCGCGCTCTTCTCTTCGCCTTGCCTTGAACTCTAATTGGCGTTATTAATCAGCACTCATGTTAACACTCTCCCTAATCTGTGTGGCAAGCTTTTGTTCCATACACACCTCAGAGCCATTGATGGAAATCCAATGAGACATAGGTTTACCTGCCATGAAAGTACCTGAGCAGCAGTCATCAACACATTGTGGGGAGTGAGGGGGGAAGTACACTTTAAATTAATTAACATCAGACCTCTTGTAGCACTTCATTTCTGTAAACAAACATTGTAATATGGGGTAATTAATTAGATATGCCAAGCTTCCTTTCTGTTCCTCTGCCCTTTCTTCCCTTAGTTGCTATATATTTGTCAAATTCTAGGGTTTTTCTCTTAATAGGAAACTGAACGTCAGTCCTCACAAAGGAGATGATCCTTGTTTTCATTTTTAGCTCAAATAATAAATGCTATTACCAGAGGAAAGCAGACCCCCCACAGATCTCAATGTTGCCAAGTTATATTATGAAGCACATTGTATTTCTCAATTATCTTAATATTATAGCTATATTAATGGGGAATATTAGAAAAATACAGGTGAACAGTAGAACATTAAGAAATGTAACATTATTATTCTGTATTAGTGAAATTAAATATATTCAATTAAATAGCTATTAAAGGCCTAATGTTGTTTCTTATTTCCTTTTATATCAGACAGATACTTTTAAGTTCAGTTCACACAGTCATTCAAAAGGTTTTCCAATTATTGAAATCTCAGTGTTTTTTGTTGGTGTGATCATAATTTGAATTAAATTGAAAAAAGCATTTAGGCCCTGCATTAGAATATTATTCTTATATTTCACATTGTGGTGGTTTTGGTGGGTCGACCACTTTCGTTAACTGTAATGTTAAAGACGTCATCACAGATTCAACTGTTTATTTAACAAAAAAATAACTAATTTGTGAGTTTATATATATATATAATATCATGTATATTATGTGGCACTGTTTCCAAAAAATGGGGGGCCCACTTTCTGTTTTCCATTTCATATCTGCAACACTCACGCGCCCTGCTCTGCATGAGAGCGGCTCATGGCTGATGATTTTTGAATCGATTTGCCATTCTCACAAACGAAGGGCACAAAAGGCTGAGCAATCAGTCCAAGGCTGGCTGCTTTTGGCCCAGAGAGAGGAGAGATACTCTGTGAGTGGAGGGCAAGCATGGCTGATCTGAATCATGAAGAATAATGTTTAGCCTGGCAGATGATTAGGGATGTTAATTTTTTCCGAGGGGGGTGGGGGCAAAAGGGGCTGGCACTTGGTGATGTCACTTTGGCTATCTGAACAATCTGGCATGGCCGATCCTGGCGAAACGCTGCTCAATTTGCTGGGGCTCCTGCTCCATTTGCCTGTTAATGAGCACTGTTGTTGGAGGTACCCATGTGTACCATGTCAGGAGGCTAGCAGGCAGCACCTTCACCTGACGCTCTGACCACACAGGAAAATGGCAGCCGTGGTGACAGATGTTTTCAAAATCCTGGGGAGGGAGCCATGAGAGACCTGTACAGTCAGAGGGCCCGGATATATCGGCGGGAACAACTGCTACAACATGTGTCTGCTCAGAGTAAAGCATGCAGTGAAACAAGGAGTCAGCTCTTTTCTCTAAAACAACATCAAAATGACACAAATGGCTCCCTAAGTGGAACCAACTGATGACAACAGTTTATAAAAACTTTAAAGCAGCTATAGAGGCTCCTACATACAAGAGTTAATTGGCAATGTTGGCAGAAATATTTAAATATAGTATACGTATCTGTTTAGATAGATCTTTTGAAGCTTCCTGGTGTGTGATTCAGTGGGTGGAGCCCTCAGTGTCACAGGATGGATGGCCGGGGTAAACCCTTTACGTCACAGCATGACAACAGCACTTAATTACTAATGAAAGGGTGAGCTCTCCACAGTCCACTCCTGCTGAATGAATCCTGGATTGAAGGAGCATACCAGTGATGTTGTTGGTTTTTTGTCATTTTACTTCAAATCTAAAATAGTTTGATTGTTTAGAAACCACACTGCAGCATTTTTGTTCTCTTTTCCGTTGGATTTGTTGGTGCTTTAACATATATTAAGAGCAGACAGTGGAGAAAGACAAGAAAACAAGATGACAGGCAACAACTGTCCTTGACTGAATGTTGCAATTAAACATCTTAAACAACATTAATTTCGAATAAAGAGGGCTAGAAAAAAATATATACAGTAAATCACTGGACTGATGTAAGTATTAATATTTCATAGAGCAGAAATATGTTTTTCTGCTTTTAATTCTAAGCCAATCTAGTGACCCCTCCTACTCATGTTGCGACCCCTTCCAGGGTCTTGACCCTCAGGTTGGAACTGCTCTTGACAGCCATTGGATTCCATTTATTTCCATATGGTATGAAAATCAATTTGAGACTCTTGAAACTAGCTTGAGTCGTGTAATTCATCACTGTGAATGCTGTCCAATCAAATATAACACAGTGAATGATCCAAAACGCCTTCCAAATGGATGATTTTATATAAATTGGAAATCAATGGAAATCAATGGCTTACTTAGAAATAGGACAACATTTTTAAAAAGACCCATTTCTCAAGTATAAAAAGTACTATATCCATGTTATGCTACTATGCAGATCTACTCCTTCACATGTATCTTTTTACACAAAAAACAATACATTGTGAAACTTTCAGATAATGTGAAGAACGTTAGTTGGATTTTGCTCATATTTTAATTCTAATAGCATGTTATTAAAAGATCTGTTATAATAAAAAAATGGTTTGTATCATTCTGCATAATAAGCACTTTTGTATCTTTATTTGAAGTTTTTACAAAATTGTATTGGACTTCTTTTACTCGAGTAGGCTTCATTTTCCACGTTTGACTTATAAATAAAAGATCAGAGTACTTCTTAGGTCGTAAATAAAGTGCACAATTTGTCAATGGGGAGCTAAAACTTGCAAACACACTGGTGTGATGAAGGCAAACAGACTCGACGAGGATTGTGGGATACAAGAAGCCTCTCGTTTAAGATGAACGTTGAAGGTTGCTGTGGTTATTTATTGACGCCGCTGAGTGAAATGTGCCAAAAGCTGGGCTATACATTGTAACACTATTACACAGTGCATCATTAAACAGATCCATAAAACAGACAGGCAACCAGACCACATTTTAATGACAAACGCGCTGATCTGAGATAAGTATAAATACTGTGTAATTCAGCAAGGTTTCATGCCTGGTTAAGCATGTACATCTTTTGGCGGCCCACTAACTGGTATTACTTCAGTGCAATATTTCAGAGCACATCAGCATCCCGGTGAAATTAACTCTGATGTGTGAGCAGACCCGGGTCCGGCACTCCAAACTGTCTGGTGGTTATATCGAGATAGATAGAGCAAGTCGTGCACAAAACTCCCCACAATCTACAAGCTGTCCTTGCACATTTAAATACGCCTCTGCACAAAAAGGGAGAATTATTCTCTAATGTTTGCAGAAAACAGGTCATAGATGCAGCTGTGAGAGTGTTGTTGGAGGCAGTTGGTTTTTCCTGTCTGATTACTAAATCCAGGGTTGATATACAGATGTAAATATGCTGCTTAGAAGCTCCCTCCTCCTCCTCCTCTTCTCCACAACCCATCCCTCCCTCTTCTCTTCCATCTGCCAGACAATAGTTTAAAATTCTTAATCCATGAGCAACCATTGAACATTAGTGAATTGCAAATTACAGATGTTTTACTGTCTCTCCCTCTTCTTTTTTTTCTGTTTTGATCTGTGCATCCCACTGTCACTCAGTGTCGCGTACGCATGCCTCGCTCCTCTGCATTCATTAGACACCCTGTGCCATCATGGCACCATATGACACTGTCATCATTTGGTAATTAAACCTTTGCTCGTTTAAATATGAAAAGCTGGCAAGGGTGTGATCATAAACAACGTTGCTCAAACCAGATTTTCCAGACTAAATGAGAATTTGAGCAACATCATGCCAGGGAAGGTTTTTTTTCCCTTCTCTATCTCCACTGAGCAAAACAGAAATGAAAAACAAACATTTGGGAGAAAAGTTGCTCTTGTGCCAAACATATCAGACCGTCACAAATTCATATGAACAAATACTTTATTTAAACCAAAAAACAATGCACTTTAGAAAACAAACTGCAGCTTTGCAACACCATATAAGTATATTTTTGTATGGCCATAGTCACAGATTACAGCTCTGTTCTTTGAGTCCAGAGGTAAACAATGATACTAAACCAGTAGCAACTTCCAACACCAATATGTGCACAATAGCATCATAAACGCAGAGGGAATTTTAAATTCTACACTTACACGAGGACATAACATGAATGTTGCACTCTTCTCTCCCCTAAACACACTTATGTGCTTGGTCATGTTGGACCAGCAGACAATAAAATCTCCTCAGTGCCTGAGGAAAAGCGTCAACATCCTCCAGATTCTCATCTAAATTCACACGGGCCTTCATCACTGGAGATTTAGCCAAATGGCTGTGGAGAGGAGGAATGCCCGCTCCATTACAAGCCAAACTACTGGCTTTTTATTACCACTAAACAATCTTCCTTGGAGCCGTCCTTTAGCATACCTCAGAGCTCGGAGTGGGTGAGAAAGTGCGTGGGAGGAGGCCATTCAGTCACATTATGGCTTTCCATAGATCAAGGTCACAATTTTCATGATCATTACACCACTGAAGGTGACAGGAAGCATTTACAGAAGTGATCAGGAGCTTATGTGGGAGCTGCTCATCCGTAGATTTCTGGGGAGAGGAATATATGTGTACACACACACACACACACACACACACACACACACACACACACACACACACACACACACCACACACACACACACACACACACACACACACACACACACCCACAAACTAATCAGCAAATGTGCAGCTGACATTCCTTAAATGATCATATCATCATTACAATGGACTAAGCAGGAGAAACAAAGAGGGAGAATTAAAGAAATCAACTTGTGTGTGATGGGTGAAAAAAAAACATTTGTGAGTTCAAAGCCTGCCACCAGGAGGGGACTGCTACATTATGCATTCACATGCCATAGGCTAACACATGTCAGCGGCCCACTGGACAGAAGCTCTGTTTCCCATATTGCTGACATGTGATTGGAAGCTGTTGGCTGTCTGGTTGGGACAGAGGCAGCTGGCGGGACACCTCCGAGCTGCCTCAGGCTGCGCGCACACACACACACACACACACACACACACACACCACACACACACACACAACACACACACACACACACACACACACACACACACACACACACACACACACACACACACACACACACACACACACACACACACACACACACACACACACACACACACACACACACACACCAACACACACACACACCACACACACCACACAGAGTGACTCACACACATCCAGACGTGGGATCAGCTTCTCCCACCCAGTGATGAACCCAGGGCTGCCTTCATCCCCAGGAAGAGAAGCTTATCTGCTGGTTTTATAGGTGGAGATGTATTTTAGTGTACAATGATAACATTGAAAAATTAAGGAAATGTCTTTGTTGCATGTCAGGGTGAACTTGTGTGTAAAAAGTAGGAATAAATCTCTGAAAGATATTCCTGACTTTAGTTTCTGACGCCCTTAACATTTTTGACTAACGCCTCCCCGGCCTTTGATGAGTTCCAACCAGAGGGGCACACATTTAACTATTCATGTGGAAACTTAGATCGGGAAGGGAAGGGATTTAGTCCTTGTTCCCAGTACGATAAAAATGCAACATGGAGAATTCTTTTGAAAATGACAAGATACAGTCCTATTTTTAATCCAGCACTGCAGGGCAAATGTAACAATTACTTCCAAATCTGCATAATGAATGAGGAACGAGTATGTATTTTAAGCCTTTATTCCCCGACTAAGTGTGTCAATGCATGGGAGATGGAAAGAAAACATGTGGGAAATATTCAGAATATTTGAGGTAATTTTGATTTTTTTTGTAGATGGAAAAAGGCAAATAAACTGCTGATTTTAGATTTTGTAAATTCAAAATCTTGTAATAATAATAATATTAATAATAATATGTAATGTTATTTCTTTGTAATTTGGCCCTTCTTCCATGTTTAAATGCAAATGAGATGTTAATTTTTCTTAATGATTTGCTGTACCTGAGGCATGGAAAAGCTCAGAAACTCAACTGTCTGACTGCGTTTGTGCTCAGGGTATGAAAAGTAATTTAACAAAGTGTTTTCTAATCAAAGTAATGTAACCTGATCTCCCTTGCATTTGGATCTTTAATACAATACAGCATCACTGGAACCACTCCAGTACACGTGTCTGTGTGTGGTGTGCGTGTGTGTGTGTGTGTGTGTGTGTGTGTGTGTGTGTGTGTGTGTGTGTGTGTGTGTGTGTGTGTGTGTGTGTGTGTGTGTGTGTGTGTGTGTGTGTGTGTGTGTGTGTGTGTGTGTGTGTGTGTGTGACTAATGACGGGACAGACCATCAGCTGAACAGTCGACCTGCCAACATGAAGATATTATAAGAGTTTTAAGAGAAAATGCAGCTCAAAGTCTTTCCTGTGTAATTTATCTTCTGAAATACGAGCCTGACTGCTGTAAACTTCCGCATTGACTTTTACGTCTATTCTTCATTTTTGAGGATTCCCCATCAGAGACAGTAAACGGTTAAATTGGCTGCATTAAACTGACACATTTATTACCAGGGTAAATAAAGGTGGCAGTAAATTGGAAATCGAACAATAGAAACATAAATGCGACTTTTTTTTGTATTATAGTGTGAAATTTCAACCTTTGAAATTGATTACAGATTTCTAAACGTATAGAAACAATAACAACCTTTAAAATGAATGGGTTTACTCACCAGCACATCCCTGAACTCAAGGAAGACGACTGAAATTAAATAAATCATGTATTACTGATGTGTGAGACACTGGTCAATCTCAAGTCACGTGACGTGAACCAAGTTGAAGTTGAAAACGTAAATGTTGACTTACGTGTCTGAGAAGTGTGTTATTCTATTTATCAGAATATTTATTTTTTTAAATGTCAAATATGTAGGTAGAGAGATTGAGACTAATTAACGAATTATTACAAAACTGGTTATTAATTATAATCCAATTATAAAATCTGAATTTGTAGGCTACCAAGGCTAAAACAGGACAATTACAGGGACATTATATCACATACAGCTATCCAAAAATACAGAAAACAATAAGAATCTCGTTCTCTTAAGAAATTCGTTAATAGATGCTGAAGAGGACCAGTGTGTGTGTGTTTGAATCAATAGCCCACTTTCAAAGGTTATATACTAAGTGTATAACTCGTTATAAAATATACATGTTGGTTAAAATCTATTGCAAACGCAAGTAACACTAACATAACTGATTATTTTAAAATGTACAATAAGTGTTTTTATTTTTTATTTTAGCATGTTCCTACACAGGACACATACACAAATAAAATAAATAGAAAATAAACATAGATCACATTGTAATTTCACATTTAAACGAGGGGATCCATGGAAAACAGTTGTAATGATCCAATTAATTATGGGCAAAATTAAAAGCAAGTGCAAAATCAATCTTTCACGGTGTCGAGGATGGAATCAAATTGATGCTCCATCTGTTCACGCCAGCAGAGATTTGTAGCCCGGGAGTGTTTGTGGCTGCTCGCTGCTGGAGCACAGGGACACAGTGAACAAATCCAATATACAGTAACAGTGTCAGGAGATATGTGTGTTAGTGTTACAGGATTATGGGCTGCAGCTTCGGAAATCTCCTCCTGTATCATCAAATATAAAAACCTAAACAAATATCACAATTATCACTCATTTGCATGCATTAAAAGAGCAAATTGCTGCCATTTAAATAGCATGAAAAATACTATTTTATGATTTATTTAAGCATGCAAAACTCATACATGTTTTACATTATTTTTAAGATTTTATAAATAGTCCAAAATCAGCATAAATGTCGCCACAGATTCCTCCGAAGCCTCTCTTCTTCAATCGAAAAGGATTAATATTCAACTTACAACCAGAGGTGTCAGCTCCCCTTTGCAGGGATCGATTGGTGACGTGTTGGAATAACGCGAGACAACCAGCAGTCTACACGGGAGGTGGAGAGGAGAGAAAGAAAAAAACAATAAATGACACCTCTCCCAAAAGTTCTTTACCACGGAGCCTCCATCATCCTCCCCACAGTTTCCTAAAGAGTGTGAGCTGATGTTCGGCGGGTGGAGCTGCATGCTGGACCCTCGGTGGTGCTATCCTCCCCCCCCCCCCCCCCCTGCATGCCACCTCTCCTCTCTCCTCTCTGCACAGGCCATTAGGAAGCGGGGCAAAAGATAAATTGCTCTCTGTCAATACATTACACCTCTCCTAATGGGAGCACCCGGGCTCCAAAAACATTTTCCAAACTCTTGACATGCAGTGGCACCGTCTTAAATACTGCAGTTGTGCGTCAGGGCGGAAATGAGTGCGTACTTGTATGCAAATTGTTTTAAATTTGTCTGAAAATTCAATAAATGCATGCTGTTTTCTGTCTCCAGTGGTCGGGTGTTTTGAAGTATTTATATATAAATTAAAAAGGTGCTTTTCTGCAACAACAAAAAAGTGATAATTGATTCAGCCTTTGTATTGTTTAAATGGCTTTTTGGGAGCTCTTTGACCCGGTGTTGTAGCAGCTGAATGGATGGGCCCCCTTCCTAAAAAGACAGGGGTTAGGGCCCGTCTGACCACATAGTCAAATAAGCCACACCACACGTGCTGTTCAAACAAAAACTAAACAAAGTAATCATGTCAACACGTCGTTTGATATGTGTTTTAAAAAAACAATATCAGCATTTTCTTTTACAACCTCCTCCCCCTTCCTTACTTCTGCTTAATTTTTGCATTGGGGAGATCAAATTGTGGGGAGCAGGAGGGTAAACTGAGGGAGGGGATGATGGTGGTGGTGGTGGGGGTCTTATATGGGGGGGAGAGGAAAAAAGAATGTAGCTTTAAGGGAAATGTGCAGCCGGGTGTGAAATTACAGCCTATAGTGCTACATATTGTACCAGAAGCTCACTCCAAAAACTGTAACAAAAAGAGAAATCATCCCCTAACCTGACCAGGAGGCAGAGCTGTGGCCGTCTGCCCCTAAGATATGCCCCCCCCCCCCCAATCCTAAAAAATATGGTCAAAATGTGGCAAGTGCGCGTGCAAGAAACAATAAAAGGGGCATTTAGACAGTCAAATCATGTATTTTATTTGGAGAAATATGATTATATATATGATGATGTGATTTTATTTTATTTGTGATATTGTCACTTCAGAATAACGAACACATTTATTGAATATTTGTTATATTATTTAATTTGTTAATAGTACAAAATATATATATTATTTTATTCGAGTTTCGTTTACTGCTGCCTTATTTGTTTCCCCCTGTGAAAAAACTTTAAGTGCTTCGAAAATGAAGTTAGTGATATAGGCTATGTATCTGTTGTATACTTGATCTAAAGGATCAGATAATAATATGATAAATACAAAAATAAAAATTGATATATTTTGGATTCATTATGTAGTAAATTATTATATTAATTTAATCCATAACGAAGCATCCTGACTCCACCATGACTCCATAAGGCATTGCTTAGTTAACCTGTATACTGCAGGTTCAGACATCTATCGTTTTCAACACATTCCATGGATCTATAGTTCATTGATAAATGTTCCAGGAGAACATTTGTGACCTGTCAGTTTGATCACAAGCACTCAGGTGCAGCCCAAGTTTGACTTTTTTGGACTACTTTGATATCGCCTTTACATTTTGAGAAACCATACAGCGCCATCTACAGAAGCTCAGCGGCACTGCGGCAGGTTCACCTCCAACCTCCACCTCTGCTCCCATGGACCACTGCAGTCATCACACCATCAGCGACACGGAAACAGGTTTATAGTCTACATTTAAAGACATTAACCAATGGCTTAAAAACAAATATATCAAATTTAAGCAGTAAATAATTATATAAACAAATTATTTAGGCCTACTTGAGTTCCAGAGCAGACATAAAGACTGAGGAGGAAAAACAAAACGAAATAAAAGTAAAAAATTCAAAACAGGATCAAGCTAAATCCGGGTTGTGGGGACACTTACAGAGATAATGTATATTCCCATGCAGAGACAGGCTGTTAGTCCGTGTAATAAAAAGAAAAAAAGAAACACAAATGTAAAAAATAATCTCTATTTCATTGATTCAAAACTTCCAGTAAGCGAGCATATATTTCACAGCTGTTATGATGTCTAATAAAGTCTGATATTTCTAACTCACAATCCATTCCTTATTTATCTCCCTCCCCTTCCTGCCGGTGTGTCAGACCCATAGACCTCCTCATTTGGACCCCAGCTTTTTTTCTCTTTTTTTTTTTTTTTTAACGTTGGCGAATCACAAAGTGTTGGCATCTATTGCCTTTGTCTGACAAGTCATCCATATAAGCAAAAGGGGGGTCTGCAGAGGGGAGGAGAGGGGGAAGAGGAGGGGAGGGTTGCAGCTTTTAGAACCACAGACACAGAGAGAGGCTTCATTCCCAGCCCAAAGATCCAGCCCTACGCATCCTGCGCTCAACACAAACCCGGTGTGTGTCAGTGTGTGTGTGTGCGCGTTTTCTCCGCCGTTTTCACGCGTGAATCAAGGCCACGAGGATTGAGGACATACCGGGCCCTGGACATCACCGTTTCATTTAAAAACAAACTGTGAGAATTACCTCTACTGCTCACTGAAGGCTTCTGAAGAAGAACAAATAGCGATAAACTAAAACACAGTCCTTCGGTCATGCTGCGCACCTGCCAGACCTCCGCGGCCGGACCGGACTGTTGAAGAAACACCGGGCAACTTTTGGGGGAAGAAGTTGCCGTCAGATCGGTTGTTGAAGCGAGGGGGTGGAGGGGGCAAACTAAGTCCCTCCATCGAGTAGAAGCACCTTTTTTTCTTCACATATTCATCCTTGATAGGAAGGCGAAACGGCGACTTCAGTTGATTATCTGTCTTTCCTTGGCTATCCAATGGATATTCACTGCAAAGCAGATCCCTTCACCGCGATGCACTGTAAGTAGCACAACCCGAGTTTCTCCGCAGCTTCATAATAATAGGAATATAATATTTCCGCATATTACAAAGGCCTGCAGCAAAGAGCATGTGCAGTGTTGTGTGCCAACAGCATTTTGGCGCATTAAAACTGGCTAATAAACTGACATGTAGTAGGCAAACATGAGGATGACAAGAGGAGAAAATAGTCCCTCTAATATCTTCTGTGTGCACATTTCAGAGAATATTCTGCTAAAAAAAATAATAACATGTTAAAATAATATAGATGGCATTACTTCCGGACACAAAGCAGAGGTGTGCAGAAATTAAAACTTGTCATAGTAAACAAAGAACATGCGCTGGCAGGTACTCTGTAATTTACACGTGTATCTGCCTGCAGCTTCCCGCGCTGTGTGTGTGTGTGTGTGTGTGTGTGTGTGTGTGTGTGTGTGTGTGTTCAGGCCTAATAAGTGAGACAGTTACACATCTATTATTCAAATTATTCAAATAACAGCAAGGTGTTCGAGTCCAACCTAAGCTCGCATGCTTGTAATTTGGTGAATGTGTGTAAATAATGGATGAGCTCTTCGTTTACTAAATAATATGTAATATGAGTTATCAAAGCTCGTTCAATTATTTAAAATTGCCGTGAAGGGAAAATGAGAGAGCATGTAACTTAATAGGCATAACATGAGCCGTGGAGCTGCGAGGAAAATATGAGGTCCTTGTTTTGAATGGGAGAAACTTTACTGCACACTCGAATTTGTATTTATTAATTATTATCGGGAATTTAAATAGCAGTTTTAACACTGACCCACTTACTTATGGGTCATTGCAGGTTGGACGTATTGTAGGAATTGTACAAGCTGCACACCAACAGTGTGACAGATGGAAAATAATGTGCAGCATGGGTTAGTGTCCAGCACTTGAATTTACACAATTGTTTATTTCAAAAAACATTAATGAAAATACATGATTGTAGGATAATTCGTCTTGATTCAAAAAGTTAAAGATACATAGTTTTGATCATAAGTGGAGGGAAAAATACACATCAATATGCAAGGACAAAAACAATAAATATTGTCTGCTGCAGTGTCCATTTTTTTTTTTTTTTAAATAAATACAAACATATATAGCATGTACATTCATTATAGACACTTGCAGTGTGGTCATCATGTATTTTTTTATTTCTAAATCATTGAAATCCTGTTGTACCCAATATTTATTTCGAATTACTGACGAAATAGTATTATTTGTTCTGCATGAAAGGTTTAAGAAAGAAAGAAAACCACTTTCTGATTCCAAAATATTTCAAAATACATGTATTTTTTGTATAAACGCATCATTTTCAAACAGGAATATGTATGTGCAGTATTTCATGCACCCTTAAGGCTTCTCCATAAATAGCCTGCATGTAAAATCTCCTGCTCCATAGAAACACATGAGGTAAACTGACCTTAAAAAAATGTTGGACGCTATTTCCCGTAATTTTTGTCTTGACTAATATTACAAAAAAACCTCACCTGTGCCATCCTCTCCATTACAACTTTATGTAATGTCATGGTTGTGTCTTTGCGGCTGTTGTATCCCACGTAGGGCACGGGGGTGTGAACCAGCTCGGCGGGGTGTTTGTGAACGGCAGACCCCTCCCGGACGTGGTGCGGCAGCGGATCGTGGAGCTGGCCCACCAGGGGGTTCGGCCCTGCGACATCTCCAGACAGCTGCGGGTCAGCCACGGCTGCGTCAGCAAGATCCTGGGCAGGTGGGTGAACACTCTCCGGACAAGCCCTGCAGCCAGGTACACTCTGCGGGGTGCGAGGTGGTGGATGATATGTGCACGATGTTCAGTGGTGGAGGTGGAGGAGAGCTCAACCTGCACAACTCAGAAGCGTTTCTAATTCTGAAATAGGGTTAATTAGATATAACTGGCCCTAAATTATTATATTAACGCTATTTGTGAAGGTCAGTAGAGTTCAGGTGGGCTTCTCCTCCATTTTATTATAAGTGTTTGTTGGAATTATTCAATTTGTATTTACAGAATGACATCCTTGCCGTGTATTTGTGCATGCGCTTATGAGTTATGTTTTGCATTTTTAAGAAAAAAATGTGTTTTATTTGAGACATCATGGGGAAACGAAAACGCATTTTCAAGTTTGATGTTTTGCTGGAGAAAGTTTGAAAATAAGTAGTTCTCAGTAAAACTCAACAGCATGTGCGTGTCATTGTGTTTAAAGTGGTTTAAAACGCCTATCTCATCGGTATGATTACATCAGAAAAATTGCAAGCTATCTCAATGGAACATATTTGTTATGACTGCAGGTATTACGAGACTGGCAGCATCAAACCCGGTGTGATTGGTGGGTCTAAACCTAAAGTGGCCACTCCAAAAGTGGTGGACAAAATCGCAGACTACAAGAGACAAAACCCCACCATGTTTGCTTGGGAGATCAGAGACAGACTGCTGGCGGAGGGCGTCTGCGACAACGACACAGTGCCCAGCGTCTCATCCATTAACAGGTAGGACAACAAATCTAATATAAAGAAACAAATGCAGAAAAGAGAAAAATCAGATTTTTAAAAATGTTATTATGTTTGGGTTAAATTCCGAGGTGCAGTGTGCAAACCTTTAATAAACAGGTTATTTATCAGATATGCTGAGCGCACCACCCACAGCAGAATATTGTTGGACCAACTTTGTGCTGGCCGCTGCGCCGAGGCTCTGCGGTCTCAGAGGTGCAATTCAATCTTTCAGTCCAAACTCCCTCAACAATCAGCAGTACATCCAGAACTGAGTGAATCTGTCGAGATGAAAACCGATCAATATTCGGTGACCAGATCCCGTGGCGCTATAAAGCAGGCCAATTTTCTTTAGCACATCTAATGTGCTGCTGCACACAGAAAGGCAGAGCAACATGGCTCTTCTGCTGCAGGGTTTTATGTTGAAGAATTAAAAGGGTAAACATTATAGGCTGCAATTTGTAAAAATCATGCATCGCGAGAAAATACGTAAATATGTTGTAGGCTTGTAGCAATAATAGAAAAAACATTTAAATCATTTATAAATTAGTCTCCTGATTTAAATCCTTGCATTACAATTCCAGGTTGCTGTAATTAATATTGATGTTACATTATGAGGATGCTTAAAATCGAGCATCAATTGTGTCTGGGCTGTAAAACGCTTAAATGATAAATGACTAATAACGATATTTAAGTCATTATTTATGCTACAAATCTACAATGTTCTTAAAGAAATTCCTAAAGCAGCACTCTAGTTATAGAGTGGCAGACATATGAGGACCCAGGACACCCCCACCCCCCCTCACCCCCCCAGCAGAGATCCCTGGTGATGAACTTTGGTTAAGAGGCACTGTTCCATAGAGCCAGCATCAGCATTACATTTTAATGAGCTGATGGGAGAGCATGGACAGCTCCACACAAGACATCTTTTAAATAGAGAAAAGGCTGAAGAAAATTCATTTCATGCTTCGTGGCTGCTTAAAAAGCCCCATTTAAGAGGGCTCAGACACATGTGATCAATTCAAAATGTACATTAATATCATTAAAAGAGCCCTATAAAGTTATTTTTTTCAATTCCAATTAAAGCTTTCTATTTTGGATGTGTGGGGTGGGGGTGGGGGGGCTTATGTGTCTTTGTTTATGTGGGAAATTAAATTGTGAATACAAAGAACTGTAATTCTATCAGCCAAATATGAGAGCTACTTTGAATTTCTATTACGGCTTAATGCTGAATATTTTCTCTTTTTTTCTGAAGATTTCAATGTGTTGCTCTGTGCCTCACACACACAATGGAACACACACACACACACACACACACACACACACACACACACACACACACACACACACACACACACACACACACACACACACACACACACACACACACACACACACACACACACACACACACACACACACACACACACACACACACACACACAGTCTGCAAAAAATATGATCAATGAAAACATCCTTTCTATCACTATAGCAGACTACTCAAGATCATTTTTAATGCTACTACATGTTAAAAAAAATAAAAAATAAAAAAGATAAGTGGCTTAAAATATATAACATGATCGTTTTTCATACAGGAGTTTCCCTTGTTTTTGGAGTGTTTTCCAGTTGGATGACTATGGGCCAGTGGTGTGTTTGTGTCACAGATAGTCTGACCTCAGGACTGTTGACAAAAGAGGATGCTCTATTTAAACACCTTTCGCCTGCATGCATTATTAAATGCGACAGAGATAGTGTTGTACTACGAGTCAAGGCCACCACAACCAACAAGTAACGCTACCCTGTTGGTAGCAATAAAATAAAAAAAAGTCCTCAATGGCGCTCGATAGTATTGATTCAGAAGGAAAGCAATTTTAATATTTCTTCAGGGGATTTTCAGCAACAACCGGGTCATTAATTCATTCTCCCAAATTGCTTATTCAATATCAAGAACATGGATACCAAATAAAGTCTTTGAATTTATGTAGCACACACAGAAGTCAAGGGGTCGAATAACTGTTATGGGCAGAAGTGAAAAAAATTAAAACGTCAATATGCGCTCTCTGGAATTGCTTGTTGTTAGGTAGCTTTGCCTCCAAGGGGATTTTCTTTCTTTTCTTATTTGTGACAGTGCTGGATGTATTCCTCTGAAGCCTTCTGGCACCTACAATAACATCAATATCCAAATCATCTGATACATTTTTGTATGTGGAGAAAATACAACAGTTATATGGCATTTTTAAATGTTAGCATTGGAGCGGATGATTATTTTCCTTCTGAAATAAAAACATGCAAAGGAACCACATGTGAATTGTGCAAAGAAATCAAGTACAAAAGGCTCCACAGGCCTCACCCAACCTCTTTGTGCTCTAAAATAGCTCTCGTGGCATACATGATGAATAGTTTTAAAGTTTACAAATTATTGTGACAGCTCCCTTTCTCCCCAAGTGCCATTCAGATTAAAGGAATCTAATGCTGGCGTAAGCTTGTGCGAGGCAATAAGGAACTATTGCTTTCCTGTCACATGTAATTTATAGCTTTCTATTTGCATCTGTTTGCCCGTGTGACTAATCCCCAACTTTTTCTCCCCAAGCCCCGATCAATACAACCTCATCCGCATTGGCACATGGGGGCCGCTGGTTCTACAGAGATGTTTGATCTGGGAAGCAAAGGGCTACTCTGGGAAAGCGATCGGTCCCAGAGAAACCCCCCCCCCCCCCCACAGTGGGGGAGAGGGGGAGAGCTGATTAGTGTGGGCCAGGTAGAGGCAGTGAAGCTGATCATTGAGGTGAATTGATGTGATTTCATGCTTTGTTTGCAAAATCACTCAGACCAAAAGTGCAATGAAGACTTTTCTCCACACCTCACATTTAAGGTAGAACCAGTGATCCCTTTTGCGTTACATTTGATAACTTAATCACACCGTATCTCCATAGCAGCTGATGTTAGGGCTAAGTTGGGAAATCTCCAGGAAGGGTTGAGGTTTTTAGGAAAGCAGCGGTGACATCTGCTCTTCTTTGTTCCCCAGGATCATCCGAACAAAAGTCCAGCAGCCTTTCCATCCGTCTCCTGATGGGTCGTCCCTGACGCCAGGCCATACTATAGGTAAGACTGTAGCACAGGCATTAGCATCACAGAACTTACTCAATGTTGATGTTTTTTTATTTTAAATGCAAGCTAATGTCTTACTGTCCTTCCCACAGTACCAAGCCAAGCCTCTCCGCCTGTAACCAGCGCCTCCAACGACCCAGCGGGATCATACTCCATCAACGGGATTCTGGGTATCCCCCGATCCAACGGCGAAAAGAGGAAAAGAGATGAAGGTAAGACCTTTTTTCTGTCTAGATGAGAAAAGATATAAAATCAGTTTAGGGTTAGAATGCATCAAATATCTCAGATCCTACAAAAAAAAAAAGCAACACATTTTTCTCTGTGCAGCTTTATGCTATAAAACCCACTTTGCTGAACTTGCAATTACAGCATTAAAACCTGCTTCAGTTCCATTAGATGACCCTTATAAAACACCTAAGTCTGAACTCTGTTACACCGCTGTGTCAATCTGCCAAGGAGTCTTTTGATTTGAAGACACGACCTCCGCTGTTGTCTCCTGCAATTAATCTTTATGGAAGTGATTAAAGGGCTTTAGATAATTACATGTCAAGATGATGTAGCCAACCACCCAGGTCAGTCAAGAAAGCCGCTGCAGCTCGGTGGAGGGCTTTTTTTCCCCTCTCCCTTTAACAAAAGTGGCTCCACTTCTGCTGCTGAAGTAGTAGGTTAGTGGATATAAGGGGGCCTGAGGCGATATAGATTATTGGTTCTGTAAGCAATAGGCTTCCTTAATGTCACTACATAAGTCTGATGAGAATAGCTAAACAGATGCACTCATGTTGCAAAGCGTGTTCGGGTACGGAGGGATGATGTGGCTGCTGAAAAGGGGCAGTTATCTCAAACAGGGTGGGGAATGAGTGCCTTATTTCTGCAGTGCTCCAGAATGAGAGCTAATCAGAGCACGGCAGCAGTTTACATAGCGTCTTCTTTGTTATGGCGTTTGTCGAGAAGCACGGGGGTTTGCGGGATATTGAGTGGAATTGATGTTTTATGTGCGTGCAGGGAGGGAGGGATGACTAATGACCTGTCAGAGGTAGATTTCCTGGCAAAGATATAAAAACCAGCATGACGTGGACATGGCAAATGACATAATCAAGTCCTCCCCTGTAAGAGATGCAATCGTGGAGGCATAATGCAAACGTCTGGTATTTTCAAGGGTTCATTCTCAGTCGTTCGAGGACCTCTCATATTAACCAGGGTGTAATGTCTAGTCCCTGAATGATAGAACGCACACATTTCTATGCAGATTGCTACTGAAGGGCAAAGAGGTATTAAAGGGCATGGAGGGGAATAAGGTGTGTGTGTGTGTGTGGGGAGGAGAGCCTGTTTTGTGGAGGTCTTCCAGGTGACAGCGCCATGTTTCTACGGCTATTCAGTCTCGAATGATTCCCCTGATGTGCTGCCATTTCTGTGATTTAGGTGCTCGGCCAGCATTACGATGAAAGAGAAGAAAGCTCTGCGTGCGTGTGCGTGTGCGCGATAATGTGCGTCAGGGTAGAACTTGTACTGAGGGTGACGGAGGGAGCTGTGGTTCTTATATACTCTCTCTATGGCCAGCTGCTGCCTACCTGCAACCATGGGGTCAGGGATACTTTATCTTTCCGAAACATAAACCCCAGGCCTTGGCCGCACACACACGGCTGCAGAAGCAATGTCTCGCCTGGAGCCACAGTTTGTGAGAATAGTATATTACATAGGATGTTACCCTGTAGACACTATTGTCCTGTTGTTGTTCTCTTAAAGTGCACATTGCCCCCCAAAAAGAAAAGAAAAACACCCTGAATCTGACAATTTTGCAGCAGTTAGGCTTCCTGTGAGAAAGGGTCGTAGCCGTTATTGTGTCCTATTTTGTGAGGTTTTTGCTAACATTAGTAACTTTACATTTGAGCAAAAATGTATCTGGAGTGTATATAGACTGTATTATTATATTCTGGGATGTATTTATGTAAGAAAATCATTACGGATGCCACATTTTGCGATAGATTGCGTCATCTTTTTTGTTTTCTCATTCACTCACAAGGCATTAACTCATGCATTATTTCTGTAACATTTACATTTTCAGAAACAAGACATTTAGTGAGGAGTAGTAAATTATAGCGCACTTGACTATTGCTATATTATGTTTTGTGATACCGTATCAATTCTCAAAAACACTACTGCTTTACAGTTACAAACTGTTAAAACTCAAGGATTTGTGGCGGACAGAGGCACAAAAAGTAAACGGACAGTGATTATTGCAAATGCACATCCCACTGTTCTGATTGTATGAGGAAGTTAACCGTTTCGTTAATACTGTAACATTTTGCATTGTTAATAGAATGGGGATATATTTAATTATAACCCCTATATCATGGTACAAATCATTTTTGCCAGATTCTTGCCACAAGAAAGCCCTAAAATGTCATGAGAAATGTCTGGAAATGATCAAATGCTATAGCCATAGGCCTACTGGTTAGTGTTTTTCTTAACCACAAAAAGGTAAACGATCCCGAGAATCTACAAATAA
This sequence comes from Trematomus bernacchii, assembly GCF_902827165.1. Taxonomy (NCBI): domain Eukaryota; kingdom Metazoa; phylum Chordata; class Actinopteri; order Perciformes; family Nototheniidae; genus Trematomus; species Trematomus bernacchii. The sequence goes on along the minus strand of NW_022988050.1, from coordinate 8,801,606 downwards.
CCCTTAGCATCTAGAAAATCCTGGCACTGAAATCAAACGCATAGAAGTAAAAAGCATGTCCTTGCAGCTTTCAGGGTGTTTCGTGCTCATTTTTGGGTTACAGCAGTTTTTTTCTAGCTGAGATCTGTGCTTCAATGTTGCCTTGTTTGCTATTCAGAAGTATTTTTGCTTCCCTCAGTAGGCAGTAGTCTATAGTCAGTTAATGCTTGGATTACATTTCCTCACAGCACAGTAGCTTGCCTGAGCCCTATTTAACTCGGTAAGCCTCATGATGATTGTGGCACAAGCAGTCATTATCAAGGGTTGAAAACATGAACAAAAATGAGGCGAAGGAAAAGGAGGGTAGGGGTTACGTAGGGGAGGGCTGTGTGCAACACACGCCCCGCTGAAATGGATTGGCTGTGTGGCTCGGAGTATTTGTTTCAGGCAGTAGCTGTGGCTCTCTGCCAAGCAGGCGGACAGCTCCTAAGTTTCCAAGTCAGCAGTGCCCTTAAAAAAAGGTCCCCCATTACAGGAGGGATGTAGCGATAATGTAGTGTGACACACGTTATGTACACTGGGTCTCGGCAAGAGGAGCTTCAGGGACACAGGTGTCATAAGAGCCATTAATCTGCTATTGTCACGTGTTATTGCAAATTAAAAGTAGCATGTTACACTTGGCAGCCATTGTTGCGGACGGACAGAGCGGGGGAGAGCGAGAGAGAGACCCCTGGAGATGGTGACCACGGCTGTCCGCACCTTTTACAAAGTGACATATATTAGAATTTGCAATTCTGCAGAGAAAAGCCATTACCTCGCAGATTAACATCCGAGCGTCCCAGCTCCTCCACCCCCACTGCTGCTGTAGGCTCCAGAAAAGACAAAAGGAGAAGCTGCTCCTCTCAGGGTCAAATACAAATCTGTCATACAGTATCTGATGTTTAAGTACAAATCTGCTTTCAAGCATGTTTTTGTTCACCTTTCTTGTTATTAGTGCACGTTTGAGTGAGCTGAATTGACCCGAGCAGACAGCTTGGAGGTCTGTTGAGAACACGCAGCGTCCATGAAGTGTGTCCGGTCTTTCAAAGTCATATCACACGTTCTTTCAGGGCGACCCACACAAATTGCACAATCAGGCCTGTAGATGATTCTTAATTTCAACCATTCTGGTCGCTTTCTTGCTTTGTGTGGGGCTTTCTTTCTTGATTTATGAGCGAAATAGCGAGAGAGAAATTTTATGATAAGATGATCATCATACATTTCAAAAGGCAACAACAATAGCCAGTGGCAGTGAGAATGGATGTGATTCCGTGCTTCAGTAGCTGTTGAATTAATTATTTCTCATCTCTGAGCGTCATGAGGACTGAACCGATGTGTGTGGATGGAGATGAGTGATGGAGCGGGCCTCCGTCACACCCTGCTCTGTGTATCAGCATCTGTTATGGGGGAGAGGGAGAATCAACACAGGAACTCAGAGCGCAGCAAAATGTCAGCACCTAAGAGTGCAACCTTCAAATTAGATTAATAAATCTTTAAAAAAATTAAATCGGGACATAAAAGGAAAATTGATGGTCGTAAGACATTAAACAATCTTTCCAAAATGTTCATCTCAGAATATTAAGAAGAATCAGACACAAGGCTGCATATGAGGAATATTTAAAATACTTTCATTTATTTTTTTGCTTATTAATTATCAGAAATACTTCTTCTAATTCCCTTGTTTTTGTTTGACCAACAGCCAAAAACCACATCGCTTTGAATTTTAAAATGATATAAACTGTGAAAAAGCAGCATTTTCACACATTTAATTAGATGCATACGGAGAATACTTGGCCTTTTTTCGGTTAATCGATTATCAAACTTTTATTTGATTAATTTTCCATCGATACAATATTCAATTCATCATCCCTTTGAAACACTCATCACAGATCTTTAGTGATGCAGAACAAACATATCACAGTGTTTTAATTTATGTTTACATAATCACAGCATTCAATTAGACAAAACAAAATGCAGCTGAGTTCATCACATTTGTTTTAATTTGATTTCATTTAGCTGTGAATTGAATCAGGCGGGAAATTATAGAGGTGTATTATTGCGAAATGCATAGCAATGCGTTAAGGGAACCAGAGCGTATGTATGTCGACATGTTATTTAAACAAGGAGCAGACAGAGGGGGGGGGTAAGCTCATTCATCTGAGGGGGGGGCTCATGACCTCAAGGTGCCAGCTCACCTCTCAGTGCCTCTAACAGGAACTTAAATAACTATTTAAATTGCGGAAAAAGTTGAAACTTTTATTCTGAAATCATAATTGTCTTCTATAAAAACGCACGCTATTATTGAGGTTACTATTTAAACTCATCCTGCACTTCATTCATGACATGTGCTTTGTTTTTGTTTGGCGGGCAGTCACTCAGACGCACTCTCAGTCTCAGAGTTGCGTTGGCTAAAGAGTCCTGCTAGGGGTCGCGACCTCTGGGTGCCAAACCCGCAGAGAGGAGTCTGCTTTATAGAGCCGGTTATCTGATCTGATAAAAGCGGCTCCCTCGTTACCAGAGTGTTAATACAGACTGATGTCAAGATGAATACACTCAACTCCTGCGATGATCAATAAACGACCGCAGAGCGGGACAAGCGTGTAACGCACCAACAAAGCCACTGTGGTCAAAGATTAGTATCACCGCCGCATAATGGGCTCATTTGGAAATGTCCAAATAGTGGATCTGACTTATTGTAGGGTGATTATGGACTCTTAACAGCAACTCAAAACATTTACAAATATTGTAGTTTGAAATTAATTATTTGTAATTGAATATGCATAAGTACAATTTGAAAGAAAACACTATTTTTAACGTATCAATAAGGAATTATTGCACAAAAACTGCTTTATTTGGTCTTTTCTTTTATTCAATTAAAAACTTTTTTATTTTTAATGGCTCATTTTTAGGGATGGTTTATGTTAAAAAAAATACTTTGTAACTTAAATGGTTATGGTTGCAACAATATCAACATGGTTAAGGTTAGGGAAAGTCGACAGTTTGAGGAAATAGACAGTTTTGTTATCACTTTGTGGCTATATAATAATAAAAAATATGTTGTAATTGATCATTATATACATTCATAAGGCACTTTAAAAAAACAGCGGCTTCACAATTAATGATAAAAAGGCATAATAGTAGTCTTACACAGCATGTAAACATTAACAATATATAACACTTTCTTCTTTTCTCCCGATTGAGTTTTAATTCCTACAAACGCTAGAGGGCTTTGTCACTTTGACGCATTTACATGGCCATTGATGATTTAGCTCTTCTTGGGAGGACAGTTTAGAAAAAAGATGAAAGATGCATAAACTTGATTTACTCTCCAGGAAGCTTAATTGCGCGGCTACATAAACGCTCTAAATGTCACGAGAATCATCTTCATCACCGAAACACAGTCATTGCTGATTTGTCAGAGGGGAGTCAGTGGCTGGGAGGGCAAATGGGACTGTCCCCGGTGTGAGTGGGAGGAAGAGCATGTAGGTTGACCCAGGATGGTTTGTCTTGTGTGTGGGAAGTGTATTCCACTGTGGTGAATGACAAATATGGTGGGAGGGGTATTGATCAGGTGTTGTGTCTCGAGCCGGCTGATGGAAAAGTAATTAATGACTCTATTTGCTTCGGTTGCAAAGAGAACAATTGAGTTTGATAAAGTGACAAGCAGCAGCTTAGGTGAGGGCCAGAAAACATGCTGAATATTCACCTGAATGGACCAAAGTCAGACCAGGGAAAATCCGATAGGTTGTTGTCTTCTTTCTGATGAGGCAGCTTCGTTAACCTCTTTAAAGGAACAGTTCAACCAATTGGTTTCCTCCCGAGAGTTGAATGCGTCATATGCAATAAATTAACAGTCAGGATTGTTTAGTTTAGCATAGAGACTAGAAAAAGGAGGGAAAGCTGAGATTTGTTTACCAACACTGACTAGCTGTTAACCTATTTCCACTCTCTATGCTAAGCTAAGCTAAACATCCCCTTCATGTAGCTTCATGCAAAAATGAGAGTGGTATTGATCTTCAAATCAAAACCTCACCAAGAAAGTAGGCTACTGTAGTGTAGGCCTTTTTCTAAAATGTCAAACTATTCTCTTGCATTGCATACGTCTAATCTAGACGACAAAGTGAGATATTTTTAAGTGTTTAAGAAACGCCAACTTAAAGTCAGCAAAATTTGGAGTTACATATTTTGTGCGGGAGAGTGACGTACTGTCTGGGAAATGTTATACCCCATGCATATAAGGAGATGTACAACATTTGGGGGGGAAATATTGCTTGTTTTGGAAGCTAAACAACAATTCAGATAACACTATGAGGTTTAAATGATTGTTATGCACCATCTAACTTTTTGGATCCAATACCGATACCCTTAGTCACGGAATTTGCCCACACATACAACCATTGATTTATTTTACCAATATTATAATCTATATATCTAACCTGTTTGGCTTACCCTTATGTAAGGTATAACAAATACAGGGATTGCTGTGCCGCTAAAAACTGATTTGATCCGTATAATGACGCCAACAAAACAACAAAACCTAGCGTGGATTGGTCATATCATTGCGAAAAAACTAACTAACAACAAAAGAATAGTAGATGTACTAACACTGATAACAATTCAACATGTCAGACATCACTTGTTAATAAAACCGGTATTCACCAGTGCAGTGAAAATAGAATAAATAGTTAACAAGGTACTGTTAGCAAACTCGTGATATTTATTGCTTGACATTTTCGCAGCCATCAGCACAATTTCAGGTCACACATGCTCACACCCCCTCTCACACACACTTTTATAGCTCCTGATAGTCGGGTTCATCCTCTGGCCTCAGCCGGTGAAAAAAGGTCAAGCAGCGGAATAGAATGGCAATAACCCTCCCAAATGGTACTATCACACAGACATGATTGATCAATTGAATTCCGTGGCAGAGAAAAATGTGGGATTAAGTAGAGTATTATACGCACAATGAGTTGAGGCATGATGTTCATTTCAAGTTCATTTCAGCTCCCTCTTGCCACCAGATCAGGCAATCAATAGGGGCCTTGCATATCATATATCACCACTCTCCCACTGAGGGGAGAACATAATCTGCTGCAAATTTAGAATGACAGATTTGTAAGGGAGCTGAAGCTATCTGGGATCCAGGGAGGAGACCTACAGACACTGCAGCCAGGAGAGGTGGGGGGGGGGGATGGAGGGAGGGAGAGAAAAAGGGGAGGGCGGTATGCTAGGATGCTCTGTAAAGGCTTTAAAGCGTCGCACAAAAGTGACAACAGGAAAAGCTAAGGCATCCTTCTCCCAACAGTCGGGTAATCAGGTCAGGAGTCAGGAGAACATTCCTGTGTTTGGAGAGCGGGATGATTGAACCAGACTGTACGGTTTTATTCAGCCTCTTGTCCCCGCCGCTGTTTATAAATGGAACCACCACACTCGCAGAGAATGAAAGCAGTATTGAATTGTGAAAGGGAAATTGTGCTTTAAAAAAAAAAAACTGCTCTTTATTTCAGTGAGCACCAAAAGGGTTCTGGGGAGGAATCATAGGGAGGGGGAAAAAAAGACACTATAATGGGCTGGCTGCTGCTGCTGCTTTCATTAGTATACATGCTTGCCACAACATGTATATATTTGAAAGTGATGGTAATCCATCAATTACCAGAGGGCTTTCAGATCATGGTGGTGTCACTCCCGTGGCAGGGGGTGCAGGGGAAAAACCTGTGTGATGTAGCCAGTGGCTCACTACAGCCATTAAGGAGTGGAAAAACCTGCACTCCATCCCTTTCTGTCCTCCTCAGATCCCCCACAGAGGTGGTACAGAAAATACATGAGGAGAATATAAAGTGCATAGCTTGAAGTAAAAGGCCAGCTTCCCGGGGTCAGTCTCTCGATTGTTGCTCTTTCTTCTTGTAGATGGTTCAGATGGTTCTGGCCCACACAGTGATTCTCAGGGTAGTGTGGAGAGTTTACGGAAACACCTTAGGGCAGATGCCTTCACCCAGCAGCAGCTGGAAGCGCTGGACCGGGTCTTTGAACGCCCCTCGTACCCTGACCACTTCCCTACATCGGAGCACATCAAACCCGAACAGGTTAGTAGCACTGCAACTCACCACTTCAAGTACACACACACACATTGTGCATGTGATGCTGATTCAAGCACAACAACAAAAAACCCACCTTTGTCACAAATATTCCCATACGCAGAAAGCTAATTAAACAAACGTCTGAGATGTCCAAGCATTGGATTAAAACCAAGCATGTATAATGCTGGAGGGATCACCTGGAAAACTCCCACACATTATTGATTTTGAGAGGAAAAACACATTCCTTGTATCCCCTATAATTGAGAATAACAGTAAGGCAACATGAAATTAATCAATACTGAGGTTTTTTCTCAATGTTATGCTGTGTTATTCAGCTGCTGCTTCTTGCCTTTGTTGTTTATTTTCCAACTCCGTGTCATATCTTGATGTTTAATGACTGACGCAGTCTCGAAGGCTGCTTTTATTGTTTTCATGAATTTGATGTATGAAAGCATGTATTCCCTCTCCTTCCTTCTGATATTATAACCACACTCGCCATCCATCCTCATTTCTAAAATTAAGAGGCATTTGGGGACCAGCCACCCCCCACGCCAAAACGACAGCCAGAAACCACCGCTTATTAAATGCTCTGGGCTTATTACAATGGATAACCTTTATTTACTTTCATTATACTATTAAACAACAAGAGACTATTAATTTCTCCCACCGTACTACAAGTCGGACCCATAAAGCAAAAGCAGTCGCCTAATTGAGTTCATTTTAATTTCTCTCCAATCGGGGCGAATTACGCAGGTGATAAATCAGTGGGACAGGCCTCACCTCCAGAAGAGGGCCTAATTTGCAGCTAATTACAAAACTGATTTCTACTGGAAGATCAATACCAAAACGAATTGGAAATGACTTGCAATCACAAAGAGCGTCAGGGAGAGTATTAAAAGGCAGAGGGAAAAAGGGTTAGACCAAAAAAAGAGGGCAAGTGAGAGAGAAAAAAAAGAAAAAAGGAGGCCAGGAACAGTCGAGAAAAATCAGGTTTAATTTAATGCAATATTAATCAGAGCACTTTCCCTTTCATGGGTGCCTCACGGTTTTTTTCGTGGCCCTATTAGCCAGTGTCTGGGTTCTGTAGCGGGGCATTAAAAACCCATTCTGGAGATGCAAAACTCAATGGATTCACCCCTCCCACACTTCTGCTAGCCATTTGGTCATCCCTTTCAGACCTGTCTTTTCAGTTTTCCCCCTTCTGCCCTTTATCTGCATGATAAAACGTCTGTTTGGCGTCTGAAGCCTCAGAGAATAGAGGAAAACATCCGACATTGTGCCAGTGAACAGTTGTAGCAGACAATTAGAGTTTATCGGTGATAGTGGCAGACAAGAGCGGGGTCACGGGCGTCCCCCTGTGGGAGCGCGGCCCACTGAGCCACTCAGGCTCACACTGGGCTCTGGACAAACATTGTCAACACTCAGGCTCCGGAAGTCTCATCTCATTAAAAAAAACTGCTAACATCTGCCACGAGTGTCTTTTAGTGGATTTACAAAAAGAAACAATGAGGGACAAGCCGACAGATTCATTTTTAGATTGAGGCAAATGTGTTTCATTGCAACACAATTACAAAAAGAGACATTTGGATTTATTTGCATTCAGACATTCTACTCAGGCTATTAAATGATAGTTGTCATTAAATGCCTGGTCAGATCCATAGGTTTGTTTACATTCACTTTTGAATAACTCACTATTAAGGCTTTCAGGCGAAATTGAGAAGTTCACTTTATTTGTTAAAAGGAAAGAAGGACCCATCAAAAAAAAAGAAATGTAAAAAAGTATATTTTGTAAGAATTGTTTTGGTATTCCTGTAACTTGGGTATCAAATTGGACTTTTGAATGATACAACGTTTTTTTTCCTCTAAAATGTCAAGGTTTTGTAAACTTAAAAAATTAAGCAGCACAAACGACACCCACCAACGTTAAAGGGGGTTCAGATCAAATGTTCAGAGGCCGAGATCTAAAGACAGACACATATTACTTGCATTGCTCGCATTACAAATACAGTGTTTTGTTTGTGATTTGGGTGAACTACTCCTTTATTCAACCTCTGAACGCACACAAGAGGCAAACACTCAAACAGCTAAATGGTCACAAAAAGTGCAAGTCTTACAAGTGATTCTATTCAGAGATAAGAGGTAATGAAATTTAAAAAAGGTGGTTTGGACTCCAAATTATAAGCAAAAAGCAGAAAAAAGGTGAATAGTGTCTCTGAAACAGGGCCACATGGTGAGCCTGTAACAAAGCAGAACTGCTTTCTCCCTTGGCTGATCAGGGGAAGGACTGCAGTCAAGCACAAAGGGCCAGCTGACGCCTTGGCTTTTCACTCATCTCAAAATCCCACTTCCTCTCAGACAATACCAAAATACATTCATGATATGCTTGAACTGCCACCCTGCAGCTTGAACACACACTCACACATACGCACACTCACACATGCGCACACACACACACACACACAATGCTCTCATACAAATGTATACTCGCACAGGCCTGTGTGGAGCGCTTAATGGAGGAGGAGAAGGGAGGATTTCCATCTTGGTATTGTTTGGTTGTGTAATGATTCAACTGTCCTTTTCCCAGGCTAATGAGTACTCGCTCCCTGGCCTGAATTCCAGGCTGGACGAAGTCAAGCCCAGTTTATCCTCTAGCGTCAACCCAGACCTGGGCCCCAGCGTGTCGCAAAGCTACCCCGTAGGTAAGATCAAGTGCCATACAGTACGCCTTTATGCTGCCGAGCCACTGCTTCAGCTGAGGGGGTTTGAAGTATGTAAAAGAATGAGAAAAACAACTAACACTGCCTGTGCAATTGACCAAAACATGTGTGAAAATAAAAAAAAAAAGCAAACCAAAAAGTTAAGTGTGAATACTTTTTTAATACCATTTCACTCTGAGCTGAATAGGTGGTACGATGGTGTGATAAAAGCTGAGCAGCTGTCCTCTGTCTGCGTCTTTGCTGAGCAAGCAGGGTGATAAGAGAGATTGTGGGGTGGGGCAGTGGGGGGGCTGTTCAGTCACCGCTGGACAAGGACCTTTGGGTGTCAGCACATCAGAACTATGACTGTGTATCAGAGCAAGGTCTCGCACCAAAAAAAGAAGAAAGGCCACCATGCAGGACTGACTGCTTGTTGGCTGCTGCTGTGTTGCTCCTGTGATTTGTTCGCCGGGAGACAGTTTGTGTGTCTCAAAGCACGAGTAATGTGCCTCGGTAAATACGCTCTGGCATTTCTGCCGCCTAACTCTAACACCATGATCATTTATTTCGCCCTCCTCTCTCTCTCCCTCCCCCCCCCACCCCCTTCTCGTCGTCTCCTCTCCTTGTCACAGTTAATGACTGCCTGGCTAATTGAAATATTGTTTCGTTGTTGCCGTGTTATTACCAAGAAGAAGGTTAAGTTTACTGAAAGTTTACGATGACTGTCGGGGGGCCTGAGATTAATATACAGAGCTTTTATTAAAATTCATATAATTATGCAGCAGCCATCAAAGGCGAGGAGTTCTGCGTGGGGGAGGACAGGGTGATTGAAAATTGCTTCAGCCCCCCCTTCTCAAATGATAGCCAAGCAGACTTATGAGAAGAGAAAGGGCCCTTTTCTCATTAATATGTGGGAGGTAGATTTCCCTGTAAGGCAGGCCTCCTGAGAAGAAAGGTGTGTGTTTGTCCTTTGTGCGCTGATGGCCCCGTAGAATGCAGGCGGCTTTGTTTGCACCTGGGATATTTCAGATGGTCTCTGCAGAGAGGGTCTCCTTACTGCTTTACAGGTGCAAAGAGACATGTAGAGGAAGAAAGATGGGATTGTATGCATACCGGTGTGTGTGTCTGCACATGAAACACATATCACTTGCTTTTGTGTTAGTAAATACCTTTTTCTGGTGGCAGGTCTCACTGCAGGCAGAGAAATAAGGAGGTCAAACTAATGGAACAAACATCACTGCGACTTCCTCTTGTAATTAGTATTTGTTTTGTGGCTCCTCTGCTTGGTTTTCCTTCAGTGGCTGCCTGTGTGGATATTAGGATATATTCAGGTGTGTGGTCTCACTAATGGCTGAGTATTACAGTTTACTTGCCAGCGATAAGCCCACCAGAGGAATTTTAAGCCATGCAAAAAGTAGTAAATTATCTGCAGTATTTAGGCCCAGATCCAATTTCAAATTAATTGTGTCTTTACGGGGGAAAGAACTGGAGATTATGTTCATCCTTAAAATGTTTTCCAACACCAATTAAAACGCCTGCAGTTATTGATCTTGTTGATTTTATGTCCTGGAATTTGCATAATCTATTAAAAATGAATGATTCATGAAGTGCTCATTGCCAGAGATCGGGATTCTCAGTGAGCTGAAAGACTTCCGAGATAGAAATCTTTTGTGTCCTCTGCTTATCCTATTAAGGCTCAAAAGTACCTGCAAAGCACACTCAAATAAGAAAGGGATTTAAGGGCATTGTGCACATCATCGAAATTCAGAGGCAAGAAGCCACTTCCATTAAAACCGTTTTTTTCTCTCTCCCTCTCCTCCACATTAATGCTGCATTACCTGCTAAATGGTCCCTCTTACCCCATAAAAACACCAAAGGGTTCCATGAATATGTGGATAGGACAATTGCATATTGTGAGGTAATTTCTATTGTTGATATGGGAAGTAATTTCTTTGATGAATTCCCTTCGAGAGATGGATTTCATCTCAAGTGCTTCTTATTCTTGTTCATTCGAACTGCTTAAAATTCAAATGGTGTGAGCCGTGGGTGAATTTATGAAAAGCACAAGGAGGAGCTCAAAACTTTTTTGTGTATTTTCAGAAATAAATGGAGAGATGGCCTCGATACGGCCAATTGTCCACTATTTCTATAGAGAGTTTCAGTATTTCCTGAAATTAGTCGGAGCCCACCTGTTTTCTCGATGGTGCTTCAGGCTGAAGAGCCATCTCCGAGCACTGAGCGGAGTCCCTAGAGCACTCAGTGGGAGTTTTACACATCTCCACTCAGTGACTGCATACTCAAGACTCTTTAAACATATTCCCTGCTGGGCCTGTTAATGAAGGCCTCCAAAGGCTTAAAGACCCCCGTGTCAATGACACTTCCCCTCCTCAAGCAGCTGCTCCTGTACACTCCTGTCAAGTCTCTAAACAAAACTTCACCCAGCAAATAAAACCATCCACACTTAGCATTCAATTAGGGTGAGTGAGTGCTCTCAGGGTGCTCTACACAGGAAGTACCAGGACCTGCGGTTGTCCAGTGAGCAGCGAGCAAAGATCAGAAGGCGAACCTGCCGTAAGTGACGCGTGGCCTCGTGACAAAGCGCTCGCCCGTCTTCCCACAGGGGGGAACTAAATTAATGCTTATTTCGTCTTCACAAAAGCAAACTAACCTTTGAGCACACATTTGATAATGAATGACTTTCAGCCGGTGTTCGGGGAATTAAAGCAATTTGGCTCTCCAAACATTCTTTACTTAGTTGTAATTAATTAGGGTGCTGAGATTTTTTGGCTTGTGATAAATTGCCCCGTTCTGCATATAGCCTAGAAAACTGGAGGTCAAAGATTTTTGGTTGTTGTTGTAGCAAAACATGAAGGTGTCCCTGTCATGCTAAATGTAATACTCTTGCAAGCAAAAGAGTCATTCACAAATGACTTTGTTTCTGTGCCAAATAAAAAGAAGGTCGTCTTGCTTTTCGTTTTGTGTTTTAAGAAACGGGCATGACAGCAATGCAAAAAAGCACATCGTAGTTTCCTATCACGTTACTGTGAGTCGAGATAAAACTCATCAATCTTCTCGCAGTATAATCAAGTGTTGACAAAATAGTTTGAACAGTTTGATGCTTTCAGCCACTCAGTGTAGTTCAAATAAATAAATATAGCCAGTAGTTATTTTCAAAAAGCATTCAAACAATCTTAAAAATCTTATATTTCCTGGCTCACTAAAAGCAGGAATTACTGTTTTTCAACGCTCAGCAGCAGCTATTACGAGTCACTTCTCAAAGGAAGACAGGAATCAACAGGGTTTTGTAACAGCAAACCAAAAAACTCTTTGAATTGATTCTCGCAGGGAAAGGAAAAGAGGGCACAGCCAAATAAATAGCTTGATTTGCTGGCGTTCAATCTAAGGGGACTGACAGGAAGCAGACAATATAAAGAAGCCCATCTTTTAATGAGAATCTGGACACATATCTCTGTTGTAAAAACAACAAAGGCTAGGAAGCAGCTAATGAGGCTATCATTGCTGTACAGAGAGTTCTCAGAACTGGCGCCTCACAGAAAGAGGGCTTTAAAGGGGACATAAAGCAACAGGCACAGAACTGCTGGCAGTCACTGCCAACGCTATCCTGGAAAACAACAAAACTGGATTCAACAGGGACGCTGATAATTATTATTATCGCAGTCAACAGGAGAAAAATAGACTGAAGTTAATGGCAATAGACTTATTTTCTATTGGGCCAAACTAACCTTCAAGAAAACATTTTCCACATGTTCAATCTTTTTGCTTTGGTATATTTGCACATTAAAGGGCTCCTACGTTAATCAAAATACATGGAGATTTTCACTACTACCAAAAATGAAACATAAAACGACTGTCTGAAATAATTGATTCTATTGATCTGATAGAAGTCACTGACCCACCCTAGTTCCCTAGCCCTTCACCTTTATTATGAATTTGACTAAAACTGGCTAAAAATATCATTAAAATCTGCACAAAAATGAATGGAACTAGGCATATGATAGTCTCCCTTTGAAAATTAAAAAGTTATTTGTGGTTACAAGCTCAACATTGTTCAGTTCCACCAGGGAAATAAATGTAGCAATGGTATCAGTGTCAGCCAATCGGAATCAGTATATGAAGAGGAAAACAGGTGATTGGTTCCTTATCGAAAATGATTTATTTTTGTTGGTAAAAACAACATTTATTGCATTTCAGTCATATTTGAAAGCGATCAAACCAGATGTTCCCTTTAAGACTGAAAGGCAGGGATCTGGTGCACATAATGTATTTCATCTCTTTGAAGAAAGGTAATAAAGAGATAAGCGTATTTACTTTTATTAAACATGTTCAACTGCTGTTGCTGCTGCAAAAAGAATGAAGAAAAGATTGGGTCAGTGTTTGCTGAGACAGTTAGACAATAGTTACCAATGTCTACACACACACACACAATGGCCTCACCCCCGCTGGACCCCCCACCTACAGTACTCCCACGGCTCCCTTTGACTTATGTGCACTGGCTTGTGGCTAACTAATTCTTATTATAAATGAAATGTCCGGCATGACCTCACTCTTCTCTGTAAAGCTCTTTAACTCCGCAGCCCTCCAGTCTCGGTGCTTTAACCAAAAGTCACATCTCAGCAGGCTTCATACAAAACAGCCATCAGTGCTGAGATTTGCAAATAATAGAGAACACACTGAGCGCTTTCTTTATTGTACAATCCATGATCACAAATGGAAAAGTACTTTTTTTGGCACTTGATTTAAGTAAGCATCCAATAACAACTCTTAGATCAGGACTAAAAGATAGTTTCGGTGTAGTATTTTCAGTAATGGAAGTACTATTCAGATCATTTACTTAAGTAATTACTGCAATGAATTGAAAAAAACATCATTACACACCCAGAATTAAAATATATGTCTACAGATCTGCTGAAGCTTTATGAGCAAAACGTACTTGAGTTTCAGGGACACCCATTATGCAGAATGACCCATTTAAGAGAGCATAATATTATATACAGCATATAGTAAATTATTGCATTTTTATGGTATGTGCTTTAAGATTTAAGCAGCTTTCTTATGAAGTAGCGAGTCAGGGTGGAGCTAATTTTAACGCTTCGAATATCGTTTAGTAGTTTAAACAGTTAATAGCAGTATGTCATATTATAGCAAATCTTACAATTATTTTGTACACAACATTTAAATATGCCAACAGATGTTGAAAAGATTAAATGGATTAAATATTGTATAAATGTGACACAGTAGAAGTAGTAAATTAAAGTACCTAACTACTAAACTTCATTGCCATCAATGGGATAATCTAAAATAAACGAAATACTATTACTAAAATAACAGCCTTGAAAGCAAGTCATGTTGTTGTTATTTAATATTGTGTTGGTGAATGTTTTTACCAAACAAAATTAGTGAAAGCCATACAAGGCTTATTTTGGCTCCTTTACCTCCTCCTACCCCACTTCCTTCCTCCCCCCTCCCCCAGGCCTGGGTCACCAGCCGTCCCTATAGCCCAGCCCCCCTCCCCCTCAGGCCCCCCACTGCAGCCAGTATGCCTGGCAGCCTGTAGGAGCAGGTACTTAAATACCCAGAGGGCCCATTCGCTCACCCTCAATTAAACAGATACGCTTCTCATGATATTGCACATGTATGAATTGGATTTTTCAGTCAATATCTATATTAGCCTGTGGTTTATGCTCTCATTAGTGATGTTGATTAGCAGCAAGGGCCAGTTTTCCATATTCAGAGAGATAAATATTATTTTTTGCAAGAGAGTTCAATATGTTGTATAACTTGTGGATCAAAATGGATCAAAATGTGGATTTTAAGAGATGATTGGTCAAGAGGGGAGCCGAAAAATACTGTTAAAACAATAAATACAAACAACATGAATAGAGTTAAACAACTGTCATACAATGTATTCATATTAATACAGGTATGATTTAGTAGAAATATAGAAGCAAAATCGTTGTTAAATGAAAAAAAAAACTCCCTTTAGACCGTGACTCAGTGACATACTTGTCATGAAGAACAAGAGACATATCATAATATTTATGTTAATATTGTGATAAAAAATCTTCCTTAAACAGTTTGTTAGTTAATGCAACAACATGGACAGTTTTCTTCCACTAGTCCCTCATTAAAGCTCCATTGGGAGATTATTTTCCCCTTGAGTCCAAGTGGCCCTCACAGCTGACAATATAACAGGGGCCTCTTCTACCCCGGCCCCTGTGCAGATTTGGGTTACGTGTCGTTTTGTCCCAACGTCCCCGTGGCCAGCGAGGACAGCCCAACCGTCACTCTCAATTACATAGCTGAATATCTGCAGCCGGACGGGTCCCGCTCCGCAGAGGGGCCAGTGTGCTCCCACTGTACAGAGAAAGAGAGGCCGCCATATTTAGAAAAAAAGTTTGAACGGAGTAATGAGGAGGGATGTTTATGTGACCAGTATTCAGCGGGCTCAAAGCAGCAGCTGTTGTTGTCCTGTTTTAAAGTTAGAGGAGCGGACTGATGCTTTCTGGTGTTCAGTAACGGTTTGGACGAAACTAGGCTCTTTGAAACCATCTCTTAAATGTAGGGAAAATAAGGTTCTTGTGCTGACTGACTTGAGGTGGTGGTGATGAGTCGTGATGTGGATAGTAATATCATCATTTCCTGGTTTTAAAAAACGGCAGGAGCTGGTTTGCATTTTGAAATCAAACACTAATTGCAGAGCTAGACAGTAACTAAGCACATTTACTCAAGTACTGTATTCAAGTAGTAGAAGTTTGGAGGTACCTCTCCACGACATTTCAGAGGCAGCTTTTATTTGGCAGCTATTACAAAACTATATCTACTTTACTGAATCAGAATAAATATGATATTAATAATATCAATCAAATATAACAAATGTGTATAGAAGTAGCTAAAAAACAGTTCATATGTGCAGTTATAGGTCCATCTCTGCAAAATAATATATCTAAAATCTGAAAGGGACCAATCTGCATGCTGAGAATTTGGGATATTCACAGCAGTTATAATAATGCAGGCCTTATCTTTTCAATTCTGTATTGCATCCTTTACTTAAAGATCCAAAGACCTTAAAGATGCTTCTAGTCACATATTTGTAAACTTGAAAGCACTGATGAAGTGGTTTTTGTTTTGTTTTTGTTTCTCTTTGTCTCTCCAGGTCGAGATATGTCCAACACAACCCTACCTGGGTACCCCCCCCCACGTTCCCCCCACGGGCCAGGGCAGCTATCCGACCTCCACGCTCGCCGGAATGGTTCCTGGTAAGTGAGAGACAACATCACATGGATTAATATTGTCATTAGTGGGGCTATTTAACAGTTGCCCCTCCAAATGAACAGGTGTAGAAGCTTGAGAAGCAGAGTGAGGAGAGTTTAGCGTCAGATTACGCAGAGAGGCGATATAAATTGACCTGCAGAACAAGAGGCGCACACATCCTTATATTAGTTTTTTGTGTATCATTGGATTAGACGGGCCGAATAAGTGATCAGAGACCGAGGAGAGGACAGTGGTTCTCCCTTCCTTCCTGCTTTTTCTCTTTCTTATTGGCTCATTATATTCCCGTTTGTACCGGTCGTCGATAAAACGCAATACCAGCCCTCCCCAGCGTCTGCGCTCCAGAGCACATCCCCTTCCTCTCCTCTACTTAACCTGCAGTTCAGTTTCACAGCAAACAGTTAAGGGTCAAAAGGCAGAGGCATGTGAGCCCGGTAAATATTCAAATCTCTGTCTCTCTGAGGAGGTCAGGCTTGTGTTTCACTGCCAGGGATTCAGATTTGGTGCTGGGCTTCTTCAGCTCCAGCGTCACCAAGCACACATTTTCCCCAAACCACAGCCGGCATTTTGCTTTGATGTGATTAAACCACTAGGATGAGGGAAACCAGTGGAGTGTGTCCGGTGTTTGCATATCATTTACCAATCACACAGCCCATCACTGGCTCTGGCTGTTACTCCTTTTCCTTCATGAAGGGCTGCGATGACGAGTTTTGTTATCTCCTCAGCCAAGGGGGTTACATTAACTGCGCCATTTGTTTTGGTCCACTGGTAGCAGATCATCCTTAAAAAAGAAAAAATTACAAAGATACATACATCTTTATACTTCATATAGATACTGATATTTTTCAGGATATCACATTTTTCTGCTACTTCAATACAACAAAGGTACATTTAGTTCAGTTTCTGATGTTCAAATAATTAAAAACAGTTAGATTTCTTTTTTATTCCCGTTCTCTAAATATTGTTAAGATATTTTTTCATTCATTAAAGTCAAAATAAATGGTGGGGACTCTTAGTATTCAAGTTTTTCTTTCTGCCCATGTTATGAAAAGCTATTTTGAAAATATAGAGACTCGACCATTTCTGTCAATTTAACACTAACCAGGAACAACAATGGAGGATGTGGTAGCACCCGGTGGCTGTCTGGATTTGCTTTGGGATGTTGACTCATAAAACTGTTAAATCAGTTGGTGGAAAAGCGTCAAGTCAAACATACTTTAACTTTCCATTTGTTCCTATGTGGCACAAGGCAGAAGATGAGGGCCTTAATCCTATGGCTTGTGGTTTTGTGTTACAAACCATTCATCCTATACACAACCACTAAGATTTAGTGACGGGCGCAAAACACTGTTAAAGCAAAGCCATTTCTCACCAGCTTAATATCAAATCTAGCCTTTATTATCTCGTAAAAGAAAGAAACGTGTTGAACCAGCAGCGCTCACTGACATGCCCCAAGTTAGTTTCCTCTGCAATGAAATTCTACCAAACACCACAGCTCAGACCAGAGGGGTTTGGATTGGAGATGTAAAAAATCCCTTTAAGAAAGGCTGCAGGATTTATTGCAGCATATCAAAAATGTATGCATGAAACTGTTTATTACCACTCTGTATTTATTAGACGGGTTTGGAATATAGTGGAGGAAGAAGAATGGGTAGATATCCATAAATGGGACAAGGAAAGCCGCCGTCAGTGTCACATCCTGTATTGTTCAGTGTTGCATAACTTAAGTGAAATGAAAAAGAAATAAATTACTTGCTTGACTGGTTGCACATCGATGACTATCATTTTGCCCCTCAAATTGCATCCTGTTTTGAATGACGAGAAATGACTGCAAGTGAACAGGGTAATGGTTTGATGCAATGAAATGCTAATTGATTTGTTGTTTTGTTTTGCAGGGAGTGAGTTTTCGGGGAACCCCTACAGTCACCCACAGTACACATCCTACAATGACGCCTGGCGATTCAGTAACCCAGCATTACTAAGTGAGTAGAGAAAGAGAGATACTGGACTAATTGACCCCTCCCCCAAAGAGCAAAATGTCCAATTGCTGGCTAGCAACTTAGCACCGCCTAAGGAATGCATTAAACACCATTAACTGATCTGGCCTGA
Organism: Trematomus bernacchii; assembly: GCF_902827165.1. Taxonomy (NCBI): domain Eukaryota; kingdom Metazoa; phylum Chordata; class Actinopteri; order Perciformes; family Nototheniidae; genus Trematomus; species Trematomus bernacchii. Next base: position 8,783,416 of record NW_022988050.1, on the reverse strand, counting down.
GCAGCTTGTTAGCATGCCCTGCTAACAAGCTTAATAAATAAAGCAGCTGTGTAAGGGTAGTCCTGGATGCTATCAGAGTTGAAGCTCTGTCACTCTTCATTTGATTTTGGCGATGTCCATTTTCTCTTGCACTGCTGAAAGTTAAAACATTCTGTATATCATGTAGCTCTAAAGTGCATTATTATATTCACTCCTATAATATTCTCATCCTTAAACAAGTCACCTGAAAACATTAAAAGCTGGCCAGTTATCAGGCATCATGAGGCTAGCATTATTGGCAACTAGCTAGCAGCTAATAAAAATTGTCAGGAAAAGTTGTCATTTCAGGGTTAGGGTTAAAACTGAGGGGCGTTGGCTAGAAATTGGAAAACCTGCTTTAGTTTGACTCTAAATTAAAGACTAATTATTACACAAATGAAATGTTAAAGTGATAAATGGGCCTCATTGTAAACCGCTTTAAAGACGGTACAGCTTAGGAACAGCAAAAGTAACGAAGTAAGGGAGCGAGACAACAATTTTGAGTTTTCTAGCATGGAAAATTTGTAAAAATGCAGCTTATTTTCAATGTAAATACCAATACTGTTAATGCATTTGGTGAATGTATTTTTTGTTGTTGTTACAAATGGTTTGTTCTTCTGTTAATTTCAGGTTCCCCTTATTATTATAGTGCCGCATCCAGAGGCTCCGCCCCTCCCACTGCTGCCACTGCCTATGACCGTCACTAGTTACCATGGGAACCAAATCAACCTGCAGGACCATGGCCTTAGCCTCCATATTGCCCCGGTGTGAGCCGCATGGTCCACTGGACACTGAGCAACTGTGCATAAAATCTTCCCGGCTCACGATGAGAAACTTAATTTTTTTGGGGGGGGGGGGGGGGGGGGATTCCAGACGACTTCTCTCCTTGCAGCTTTTTTTTGGACACTTAAAGCCAAAAAAAAAAACCTACAAGAAGATCATCAGAGACACTAAAATAAAATCACCCGACACACATGCTGAAAACTGTGGCTAATTGCAGGAAAAAAAAGAAGAAAAAAAAGACTAAATACAAAGATCTCTGGTTTTGTTTCCCCGTGGCACAGGTTCATCCCATCACGGATCAATACTGAACATTCCTTTTCTTGACGGCTCTCAGCAGGGACGCTGTCCAGAGCTTAAAATGTAGCAGCAGCCTTTTTTTCTTTCCTGTTACCATTCGTCTCCCACTCCGATTCAGATGGCAGCGCAATGAGAGCAGAGGAGATCAGCAGCAGCACACGCAGGCTGTGGCAGGCTAACGTTGTTTTTATCCATCTAAGCAGTCACCGACCAAACATCCAGCATGAGTAAATCGATCCTTTTTGATGCCATGAGAAGATTAGGACATGTTCTCTGTGATACACAATCAAGATGTAAAAATGAAAATGAAGTAAATAAAGAAACATCCATTTGAAAATAGAGGGAGCCATGACAATATATCACCATGGCCCGCTATTTGCAAGATTTCAAGAAACTAGTAAATATATTCTTAAAATGATTTTTTTATTTCATTTTTATAATTCGTAAACGACTAAACTGCGGACTGCTTGGCTAGTGTTTTCCTATTTCTTATTTGTCAGGATACAAAATGTCATCAGGCAAAACATTTGTGTTTTTTGTTGATTTTGCACTATGTTGGAGGTTTGCAACACTGGAGCGTTATTATGCAGAAAAATGACGATGCATATTTGCTCTATTTCATGAAATTGGCTGTAAGTCTAATAAGTCTCAGTCTAAAAAGGCACTTCACACGTTTTCCTGTAATTCAAGGCCCATCATGTCACTGCCTTGACGTGCACTACTATGTTCTCACCGCTTACATTTCTATTTAAGTTGATTAAGTCTTTGGCATTCAACCACAGAAAAAGGATATAACAGCCATCCCAAGTCACACCAGTGTCATTAGTCAAGTTTGATTTCCCAAGCATTCATTCTGACGACTCTAATAACGTCAAAAAGCAGGGCGACAATTTCAGCTAAATGCCTTAAACATGTTCCCTCCTAACTTCATGTTTCAGGCCGAGGTACTTCTTTAAATCACGCTGGAATGATGGTTTCTTCATCTGTCAAGTGAATGTATTTGCATTTGCCAAAGACTTAGTTCTTGTTAGTGTTTATTTACAGGCCGCCTATATGCATCATGAGAGCAGTATTATTATTATTATTATTATGAATATTATTATTATTATTATTAGGGAAACCCACGTTGTTCATGAGGAAAAGTATATGTATAAATTCTATGCAGTGCAGAGATGGTCATCATATGCATATTCAGCTGTAAACCTAAAGGTAGGTGGAGTTTATTTAATTGTTATGTTATTTACAAATTGTTCATTTTCGTAGAAGGATTGTGTGTGTGTGATGTGAAGACACTTCTCTGTAAATACAGTAAGAAAAATGGTCTTTCATGTTCATGGGTATTATCACTTTCATTATGCTGGTCTCACTTGTACAATAATAAAAGTGTCTGAAATCTTTTACGCAAAAGGAGTTGCATGGTGTTTCTGACTTTCTTGTTTAATGCTCAAATGATTAGTTGATAGAATAAAGACTGATCGATAATATCAATGAAAATATACCTTATTTGTGGCTCGAATGTGGACTTGAATACAAAAACGAAACCTAAACAAAACGTTCAAACGGGCCTTAAAAGTCCTCTGTCTTAAATTGAACCGCGTCTTATGAAATGCAAAAAGCGTCTAACATACAATTATTCTGTAATGGTTCTGACAGTACACATTATATTTAATCATGTACTGTTATAAGAGAGAAACAGTGTACTTTTTGTCGAACTACATTTATTTGACAGATAAAGTGACTTAGTTTAAAATCAATGGGTCATTTAATAAATATGAATCTGCTGTCCCACAGAATACAATGTAGCTGTAATAGGGTTCGCACAGGTTTAACATGCTACCCAAAAAGCTTCATATATTAAAAAAAAAATGATACAATGATAAAGCAGTTTTATATATTGAAGTATAGCATATAGCAGCATATAACTCTTCATACAACATTTCAGATGCTTGATAAGAGTTAAGTAATTGGAAGTTATGGCACAAGTAATAAGAGAACAGTTCAACATAACGGTGAAAAGGAAGTGTCACAGAATATCTTCATAGTGATCTTAAACAGAAAAGGTAAAAAGAATGTATTTGATATTTGACGAATAAGGTTCCCCAGTTAAATAAAACAGGTGCCAGAAACCACAATTGACCCCGAATGATCTCACTAATGTAAACTCCCATTTAAAAAACAACTACATAGTGTGTAAGAGTGTACCTGCTGCCCATAAATGCTCAAACAATCAAATAAAAGCAGTGCAAGTGGAGCCATGTTGAATATTTGACGTCAATAAAAAGGTCATGAGCCGACAAACAACTTGATGGGTAAAACAGAAGTTTAAGTAAACAATGGCAGAAGGAATTCAGGTGCCTAATGAGACTCTTTTTGGATAAATGTATTTATTTTTCAGGTTTCAGATCCCATGGTGCACAGAGGGGCTTCAGTGAGAATGCCTCTAAATGTTTTCTCCATGACTCGGATCACTGAGCAGCACATCAAGTGTTTAACCTCTCCTCGCTTTGTAAAGCTGAATTAATTTTTCTAGCAGTGTGCCTGAATTCAATTTGTGCCAAGTTGCAGGGAGAGATTTATGCATGAAATCCCTCTTAGAGCTTATTTCACTCTTTCTTGGCTCAGTAATCCCTCCGTCGCTGCCGCCTTGTATGACTTAGTTATATCATTATTGATTTACAACAAGTGGACACTGTCCTGATTAGCGCTGTGTGATTTGAAAAGGATTTGGGCTGCTGGAGCACACCATAACGCTGCGTGTACATTCGAAAGGATGTCAGACAGAATGGGAATATATAATACAGTTGTTGAGCTTTTCAGTTGTTGATTCAGACACTCATTTATTGGTCCGAACACTATTTTCAAACTTGTTTTAATGGAAAAAGGCGAGTTTGACCCTGTGGTCGTGCATGGATAAGAGGGGTATGATATAAACTGAGTTTCCATCATTCTATCACATTTCTTCAAATTTTCAAAGACATAAAAAGAGAAAAGCAAGCTCCTCTAAAACATACTGAGCTGAGCTGTTTTTTGGTGCACTCTGATGCCTCTGGGTCCACGAGGAGAGAGCCCCTTTTTGCTTTGTAATTCAATTTCTCTGCCTGTTGTTTATTTCATAGCTCCCCTGTGAAGCATCAGAAGCGGATGTTCTGTCAGCCCCTAACCGTGGTATATGTTTGTCATTCACAGCCCTTGTTAAAAGGAGGAGAAGGGGGAAAAAAGGGAGCTTGACTCTTTCCTCTCCCCAGCTGAGAATTCCCAGAAGCAGAATTATTCTATTTAGATGGAAACTTCTTTGTCACTTTCCTGTCTAAATTGGCATATCTGGCTCTCTCCTCCGAAACCAATAAACTGTGAACTTGGATGTATCTGTCAATCAAGCTCAAATTGACTGCAGCATGCCAGATGACAACAGCATCCTCTGGAATATAAATATATATTTTCTTACTCTATACACACCCACACACACACACACACACACACACACACACGAGCGGTGGGATGATCTGATTGGCTCTAATCGGCAGCTGTCACTATCTTTGCTCATCAAAAACTCAGTTTAAATCAAATATCAACAGTAAAAGAAGACATAACATTGAGTGTCTCTGACAAAAATGTAAGGCGTATTTGATCTTAAAAAAGTTCAAAAGCTTAGCAGAGTATTATATGAAGACATTTTTATTTAGATGAAAAACTAGCGATTTAAGTTAACACGGGAGTGGTGAAATATTGATTTATTGTACATGTTATTCATGAAACAGGCTGCGAAGCTATGATTTGTATTCTATTCCAAACTAAACTTGTTCTATATCAAACTGTGACATTAATGTTATTACTCATAGCTGGATGAGCAGTAATTATCTTAATGTGAAGACTTCATTCTGTAGATTGCTCATGAGGAAGCTGAATAACTACGTCTCAAAAGTTGCACAGCAAAATAAAAGTGTACATGCAGTATGGATCGATTTATCATCCGTTCAATACTGTTCATCATTAAATAAAGAGAAATCAGGGACATGCTGAAGCTCCACATGTGGTAGGAGCTGTGTTAAAATATAGTTCTGACAATACTAAGAAAGTGCTCTTTTTTTCCGGTAATACAGTAAAACGGTGAAGCTCATCATGCATAACTTCAAACCACAGTGTCGGAGCTAACTGTTGACCTTTGGATCCGCTCCGCACTAATACATGCTGACTGAACACTCTCTCTGTGCGATTTGTACAGTGGTTCTATGAATATGCCGCAGCAACTGAATTATAATTTGGTTACTGGTGTGTCAAATGTACAATAAATCCTCAGGATGTTATCATTTGCAGTGACACACCAAGCCGAGGGGAGGGGAGGGGGGTGAGGAGAAAATATGAAAATGCATTTCACGTCTTTATATCCGAGTGGTGGTTTGGACGTTGCGAAAAGAGGGAATGGATCTGCTGCTTTATGTGCTGTATCTAATTGGATATGGCAATATATAATACGATTCTCCAGTATCCATCAATTCCTGTGTAAGACCTGTTTGTATGGCCGTGTCACCGGGGCAGCCTAGCTTGTTATGATGCCTGAGCAGCAATTATGAGGTAATTTTTGACTCTTGCTGTGTGAGGCCATCCAGAGGATACTTGAGGGGAGGTTCCTAATGAGTGAGCATTGATTGATTGGACCTAATAAGTGCGCTGCTCAACTGAAAGAGTGTGAGAAAAAAGGGGAGAAAAAAGAGGGGGCTACATAGAGATTGGACAGGATATTTCCAAATGAAGCAAATGACCAGCGATTAGATTTGTTACCGTATAGGTGAGCGCCACACCACTGCCAAAACGAGGCTGACTGGCTCTGCCCGGCGCCAAAGCTCATTTACCCTTCACCAGTAAATAATTACCCTAATGGCTATTGTGTGATACATGATGCAATTAAAGCCTAATGCAATGCACGTCTCTTAGTGAACGTGTCAGGTCCCACATACACAGGCGCCGGTGGTCCCGGGCTAACGGGGCTTGCTACCTGACTGGCCAGTAATGAGGATATCCTCCAAAGCAGACAGAAGCGCTCCCTAATCAGCTGGATCTGTCAGCCAGGCGTGTTTGTTTGCAACCAGGGGGAGCTGGGAAATATTCAGAGAGAAGTGAGGAGGCAACGCAAAATTTGATGCAGGCTATTCCTGGTCGCAGAAGAGGGAATAATAGAAGCTGGTAGAAGAGAGGGCAGAATCATCAACCCCCATCCTTTCCACCCCCCCTATAACCCCAGCTCCTCCTGCAGCCCCCCTCACCCTCAACCTCCCCCACCACACTCCCAACACCCCAGTCACTGTCAGGCCAAACACATGATGAATTGCCCTGTCAACAGAATTCATTCAGGGACCAATTAATTCAGCAGAAATGAACTAGAGCCATCAGTCGCTGAAAAACTCAGAGCAAAGAGAGCAAAGTAGCTCTCGTTGGAAGACAGAGAGACAGTGTGTGTGTGAGGGAGAGAGAGAGGGAGAATGAGGGAGAGGGTGCCAAGGGAGTGCAGTGGAAGTTAGCCTGACAGGAATTGGTCATTTAATGCTTTAGCGCACTGGAGACAGCCCCTGTCATAGAGGAAGCCATGACAGGACTCCCCTGGTACTTTATTTATTAATTATCCAGAGCAGCAAGGGGCATTTAACTGTCTCACTCCAGGCCTGTCAACTCGACTTCTTGTCATTTCCTCTCCATAAACAGGTCCTTAAGAAACAAACCCCAATCAAAGCAGGAGAGTGTAAATGTAATTATTCACAGAGCAGACAAATATTTATGTTGTGACGGTTGTACTATTTGAAAAAAATAAAAAAAGTAATTGTTGTGCTCAGGTTTGTTTGGAAGTGTGATCCTGGTTGGACATTTTAAACACTGGATTGTAGTCGAGGAAACAATATCTGGTCTGTGCTGTCAGCTGATCAGCTGTCAGCAGTGAAAGGGGAGTGAGGTCACTCTCACGACCTCTTGACAAGAAAACAACACAAACATAATCACCCCTCCAAGAATACTATAGAAAAAATGCATCAAATACAGTTTTTTTTTTTTATGTGATTCAGTTGTAGGGTGTTCAATCAAACCTGATGTGTTGGGAACCACTGATCTAAAATGCCTTCTGTGATGTAGAACAACAGATACAAACTACTGTACTGAATTATTCCCAATTTTGTGAGCAATCAAATACTTTTTACAAGAATGTACCTTATATATAAATTTAAAAAAGGAGTACCACAATACTATGCTCAAGTAAAAGTATTATTACTTAAAATACCTTTACTTCATTACAATTACAGCTGCTTGTGTAAAAAATACCTATACCAAAGTTAAAAGTAGCTTAGTTAAATTTTAGTAAACACGTTACATTTTCAAAAAGGAGAGAGTAAAAAACACAACTTATACTTTATGATAATGTTACATGATACTGCAATTCAAGAAGATAGACAAATTTAGGCTACAAAATATAGTGAATGTACAGGTCGACGTATACAAAGCAGAGGCCATGTCTAAACAAACAGGTTACTACATTAGGGAAGGGATTTTGCAGTCTGTGCGTAGGCCTACAACTGATAATCAATTATACTGCCTTCTTTACTGTAGGCCTACCAGAATGAATAGGAAAATAACATAACTAAATATTGATGAGACAACACCACATGCTACATGTAACATCAATACACATTGCACAAGGCTGCAGCCACAACAACAAACAATAAAACAAAAACAGAGCTGCACAGACTTAGCACAACATGTAGCACAACATGTAGCACAACATGTAGCACAACATGTAGCACAACATGTAGCACAACATGTAGCACAACATTGACAGCTAGCTGGTACTCACCTGTGTGAAGGGCCTTGTGTCTGTCCCATAGGGTCTGTCCCATGGTCTGTCCACCGCGAAGTCCTGCGAAATTCCTCTGCACTCTTCAAAGTGTTCCAACAAGTTGAGCCGAATTAGGCTGTGCCGTCTCTAAAACAGCATAAAGTCTTCACACAAATCTTAGAAGTAAACATTTCCTCTGTGACCATGTAAAAGTCACCTGGAGGATCCACCCGGCGCCTATTCCACGGCATTTTCGCATGTTAGCTTGATAGCATGTTAGCATGTTAGCCACACCCAACATGCACCTGTTCACGCAACGTCAAGGGTGTGCTTGATTTGCGTCACTTTAGCATGCTCACTGGGTGGTGCATTTAATCGCTGCTTAATATTTAGGTCAACGTTTTATTTTGGTGTTTGTTTTCTAAACTATGCCAAGGTAAAATATTACAACAATTTGATTTGGAGTGCACAAAAAATATGTAATTACAGTAACTACAGTAGTAGGTCATTTTTTGTTAAATCCACCCCTATTAATCCCTAAATCATAACAACAAAACAATGCAGTGTGGGCTAATGCTTTTGTAAAGTTTAGTTTTAGTCATTATATTTTTTAACATATTCGAACAAAATGCATTTTCATGGTAAAACAAAGTGTTTGGGGGAAATATGTTTGTATTAGAGTTGTTTTGACCTATGATGTAAATATGGTTACATTGGAAGTCACATCATGTCTCCGCATGTATGCCTCCTTTATTTTCTTCATTACAGTATAAAGTATTTTCCTCCTAACAGAGAGACCTTACACCTCACTGTTAATTTTAGCCTAATAAACCATAAACAATTGACATTTTACAACAAGCTCATTCTATTCTATCTGTTAATTGTGACCTAAATTGTACTTTAAAACGTTTTAAAAGATAATCTGATAAATTATTCACTGGCACACAGTGCTTCCTTTCCTAATGTTGAGCATGGTCAACCAGAAAGAGAGCTCTGTATGAGAAAATAAACTTTTGCAAACCAATGAAACATTTGAACTCAGTGAGGATTTCCACAGAAGGTGACAGTGCAACTGTCCTCCTCCGGCTGTTACGGTTCTGTTTTCTCCGCTGGAAACTCAATGAGTCTGTGGTTGACCTATTCAGTCAAAGGTTTGATCTTTCCCTTTTGTGTCATGTCAATCAGGTGGTAAATATTTGATGAAACCTTTTCTTTAGCACATCATGCATCCTGGTGTAACAGGAGGATGAAGTGGCAGCTGCAAAGCCTCCAATGCCATCAGGTGTACCTTACTAAGACGACACAGCAATCCACAACATAACTTTGCCTGGCATAGCAGCATTACAAAGCACTTTTATAAAACGGATAGAAACCTCCTCTTAAAGTTAAATGTTTTCTCAACCAATCCTCCCCTTGTCTCGGGAGTCACAATACTTTAAATAAACACCTTGTTGGGAGTTGATCATCCATGGTAAATCCACACTCTAACTGACCACAAAATGAGCATCAGCACCTTTCTGAGACCTGATCTCTGATAGTTTGAAACAAAGGAGATGAAATCCAGAGGAAGCCAGAAATAAGGAGATGTGCTGCAGTATATAATTAATTAAATGAGACTAATTAGGAACATGAGAGCAGGTGCCAGGCTATGGGCTGACAGCACAGACAGCCAGACAACAGGAAGGGGAAAAAAACTATGGGTAAGGGGTGTAACGTGACAAGAGGAGGGACAAAGCAACTTTCTGTGTTTTGTCACATGAAACCTCCAAGGAATATGTGACAGAAACTGTAGACCCAGACGCCATGGGGGTCTTTCCCTTTGTTTAAGACAGATTTTCATTTCGCCAATTTGAGGTTGATGTAAGCAAGAGATTTTCCTCCTCATTATTTCCGTGTGTGGATTGAAAAAAAAAAATGTACGACTGAGGGACTAGTACATTAACATGTGCAGAATCTCACCAGAGACAGAGATGTCATGCATATAGAAATACTATGCATATAAATGGCAATGCAGGGCTCAGATCAGAGACTGAACAGCCTCTGGTGTAATAGGGAATTCAAGCATTGTACATCCAACTGAATTCTGTTTTATTTTTTCATCCTTTTGGGGTTATAAAAGTAACTTCAGCTCACTATTTCCTGTTCCAGAGTTATTTTAGGCCCCATGACATGCCAGCAGTCTGTTAAGTAATCATGTAAGACTGAAGAAATCCTGTATTTCTGCCACAAAAAGCACCTCTCGCCCTCTTTTTCTTCCACACTGAGAACATTAGAGAAAGTCCAGCTTGTGCAGCCAGAGACGCTCCAAAGGGGCATCAGCCTATTTTATCACAATTTGCTCGCTAACCAGTTACAAATGTGGCATGTGATGACAATAATGAGGCTTGATGTCACTTAGCCTTTGGGCCGTGTGTGTGGAATAGCAAAGCAGGATGTCAGGGTGCTGCAGGTCCTCCACTCTGGCACTGAGAGGCCTCCTGCACGCGAGGTGACAGACACCGCGGTTAGAGAGAGAGCCGCCTCTCTAACAGCATTATAAATTACTGTAGATCCTATTTGTGTCAGTGGAGGCAAGTGAGGGGAAAATTCAACATCAGCCTATTTATTCATTTACTTATTCCCTGGCTCGGTCAGGCTCAGTGCTGCCGGAGAGGAGCTCTGCAGAGCCACTCTGCCTCAGAACAAATGCTGTGTGTTTACAGGGACACATGGGCATTTTATTTAAGAGGCACTGGTGATATCAGAGTCAATCAGGCCGGAAAAGGGAAAGCATTACAGTAGAGAGGATTTTTCTTCCCCCTATCTGATGGAGCCTGCATTTCCAAACAACCATGAAGTAGATAAACCTGCAAGGGTCCTTCCTGAGATGACACAGATATGTTGAGAATAAATCACTTACAGATCTTTGGAAGGAAAATATGTATTTACAAGTCTGTATACCCAAATGACAAAATTAATCAAAGTCTGTTAGGAAAGTCTGTGGATACATGTTATAGGTGGCTTTACGGCAGAATGAAACGAAACCAGTAGGTCTTTTGTCGAAAATTACCAATAAGACCATTAAAACTATTCATATGGCAGTTTTCTGACCTGTCACATGCTGGGTCAAGTTTGGCTCAGTTTAGTCTGACAACTTAAAGCTGGTTAAGCTAAGTGAAATATCATAGCCATGATCCAGAGTAACTAGTTACTAATCATTTAAATACTTCACTGTTAGATGTATGGCGGTCTCTGTGAACACAGTGTATCAATGGGTAAATAATCACAAATGGAACCTTAAAATTATTCTAAGACCAATAACTACAGGAACAATGAATGTGAATGAGTTACTAATCACTGAAAGCAGACACCGGAAACAGTCTTGGTAAATGAGAAAGTCTTAAACTGATGCTGTGTGCTAATAAAAATGCTTACCTGGCAAAACAAACAAAAATGAGAATGTTAACAGTTCTTACTTTGCATAATCAATAACAAGTGACAGAGAATAGATTCAGAAAATGTCATTTCCCAGCTAACAATGCCACAAGTGATTTAAAGGAGCAAAGTGACCGCAGCTCGATATGTATTTGCATGCACCTGTTAATTCACCAAAAAAAGCGAATACAGAAAAAGAGATGGAGCTTTCGTTTAATTATCAAGAGATGGCTTGTGCTGTGCATCATCATTAGTTTGACTAAATAGCGTCGGTCAGTGACTCAAGTAGTGGTAAATGGCACAATTAGCAGGCTGAGCAGGGAGAGGTATATTCAATTTGAAAGCCTTCTTTCTTAATCCATCTCCTGTGATCATGAGAAATGCTGAGCTATGGGTTTTTACGCTCAATGACATTAACCAGGTTGATTCCAAGTAAAATGTCAACATTGTAATCAAGAACTAGCACACTCCAGCAAAACTTAAATGTCTATGGATGCTAAATGTAAACGTCTAACAGCTTGTATCTTCCCAATCACATTCCTAATGTCTCCTGCAGAGATTCCTCTGTTGGCACATCTCCTCTTCAGCTGTGTATATTTGATTAACAGCTAAAAAAAATAAGTGGCACAGATTAGTTTGAAACCTGCATAGCAACCAGCAACAAAAGTAAAGGCACGAGGAAGGTGTTGACATGCTTCCTTAACATGAATATGTTGTTCCTTGTTCTCTTCCCAGAGCCCCAGTGCTTAATCCCTCAGTGCACTTGCTCCGTAACCCCAGCAGGTGCAGGGGGAATCTATAAACACAGCTGGTGCGTCTCAGCGTCGAAACCCTCAGATCTACCCTCACCTCACACCTCACCCCACCGAAAAACCCACAGTTTAGCCTGAATACCATGCATAACCCAGATTCATGATGCTGGCTGGTTCTTTTATTGGGGCTTCAGCCAAGACAAGAGTTCATGTCAACTAATTACAAGTACTCAGTGTTTCCGTCAGGGCTTTTAGAAATCTGTCAGGGTGGAAAAGCCTCTGCAACAGCTTATAGATCATTATGGGATACTACAACTCAGAATGAATGAAATAGTTCTCTGCAAGCACCTTTTTAAATTATACCAAATATGAATTTCCTATCTTTAATATGACAAACGATAGGTCAAAATAAGTCTACAAACTCAAATCTGGTTGTTTTGGACTGAGTTAGGTTTCAAAGGACAACTTTTAACTCAAGAAAAACTTTTTGAGTCAAATTTATTGGAAAAGTTGGGACTGAATGAAAAATAGAACTTTATTAGTATATCAATGTACAACTTTGAACTACAAACTTCATCTGCTTTCCTGTGTTGTATTTATGTACAGACATGTCACCCACTGTCTCTTGTTTTTTCCATAGGCTGTTGGTTGTCTCATTCACTCTGATTTAATGTTCTACTTGGCTTTGCATTTTAACTCGTTAAAGTGTCGTAGTCTATACCTGCCCAGGAACGTTGGTCCTGATTGCTTAGGAAATTCACCACTGCCTGTCTGTAATGAGAGTGGACAGAGGTTAGAACAGCTCAATATAAGAGATAACCAGTCTTTGATCCAAACAGCCATGCAGAACACACAGGCAATACCATCAGAAAATGTACTGTCAGGAATTTTGGATTTCAAATTACACCTGATTAACCTGAAGGGAAGTGGAGGAAGACTTGGGTGGACTTGAACATGAGGAAAAGAAACATGTGGACACAAGACCAGTGAACTTTCTTGAAAACTAAAAGCGTTGAAGTCTTGTTAGAATATATAGATGCCACGTTTTAAAAAAAAATACAGGCTCTCTGTGATGAGGGATTTTATTTCATGCACCTGTCATTCACTTCCATCTCCAGCGCTGCAGAAGTGAGAGAACAGCCCTTGCTGATCAAGATCAGTGAACAGTCTCATGTCTGCAGATGTCTGCTGTGTTATTATAATAAACAAAAAACCTTTAGAAAAAACCTCAGACTGCTGCCAGGAAACAGGTATTTTGAATTTGTTTCATTTGACTACATTGATACTGCAGCAACTGTGCATAATTCTCTTTTTTTGTAGCTGTTTTAGCAGCGGTTGACTGACATCTGAGTGCTAGTGCTGCTTTGAATGTTTTTAGGAGGCCTTCCTCAGTCTTTTTAAACCATTAACCATAACACCAGCTTTAAACAAACAGAGATTTAAGATCCATTTACAGAAAAGGAACTACTGATCAAGCTGTAAAATCTAAATCCCTCTCAGTCCAACCAGTTATCAGTGGGAGAGTGGAAGCTAGTTAGGTTAGCATGCTAATGTTAACTTCCGTAGCAGCGATTGCACTTGCCATTACTATTATTTGCCACTATGAATGTAGAATTAATTCATTATAAGTCATCTCTCTATTTATAAATATTTTCAATATTTTTTAAGCCATTCTGTTAGTCTTTGTCTGTAAAACTATAACTTGTATTAAAGGGCACCACAGGAAAAGCTCTTGTCACATATTGCTTTTGTGCAATTTGCTGTAGAGTAATTATACCAGACAGAACACAATGTCAACAACTTTGCAACTTTGATTTTAATGTTGTTAGCTCAATAGTTTTAGTGTTTTCTGTGCATTGTTTCCATGAACTTGGCCGTGGGAGACCTAATATCAATATGTTTTGTCTAGGTTCATGTAGTGCCATTTTGTTTTTCTTGTTACATGTAAAGGGAATTTGCAGTCTGTATATCCTATCGGTGATTTTCTTTTGTCATTAAGTCTGTTTGTTCATTTAAAATTTAAATGTCTCATTTACCTGGAGTAATAAGGTTAATAATAAAAAGCGGAAAATGAATTTTATAGGTAAAATTATCCCTGGGTAAAAAGTATTTCCCTGTAGACTTGCATGATAACCATATCTGTTAATGAGATACCTCCTTTAATTAATATGTTTTCTTTAATTAGAATTATGTTTTGACAAAACTGTAAATTGATACTCAAACACGGTCTGAATCCCTTGGCTCTTGACTATTCACGAGGGTCAACTAAAATAAGATTTGGATCATCCATAGTTGTCATCATAGCCGCAGTCTGACGGTTCCATACAAAACACCTGAGGGGGGAAATCATTTCCTCATCGCCAGGCTAATAGTGTTCATTTCTGTTAATCTATGGTCCAGTGTTTTCCAATTTGGAGGGTGTATCCTCACTCTCCACTGTCTATTATGCTCCAGGGCCAGGGAGAGGCCACTTTCTCCCCATCTTGGTGGCACTTGAATTAAATGGAAGCCACTTGATTGCTGGGAAGCACACGGCTAAGCTATAAAGCAATTAAGACAGTCCAATTCTTAGCCAAAGGACGGGCCAGCTCCATCCCAGGAGAGAATTCATTTGTATATAATGATATCCTCTAGTCTTCTACTCACATATTTGTTTCATGGCTCTTTTGGGCTCTTTTGTGTGGTAAGCACACTCCTCTCTAAGCTTGTCAGAGAGATGAAAACAAATCTGTGGTTAATAGCTCCTCGGTGGACAGAAGAGGTCTATTAGAGAGTTGTTTAGGAATGAATGGGAGGACTGGCTGAAGAGACCAGAAGAAAGGATCTAGACACTGTTAACGCAGTGGACATACTGTTGCTCCTCTGCTGGTTAAATCCTATTAAACTCCTTCAAATCACAATATTTAACTGTTGTATTAGCATATCTTAAAGGGGACCTATCATGCAAAATGCACTTTTGTACGTCTTTTATACATGAATATGTGTCCCTGGTGTGTCAGGGAACTCACAAAGTGTCAGAAAACACAACCCTCTCTCTTTTCCTCCATACCCAAATCTCTAAAAACGGGGCTGCAACGGAGCTGACACAGATTTGAATTGTTCTGACGTCAGGAACGAGGAGCTCCGCCTATATGCGCAACTCTTCACCTATCAGGGGAATGGGGGGTTGGGCCACGGCCACGGCCATTGCAGCTCGAAAGCGCTGGAGACGCTGTAGTACATATGCCAGGCCTGTAAGTGGCGCTGTAGTCTGCCACAAAAGCAGCGAAGAAGACTTCTCACAGAATCAGCCCTTGCAAAAACAGGGCTGGAAAAGAGCAAATAGAGCGAAATGAGGCATGGCTAAAATGCATGATCTGTTTGGTATTTTGAAAAAAAAACTTCACAGACATGTTTTATATAGGTATGGCCCTACAATATATTATTCAAATGTAGCATGATAGGTCCACTTTAAAGGAGATAGTGTTGTTTACCTATTCTGAGTGTGACAAAGGAAATCATATTCATCTCCTTTGCAGGGTTGAGGATATCTAAAGCCACTGAACAAAAAGTAGGAATGGTTACAATCAGGATTTATTACCTGGACAAATGACTCACTATTGTGACGGTATTTATCGGGTCCAGCTCGATTGGCAGTGATGGAAACATGACAACCCAGTGGATATGCTTGTTTCTCTGCCTTCTTTTGGGTGATGCTAGGTGAGCCATGTTTTGGTGATTAAATAATAAATATAATCAACAGGAATTTAGACAATAATCATGCTTTATTACATACAAATAGGAATTAATATCCTCTACTCAAAGCGAGACTAAGTATGAATGTAAAGGAAGTATCCACTGTTTTTTAACATATTACCTTCTGCACGTCTGTGTAATCAAACGTGATGCACCGTGAAAAAAACTGAGAGGCATAGTCGTGTACTGCATGGCAATGGAATTAAAAAAGTTTATAAGAAAAGACATCTATATCTTTGGCTAATAAAAAGCAAGAGCAAATGAGACAATGTGTTTTTTGTAATTCTGTGTTAATTGAACTTAATTCAGTTGGTTGTGACTAATTAACTAAGCACAAGGATGTAAACTTAAAAGAATAAAGGAGATCAAAGTGTGATAATCATTTTCTAATCACGAGTGTGATGGCTTATAGACACTAAATGTTTGAGAGCAAACAATTTTCTCTCCAGCTGGCCTCTTTATAGATCATGAAAATATACTACTTAAATCAATGGGAGGCATCCCACACACAATGGCAGCCCTGCTGTTCAATGATGGCTTTTGTATTGGGGATAATCTACTAAGGTCATCAATCATGTCACGCATCCTCCCTCTGAAAAAGAAATCAGTGGCTGATGTAACAGATTGAAACATACGCAATCTAAAACAACTCTTTTTCTTTAAACAAAAAGAAGAAGTGAAATATCTGTAAAGAATATATATTGTATATTTAGCTCCATTCAAGGGGAATACCAAACACCAAGGGAGTCAATAAGGCAAATTGTTCCAAATTCGCTGTCAGGCATGTGGCGAGACAAGCATTTTCACAGCAAAAGACTCCCTAGTTGAGCTGGAAATGTACAATTGACCCTGTCTGCCTTTTCAAAATGGTGCAACATTATAACCTGGGGGAATGTGTTGTCATCCAAATGAGATACGTTTATTTTCTGCGATGTAGCATTTGTTCCATCAGGCAGGGAGGCTATAAAGCTAGAAGGATCAGCAGGGAGTCGAGCTCGGCACATGTGGTGCGAACGAGAAGCCCGACGAAAAGGCTTGGCCACCGCCCAAATCCCTGCCTCTGCCGTCTGTGCGGGCCCAGCCTTGGAAAGCAGGAGGCCACAATATTGTGGAACAAATTTCCTCTAATCTGAGCGTGCTGGTCCTGGGCTCCGGTGGGAAGGCTGCTCTCTGGTGCCCTCCCCGCCTGTCCCACAGATCAGCCCAGTTTACCCTTCACAGTGCCAACACACTGCAAGAGCAATGAGATGTTGGTGGGGGGGTTTGGAGCTGTCGGGATCCCGGCCCTTCCTCCGTGGACCGCTCATGTGTGCTCTCAGCAGGCCAGCGTTTTGCCCTGGAGAAAGGAGCTGAGTGGAGAAGAGCTGGCACAGGATTGGTTAGCTCCCACCTGCATACTCACAGCCAACACAACTTCCACAACTCAAAAAAGATGAGCGAGTAAATCAATGAACACTAAAACCTGAACTGAACTTTTTTTGATGATCAAATCAAACCATTTTTGACCTTCATAACGGGAAAACAATTGTTGTAAAGTGGCCATTTACAGAATAACAAACACATATGTAAGAACATAATAATAGCCTAAATTTCCAACTGCAAAGGTCCCACACAGCCAAGCGAGGATCCTCCTGTTGTCAAGGACTACATTTAGATTAAATGTGGTGCCATAAGCGCCGATGGAGACAGGTCACATGCTCTGCTGGGGACTGTATCCATCAGCTTCTAGTCATTTTACAACAGCATGCAAGGCTCCTCGGTTCAGGATTGATCGAGACAGGAAAGGAGTGGGAGTGATGAAATGTATAGAAGATAATTATTTATGGTGGCGATGCTATGGAGCTCCTCCAGCACTTCTTGTAAGGCAGCTACTCAGGTTATAAACAGTGATCACACCACACGTTTGAATCTTTAAATGGGTAACTGATTATTTTCTTAAAAGCTTTCTTCTGTATAAAGCCTTACTCTTGATTTTGTGTGGTGACAGGATCATCGTAACATTACAACAATTCAAATGGTTTAAACTTTCTAAATTAAAGCCTTCGCATAAAATATTTCAAATGGCAGGATTGGAAATGTCATCTTGTTGGTACTGTATAGTCTCATAAACTTCTTATAACTTATTTAGTTTCTTTATAGGAAAATGTCCTGACACCATGCAGGTGGAAGATATCAGAATTATACACATCCCTCAGTTATGATACAGTTATCAACAGGAGTGGTTTAAATAAATACATACAATATACAATGTGTGTCCTATATTCAGTTGAAAACAGCAATACAAAATTCAACAAAATAAAAGGTGTTCATCCAGTACAGGTTCTTGTCTTCAGTATTAAATGAAATCAGCTTTTGTTGACCCTTACTCATCATCCTGTTCAAAATGTGCACATTGGGGATTTGAATCCTGCTCTTGAATGACAGACACCGACAGTGGCAATGCAACACCACATAGGCAATTAAATACACTGTTGTACTTAAATAGAATCATAAAAAGGCTGCTGATGAAAATCACCAGGATTATGCCTTTTCATATACCAACAATAACCTGATGAAAAATGCATCACATTAAAGATATTTCCAATTAGAAGTATGTGCTTGAAATATATTCCTATCATGGTTATTTAAAAATGAGGACGACTGTTAAGCAAGCAATTTCTCAGTCTCAGTCTCTAGCCAGTATACTGGAGCCCATTCTAGGACATTTTCCAGCTGCAAAGCCGAGCTGAGCACCGTTAAGCACCCGATTGCACCCCAAGCCATTTTCCATTTGCAATAAACCCCGTTTGAAACAGGGCAGAACAACAGAAAAGTTGACTTGTTAACACGGGGAGATGGAGGAGGACTTGTATGGTCTCAAATGAGCAGTCTGGGGCATTTTCATGCTCTCGGGTGGGGGGAGGACAAGGGGTGAGGAGGGGGAGGAGGGGGGTTGATTTCCATAGCAACAGTCAAGTCCCCAGCTGTCATGTTTGGGCTGAGATAGGTGCTGTGAGCAAAGGGACCACTTAACCCCAGCCACACTTCAACTTAGGAAGTTAAGATGCTGCTGAGTGTCTGTGCTGTGCCTCACTTAAAATGCAAACTCTATACCCCAGGGAAGAGAGGGGAATGCTTCTGAATTAACCCGGGGAAACAGGAGCTATGCAAAAAATCCTCCTCAGAAATAATTAACCATCAATGTTTTTAAATGTCATTGAATGAAGTTTAAAGAAAGACAGTGAGAGCATTGATCCAGGCACAAAAACACAATGAATTCCCAGTTCGTCACCATGTGTCACTGGAATCACATTTCCAGAATTATAGTAGCTATTGAGTCCATTGTTAGTAACCCAACCAAAATGTAACACCATGAAAATACTTTTTAAGACATTATATTTCTTTCATATCTTCCAAAATAAATGATTTGTCAATGTTGATTTTATTTCATTTCATTTCCAACCATTTAAATGGCAGCTTTAACATTGTGTAATAACAATTCTCAATCAGCTAACCTGCACTATTCTCTCTCTCTATAAAAAAAAGGGTTTATACTCACCTTACTCATTATTCTCTGCCGTTGTCCAAATCACGGGGTTCATCTTTCCAATTACAGGAAGCTGAGAACCCTTGATGCTCAAATGAGCCAAAATGAATTCATATTATGTATGAAGCTTAGACAGAGAACATGGTATTATTACAGTGAATTGAGGCCCTTAGCTGCTGAAATACACTGCAGACCAGTGTTAGCATGAGAAGCAGTGGGAAGCAGGGTCACATGTAGAGAAGGAGTAGAATGCATGAATGTCAACTAGGGCATTTTCTTTTTTTTAAAACAGCATTTGCTGACAGGACATTTTCACTTTCTCAACCAATAAATCAATTAATATTTGAATGCTTCATATATTAAATGTGTATTTCATTTAATGACTGCAAGGTTGAATGCATGCGATCTGGCTGGGAATCAGATATTAGGTCTTATGGATATTGAATACATTAGCTAATTGTGTTTCTAATTAGTTTCCAAAATATCATTTCTGCTTTAATCCAAAGGGAATCATACTTCCAGAAGTCTTTGAACCCCTTCAAATCCTAGAATAGTTAGAAGATTGAAAGCAGTGTCAGTACAACTGAAGCTACTTGCAGCTGGCAAACTTAGCTTAGCACAAAGACTGAAGACCTCGCTCGGTATCGGGAACACAACTTGACTACCAGACCATCTGAAGCTTTATCATGAACATATTATATCTTGTTTCTTTAATCCATCCAAAAACAGTACAAAAAAAGTATTACAAAAACACTTTACTGCCAAACTATTTATTTACATTTTGTCAGGCAACTAGCAGAGACTGGAGAGTTGCTGGTTGCAAACACGAAAGAATAAGAGATTTTTTTTTACAGATTGTACAAACAAAATATATTGTGGTTATTAGTGATCTTTAGATATTATGCTGACAGGGCCATAGCTTTATTAATCTAAATGTAATTAAGAAAGCAGTTTAGCTGTATGAGAATTTCAGGAACGGTGGTTGTTTCTGGCTATCTTTGACGTATTCTTCACAGATACATAGCACCAGTTGTCTTTCCATTCATGATCCCTCGGTGCGTGTGAGCTTTTCCAACAGTCGTCCACAACACAACAGATATTTCTCACGACAAGCCAGACAAAATGTCCCTGTTGTTTTGCAAGGAAAATGTTGCATTGTCCCTCCACTGCGGTCCCCTTCTGGGTGTGAATGGCCATCTAATCAAGCTCTCCCTTTCACTGCAGCTGGTTTACAGCGAGCAGCGGGGCTGACCTCTGAGGGGCCCGCCTCCCCCCTCCCCGTCCTCTGGGACCCTTCAACAAGCTTTAGAGGCCAAATGAGGTGTAAGTCTATTAAAAGGGAGTTTGTGTGTAGATCACAGTCCCTCTGGGGGTCGGAGCCTTTGCCTTGTCATTCAGGTGCGGCTAATTTCCTTCTGCTCCTCACGCAGACATGAGGCCGGCCCACGGTCTTCACCACAACTCAGACCAGACCTGCTCCCAAATGACAGCTTCTTGGAGAGGCAGCAGGTGATATGGT
Source organism: Trematomus bernacchii (assembly GCF_902827165.1). NCBI lineage: Eukaryota > Metazoa > Chordata > Actinopteri > Perciformes > Nototheniidae > Trematomus > Trematomus bernacchii. The sequence continues at coordinate 8,762,558 of NW_022988050.1, read as the reverse complement.
AAAACAGCAGTGAAACAAAGAGACACTGCACAATGAATACAGTGTGTAATGTTCACAAAGTATGATCTGATTCATTAACGAGGCCCATAACTACAGTGCAAAATGCAAAACTAGATTAAAAGCCATATTTGTGTGGGTTTTTGTAAGTATGTGACAAATGATTGCTGCTTATTTAACTGTCAAAGAAAGGGAGAGGTTGGAGAAAAGTAAATAGAAGAACAAGGCCATAGGCAATGCTTGAGTGAACGCGAGTTAAGTATTTGTGGCATAAATTGATCCAAAGTGAGGGTTGTCACAATAACATGATGTTCTGCGTTACTATCAAGTGGTACCTCAAAGTTTACAGACCCAAACACAGATACAATCCCAGCAGAGTGCAGTCACGTAATATCTGACAGGTACAGTGCAGTCAGGACAGTGATGTGGTTTTCCTTTTGTCGGCTCTGCACTCTGTACACATTGGATTTGAAATGAAACAATGACTGTGAGGTTAAAGTGCTGACGTTTGACTTTAATTTGAGGCTGTTTACATCCAGATGCCCCTATAGGACAAGGATCCAAAGAGTGTTATGATCGAGCTGTAAAGTGTTTAAGTCAGTCACACAAGCTCAATTCACCTAATCATGTTTTTCATTGACTGAAGACCAGTCTTATGACATCAAATATGATGAGTATGTTGTGTGTATGTTATCTTGTCTAATTCTTTTCTGTGACCTGAAATTGGTGGAATACTGTATGTATAAAAAGGGATTCAATTCCTAAGTGCTACATCTAATATGTATACAAATGCACTCAAATAAATGGTTATTCTAAAATGCTATTATTTCTCATGGAAACATTGTACTCACCGACATGCATGCTGTCACCTAAATTCAGATGATCAGACCTATTATAAACAAGCAACCAAGATCATACATTTTAAATTATTATTATGAATACTTAATATTTGTTACAGTTTTCCGTTGTTTTCCCATTGAGCTAACTGCTAGCTGCATTAAGACACAGCTTTATAATAAATTACGCTTTATAAGTAGCTTTTAGGTTGTAACTAATGGATTTACTCATGTTTAATTAATAATTTTGTAATGTATTATACAGTATAACCAGTCATTAATAACAAAAAACATTTGCACTGCCAGATTGTGAAAAATCTCAGTCTGTTGAGCCATTAATAAAGTTGTTAATAAAGGGTCGAGTTTCTCACTTTCTAATACGCCAACAGCAAAAGTGAGAAAGCCATAATTAGTCATGCTAACAAGTCATTAATTAAAGGTCCTTACAGTAATCCATCAAGTCTGATGAAAAGGTCAGAGGTCAAATGGTCCATTAGAGGATTATGAAACTAAACGCTAAACAGAAGAATCAAGTGTCACAGACAGTCTGGCAAATACGTTTTTTCCAAATAGCTTACAACTGTTCTTTAAAGCATTACAACATATTGATTGTTACTCAAGTTTTAGGTTTGGATGTGGCGTATAGCATGAGATTCAGCTCCGCATTTTGAAAGAGGGATTACTGGATAATTTCTGAAAGCAAATGTACTTTAGCTAGACTGACAAATTACTGGACTTGTGAATCCCTGAACACCCCTCAAGCAATCTTTGGAGTTAGACTGTCCTGATATTTGGCTGAGGAAGAGCTTTTCTGAATTGAGCATTGACAGTGTTTGTCAGAGGGGGCCGGGGTCAGCCGAGCTGCATTAACCTCTGAGAGAGCATCTCTGTGCAGTGCATTAGTCACATAGGAGGAGGAGGGATGTCCTGTAATAGATTATTGACCAGCGGGCAGCGGCCTGCACCGCACCATGTGGTCTGAGCCAGCTACTGACCTCTTCATCACAGATGGAGGAGTCCACCTGCACACACACACACACTCCTACAGCAGCGACTAATGAGAAACACACAAGTAATATTCTCTGTTTGGTTGCAAGATAGTTAGCAGGACAAGGAACCTGAGGGGATATGAAACCATATTCATTCATAGCTATAAAAATGGGAGTCCTTGGCTCATCAAATTGAAAGTGCTGGGAAAACAACAATTGCTTCCATGAACTTAGACTACCTAATTAAAGGAAGGCAATTTCTCTCCGAGAGTCACACTCAGGATCTTTAATTGAAATCAAAATGAATATCGCTGGAACACAGAGCGCAGGGTGGAGTGAGAGTGGGGGATGGACACATCCTTTGCCATTTCACTGGTCTCTCTGTTTGCTCATGTGACTTCATATTTGATTTGTTGATTGCTTAGAAATAGATTTTGAAATAAACCATTCATTTTCCTACTGTTTGGGCTTCAAACAACTCGTGACACGCTGCATTACAGCAGGCAAAAGCATGAAAACAAGAGAATACAAATCAGAAGACAGTCTGACTTTCCCCAAAAAGACAACAGCATCTCACAAACCATTGCCAATATCATCTGTGCTCTGTTTCCCTTTGGCTCAGCCCCGCTTCTTTTTTTTTTAATTGTTTGATAATTCATCTCCGAGCTCTAATTTACCCCCCGTCGTCAGCCCTGTATGTTCGACCATTGTGTGAGACATTCCGCTGAATTTCAAATGAGCTCGTAGCATATAAAGTCTCTCTTCCAGGGAAAGCACCTATTTATGGACATGTTTGTTTGTTTTTCATCAGCATTAACCCTTTGGGCGAGGAACGTCCGTATGCCGTCTTTTCAAGATCAGTCCCGGGAACGTCCTTGGGCAGGAAGTCATACTGTTTTAGTTAGTCTGGTTTCTCAGCGACTCCTGGGGTGAAAATACAAGATAATTAATTTTGTTTTTTCAGCATCATGTGACCTATAGGATGTTCTCTTTAAGGTCCCATCTCATATTTGTAGAAAATCACCATTAAAATGCTCCCTTAAACACATTTTGCAATATGATATAAAAGAAAGAGACAATTCAAAGATTTTAAATAATGAGATATCCTTTGTGTATAGTTGTATGATGACGATAGGTATACCGAGTCATGTGTTCAAAGCTAAAGATTTAACCCTTATGAAGCTGGAAGGAGCTGAAAGGAGCTGAGAGGCAGATTTGTTACAGTTGCAGAGGCATGCTAGCTGTTTCCCACTGTTACCAGTGTTTGTGCTAAGCTAAGCTAACCCGCTGCAGGCGGTAGCCTTATATTCAACAGACAGGTAAGAGAGTGGTATTGATCTTCTTTTTTAACTCGAGGCAAGAAAGCAAATAAGCGTATTTCTTCAAATGTCCTTCCCCAAATGCATTTTCTTAATTTAATGGACACTTCACACCATGATTCTTAACAAATAAATTCTCTCAAACAAGATGAAACCTTTTTTTTGCATCTAATTCTTCTTAGTTGTGGAGAAAGCCCAAATATGAAAAACTCTATTATGCATCAACCATTCCAAAAACAAGTGTACCATTAAAAATAACAAACCCTCTCTGTTTGCTACGAGCACACACACACACACACACGCGCGTGCACCCGAACAAACACCCCCACACCCAAACAGGATTGAGAATATGAGGCTATCAGAGCCTTGCACATTACATTGACTGGTGGAGGTCTTCACTGTTTAAGTGGAGCTGCCTGCTGAGGTTTTCCTCCCCGGCAGCAGGCCTATAAGAGTGGTAAGTGGTGGTGATGAGACACTGTCCCCTGTGCCTCCTTCAGCTGCCATTCCCTTTAAATTGAAACAGAGTCCTGCAAATAAATGCCACATTCTGAGCAGGGAGAACGCCTGAAAGTTGAATTTCATATAAGCACCCGTTGGGGAATTGGCCCCGGCACAGTCTGCTTTATTCGCTCTGCTTTTTGTTATTTATATGAGGAAGGAACAGGGCTACGTCAGGGTCATTCAGTGTTCATTTATCCTTTTATGTTGTGTTCTGCGGCAAGCTACTCTGGGCAGACTGCCTATAGCGACGGATTCTTCAACATGACTCCCCTCCTATATGCCTCTGAATATTACAGACAATCTGATGCTTTCACCTCCTGGTATCAATATGCATTAGTTTTACCCCGTGTTCATTAGCCTTAAAATGGCATCTCTCTTTAAGATTAATTGAAGCTGAGATAAAAGAAGATGGCTCCCAAGAGTGGCCCACTGTTTGTTATTCATGTTGGCCTGAAAACGGCAACAGTAAATCCTCTAAGTTGTTGTTAAGCTGGCTGTATTACCATATGTGTGCCATTTCCATGGAGTGACAGACCCCCCTGGATCAAATGGGGACTATTGATCCTGCAGCACTCCATTTCAAGTTAATTGTGCTTGAAATGAGGTGCACACACTCAAGCATACCTGCATTGGGAAGGTTTTATTTATTTATATTTGTCAGGGAACCTGTGTCAGATAAACAGAAAATATTCAATTCACGTCTTATTCAATTTTGCTCAAAAAAAGCCAGTTGTGCTGAAGTCTGCTCTGAAGTGGTTGAACCAGATTGAATCAGACTTTGATTCTCAGTAAGGCGTGTGCTACATGAGCCTATAGGCTGCAAGGGAATATGTGAGGCAATACAATGCAGAAGATTGACTGATATATTACTTACAGAGCAACCTCATCAGTAGAAAAAACCCTTATCAGATGTTGACAATAATCTTACTAAACCCGCTACATTCCTCCCAGCTTTTCCCCCAGCTGGAAACACAAGTAAAACCTGGCTGTCATATTTCAGGAAGGGTCAGGTGAAATCTGGCCTCTCCCTGACCCCCATTACCTCTGACACTAACAAAGCAGGCTCTTAGGTAACCAGGCATGAAGAGCCTGGCAGAACTGAAGAGGCTGGAAGCGCTGGATTTCCTCAGCAGACGTCCCGCTCAGCCTTCAGCGTGATCATGTGCCAGATTATGACTCTGAATAAACTCCGCACTAAGCCTACAAATCATTTATCTCGCCGCAGGACAGTGGGCTGAAAGTGATGAATCTGGAGCTAATCTTTTTTACAGGAAATCAAACGATTCATAAACAGAAAACAGATCAAATCAAAATACTTACTCATGATGCATTATATAACCTTACAGAAAAAAGCTTCATGTCATGCAATGTAAATCACAAATAAAATCTATAATAAAAGAGAAAACTGTAAGGTGAAATTGAATAAGGTGATGCATAAAGGTGGGTTGAACATTGACAGTATAGCTGTGAGAGTCATTCTATATTTTCCACAGTACAGGCAGCCTCACTGTCAGCGACTGGCAGTGAATATCACTGCTCCCTCCTCTGGCCCCGGGGCCACTGCACAGGGAAACAAGCCAGCACAGCACCATTTGTAGAACAAACCCCTCCCTCAGTTTGCTTATAAGCCTATTCTTTTATAATAGTATATATAAATAAGTGAAACTGTGTAATGGATCGCATTAAACAGGCAGGCATATTGAGGCAGGATTTAATTTGCATGCCAGATTAGCTTGCTATTGGCTGGGGCAGTGCCGTAGGGCAGCCTATTCATTAATAGGATCTAGTCTCTTCAAATCCATTAAGTCAATTGAACCCATACATAATCTGATTTCAGAGACACCATGTCAATGTTGTACTGGTACGCCTGTTCTAGGACAGGCCTTTGCACTCCCTTAAGTGCAAGTGGGGTGATGGTATTTGTAGAAGTGAGGGACTGCCTGTAAGGAAATAAAAAGGCTAAATAAATAAATTGTAGACAATGCACACATAAAAATACATTAACACAAACTACAGTATGTTGTTCATTCATCACTTTATCTGAGGTTAGATTTAAAGAGACATTTCACTTTAAATGTAATGTAATGTTTGCCCAATTTAGATGTAATGTTAGGTAACTTTAAGCCAATATTATGAAACTGCTGCTGATATTTCCTTTTTTTCACGAAAACAAACACATCTGAGATAAGGCTCAAATCTCCAACATCTCACACCAAAACAGGAACAACATGCATTCTTGATTTTGAAGATAAATGTCCCTTTAAGCCTAACCCCCAAACAATTATTATTCTTCAAACACAACAACACAAAAAAAGAGTTGAACCCAATACATTGTCTGAGTTGCCTCTGCCAATAGCAGCACACAGTTACTGTTTTTATTCTGTTACCTGTCACTGAGGATGGAGGAAAGTTTCTGTGACTGCACTGCTAACAGCAACACAGCTGGATGAGGAACAGCATATAAAACATGTTGGCACAACAAAGAAATTACAGCATGCAGCTAGGATGTTGATACTGAATGGTTATGAAAAAAACAAGATTATGTTCGATGACAGTTATCCATGTATAGCTTTAGTGTTTACATCCTATGGCAACCTGGGGACAGTTCTGCACATGACAACTATAGTATGGTTAATGTCAAGTTTATATTTTAGTCATGGTTCAAGTAAGGTTACACAAATCATAAAACAAAAATACTTTAATTTTGTTAGGTTATTTTTTAAATACGTTTCGAATTTAGTCTTAACTAGTGTTTAGGCAACAGACAGCACAGTGGTACTATAACTTTTCAGGATTTTGAAGTGGGAATTTGGGATTAAAATAGGCTACGAATGTTGTTCCCGCTATCATTTTGGGGATTTAGAGTAGGAGAAAACTAGTTATTGACATAGATTTTGTGCAAAGAGTACTGGTAAACATCCTAAACTCCACGTCCACGGATCGTCAGAGGCAGTGACTCCCAGCTAAGGGTGATGCGGGGTGGGGGTAAAGATGACCCAAATCCTTGTTTGTGAGGCTGGCTGGTCGGGGCTGAGGAGGGGAACACTGCTGGAGGCACTCAGAAGACAAGGCCCGACACAGGCCAGGTCATGCCTGAGCGACCCGACGAGCCCCAGATTTACACACTGTACACACCCCAGCATCTGGGCCAACAGGGAGCCACACATGCATGCACACACACACACACACAACCAGCACACAGACACACACACGTGCACACACTGAAGATGTGAAGAGAGGACAGGGACTCACCATGGGGAAATCTATACAGTTTATAATTGGGGGAGGCTACAGAACAGAAGAAGAGAACCATAACAAATCTACACAAGGGTGCATGAGGCTAAATGGACCTGAATGTCTAAAAGCAGACTCAAAATGTGGGACAATTTCAGGATAGGTTGTACAATGGATAAATATAGTTTATCTTTGGTTGATTTTGGTAAATATTTCAATAAGAAAATAGTTTCTGCTTTCGGTTAAACATCCGAAATGTCTGTGTTTTGGCATGCATATAAAGACGTAATCTAGCAGTGCATGTATTTGGCTAGTTATAGGTAAATACATGAACATTTAAATAAAGGAGGCAGTTAAATGTATGTCACGTGAAGACTAACATACTTCATTTACAGTCCTGAAACTGTACTGCAGTGATTTCTATGTCAGAGGATTTGTCACCTCTGCTGTGAGGTCTTCCTGCTTTTCCAAACACACAATGGGGGGAAAATTAAATCCCTGGAGGAGGATTTAGGCACTTATATAACTCCCCAATTATAAAGTTTTTTTTTTTCTTCAAGAAGCCTCAGTGCACTCCCTTCTGTTTATATGACTCACAAATATCTAATACTGAACTGTGTATAATGCCAGTATGCCCACATGACTGCAGAAAAGGCTCTTTTGCTTTCTGCCCGACTGAGTCAGGCATAATGGGAGGCTTGAAAAGCTGCAAGCTTAAACCAGCGCAGTCTTGACAAAGCCTTGGTGGCTTTCTGGGAGACTGTGCATCCTAGGAAGTTGCCAAAAAACTAATTTTCAAGAGCACTCAGCATGGTCTTAAAGCTATCTAATGGAACCACACCCAGGCTGGACGTTAAATACCTCACTCCTGCATGGGCAATTTGCTGACAATGGCGGAAGAAATGACTATGTAGGCTACATTTTAGAGAAAAATACGAAATAATGCAAATAACTGTACATATTAATACAATTCTACATCCATTGCCATATTAACATGTCCTCTGTAAAGAAATAAAACAAGTTAATAATGAAAATGCACATACCTGTCATAAGTTAAATTGTCAAAGGATGCAGACACCTCAACATAACATCCATATATGATTGTTAAACATCTAATTCCCAAAATATAGCAATTATATGCCTCTATATAAGTCTCCATTCTTCATTTTTTCCCCAAGATTTTGTGAAACTGGTCATCACAGTGTGCAAAGACACGTTTTGGACTGCTATTCCACCAAATGTCCAACACCACCTAATATAGTTCATTTACTAGCTATTATTAAAATGGTTAGTATGTTCTTTTTTCACCAAGAAAAGGAAGAACAAAACATATTGTGACCCCTAAGATTTCCATGCTGCCTCAGTTTAAAAGTATTATAATGAGTCTGTCCACATACTTCTGCCCATATAATGTAAGCTACTATATCTCATATTCGTTTGAACCATGCCTGGACTGGATATTAAACTTTCTCTTATCTTCTTGGTTTTGAAAAAATCATTCAAATGACTGTTTAAGAACTCAAATGTATACTTACAAACCTGAACATTTAAATAACTTGATTGTTTGTTATGGTGTGATTCAAATAAATGAATACAATGAAAAAGAATACAACTATTTTGAAAAAGGTCCATGCCAAATAAACAAACATCCTATACATTTGTTCACAGTCGATAAATCAGAAATACACCTGATACAGGTAAGAGTAGCTTGTAAAAAGAATTTCTGGTATTTGCCTTTTTAGCCTTCTATACATAGACATATTTTATGATAAACTACGACGCCAAGTCATGGAGAGGTCCCCGTCCCCTCAGCCTCAGACCTCCCCTTCCCCCTCTTCTTGGATTTCACCCACCTTGATGTACCTGTTTACCTGACTGTGGGTGGTCCGGCTGGTACTAAAACAAACTCCCTTCCCCCCCACATGGACAGATCCAGGAATAGCGTACCTGTTCATGCGATTTGAGGAAACGGCTGAAGCTGCATGCTTGTTGTGCAGTTTACAGGCATGAAAAGGGTAGAAAATGATCGAGGGTGGGCACATGGAGAGGAGGGGATCTTTCTGTGAAAAAGTCCCCCAGCCAGGCCTCGGGACCACCTAACCTGTGGCTTCTATTCCTGACCCCATAATGTGTGTGTGGGAGGGGGGATATTACCTTTTCTCCGACAGTGCTTCCCCATATTCCCTGACCCCACAGAGACATTACAGTGGGCAAATATAAAGCAGGGCTTCATGAAGCCTGAGCTTATCTGGGCTCTGAAAGTATGTGAGACATGCCTGGGAACAAAAGGCCGTCTCTCAGCCTGGGAGCAGGCCAAGGGGATCTCTTTCAGCAGCCACAGATTGCCCTGTGTTTTCTTAATTGACAGACCCCGGCCACATTTGATAGAAATGACATGCAGCTGGCAGGCAGCCCCGGCCTTCCAGGTAGACCACCTTTCAGCAGGAAGATTGTCCTCAATCTAGTTCATAAAGAAAGTTCGATGGAGGTCTCTCAGTCTGCATCATGAGCATAATGTGCTGCGGTGGGCTCGCTGTGGTTTACACCTGCGTGGGAAAAGTTGGCTATTTAAGAGTGTGGGGTCAGCTTTCCAAAGCCCTCATCTACACCAAGGGAGGAGCTGGGTGGCAATTATTAAAAAATATCAAAAAACACCACCTATAAGTCTACAGAGCTAAATGTATTGTATAGTAATTCATATTATGTGTATGATACATTAACCATAGGTGCTTATCATTTTTCTATATTCTATACTCTGTATGCATCACTTGCTTGCTATTAATAATATAAAACGTACTAGTTATACTGCTTGCATGGTTGTTGTCCACAAATGTTGCATGACTGACACATTAGCGCTGCATTGATTCATATTGAAGTATATTGCCCTGCTTATTTAGTAGCATCACATCTCTATACCATTCTGCACATTTGTTTATATGCATATTAGCTACAGTTTGCACTATCTGGGTAGATGGTAAACTGCATTTTGCTGTACTTGTAATGACCATACATTAGAGTCTATTCTTGTGGTTGGAATACAGTTTGTAGGTGAGACGACCTACAACAAGCTATATGTTCCCATTCTGGGGAAAGCATGTCCTCAGCTGGCCACATACAGTATTGCACCCTTATTTCCTTTTTCCCCCTTAAATAGCCCTGTCAGTCAATCATGAAAGATAGAACCATACTTTGACTGTGTTTACACATTTTAGTGAAAAATGTGGTCTTCAATGAAATTCAAAGCCATTGAGTCATTGTTCATTTCTTTGATTTTTGACCACTATTGAATTGTTTTAAGGTGTGTGCTTTGTTTTATTCTTGTATATAAAAAAATCATATTTTTGTCTAATCTGATGTTTTGATTTATTTGTGTTATCTTTATAATGTTGTTTGTATGTAACTCACTGTTGTATCTGCCTTGACATCCTGCCACATGACTTAATATTGTTTAACTGTATTCATGATGTATTACACTCCAGGTGTGTGGTTTACATTGTAAATGTATTCTTTTGTTCTCAGATCTATCTTGAAAAACTAAGCTTAATCAGACCACTGGATTTAAAAAGAAGAATCACTGCATTGATAACACGTTTGCATCTATAAATACATAAACAATCAACTCTGCAGCTGAAAAATGCAAATGAATCTAAGTTATGTGCCAGTAACCACAAACAACAACACACACTGCCAAAATGCCTTTGTCACGGCACATATTTTCAAAATCTCTAGTGTACATTTAGATGTTGGGCATCCCAAAGGCCCAAACTCCACAGAGAATAAAAAAAAGAGGCCATATGGCATGTCTCCAGCCCCCTGTGATCCACCCAGGCTGATTTCCCATCCGGTGGAGGAAAAAGGATTTCAGGGTGCCAAACGGTGTTGGTCCCCTGTGGATATTAGCGGGCCATGGAAGATAAGAAACTAGCCATCCCAGACAGCCAGCTCCATCAGCAGATAAGAGCAGGAAGGCCCCTCAGCTACACCTGAAGCTCCACTGATCCACTTCAGGTCTGATGTGCTGCCACTATACAGCGTACGCTTACGTTTTTCATTTATTTTGGTTCATACATTAGTTTTTTGTTAACAAAATTCCAAGGGATTTGTTTACACCTTAATATATACATACATACATATGTAGGCTACATATAACAGCATAATTAAACACTATGTTGAAACGTCTCCTAGTATATTTTGAAACAGAGGAAAATCACCAAAGAAATATATATTCCTCTAAGGGTGTACATTTAAAAAATAACTTTAAATAAAAAAAGCTTTACATATTGTCTGTCTATGAGCCTCTGTTCCAACGCAGCTATTTCAAATGTTTTAACAGCACATTTCAGCAGTGAGCACATGAACATTGCAAAATGCTTTCGGCAGCAACACAGGCCTTAATTAATCTTCCATGATCTGAAACTCTATACTCCAAGGACTCGAAAATACTCTGAAAAGGGTAAAGATATGAAAACTTAAGGTCATCTGATAACTACTGAATGAGCCATGACACAATGGACTGCAAAGAGGAAATATCAGCATTGAGCTTATGCAACAAATCATCAGGTTGGGAAAACATTTTCTTTGGATTTAGCTCTCACATGTCGACCTGAGCTAAATGAAACTGTCTTGTAGCACATCGACATGCTACATATGATTCTATGATGGGGAAGAAACTCTTCTTGAGCACAACACTGCCTGGGGAAGCTCCTGTCCCATGCTGATCCTCTCCCAGATGCCTTTCTGCAAAGGGAACCTCTTTTTCAAAAAGGCCCAGTGAAGGCAGATGAAGATTTTTTTTTTTTAGGCAAAGGATGGGTCACAACTTCCCTCCCCTGCTCTACAGATGCTGGTCGGTTAATGAAGTAACAACAAATTGGGCCGCGGGCTAATTTGGAGTGGCGTTTCCTGGCCCCTCTTGGCCCATAGAGATGTGTTTCATTTTCTCTTATCAGTGATTCAGTCATGTGGATTTACGCATGGACGCCTCTGTCTTCCCCGATCGCTGTGCTAATGGAAACTTCGTTAATGTCATTAATCTACGGGCCGAGACATGTACTAAACACATATTTTGCTGTTTGTTCTCCGTTTGTCAAATAGGAGCTTCCTCGTGTTCTAGACAGTGAAGCAGCTGAGAAGAAATGAGACAAAGGAGGCAACTTTTGTTTAGATTTTTTCCATATTTAAGATGAAATGTATCTATGCATGGCTTCAAACTATATCCCAAAATAATCATATTCACACATTCCCTCTATATTCTATGATATAAAATGTGCCAGTAAGGAGCACAATGTCTCCAAGCACTGTGCAGTGGATTCAGAGTTCTCCCTCTTTGTCTGTAATCAGATTTGAATCTCCATACAAAGTAAATGAGACAGCCTCCAGCATCTCTCAGTGTCCACTAAGCATAACAAGATGTGATCTGTGATTACGGCAGAACGCTGAACTCTGATCTCTGCTGGCTGGAGGACACAAGTTCAACACAGTTACTCACAATTTAGCAGCCCAGATCAGTCAGAGGGCAAAATGCTCCTGCCAGGACGGATCCTCGTCACGCTTATTGTATACATATTTTCTATTGGGTAAATCAGTGTGTTTATATTGCAGGCAAATTGAGCATATAGATACAGAAACGTGGCCTCTAAGTGTTGAGGATTGGGCTGGACTCGAGCCTGGGTGTCAGAAGGCTTGAGGTCAGAGAGTGACACTGGCGGGAGGAAGGTCACATCCTCAAAAGCTGAAATGAATACTGAGGAAGTGGTGGAAAACGTTTAAAGTGGTAACGGATGAATTGTTAAAAGTTCGAAGTGTTATTATCTTTTTAGAATGTACATTATTTTACGGGATATCCCAAGATTTACCTCTAATACATCTGAATAAATTATACTATAATCACTTCACAGGCTTGATCTGTGATATTCCACAATATAATACTTTACTGTATTTAATAATGAGTCAATACAGGGGGGCTATTGCACAGGAAATACAAGTTTTAACTTTGCAATGTATTGTAAGATTACTGTAATCCCACAACAGCACACTGCTAAAGTTATCAATGTTCAATGCAGTCAATCTAAAGAAACTATATCACAGTGACTTGCTGTTATAAAAATGCAATTGTACAGTCAAAGTTCCCAGTGATGATCAATAGCATCCCACAGTGATTCTCAGACAGGGGGCATGCAGTTACCAGTAAACTAAACTCTTAGTTTTGTCCAATTGACAGTCCAAAACCAAAATATACTCACTGAAAAAAGTGAACCGTTGACTTTAATTAAATGTATGTACCGTAATAGGTTAGTTGAAAGCAATAATATTAAGTTCAAACAAATATTATTGCTTTTAACTAACCTAATACAGTTATGTGGAATCTGTTGACATAATACATTACATACATTTTTTTGTGTAGGATTAACAGTTACTCTTAACAAAAATAGCTGAAAATCCTCCCATCTTAAAAGCTGGACCATTGACATATTTGCTTGACAAATTAAATGATAATGAGGATTCCTTAATGTTCTCTTGACCAACTAAACAATTCATTAACGGCTTCTGCATGAGGGAGATTGCCAACTGACAAAACTGTTCCAAAAATAATTTGAGTAACTATTGTCAATCTCAAATTATGGAAAATATGTCAAATATCATGAGAACACAGAAATGTTTATTTTCCCAAATAACAACTGGGCCAACACATTCTTCACCAAAGCATTGAATAGTTGTGAGTCATTGGATTCTATTCATTCATAAACTATGTGAGTAACTAGCGGGGCCAGAGCTAGCTGACCGTGTGTTTCCTGTCCGGTGTGGGGCCAGTGGTAATTAGGAAGATGCTAATGGCTCTGACAGTTATGAGTCCTAGAAAAGCTTCAAATGTCGCTTCAATTAGACAGCACCCTGAAGACGTCTTGTGTGGCAATGTCATTCACTCAGAGAACACAACTGCTTCTGCCCTGAATCACCACGGTGTTTTTTTCATTAAAGCCTCACATCCATGACACACATATGAACCCTGAAGAGGTAGATTGTTCTTGTGTTAATCAACAACTTCAAAATCTTCCTAAATTGAGACCAGGTTCTACATGTTTATTCATGCTGATGTTAAAACCCAACATTATTTCTTGCTTGGTTGATCGACATTTTGATGGCCACGCTCACAAAGCCACTGTAATGTTGTCATTAGTTATGCTTCTCTGGTGGCCAAAGGACGGATCCCTAAGTCGCAGGATCCAATAAGGTTGTGTATGAATGGTTGGAGGAGATAAATTACATCAAATAAATGAAAGAAAGACTCATGCACTGATGGAAGACGGGAGGTGAAGTCTGTTAATTAAAAATATGAAAATGAACAGAATCTCTGACACAGTTTTGGGCCCATCTGAAGCTACGGTAATTCTCTCTCCACCTTATATGAACTCCTTTTAATTAAGGAAAGGTGGCCTAAACTGATTTCTGATTAGTTTCTTTAACAGGATCTGTTTTTACACATTCTGGAGCTAAATTAATATAGATAACATTAATATAGATAACTTAAAAGTGTTGGATAATTCTTTATTATTCAGTTGGCTAATGAAAACATGAAAATTGCTCCCAAAAATGCTTTAATTTCTTTGGTTTCCAACCTAAATTAGATTCTATTTACAGTTTGCCTGAGGTAAATTTGACATTGAAGTCTCTTATTTGACTGTGATGCTTTGTGACGGATGACAAATGGTAGTTGACCTGTACATATAAGGCCAATAGCTATTTTAAAGAAGGAAAACATGCTTTAGAAACACAATATTGCCATAATGCTGTTATAATATTAATAAAAGAGAGGCAACCATATTTATTTGGAAAGCAACTTCCCAAAAATGTAAAAGTTGTAATTGTTTACCGTTTTATTTGCTAGCACAAATTTGCTAGGTTCCACATAAAATATTAATAATGCAGGGCAGGGAATTACTTTTAAAAATGTAAATACAGAATCTAGCCCCTTTCCCACCAGAAAAACTTTCACACAGTCCTATCTAGGACGCTTAAAACAGCCGTTGCAGCTAATGTTATTGTACATTTCCCTACTGGTTGAAATCAAAATGTCTACCATGATAAATCTTTGTTTTTAAAAGGATTGCTATGTTTTTAATGTGAACCAGCCGCCACAACACACATGAGTGACTCTCACGATGCCTCTGCACTGCATCAGTAACTTATTCTGTCAGAGAGGACTTTAAAAGCAGCCAGAGATTAAACTCAGATTTATTCTTTGTTTTAATAAGTACAGTATATTACACGCTGCCGGGAGCTAAAACTGCATGCAGAATAAAAAAAAGGACCAACTTCATTGTTGTGCCTGGGTATAAAATGATCAGTTGCTATTGATCAATAATTTAGACAAGTGCCAGATTATTGACAGGAAGACAAAATATGTAAGGCGGGCTATGTTTGAGAAATCCCCCCATACACTCAATCACTGGAACAGAAATTGCTCCACGGTATATAATAACGCAGCTATGTTTCTTTCCCCCCTGCAGATCAATGCTAATTGAGGTCCTATATGATGAATGGAGTCTGAAACGTTTTTAACCCGCTGACTGCTGAGCAGCAACAGGGCCAGCCACTGCACACTGAAGATGTTATTTATTCTAATTAATAAAGATGAAAGCCGTTATTTGTCTATTTCAAAAAGCCTATCTTACAGTAAATTGAAATTCTCCATGCATTATGCTACAAGGATAATATCTATCTTGCATCCTTTATTATTTAAAAGAGGTCATGATGCTAACGACACTTAAGAATGAGAGGAAAAACTTGCTCATTTTGGTTTATATGAGTGTTTACTGCATGATATGCTTTAAGAATTGAGATTTCAAGATTTACTTTATAACTAATGACACTGTGATGTGTCCTCGGAGGCACAGCGGTACAATATGATGATGAGCACAGCTAACAGAAGGACGCTGGTCGATCCCTGAAGCCCTCCAAACACAACTCTCTGTTGGTGCAAAGGCAGCTTTGTGGACAGCACGCAGCAGATGGGGTAAACCATGCCATCAAGTGGAAAATAGACCTGTTGTGCTGTCGCAGAGGAGTTACAATATAGCCTGCCAATCGGACCACCAGAGGAAACTGTACCATGGATTTTTAACAAGGGGAAGCATTCATTCTTATTGTGCAATCACTGCATCAGGTGTTAAACGATCGTAAAGCTGTTTATATTCACAATCCACCAAACATTAGTTTTGAACACTTCTTCTTTAAATATTAGAAAAAGACATTCAAAGTATTTTTATACACACGTGATACTGTGCTTGGACCTATTTAACATTGTAAACTACTACTTTTCTTGGATGTAGTGTTGAAGTCATGCAACCTCTCAAACAGAATTAAAATAGACACATTTCCTGACTCATTGCTGCCACCTTGTGTCACAACACAGATAAAGAGCCATCTTTAGCTCCACCACTGCAATGTTTTGACAGTAACCTCTTACACTTGAAATTAAAAGGAATTACAGGAGAAAGTTAAAAGTTATGGGCCATTTATTTTTCATTTTCATCTATTAAGAAAGCTCAAATTTAAAAAAGTAGGACTCATTAGTCACTATTTTCTTGTTGAAAACACAAAATCATTGCTAAAAAAAAAAACTTTTTTGGTCTTTGAGAAACAACACTTACTTGGACAAATCCTAACAGGTGTTGAAAAGGGAGCCACAGTAACACCTCTCTTTATAAATGTGATTATATAATTCTATGTTTTATTTTATATGTTACATGAAATCAGTAGAGTTGGTAGTTTTAAGCAACACAAGGCTCTGCCCGCATGTTTCCTTCAAAAAAAGCTATTCTAAATTTGAAAACAAAAGAGAGCATTGGTTTTAGATTTGTTCTTTGAGGTGTTGGATTCGACATTATAGGAGAAACGGATGGATTGTGCATCCAGATGTTACACTGAAGAAGATTTATATAGTAGTAAAATTACAACAGTCCATTCTGATGATATTTTGGAATTTAATATTTCTTACATCCTCCATGTGCCTTGTTAGGCAACAGCAATTTAGGTACTTTTTACAAAATTAATTTCAAGTGTTTAACGGGAATGTTTCTTAATAAAAACCCATACTTAAAAAAATTAAAGAAATGGGTTGATTAACGGTATGGTTTTAAGGGGTACTTCACCCGCATCACCACATTTTGAAAACATTTCTCTCAAATCTCTGCATTTAGCCATGCAGATAGTTTTGGTGTTACTGAGAGCAACACAGTTTGCATTAGGAAACAGTTCAAAAGGGTTCACAGAGAAGTCTGTGGATCATTTTTTTTCTGGAAGACACTAGACAGCACCACTAACATTGCATTTATCTTCACTGTATTGTGGTAAAAGCAGAAGACTCAGTGGTGCAGATAATAAAAACCTGGACACATAACAACACATAACAACAAGTGAGAAAATGTTTTCTGCGTGATTTGGGTGAATTTATCCTTTAAACCGTCATAAACATGCAAAATGAAATGTTTAATTAAACTCAAACATTTGTAATGCTCCTAAATGAAACATAAAATAATTGTTTCTTACAATGTCATATGGTCAAAGTAAACTTTGGTTAAAAAACAACAAAACAATTCACTTTACTATGGCTATATCTGCTTCTCTATAAAGCCACATTACTAAAACACTAAATGAAAGTGCAGTGACATCTTTTGGACGCGAGACATCAATTCTTAAAAGTACATGGCTTTCTTCAGTCTTTTCAATGGTAGACTTATTTTTAGCTTCATCCTCAATATGCATCTTTGATCACATTCCACTGAGATTCTTTATCCACATTATTTTTAAACTTGAGTGTAAAACATCTTGACGTTTCTTAGAACAACTCACGTGCACATGTGATGCAGCTGAGAGCGGCTGCTTTGATGAAGACACCTGAAACAAGAAGGCAAATGCAATCACCACCAGTATCTGCTACAAATAGACTCGTTATAAATACATTGTGGGAGAGTTCTAACTCAGTCTTGGATATGAACATGTCACAAACTCATACAGTAGATATACTGCTCATATTTCCTACCTGTGTTGCCCTTTGCCTATATCTGGAGATTGATAAAGGGAGCAAACCCCAGCACATCCTGAAGAAGCACCAGAGCCCTCTGTAGGGGCGGCTCAACATCTATCACTACATTGCGCTTCCGTAGAGGGTCCAGGCTGGACTCTGTCACATTGTGACAGTGATTCACCTTCAGGGACTGCAGCTTCGGGCAGTACTCGGCAAGAGTCCTGTGAGCACAGCATGCAGAGGATCAAGAGAGGTGGTGCATGTAACAGTGTGGGCAGGGATGGCACAAATCTGGATTACACTTGAAAATAAGAGATGATATACCTGATGGACTGGTTCCTGACCCGCAGGCAGCCTGTCAGGTCCAGCTGCTCCAGGCCCCTGCAGTTTTTGGCCACCTCCTCCACCGACTCGTCAGTGACATTGGCGTTGACTGCCAGGGATAAAGACCTCAACTTCAAGCACTTCTTGGCCATGTAGCAGATGGCGTCGTCCTTGAGCTGGCGGCAGGCGGTGATGTTGATCGACTGCAGCCCCCCGCAGTGGTCCGCCAGGCTGCGCAGCGACAGGCTGTCCACCCACTCGCAGTGCGCCAGGCCGAGGTGCTGGAGGTGCATGCAGCTCAAGGACACAGCCACCAGGGAGTGACGGGTGAGACCAACACAGCTGCTCATGTCCACTCTCTGCAGGTGCTGGTTCTGGCCGATAACTGGCAGCAGCTCCTTGTCTGTCACCCATTCAGAACAACTGGAAAGACACAGGCTGTGGAGGACGTTGTTGTCCTTTAACATGGAGCAAAACGCTTCCTTGGGAACTGATGGTCCAATCTGAAAACATCACAACAGAGCATTGGTGGAAGAAGTATTCACATATTTTACTTATAATATACAATAGCATAACTGCTAATACCACAGTGTAGAAATACTCTGAAGTAAAAGCCCTGCTTTCAAAACTCTTAGTTAAGTAGAAGTACAAAAGCATCGGCAACAACATATACTTAAAAGTACCAAAAGTACTGACCACGCAGAACTGCAGAATAACTTTATACATTATATTTCCAGAATATACTTATTTATTATTATATATTATTTTGTTCATCCAGTTTTAAAGTTTGAGAGTTTACTTGATATACTGCCCGGTAGCTTAACATGTAATAATATATCATAATACATTAGTGGATTTTTTTTGTGTATTAATATTTTTCATATGTAAAAGAAAAAGTAAACAATAAGTCAAGTTGTAAACAAAACTTAAGTAAAATTTACAATTTCTGCCATTATGTATAGAATTAGACTTCCACAACATGCTCCTCAATGTATTTTTACTGTAAAAGTCTCAGGACTTACCGAGGACAGATCAAAAGTCCTGCAGTTGGCCAGATACACCTGGATGAGGCTGTGGAACTGCCTGCTCACCCTCTGCAGGCTCACAAGGTGTTGCAGTGGCAGAAAGCATAAAATATGTGGAACAAGAACATCCTCCCAGGGCAAGTCCAAAAGATGGCATCTGCTGAAGAAATGCAAACCTTGCTTTACAGCTGAACTTTGACACTGCATGCAACGCTCACAACACTCATATTAACCACACACACATGTTAATAAACGTGTACTAAATTAAGAATAATTACGATAAAAATAATATCGCAATAAGTAATGTTAAATCATCCTTGTCACGGTTATTTATAATTAAAGCATGCTGCCAAAAATAGGTAAATGAGAGCAACAGCCAGCTATGGTACATCCCTGTGGTTGTTGTCGCTATCACTGTTAGCTGAGAGGCTAGCTTGCCGGGGCTACCAATCCAGCTGCTTTTTAAACACAAAACTCTCTTTTTAAAAGGCACTTACGTTTGCATCTGAGCTTCTTCACCCATTCTGAGTCAACAGTGCTATACAGAGTTTTTGATCAGTTGTTGTTCTTCACATAGATGCCAAAATAACGTATTTTCATTTAGCATCTTGAAAGCGTTTGAGGTGTAGCCCAAACCCAATGCTGCATTCAGGGGCTGTCGGAATACTTTACATTAGGATAGTAATGGCCCAAGATCTTTCCAAAAACCTTGTTGATACTAACAAAGGAAGTATTAAAGGAAGATGAAAGCCAGGATTTGATATTAAAGAATGATACAACCACACATATATGTTGTTATCGCTCCATTATAAATGTTTCATTGTGATTCCAAGTAATGCAAAGTAGTCACATTTTACGCCACCACACTTGTTAACTAAAACACCAACTACCACCATAATTTTAAAGAGTACATGTTTGGTAGTTTACAAACACAAGTATTTTTATTAAATGTCAGAGAAGTCGTATTTAGATTACTTAGATCCAATATAGTCATGGATTTAAGCGTTTACGACAAACATAAACGCAGCAGTTGCTTTAATTTCCGGGTTTACGTCAATAGTCATGTTAAAGTAATTAACATATTTGCCACGGCTCTGATATTTGCTATTGATACAAATATTTCTACAACATGTTTCATGGATACCTCCTAGAATCATAAATGTTTGGTCAAGTTGATTTTAAGGAACTCCTTTATTTACGAAACAACATAAGCAGCTTATTATTCTAAATAACTACTTACAAATCTTAGGAAGAATTAAACATACATATAAATACACTGCAGTTTTCTCTTTGCAGTAACTTTAGTTATAAAGCTTTTGTCACCAGCACAACAAATGAAAATATGAATGTACGAACAGCCCAATCATAGTCTTAATGTTGAACTTTTTTTTCCTGTAAGTGTCATTTCTAAAGAGAAAAGGATGCTGCCAAAATCATATATTTTTAATTTTGAACTTCCCAAGGCCAATTAGCTGTCACCACATTATCAGCCTCTTTTCCTGGGACACGTATGCTGAACAGCTCACCTCTGCCCAGGAGAACAATGAAGTCAGTCATGCTGAACAATTGCTGACCCATGAGTTATGTTTCAGTGAATGAGATGAGCCAACAGGACAGCCGGGTGAATACTCACTCTTGACTGACTACAATCCCATATACAAGCTAAAGTACAAGCATGGAGAATAAATCAATCTATGATTTCTCTGTGGAGACCCTGGATGGACAGCAGGTTCCGCTCAGTAACTACAGGGGTAAAGTGCTTCTCGTCATCAATGTTGCTACCTTCTGAGGGTCAACAATAGAGGAGGTAATATTCTTCAAGAGCTCTGATTGATTACACGCAGATCGCAAAATCTCATAACACATAACCTGTGCAGTCATTTTTATCAATGGCCTCTGATTTTGTGTCCTTTTCCCTTAGTACCACCGACTGAATGCACTGATGGAAATGTATGGCGACCTTAACTTTACTGTACTGGCATTCCCCAGCAACCAGTTCGGCCTTCAGTCACCTGGTGAGTACACTGAAGCTTTTGAAAAGAGTCAGAAATAACAGATTTTTTAACTGGTATATTATACTGTATCAACAGGAATGAGGTACTCTTTTTTAACTTTGTACATTTACCCAACTGCCATAGTTTTAACAAAAATGTAGTCACGCATATAATACTTAAAGATGTCCATTTCATGTTACTAAATACTACTCACTCACTTTTATTTTAACAGTATGTTTACCTTGATTAATTTCATTTATACACGTTATACAAGTTCTTTGACACAAAGTTGTGAATAAACACTTGGTTTTCATTTGTAATAACTTGTTGTACTTTGGTTTTTCAGAGGTCAATCATGAAACCCTCAACGTTCTTAAGTACGTGAGACCTGGTGGGGGGTTTGTGCCAAGGTTCCCTGTCTTTGGAAAGGTTGAGGTGAATGGGATAAATGAAGAGCCTCTTTTCACCTATCTAAAGGTAGGCTATGTGTTTTACAAAGATTCTGAATATGATTAGCTGATGACACTTAAGTTAAACAGTATATATTTACATACACTGTTCCTTTTCTTAACAGGAATCTTTGCCATATGTAAACCCTGTTATTGGAGATTTTAAGAAATTCTACTGGTCCCCAATAAAAGTCAATGACATACGGTGGAATTTTGAAAAATTCCTAATTACCGCAGATGGATTGCCCTTCAAAAGGTAAAGCTATAGGTCATAGACAGTGAGTAAGAAACCCAATCAGCCCTTCATTAGGCTAGACGATAGATAACTATAATAATGTCACTAATGTTTTCCCTTTACTGCAGGTATGAACTTCATTGCCCCATTGAGAATGTGGAGAAGGACATAGCAGAACTTCTCTGATTGATTTTCTTCAATTTGTCACTGGCGGCAGAGTGACGATCCCCCAGTAAATGCATTCTTGCACCTGAGCTGGATCTGATGGGAAGAGGAACGAGGGATCAGGGCTTCAGTGCATTCACTCTGAGAACAAGTTCCCTTCAGCCGCTGGAGGAGTTATCATGTCACTGTCACACTTTGCTCTGATATGATGGTGCCTGCCACTCACAAATAAATAAGATGAATAAAACGCTATCAAATACATGTTCTAGTAGTTCCTTAAGTTGTCACTTGTGATATTAATATATTGTTGCCAGGTTAAATGGCTCACGCAGAAGTTCAATGTGTTAGAATGACACTTAAATAGATGAATGAATAGCTGTTTAGTAGTATGTATTGAAATTGTTCCTTGTGCCGATCCGTACTTCAATCTAGCGCATGCGTACTTCTGTCTGTCAGACAGACAGCAGTCCGTAAACATGGCTGGTGTTGGTTTCCGACGCTGGGCCCAGGCTCTCTCCAGGGGGAAAGGTTCTGGCCTTTCAGCCCTTTTGCCGGGATGTAGAGCAGGTCAGTAGTGTCACGGTCGAACGGTTTGATAAATGTAACTGTAAACAGGAGTCAGAGTCTAAAGTATAAAGCCTCGAATCAACGTAACCTTGACATGCTAACGTTAGCCTAGGCTAGCTGAGCGGCTACCGATATTCTCAGCACAATGATTGTTGTTTCTTGATTCTTATTAGCTTGCAAACTCCTTTTACTTCGACTTGGTTTATTCACATATATAATCGTCTGTGTTTTAGCCTCTGGTGGTTCAAAGGCTGATCTACCTAGTTCCTACCCGTTGACCCCCGAAGCGAAGGCTGCTGCTGCAAAGAAGTACAATATGAGGGTGGATGACTATAAACCATATCCCGACCAAGGCGAGGGGTAAGCTTTATTTTAAGAGCCATGCATGGAAGTTCAAAAGTGTTGTCTTTCTGCGGTATTGAAAAGTATTGTTCAGCTCATCCATTGTTCTGTGTACCAAACATTCCCAATGCCTAATTCGCCAGCAACAAAGCAACAGTGTGTGGGTTGACTAACTGCCATCTTTGCTTTTGTAGCTATGGTGATTATCCAAAGCTACCAGATACATCTCAGCAGGAGAGGGACCCCTGGTACCAGTGGGACCACCCTGACCTGAGGAGGAACTGGGGAGAGCCGGTAAGAGACTGATGACATTATTGCCTTCAGATACGACATAAAACAACTTGTATAACAGACTACAAGTTATTAGAAATTGCCAAACCTGATGTGCAACATATGTTGTTTATATGTAATAATTAACATGTTTCTCTTATCAAAACAAACATCACAATTGTGAACCTTTGCTTGAGTAATTAACTCAATCAGTAGTTTCTGAGTGACAGTCATAAGTAAAGTGTGATGCTGCCACTGTTTGTAATCTCATGTTGCTTCTGTAAATGTGCCCCAGAAATGCAAAATATATGTTAGCTGTTACTTTGAAATCTTTTTCCAAAGTATATATTGTGGTGACCTGCAGGAGTAACACACTCAAATTAAATAATAAATAATATACACCACACAATCTCATGCTATCAATGTACTCTAAAATGATAACATTTTATAAACCAAGGAAATGGCTCCTACACTAATTGTTTACAAACTAAATATTCCTATTAATAATGTATAATTGTATGTATTGTGCATTGCTGCTGCCCTTAAGAGAATAAATACCTGCATAATATTGTATAATTTCTGAAGAAGGTACATGCATATTTGGTCTTTACTCTGTGAAAACACTATTGTAACTTTATATTTTGACAGTTCTAGAAATAATCAAATAAAAACATGTTTCCATGCAGTTTATCATTCATCTGTTTAGACACAATTACTTTTGGTTGTTGTCAGATCAGCTTGATTGTACAGAGGCACTGCACCCTTTTACAGTTTGAGATTGCTCTTTTGATAACTGATTGTTCTCTGTCTATTTTTAGATGCATTGGAATTTCGACATATTCACCAGGAGCCGTGTGGATACGTCTCCCACAGTTGTGTCCTGGTCCACCATGTGCAAACAGCTGTTTGGTTTCATTGGGTTCATGCTGTTCATGTTCTACCTTGGGGAGAAATATCCAGCTTACCAGCCTGTTGTAAGTAAAGTCTGTTGCTGTGATTTGTTTTTGTACTAGATACTGTGAATTGTCTATTAATCAATACTTTAAAAGTAATAATAATAATACATTTTAATTATCAAGCGCTATATCAGGTGCTCAAAGACGCTTTACGGAGGAAAAAATTAGATAAAAAGTCTAATTTAAAATCGAGCAGTAAAACAACATTTTAAAAGTGAGAAGATTCCTGGCTTTAGCTCACCACTCGCTCTTATTTAATAATTTTTCTTTCACTTTGTTACGTAACCACCTGATGTTTTACGCTTCCCAATCCAAAGTTTCAATTAACAGATGCAGTCTAAACATTTTTCAGTTCAAAGAAACACTCGAGTAGAATTAATGAACAGTATGATTGTTTGAAACTAATAAACTAACTTGTGGATATTCATTAAAATAAAGGACCCTGTTTACTGTATATACTCTTTCCTGGCTACTTCCATTCTCTGTTTTGCTGTTACTCCATTTCACGCACAATAATACTTTTAATCAATGTGAACTAAACTGTTTAACTGTTTGAGGATAATGAAAAATGTAATAGTAATTGTGTAGCAGTGTTAATGTGTAAATGTATCTTCTTCTCAGTGCTGTGTCACCTGTAGATGAGTGTTCCTTATGTAAAAACATACACAACATGTACTAAAGCATTTGTCTCTCTTCCAGGCACCAAAACAGTATCCCTATAACAACCTGTACTTGGAGAAAGGAGGAGATCCAGAAAAACAACCAGAGGAAGTCGTAAATTATAAAATCTAATGACTGGATGAGTCTAACTGTGTATATATATTTCTGTCAAGAATAAAAACTCCTATGAAGTTACATTCCTCTTTGTGTTGTTTTTTTGTGTATAGATTAGATTAGATTACTTTATTGTCATTAAAAAATGCAAGCACAGTGTAATGAAATAGATGGCAAATAGTTCAACAATTAAACGATTTAATCTTGACTAATAAGTGACAAAGAATATCTGAAGATTATCGGGTTCTTTGTTGTGAATACAGGATATTTACAAAATACATATTTTGGGTCAACGGCAACCTCGGGGTTAACTAAGGCCAAGACCAAATGAGAAATATCCTTTTCGCCTACCGTAGCTCAGTGACAACACGGCAAAGTACTTTGATCGGAAGCTGTCTGCGGCTAAGCTGCTAGCTTGGCTGATAAGTAGCTAGCTCCAGTTTGTTGTGGATGCAGGCAGGAAGGCTGTAATAAAGACAGTTGACGTGAGTTATTCTCAAACGCATATTTACCCTTTTGCTGCTGAGCTAAATTTTTGTCTGAGACACAACGTTTCTGTTGATATGGTAACAAGGGTGGTGGCTGTTGGTTAAATTGCTGTAGCAACACCGGCTACGGTTATATACTGAAACTACTAGGCACTGTAGGCAACGTTAAGCTGTTTGCTCATGACTTCTTACTTGTGTAGTGGCATGTATAATAAATTAGATTTCCTTTTTGAGTGAGGCTTTGGTTGCTTCAGACATTATGTGTTACATGTTATAAAAACTAACTAAGGCTACGTGCATGAAACATTTTTAGAGGTGCGGAATGCTAACGTTAGCTAACTACATGTCATGTTAGCTTGTGTTGAAATAACTTATTGGTGGTTCTGCGACAATTGTATGTATTATATCACCGGTAACTACGTTGAATTCATGTTGCAGTTGACCTTACATTTTGGTTATAAAACCCTGTGGAACACCTGTAAAATCTAGCTGTATCGGCAAACGTAGGTTAACGTTAGCCGTCAGCTTCAGGAAATAGTCGGAGACAATCTGTCAGTAAGGGTGTTACCCTGTTGGAGTTACACTAGAAGGTGTTTCAGTTGTGAAGTCAGATTGTAAGGTATTAA
Organism: Trematomus bernacchii; assembly: GCF_902827165.1. Taxonomy (NCBI): domain Eukaryota; kingdom Metazoa; phylum Chordata; class Actinopteri; order Perciformes; family Nototheniidae; genus Trematomus; species Trematomus bernacchii. Next base: position 8,736,438 of record NW_022988050.1, on the reverse strand, counting down.
AACATATATTGTTAACCCACAGCAATTGTTAGGAAATACATGTTTTATATTTGATGTACTGGAGTTCCTTCATCTGTCCAGGACTTGACACTTAGGAAAATGAGGCTGAAGGAGATCCAGAGGACTGCCCACCAGGCGTGGAGTCCTGCCGAACACCACCCTATCCACCTGGCATTGGGAACATCAGCACAGCAGCTGGATGCCTCTTTTAATACCACATCAGCCCTGGAGATATTTGAGGTGGATTTCTCTGACCCATCTTTAGAGATGCAGCTCAAAGGGTCATTACCCACATCAAACAGGTAAATTATACACACATAAGATACTACCACTATCTATAATAACCACTGTAGAGAAGGGATGTGGCCTTTTAGAACAGAATTAAGGCCTGCCCTGGATACATTTGGAAACTTCAGTATTTTGTTAGTCAGGATCAAATGATTACCCTAGTAACACAGTTTATTTTTAGAAAATCACTTTCTACACATAAGACATCTATCTTCTACCTTATGCTCAGTCTTGTGTAGTTTGAAAAACAAATATGGTGTTCACCTCAATTGGAAATAATTAATGGCTGATTTCAAATGAAAACACTTAATCCTTGGTAATTTTTTTCCCATCTGTTTTATTCCTCTTTTTCTCATATTTTAGGTGGGATTTAGACAAAAATGTGAAGCAAAAGACAGCTCACCTAAACATTTACACTCTGGCTATGAATATGTTTCAAACAACTCACTATACTTTATATATTCCATAGGTTTCACAGTATTGTCTGGGTGAATTATGGAATGGGAGAAGATGGTACTGGAGGGAGACTGGTTGCTGGCAGTGAAAATGGCACATTAACTGTATATAACCCAGAGGTCATAATGAGCTCCGGTGCAGAGGCAGTAATCGGACAGTCTGACAAACATACTGGACCCATCCGAGCACTCGATTTCAACCCGTTTCAGGTAAATATATGTGGTCAAATGTGTCTGTGTCATTATAGACAGTCTATACAGAAGGGATTCTTTGTTCTGGTGCTGAAGAACAAACCATTAATCCTTCTCAATTTTCCTCTCACAGAGTAATCTCCTCGCTTCTGGTGCAAATGATTCAGAGATATATATCTGGGATCTGAACAACTTTAGCAGTCCAATGACACCAGGAGCGAAAACACAGGTGGGTGCAGTCAGAGATCATAGCTTTAGTGTCTGTCGGAAGAGATGAGTTTACTTTCTTGTTTTGATCCTGACCAAATTTAAGATTTGAGTCGAAACAAAAAATAGAAACCACAACTAGCCACTTTCTTCTAGTTTCTTTACCTTTGTAGTTTCATGTCTGTGAGTTATGACCGGAAGCCTCAGCCACAGTCAAGGTCGTTTGACAGTAACAGCCTTAATCTCTTCTTTCAGCCTGCTGAAGACATCAGTGTTGTGTCCTGGAACAGACAGGTACAGCACATCCTGGCCTCTGCCAACCCCAGTGGGAAAGCGGTTGTTTGGGATCTGAGAAAGAACGAGCCCATCATCAAGATCAGTGACCACAGCAACAGGGTTGGTGAACGTTTCATTCTGCCAAATCACTGCAAGAATTATTTTGTTTTATGACTCAATCAATAAAGCCCATATACTAACATGTTTGAGATGATTTAATTTTTGCAGAGTTTGACCGTTGGCCAGTACAATTACACAAAGCAAAGGATCTGTATCAAACAGCTGATTGGCTTTTTATGGTTCATATCACTAAGCCATACCCTCTAACTTTTGTTTATTGGCTTGCGATTAGATTGCTATAACAAACACATATAAACATTAATGATTTCTGAGCAATATCGCATATGCTCATACCATTGGAAATTAAACCTTTGTTTATTGTCTCGTTTGTTTGTGATTTCAGATGCATTATTCAGGAATGCTCTGGCACCCTGAGGTGGCCACTCAGTTGGTGTTATCCTCTGAGGATGATCGGATGCCAGTCATCCAGATGTGGGACCTCCGTTTTGCTACATCCCCTCTTAAAGTCTTTGAGAACCACACAAGGTGAGGCTTTAACAGTTTGTGGTATTTTAAGTTGTGTAGTCATGTTATGTCATAACCGTATATACCTTCTGCTTGTGTTTTCTTACAGGGGAATTCTGTCCATATCCTGGAGCCAGGCGGACCCTGAGCTCCTGCTGAGTAGTGCTAAAGACAACAGGATCCTCTGCTGGAATCCAAACACTGGAGAGGTAGATGCTTCCTCCATGTAATGCATGAATGACCTTGCCTCATTATTGTCACTGCTTTGGATTCTTATATGTAATTTTTCTTCATTTCAGGTTATTTACGAGCTTCCAACAACAAACCAGTGGTGTTTCGATATCCAGTGGTGCCCCAGGAATCCGGCCCTGCTGTCAGCTGCCTCATTCGATGGGAGGATTACCGTGTACTCTGTGATGGGAGGGAGTCTGAAGGCTCAGCAGCAAAGCACAGCTGATACGGTTAGTGGCTCTTCTTATATGCGATTTATTTAATCCTAGGATGTGTGCTGCACTGCAATGTTTGTCCACAAGATGGTGCTGGTGTGCAAGGATTGATAAGGAATGAACAATATTATAACAACACATTTAAAGGTGGGGTAGGTAAGTTTGAGAAACCGGCTCGAGATACACTTTTTGTTATATTCCATGGAATGCTCTTAACATCCCGATAGCAATGAATATCTTAAGTGCTTTGACAAAAAATCCATAAAAAAATGTCATCTGTGGAAGCTGTAGTACTGTAAAAAGCACGACCAATCATTTTAGCCGGCCCGGCTAAAATAACTGGATGGCCTACCTGCCTGTCAGCCTTCCATCTGTGCACAAACTTATCTCGTGCCCTCATTGGTCATGTGCGCGTTCGTGTGTTTTGGAGGAGGGGCTCTGTAAGGAAGTGGCAGATTTTCTCCGGTTGTGTATTTTCAAATTCTAGCGATCTCGAGCCGGTTTCTCAAACTTACCTACCCCACCTTTAAATGACTAGTAGACATATTTAAATGTGTTTTCTTTTGTATGATTTATGTCAACAATTTTACATTTGAGGATCCCAAAATGTTTTTGCTGAATCCAGTTTTAAAACTATTTTCTTCCTGTCAATCAACTATGTGTTTCAGCTCTACAGGACAGAGTTTGTGAAGTGCTTGTGTTAACATTTCACTTTTTTTTTTTACAGATATCTTCCTCATTTGATGCAATGGATCCCTTTGGCACAGGGCAGGTGCTTCCTCCCCTGCAGGTTCCTCAGCCTGTAGTGCAGGACACCATTGTCTCCCCTTTGAAGAAGCCCCCTAAGTGGGTGCGCAGGCCAGTGGGGGCTTCCTTTGCTGTAAGTGAAAAATAAAAATATTTCTAACCAGGTGTTAAAACAGCATTTGTTTTTCCCCTTCATGGCTGATCTGGTGTTTTGTTTTTTTCTCAGTTTGGTGGAAAGCTGATAACCTTTGAGAATCCCAAGCCGGCTCCCGTGCAGAGCCCCCAGCCCGTCCCCAGACAAGTGTTTGTGAGCCAGGTTACCACGGAGACAGAGTTGCTCCAGCGCTCCAGGGAGCTGCAGGCGGCGCTGCAGTCGGGCTCCTTCAACAGCTACTGCCAGGCCAAGATCCAGAGCGCCAAGTCCGACGCTGAGCAGGACATATGGAAGTTCCTTCTGGTGGGCCCTCCCCTCCTCCTGATATTGTGACACTACATTAATCTGTCAGATGTGTCCAATGTTTTTTAAGCATATTCACTTTCTGTGTTAACAGGTCAACTTCGAGGATGAAGCCCGTGTTAAATTCCTCAGACTTTTGGGATTCAGCAAAGATGAGTTGGAGAGGAAGGTATGCTGCCTCTTAGAGCTGCAACTATTCATTGATTGGCAACAATTTATTAATCAATAAATGATTAGAGTATTTTGTCATAAAATAATTGGCAGAACATTTTGATTTCAGTCCCTGAAATATATAGAGCCTTTCTTGCTTTCCTTAGTTTTCTATCATATTAAAAACTAAAGGGACTGAGATGGATATTTTTCATATTATTTGGCATTTTAAACACCAACTGTTAAACTAGAAAATATTCTGCAGATTTATTGATAATGAAAACAATCATTATTTGCATCCTCGATTACTAAATGTAGCTTTAAGATGACATTTGCCATATATTTTATAAATGGTCATGTGACCCTTATCTGATGTCTGAGCTGTAAAAATGTTGTTGTGTTTATTCAGATTTCAAAATGCCTTGGGAAGAGTTTCCAGCACAACGGACATGGAGTAGATGCCAAAGATCTGGCACAAAAGATGCAGCAGCTCTCCACTGAGGTCGGAAAGTCTGCACAGACAATGTTTATTTTCAAATATTTTAGTTTTTTGCAAAACAAGTGTTTGCATGACTCTAAAAATTACCATTTGTTGTATTTCCAGAGGTCCGATGAAGGTGATGCTGCAACCCCTGGTTCCGTTTCACCGGCAGACTTCTTCAGTCAGACCCCAAAGGAAAACTCCAACTTCCAGATCCCTGTATCATGTGGTAAAGTCCCTCATCTGCTCACACAATTAATTACACGACTTACACATATATTATCTCTGTTTCGATATCTTTCAATAACCTTTTTCGTTTCTTTTGAAGACACTGATGGTCTGATAAGCCAGGCTCTGCTGGTCGGTAACTTTGAGGGCGCTGTGGATCTGTGTCTGAACGACGGCCGCTACGCTGAAGCCATCCTGCTGTCCATCAGCGGAGGGGAAGAGCTGCTCAAGAAAACCCAGCAAAAATACCTAAGCAACCAAAAGAACAGCATCTCAATGGTAAGAGTATGTCTGATTAATTCAGTTTCAGTCGGTGCAATCACAGGGGAGACATTTCAAGAAATCTGTCCCAAACTGCAGCTCATATCATCGGTGGTGACCCAGAACTGGAGTGACATCGTGCAGAGCTGTGAGTTGGACAACTGGAAGGAGGCTCTCGCTGCCCTGCTGACCTATGCTCACCCTGAAGATTTTGCCCGTCTGTGTGGTAAGTTGCTCACCAATGTAGAGGCACAATCATCCTGCTGTCTCACTTTCAGAGTAGCTGTACCAACTCAGGAGTACTTGTTAAACTTGTTGAATAGCATTTATGGTTGTACAGATCCTCCCTGTTCTAAATTCAGCCTTCCCTCTGTCTGGCATTGTTTAAATCTGACATTCTTCTTGGTAGATACCCTGGGTGGCAGGTTGGAGCATGAGAGGACAGAGAAGCGCTGCCTGCAAGCCTGTCTGTGCTACATCTGCTCTGGGAACATTGAGAAGCTGGTGGAGTGCTGGGCCCTGCACAGAGACTGCGCCTCCCCTCTCGGCCTGGAGGTATAACCTTTAGTTAAGGATTTCCATACGTTTAGCATATACAAAGTACTCTAACTACACTGTTGCACTAAGCATAGACATGTGTGCAGGAAAGTGAAGTCTTATTTTTCTCTGTAACCACATCTGGAAATGATCAACAGGTGTAGAAGAATATTAACCTAGCAAAAACAGATTTCATGTTAATTATTGTATCATGCAAAGACATGCAAGAATCTCACGAAATGTGATAACTTAGGGCATGTGGTGACATGCTGAGTTTATTATGAACCTTTTAAGACCGTTTTTATTAGGTGTACGAGCAACACACCATTGTAGCCTTAAGGTAAGAGCACTTAAGAATGTTGCCGTCACATTAACATGTTTTTTTCCTTTTGTGTATTTTTCAGGATCTGGTGGAAAAAGTGATGATGCTGCGTAAATCAATTGAACGCCTCCGTAACAGCGAGGTGGTGGTGCAGAGCCCCATCCTGGCCGAGAAGCTGACCTGCTACGCCGGCATCCTGGCTGCAGAGGGCAGTCTGGCCACCGCCATGACCTACCTGCCGGAGAACTCAGACCAGGTAAGACACAGCGCAAGTAACCTCATTCCCAAACCCCAAATTCAAAGTTTTACTCTGTTTTTAGATTCTGAAAAATACCCTTTTGCACAATTTTGTCTCCCCCACAGGCTGGGATTACGATGCTTAGAGACAGGCTTTTCCACGCTCAGGAAGAGGGCGCCAGTGGACAGCAGCCTCCAAACTCCTTCAACAGAGCCAATGTGTCCACAGCCAAGCCCACTCCTGCTGCTCAGGCCCCCGCACCAAAAGCACAAATTATGGTATAAATGAATTTGCAATTTGCGAGCGTCTTCCCTATGCAATTAAGGATGTTTGCACTTTTATTTGAAACATATTGTTATGTCTTCCCCCAACTCTAGAGTCAGTACCAGGCCCCTGCCCCTCCCCAGGCCCCCCAGCAGCAGCAGCAGCCTCCGATGCCGTCGTTTTATACTCCACAAACGCCAACCAACTCCGGGCCTGGCCTCCCGCCATTTTCTCACGTCCCACCGCCCAGCTCCACCCGCCCTGCCTCGAGGCCTCCCTACCCCCAACAACCTGCTCCCGCTCCAGGTTAGTCACAATGCTGGAATGTATCACCCTGAATACAATACCTTTACAATTTCTGATGGAGAATTTATTTATCAATTGGCCACGCCTAGGTTTATGTTCCTCTGTCTGTAGAGACAACAAACATTTAGCCTAGGGGTTAGACCGCCCTATTGTATGGAGATTAGTCTGTTTCTCAGGGTCTCTTCATTAGCCGTGTTAAGAGAATACCTCCTTATACTTCTTGAATATGCTTAATGCTAGGTTGTAAACATTCTGTCCTTTAGATTATATGTGTCAGAGGGTGAATCTTATCAGGCCGAGCTCCTCTGGAGCCTGTTTCTCTGCAGGAAACCAAACTGGTTTAGTTTTTCTGATGGAATGTTTTGATTACCGGCTTTCTGAGATTGGAGCCGTTTAGGCGACAGAAGATCAGAGGTTGTGTCACTACAATGTGTCTGCAAATGTCTTTGTCAATGCTTTACAATAATCAGTGTGCTCCTTGTCTTCTGGTTCTTTGTCGAAAGAATTTCCTCACAATTTCATACCACTGGAAAATTGATACAACATTAGGGGAATAACATTTATTTGACATACTAAAGGGAGAGAAATATATAGCAAGGCTGTAACAACTGGGCAACTAGTAGAGAATAACAGAATGACTGCAATAAATATAATCCATCATTTCAATTTGTTTACATTAATGCAATCAGACAGTAATAAAACAAAATATGCAAGGATTGAATGAGATGTGTTTGTGTGTGTGTTTTAACACTTGTGGAGAGAAAAAGAGAGACATGGTCAAACTGTCAGCAGTTTATCAGTAGTGTGTTAAATGAGTTTCAAACCATTTCAAATATTCTGAAACAATATGTCTTGATGCAGTTTTTACACTACTTTAGGGTTTACATTGACTATCTGTACTCTACTTTCAGTTATTTTAAGCTTATTTTTTGATGTAACTGTCCTTCCCCAGGTTTCCTTCCTCATCAGCCATTCCAACCTCAGCGTATGCCGGGCGGCGGGCCCTCAGGCTTCCCTCCTCCTGGTCCTTCTATGCCAGCTGCTAACCTATCAGGACCCCAACTATCGCCTCCGTCATCGGCCCCCAGAGGCCTGCCCCCCGGAGGCCTGCCCCCCATGCCCAGCCCCGGGGTGCCACCGACAAGCTTCATGCCATCTACCTCTTTACCCTCGGGCCCCATTTCACCCAGCTCCCAGCTCGGGGCCCCAGTCCCCATGTACCCAGGAGGCCTCCACAACCAGGGGCCTGCACCCCCCATGGCACCTGGTCCCTATGCCCCTCTTGGATCGGGGTACCCACAAGGAGGCCCCGGAGCTCCTGCTGTAAAGCCCTTCTTGGCCCCTCCTGTGGCCCCTCCTCCTACAGGTACATGTTGGTCCCTCATAGAGACACATGATAGATCTGTTGCTGAGGGTCATGGTTAATCTGTAAACCTCATTTGACCTGCAGGATTCTTTCCCTGGCTGAATTCCCAGTCTGAATATCAAGGTGACAGAGTTAGGGATGGATGTGGAACAAGAGTGCATCGAAATATACACTCGAGTGACCAGAAAAGCACAAAATCCCTAGCATTCGTTTTATATTCAATTGCACTGAGTACACAGGGTTAATGCTTTTTTTTCTGGTCACTCCGTGTATCGGATGGTGTTTGCTTGTGCTGCTGTATGCTTGAGGGAAACATAGTGACCTCATTTATTTGTATTGATGTCAGTTTAGGATGCAGTCAACAACAAAAAGATGTTCCAGGCTCAAACAAAACAGGCTTTATTTCAGATCATACACTATCAGCTCGTTTAGTCATTACATTGTTATAAGTGGAGACATTTTACAACAATGTATACAGAAGCTACACAAAACATATAAATGGAATTGTTTTAATTACCCAGCGTCAGTTTGTTGTTAATGTTAGGTGATTATGAGGCTGCTGCCTGAACATTGGCCCATGTTTTCTGAGTTGTTTCTGCATAAATGGCTGAAATCTGTGGCTTATTGACATGTGTTTGCCATGTAGACTAACAAAATAGCTCAAAGGAATTGTCTTGTGCTGACAGTCTTTTACTGCTTGAGTGTCACCACAGTAATTGCCTCTAGTAATTTACATTCTTACTCATCTTCTGACATAGGGCCCCATGAAGGCTGGAATGACCCGCCGGCAGTACGAGGCGGACCCAGGAAGAAGAAGGTACTTTATTTATAACTCTCAAGATATTAATTTAGGTCATTTTGTTCACAGTCTGTGTAGTTTCTGTGATTGCTTATAATAGTATGCTTTCCTTGATTAAGTGTTCCAGTCTACAACTATTTCGTCACATCAAGTTGTATACCCTTTAAAACTATAGAATAAAGAACATAACCAATAGTTTTTATCTATGTTAAAGTCTCTGTTTGCTGACCTTTCACAACAATAATATATATAAAAGAAATCACATCATAATTGATGGTAATAGTTCACCTGAGTTACTCCACAACCATTCCACTTATCCATAGTATTCCTCAGGGTGCAAGAACCACAGTTTCAGAATCACTGCTCTGATGCAGGCGTGGCAGTAGTACTGGGAAGCTTTAAATAATTCAACCAATTTAAAGTGTTGTTTATTCTTAAAGCTACACTTGTAAATATTTGATCATGAATAGGGAATGAAATGACTAGGTGTAATATAAAAGTGGTTGCCTGAGGGACAAACCCTTAGAGGTGCTCATTAACATCATTCAGAGTGCGGCTGTTTACAGCAAACAAGCTGTGATAATTCCACCACCTGTTCAACCCCATAAAGCAGACCGACAGTTAGCAACAAGCTAACTACAAGCTAACTAAAGTTCAAAATCAAGCCCATTTGTGCTATAGTTCCTCCACCTCTAAGTGTCTTACTGTGTCTGCAGGTCCCTGAAAACTACACACCACCAGCCCCCATCACGGCCCCAGTGATGGGATTCCCAGTGGAGGCCCCTCAGCCCCGCGACCACGCCCAAGTCCCCCCCGGAGCCCCCCAGGAGCCCAGCGTGCAGGTTAGTGAGTGTGACAATTAGCTGTTACCCGAATTCTCACCTGGCAAACACGTCAACTCCTTGTACTTGTGTCCTTGTTTTCCTCAGCTCCTCCAGCAGCTGCCGGCAGAGCGGGTGGAGCAGAAAGAAATCCCCGCTGAACACATGGTGCTCAGGTCCACCTTCGACAGCCTGGTGCAGCGCTGCCAGCTCGCGGCAGGAGACCCGGTGAGTGGAGCTGTGTGTGTGTGTGTGGATGCATCTAAGTGTTGCTGTGTTTTTAATAAAGCTTGTATTGAATTAAAAATAATATTTGGGTCTTGTTTGAACAATGCTTTCTTTCTCAGCAAACAAAGAGGAAACTTGATGACGCAGGCAAACGCTTGGGATACCTATATGACAAACTGAGGGAGCAGTCGGTAAGGAATGATTACAGAGACAAGGTTAACTGAAAGGACAACCGAGACAGGCTGTTATTTAAAATATGTGTAAACACTATAGAGATAATCCTCTTGGTATTTTAGAATTTAAAGAAAATAACTTCACATTCATTCAGTGAAACAGTTTATTAAAATCTCATGACAAGAGTTATTGGTTGTCGCTAAAAGCCACCCCTTAGAAGGTTATGATACTCCTGTGCAGTAAGAAAATGTATGATGGATATTGTCTTTTATCCGTTATTGTAAATCAATTCATCACTATTAATATTTCAGAGTTCCTGCCGTATTTTTAATGGATGCAAAATGAAGGATGGTCGACTAATGACAGAAGAAACCATAACACCTTTTTGTACATTTATAGTCACGATACATCAGCAGTGACACAGTAAAAGGCAGCAATGGACCACATTGTATGTTTGCTATGTAGATATCAACCAGAACATCCGATTGCAATAAGAGGGGAGTTTTTACAAGTCGGGAAAAGTCAAACAAACATCCCAGTTAATCACAATCAGGTGCTGATGTGTGTGAAAAAAACACTAGTTCTTTACCAGTTTGAAACACCTCTGCTAACCAATTTACTTGCAAAAAAATCCTTAAGAGTTGTCAGAACATCTGTAAAATAATATTGATTTCTATTTGAGTAATAGTGTGAAAAACGACTCTCTAGCACACTGCCCTTAACGGACAAAAGATTTTCTGCTGAACTAACCATCTTGATAATCTTTTAAGTATTTCATTTAAAGTGTATTCATCAAAAAGGCTAAACAAACTCAAGTTCTGGACAAGTAAGCCATTTAAAGATGCCTACATGAACACTCAGACCTTATTATGAGCACATTTGTACAATTTCCTGACATTTCATAAACCTAGGATGCCACATAGTAACATGTCATATTTGTTGTCTCTTAGCTCTCTCACAGCATCCTGAACGGGCTCCACGAGATCAGCCGCTGCGTGGCGAGCCAGAACTACCAGCGGGGCCTGGAGGTCCACACCCAGGTGGTCAGCAGCAGCAACTTCAGCGAGATCTCCGCCTTCATGCCCATCCTCAAAGTGCTCATGACCATCGCCAACAAGCTGGGCGTCTAAACCCTGGAGGTGGGGGGGGCACCAACCAGACTTCAGTGTTACCATATTGTTATATATGTATTTATTTCTTTATGACCTGCTTTGATAATGAGAATAATACTTACTGATGATATTGCAGATCGTGGTCTTCATCACTCCATACATATTCCTTCCTGAAGGCTGATTTGGGCGGTGAGGTGGATTTTTGTAGAGATTTGTCAATGTTGCTGTGGTAATTTTACGATAAAAAATGAATGTATTCTGAAAGTTGTGATTCTGTGTAAATTCAAAAGTTGATGTAATATACAAAGTTTGAATCAAGGCGGTGTTTGTACAAGTAGTTGCATTTTCATAATCCACATTACACTACGTGCATATTTCTCATTGAATCATTTCTGATAGGATACATGCAGTGCTCCAGGAATACATGTGGGCTGCACTCACATCTATCCTGTCGGTGTAGTTTGTACAAGGGAGAAAACACCAATATTCTTTTTACCAGGTCAATTAACAACAAGCATCAAGGAAACGCTGTAACTTAAATACTGATTGTTCTCTTCATCTGCTGTAACTGATTGTGTCCGGTTGATTGTGCCATGACGGGCTGTTTTTGGCCAAAGCACTGCAGCAGACTGCCATATGGTGATTGTCAAGTTGCTTTTTTATCTTGTGTTTATCGCCATTTTTTGTCAACCAGGCCCTTTTAGTACTGTTATTTCTGATAGCTTGTGTGAAAGATTGATTCTCTATATAATTTCTTCAGTGTGATTAGTTTACATAGCAGCTCATAAACTAGAATTACATTAATTTATGTCGAACTGCGTATGAATTGACATAGGTGCTTCACCTTCTGTTAAAGATGCTGTTACTCCTCTTTTTGCCCGGGCTAATTCTTATCCTTTTGTTCGTAGTTGTTTATTAGATCATACAATGATACCAACAATGAACTAACGGTTAAAACATGATATTTTAAGGATTGTAGCTGGACGTAAAGCTGGATAGTTTGGTGTATCATGGCAGCAGAAGGCCTCTGTGCTCATTTTGGTTGCACAGATATTTATACAATCCATGTTGCTTACTTTCATGTCGGTATCTTTTTCAAATAAAACTTCACTTCAAAGGTTTTCAGATTGATTTCTTCAAACATGATAATATCCATTTACCAGAGGTTGAGAAAATAATGTTTTATGAATTCATCGTTAGTCAATAACAAATATAATGTTGGACATATTGACATACAAGATAAGGAAAATAAAGTGAATAAACATACATTTATTTGAAAGCTTTAGTTTCTTGAGATGTTGCATACAAAACATAATGAATATACAAAAAGAATATGAACAATTGTTATGGATTAAACTGCCAAACAGTGTACTAATTATTTAAAATATGGATTTATTATATTAAAAAGTAGTATAATTCGAAATAAGAACACTTCTTTTGTTGTTCATTTTGCTTTAGTGACTTTTTAATGCAAGAATCAGCATTTTAACATTTCAGTATTGTTGTCTTTGTTGATATCCTGCAATGTCCATGTTTGAACGGTAGATGGCTCTCTGTTTAATAAGCAGCAATGCATTTTATTTATTTCCTGCTTCACCACTGCAACATGGATGGTAGGCTTACTTACTAGTACTACCAGCACTTAGTAGATGTTTCTGCATCCAAACCAACAGGTAACCAACTTCAGCTGAAAATATATTTTCCCATTCTCACCAAACGCATTGAAATGCACCACAATATGCTCTTACTTCAGAGGGGTGTGTCACTACTCATTCATTTAGTTCCCTGTTGAGATGTTATATCATATGACATTCTACAAGCCAGCACAGGTGGTGCATGCGCCCTTCCCACCATTGGCCAATGAGCATCACTCTGAGTCAGGTCCTCGCTGCTGATTGGCCGCCCATTGTCAGACGCTTTGCGCTCGCGTGAGCTTCGTGGCGTTAAATATTTTGGGGTTTTGAACGGCAGTAACCTCACCGTCATGTCCGTCTGGGGTCTGGGGTGATGTTTCTGTAATGCGACTTCCCCGCACATCACACCACTCCGCCGCGGCGCCCTGAGTCATGCTCTGCGCTTCCTTTATTGGACGCTGTGGCCTGGAGGTAAATAAGGCTTCAATGTGCTGAGTGTATACTTACCCTGACCTAGTATTACAGTACAGCTGTGATGCTGCCAAAAAATACCCCCATTGGATGTTGACCTACTTCATTATCCAGCTACAATTCAATTAAAATCAGAAAGGTTGTTTCCAACACAAATAAAAATGTACTTAAAAATCCTGCATTCAAAATGTTACTCAAGTAAAATTACAAAAGTATTAGCATCATAATAAACTTAAAGTACCAAAAGTAAAAGTACTCAATATGCAGATTGTTCCATTTCAGAATAATATATATGATATGTTTTGATTATAATTATTAAGACAATAGACATTAATGTGTTTATCTAAACTGGTAAAGGTGCAGCTAGTTTTAATCTGTGTATGCTGCAGGGTAGCTTGCGAATTTACTCCAGGTGTAATTAAAGTGCTATTTAAGTGCTGATTATATCTTACATCATTAATCCAAATGTGTAAACTAACTAAAGGTATAAAATAAATGAAGTGGAGTAAAAGTACACAATTTAACCCTGAATTGTAGTGAAGTAGAAGTACAAAGTAGCAACAAATTAAAATACTCAAGTAAAGTACCATAGAATTGTACTGAAGTACAGTACTAAAATAAATGCATTTAGTTATTTTACTCCACTGGGGTCAATGCCATACTATGCCATACTATATATTATAGGGTTGTTTTTGATGCATAAAAGTGGAGAGTAAGGAGTATTTTTCCATTGTGTTGGTCCTAATGCTGAAGTTAGTCAAGTACTTTAGGATGGAGCGGATTGAAAGGAAGGCCTCTGTTATTTCCTGCCTATTATTCACTTGGGAATGTTTTGTTCCAACTACTAACTACTCAACACTTCCGGTTTGCGTCTGATGGAAGTGTGAAAGTCAAATATATCCCAACTTTTTAATACTGCAGTCCTCTGCTTTTTCCTGTAGATAAATAAAGCCCTCAGCAGATGTGTGAAATGGTTTACACAGGGCAGAGAGGAATGTAGGACCAGTGTGCTGACCAGAGGCCAGTTTGTATTACATCAGACTATCTCAGCCTGTTTGCTTGTGTTGGGTTTGTGGAGGTTACAAAATGTCATTTTTGTTAAGCAAAGTTCCCCAATGCTGAAACAATCGGTCATTTAAATAAGGTGATCATTTAGGTCAATTATAAAGCATTAAAACCCCCTCACTCTCAAAATAGAGGATTCTCTTTCTGTTATATAATTGTTACTTTATTATCTTGTTTTGCACTGCTTTGGTTCGTTTTGTTTTACCTCATTTCTGACATTTTATAGATTCAACAGTGAATGGATACAGCTATCATCTGCACCCTTCACATCTAGTGTTGAAAAAGTAATTAGATCCATTATTTAAGTTAAGTAGTTATACAGCAATGTAAACTTATCCTGCTACAGGTACAAGTCACTGTCAAATTGTACTTAAAAGTATTAAAAGTAAACGTATCCCCCTAAAATCCATAGATGAGAGTGCTTAATAAATGTATTTTGTGCAATAGCATGCTGGTTAATTGGTGGATTGATATGCCACACCTGTGCTCAATAACATGGATTTCAACTAACTTGTGCACAAAATGTAAGATAAATAAGTCTGTTGTGTACTAGTGTTATTTACATCTTTAATCTCAGGCTGTGTAGACTGGGAGGGAATGTGTTTTTTTGAATATTTTAGTTTGTTGCAGTTACATTCCAAAACAAATGCAAATGTTTTCCTGCTCTAACTTCCAAATCAATGGAGCATTGTATCACTCCACTAGACAAATAGTACATACCTCTTATTATAATATATGGTTTTCTGTTTTATAAGAGTTGTTTCCAAAGTATTCTTCAAATGTTTTAAATAATCATATGAAAAAGTAGCTTTACTAATTCAACAATTGTTATGCTGATTCATATCAGAAAGACAACGAGAAAAAAGAAGATCAACAACTGTTAATGGAATTACGTGTATTGAAAATATCGTGAACTTTTATTTCAGAATAGAATACAGTTGAGATTTGACATTATCATTCAGACTGACAACTTTTTGAACCTTCTGGGCAGCAGGAGTTGTTGGCATGGCTGTGATATTGTCGGGTTTTGTTAAGTGCTCTGATGATGCTTTAACATCCCTCATGACAGGAGCACCTCCGTTTACAGAGATGCCGTCACGGGTTGGATCGAGTTGGCACATCAGGGCCCATTTGTTGCAAGTTAAATCAAATGATTGAACATTTGCACTGGGCGTTAGAAATTGTATCTTCTAATATAAACCTCCATTTGCGTTTACAGCACTTTGATGTTGTCATTCTACCCTTTGCCTAACGTAAATGTGTTTTCAGAATAAAAACAACGTTCCATCGGGGGCTTCAGCCTGTAAACATGGACCTCTGTTAGATTTGTTTTGAGCCTTTTTGTCTTCACTGACAGGACGTGAAGAAGATCAGGAATGGATGCAAGTCATAAGGCATTAGGTTGTTTCCTGACTCTTAGGGAAAAATTAAATGGGTGCTCAAATTTGATATATTTTTCTGCCAAATCTTGGAGTGCATTAAACAGGTTCAAGTTAGAACATTTTGGAAACAAAATTTAGCCAATAAAGGGGAAAATAACTAAATAAATACATAAATAAAAAAGGTAACAAAAGCATTCCGCACACCAGAATTGAAAATGAGCATTAACATCAATGCATCAGAAATTTAGCAATGACAATTAGCTTTGTAGGACATCAAAGGGAAACCAGACCCCATCTCAGAAATCACCACGGCAACAGTTCTGATGATCCAAAAAGCGATGCAGCTCTACAGTACGTTACAAAAATAGACAAAGCTCTGCCATTACAGTCACCGATAAAACATCTTTACCACAACACCTACTACAGTATATCATCATGCATGGGTGGCATGTTGTTTTGTAACACCAGAACTGTCACATGACTGGCTGCTACATCGACCAATGAGATCGCTGCTGCAGATGTTTCTGGACAAAATGGGGGCGTGTTGGATAAAAAGAGGAAGCAAAGCCACTGATGCCACAATGTTAAAAAACTTCCACAATGATGTTGAGTGAAGAAGCAATATCGACTCAGGTGTGCTCTATTGGACCGTTGAGATTGTTATAAATATGTCGACAATTGGCACGCTCTTGGCACTATGATATATTCATTAAAAAAACACAAAAAGTTGCTTAAACATAGCATGGTTCTAAGTACATTTATCATTTACCGTTATGATTCAATGGCAGTTTTAATATAATGATAAATGTCTCGCTTATATTGTCTTTCTCGATCCAATTACTGTACAGACTAAATACAGTACGTTTTAATCTTTGACTTTCCACATATTTGGTTTGGTTTTCTGCATCAGAAAACCAGGTTACGTACTGCATGACTCTGCTGTTAGTATAGTTATAATAAGAAGGTCTGGGTTCCCTCACTCTTCCATCATGTGCCATATTTCATTAAAGCAAGCTGCTTTTTAGCAAATACGATTCAAAATCTCATCCCTTTTTTTCCAGATCTTTAAAGCGCTCAAAAAGTTAGCTAACTGTATATCAGAATGGTAAAAACTGGCTGTACACTGCAGTACAGAAAACAGCCTCCAATCAGTATCTTATCGGTTGAAACATTGTAACTCCATATTTTCAGTGCTCCACGTCTTGTCTATTTTTGATTAATATTTGAGTAATACTTACATAAAAATGATTGGCTACATGACTGATCTTGAATGAAGGATGCACACCAAAGTGGCGAAAACAGCAGAGAATGAAGTTGAAAATGTATCTACTTCAAATCTAAAACATCTTTGCAAGACCTTGGTCTGACTGAACAATAGAAACCAAGGCCAAGAGCTTAGCGAAAGGTGTTTTTTTTTTTTTATCCATCTTGAACAATTTGTTAAGTTACAGCTACAAAAACCACAAAAACAAGCAAAATGTGGTCAGGGCCCTCATGACGATGACCTATTATCCTCAAAGGATGAGAAATGTATAGCTGTCAAAGGACTGTGAAGCTTCTTCTTCTTTTCGGTTGTTCTGCCTTCGAAGCTGACCGTGACTCGACGATCCTAGCCACTCCGGGGGCTTCCGTCTCCGGTGCGCTGTATCCGGGACGCCACCACCTCGTGGGACACCCTCTTGCGGTCTTTGGCCAGGCCCAAGAAGCACATGGTGTCGATGAAACAAGTGGTAATGTTCCATTTGATGCCAAACTCACTGGTTGCATAGTCAAAGGGGAACGTGTGGTGGTAGTTGTGGAATCCCTCTCCTGTAAGGTAAAGGAAACAGTGGTGAATAAATAAAACTAAATAAAGCTAATACTGAATGATGTTGAAGGAGTTGTGTTATTTTGTTAGCTAGAAGGATAACTTTAGCCCAGAGTCAGACTTCCTTTGTGCATTCTTCACATTAGGGCTGTGCAATTAATCGTATTTTAATCGCAATTACGATTTTGGCCTGCCACAATTACGAAAACAACATAATCGAAAAAAACAATTATTTTGCTTTGCTAGGTTGTGACAGTGCACTGCAACATATTTGATCTAATTAATTTTGGTCTCATTTATTTGTATTTATCATATTTATATATGTTTAGTAGCTTGTGGAAGTGCGCTCCAAAATATTTGTTGATCTTGTTTATTGGTATTTATTATTTTGATATTATTTATTTAAATGTATCATTTATTTTATTTATTTTTGTATTGGTTTTTCAGTTGAATTATACGTTCAGGGTAATCAACAGTTAAAAAGATACTGTTCAAATTATTATTTGTATTTGTTTTAAAGTTCTATATATGGATTTTTTCAAAGTCAATGAATAATCGTATTTAATAATCGTGATATCAATTATTGACCCAAATAATCGTGATTATGATTTTTGCCATAATCGCACAGCCCTACTTCACATCATTCCATAATTTTTAAAGGTATTTTAAAGATGCCATTACTGTTAGACCAGGGACTCTGACTGACAGGTGTGTATCGGTAACAAGTGCATATATTACCTCTAAACCGCTAAATGTAGTGGTGTAATTTACGGTGACAATACATCAAAGTGTAAATTACTAGTAAAGTATTATTATAAATCATGAGTCCAACCTAATTTCCTGTCTTGTTCTTGAGTTATGTTTTCTTTTGTCACACAGAGTACAGGTTCATGCGTAATACATACCTAGGGCACTGAACGCAACAAACTTGTTCTCCCTGGGGTTGATGTGGTGATCATAGGGCCTGTTTCCCCACATGTGAGCTGCGCTGTTCACCAGCCAGGTGGCATTCAGGACCAAGGTGTACCTCAGGAGAGCGGGGACGAAGTAGGCCACCCACAGAGACTCCCCCCACAGGTACCAAGGCACAATCATGGGGACGAAGAAGCACATGAGCAGCACAGAAGCCTTGTAATACCTGTTGAGAAGATTTGAGAGTGGGCGGAGAGCAGAATGAATGGAGTTGTTTACACAGCACAACATAGACATTAAACACACAAATGTTCTTCCTTTCAGACGTGAGACTGTTCAAATATTACTTTTACTCAAAATGACAGTTTGCTTTGAGGCCAACCTTGAGTCAATCTCAATGTGCGCGAAAGACATGTGGGTAATTAAACGAGTTAAACCAGAATAACTACAGATATAGACACATGTCTGCAGCAGAGGTGGGCACATTGTAGTTGAGAGAGTTTAATTGTGATTTGTTTGCTCTGCATTTGATATATTTCCCAAACACAATACTGTGTGTTTTCTTTCCCCACTGCCTTCCAGATGAGTAAAGGTGACTTAGTTTTGATGACAAAAATCAATAATTGACAGAAGCTACTTACTTCTTTTGAAACATTACAACTTTGTCGGCCAACAGGTCATGGACTTCCAGCTTGCGTCCCTTCTCGAGGACATCAGGGTGTTTGCGGACCATCAGCCAGCCAATGTGAGAGAAGAAGAACCCCCGGACGGCGTTGTGAGGGTCAGCATCCGTCTCGGAATATTTGTGGTGAACCCTGTGGTCTCGAGCCCACTCATAGATATCATTCTGCGGGTTCAAGTAAACACAGATTACATACACTGTGGACAACACCTGGCACTTAGGCAGTAATGAAAACTGCTATTATCACAATGCTAAGTGTGTGCTTGCTTGTGTTTGTGCAGATCTGTTAGATGTAGGTACCTGAAATGCCATTGAGTTCGCAACGCCAAGAAAGATCTTTAGAGGTAATGAGGCCTTGTAGGATCTGTGACTCCAGAGGCGATGAGCTCCTGCAGTAACTCCTAAAGCACTTAACACAAAACAAAGTACGGCTGTGGGGAGAAATGCAAAAACAAATTAGTACTACTAATTTAAATACTGCACAATGTTATGTCAATGCATCATCTATTTTCTATTCAAAGCTAGTAGGATGACCCTGCAACAAGTGTTATATTGTGAGTGAGTCACCTATGTTTCATCGTTATATCATTGCAACTGCAGAGGAGATAATCCCCTTTAACAGAGAAGAAGCTGAAATAATCATACCACCCTCACTGTAAGGCATTTTCTCTTTTAAAAAAAGGCAGCATACTTGTGAATGTGTGCAAAGATGATCTTCACAATACAATACAAATGATCACATTGGTTTTCCTGACGATCATATAAATGTGCCCTTGTCTTAACGTTTTTTTTCTAGTTGTACAAGAGCTTGGATAACCATGAAGTGAGCATGTGCCAGCGCCACTCTCTGGGGATCCAATCACATCACATCAGATGATGACTGGGTGGATAAAACCATTTGATGATTGCATGTCTCTTAGACTGGAAATCTAGTCATAAGTGCTGCCTCTGTGGTTTTGATTAATCAGAACACACACACAAGCGAAGCATTTGATAAAATGTTTCAAGCTATAAAAGCAGCATGCATTTTGCTTGAGTACAATTTATTTGTACTTTCTGTACTTTGACTTGACAAATATTGTCTGGACAGTTGAGCTGACTTTTGTAAAGCAAACAGCATAAAAACATTCAGAAGTATATTTTGCCTGACTTTGTCTATTTGAGTCAGTAGATTTTTCTTGAATTCACTTGATTTAGATGCCTCATTTGCATATTTCACAACGAATTATGTAAGAAATCAACTCAAGGCTGCTCCCGACCCTTACTTAAAGAAAACGTCATAGTTTGTCTGTCAATTGGTCTATGTTCCTGACAAGCACCTGCATTACAATCTGCAGCTTCAAAAGGCATGCTGTGACATTAAATCTCTGGTGATATATGCCTTGATCTATAATCCCACTACATGCAGGCTACTGGGAGGAGTGTGCACAGATCTATCCAGCCTGAGCCACCTTATTGCATGCACCAGCGGTGACATAACATTTGTGGGCCTGTGTACACTATGTACCCTACTAATCGGAAAATAAAGTCACTTTCAACACTCAACCTGCGCAGAAATCATGTAACAGGTAGATTGTTTTACTCACACCAAAGCAAGGTCAAAGTAGATGCTGAGGGGACGAGGCATATTCCGTACGCGGCTCCTATATGCAACAGAGTCATCAAAAAGACATTTCTCCATACGATGACCGAGGGAGGTTTGGGGCCTTCTTTCTCTTTGTATGTGTGATCAAACATGTCTTCTCTGGGGGCCTCTGGAAGAACATTTCCGTTGCTCGCCTTGTGCTGCTGCTGTTTCTTCTCCAACGCCTCCGCCTCCGTCATTGTGTCTGCGTTTTGGTGTTGTTCTGAGCGGTAAAAAAATAAATGGGACAAATTCGTAAATTCCGTGTTTTTGTGATGAGCCAACGGCAAATTATGTTATTTAATCTGTCGTTCGTTAGCCTCGGTAGGCTAGCAGGCGAAGCTGATGAGGAAGAGGATGGTCATGTAACGTTGATGCTGCTGCAGCTGCTGACTTTTCACTGGAAGACGACATTTGCTGCGTTGCGTAACACAAAAATTACACCTGTAGAACAAATAAAAGGAAGGTAAATTACTCACCAAAATAGAAGAAGAAGAAGAAGAAGAAGAAGATTAGAAAAAGAGGGTCCGGTTATGTTTGGGAGATGTAGCTGATAGAACTACAGTAACCCAGAAAGGGAGAGTGAACGTTAGCTCCGCAGCAAACGAATCAATAAGAGCTGGAGTTCGAGGTGGGACTGGCCAATCAGCGCTCGGATGCCGCCTCAAGCTCGGGTTCTGATTGGCTGACTGATCATCTGCTGTTCACCTTTTATTCATTCTCTTGCCAGATGTACCTCATCTGGAGAGCTGCAGCTACTGTCTAGACCTGTACTGAATTAACTGCACACATATTTCCATTCACGCGTGGATTAACGATATGGACAAGGTACCGGTGTGATACGAGCAGAATTACGAGTTGTTCAAAACAAGTTTATGTACACCAATCGGCAGAGGACCCCCGCCCACCCACGCAGGGAAATACGGGCTGCTTGTTCTAGCACGCCATCAACTCCCTCTCATAATGAAACACATAGGGAAACTAGTAAAAACATGCAAGTTAATCAATATCAAAGCCAGTAAAAAACACCTAAACATTCGTTGAAAACAGCACGTTAGAGTAGTTCAACTCACTATTGAGTGCCAAAAATATAATAATATATTTAGGAATATCAAAATTAGAATAGGGAATTTGAATGTAGGAGATGGTCCAGTGGAGCAGTGGATCCATATTCTAAATGGGTTGACAAATCTATGATTTTTTATTATCATGACCTACATTAAACAGTAATGTAGAAATTCAAAGTTATCAGACAGCCTCCATCTAGTGGAGAAATCATACGGCACAGGGATCGAAGATAAAGTTAGAAATATGTTTGACATTCAACTTCAAAAACATTCTCAAATCACAAACGACGTGTTTTTATAGACCGTTTAATATTTAATATAATCCAAAAATAAATATGCAGAAGGATTCTTTTCCTACCTCATCTGTGTAGTATAACCAACAGTAGACCATTAATGTGTCAAGGGATTTTGTGTAACACTCATAGACTATAGCACTACACTAATGTTAGTGTAATTCTTAAATATTTTTGCACAACAAATATTCACCAAAAGCATCCAAAAGCATATTTCTACATAAGAAGTATGTAAGTGTAACCAGCATGAGACAATTTATGTGTGAAGTGATTTTGGGCACAACTCAGTGGTGGCTATCTATAACAGTGAATCATAAACAAAATTCCAAAGCATCTTTTTCACAATGAATGTTATTTGGTAGTAGTAGTAGAAGTGTATAGGCTACTTGATTTTTAAGTGATTTGGTAGCACTTTACTGTAATGACAGGAAAGTAACTGATCTGCATGGTAGAATAAATAATCTTTCTAATTTTACCAAACTGTTTTCTTGTTGTATTTTATTTCTTTTTTAAAGTTTTTATAGGCCTATTATTTGTTAAAGCCTGTAATTATGTTGTGTTATTTATCTAATGTGTCCTTGGGTGTATTCATTGTTCTTGTGGTTAATATGCCTTAATGTATAATTTTCAATAAATACAAAACATATATATTAAAAAAGCTTAATGACCCATTTGCAGCATCCTCATGACGCCATCAGCAGGCGCCTGTATTTACTTCAGGTCCAGTTAGCTCGCTGCTGCTGCTGCTGCAATGGAGGTAAACAGGGACGAAGCGGAGCGCTGCATCGACATTGCAACTGCGGCGTTAAGCAACGAGCAGCCGGAGAAGGCGCAGAGGTTCCTGGAGAAGGCGCAGAGACTCTTCCCGACAGAGAAAGCGAAGGGTGAGTTTTAAGATGGCCGATGTAAAGGGCGCTTCAGCCGGGGAGGACCGCAGCATCATCACCTGCAGCATCACCTGCTTCCCGGGTCTGCTGCAGCCGGGCCTTTGGTAGCTAACGAGCTAGCTGCTTTATTTTTGTTATAATGTCGCAAACGCTTACTCTAGCTATTATATGTTATGGAATATTATGTACACCTGCTCACCATGTAACAGATATGCTAAGTGTCATATGTTTTCAGTTGCTTTTTATTAGATACCTTAGGAAGTCTGGGATTGGTTTAAGCCAGTTTTATATTATCACTCACTGTTAATGGTTAACATACATTATGCCATAGACCCACCCATTCCAGCAACTAAGACATACCATAATACTCACATACAAGAAATAGCAAAATATGAAACAGCACAGTGATAGGCCTGAACATGACATACATTGGGCCAAATACTCAGCCCTCAACCAAACACACACAAATGGCAGTAAATCCTTAATACATAAACAACTTGGGTTATAGTACAGGTTTAGTGTATCCCATGTACGGCTGATCAAAATTGTCAAGCAGTGTGTTAAAAAAATGTTTTGATACATGTAGGTGTATGAGAGAAATGGATATAAGTCTGGGAGATGTGGCTTATGAGTCAAATAAACTATATTACAGTGTACCACTGAGTTTATAGGACAGCTTTTAGTGAGCTTTCTTCTTCTTCTTTTACTGTCTGACATATTTCCTGTGTCTATAACACCAACAGTTATACCCTATTCAATCATCACACCAATATGTATACTGTAAATTAATGTTATAAAATAGCTCCAAGGCATTTCTTGGGGACCTTAAATGCTGCACCACTGTTAATTCTCAGGTTATGACTGTCACATACATGTTTGTTTCTATATAGACATTTGGTCAAAGATAGTGTAATATTTGAGTTTTTTAATGAATATGACATGAAATATGATTGAAATCCTTTGCAATTTTAATGAGAATGTTGTCCTATTGCTTTTCAAATCTTAAATTGAAACGGATAATAGAGTTAAACTATTCAAACTGATTAGTGGAATGACAGAAAAATAGTCGCCATCTATTTTAATAATCCATTAAATGTTAAAGTAATATTTCATGCAAAGTCGCAGGATTTTGTTTTTTAAACCTCTTAAACATGGAGAATTCATGCTTTTCTCAATTTTATACCATTTTATACTGAATATCTTTGTGTTTGAGTTGACAAAAGAAGACAAGACATCACCTTGAACTTGAGAAACTAGGATGGACTTTTTGCATTATTTTCTGACATTTTATACACCAAAAAATGAATTTAGAATGTAATAGGCAGATAAACTGATAATTGAAATAATCAGTAGTCGCTCCAATAGATAATAAAAACATAGATATTGGTACGTTTCTAAAAGGGACCACTACTGACCATATTGTATTAAGGCTCTTGCAGTATAAAACTGTTCTAGTAACCTGAAAATCAATCCAACAAACACGCCTTGTATTACAGCGTATGTTATTTGGAAAATGTTGACTACTAAAGGAGGGAATTCAAGTGTTAGCCTTCAGCTGTGCCTTTTCAGCTCCCATGTTGAGTTCTTGTCTGAATATCTTTTAACATTTCCTGTTCTTGAATCCCTTCTAGTACTGCTGGAGATGATAGCAAAGAATGGCTTCACACCTAGAGGTGGTCACTCAGACTTTAATGGACAATCAGGTCCTCGACAGCGGCAGCCAAACAATGACGATACCAGACCTGAAGCAAAGCCCTCAGAAAAATCCTACACAGCAGACCAGTTGGATTCTGTGAGGAGGTAAGACTGATAATCATGTACATCTGGTATTTATTTAAAGGTCCCATGTCATGCTTTTCCGGTTATTTATTATCACAAACCCTCAAAGTGCACCCTGTAGCGAGTAAAACTCTTAACACAGAAAATACCTGTCTATGCTGCCCCAGAACGCCTAGTTGGAGATTTTTCTTTTTCCATTTTTTTCTTCCTGGGTCGGAGTGACGTAAGGGGCTAAGTGACGTAACAGCTACGTGGATTGGTCTCTACGCGGACTTCCTCACACACACACACACACACACACACACACACACACACACACACACACACACACACACACACACTCACTCAGCCTTATCTTTTCTCAGCCGCAGCTCTGCGGATTTCTCAGCCTGAACTCAGCCTAAACTCAGCCTGAGACAGCGAGACACAGCGAAACTCAGCAAACACACAAACTCATAGCCAGGCTATGAGTGTGTGTGCCAGGCTGAGTTCAGGCTGAGTTTCGCGTTGTCTCGCAGACCCAATGCAGCAACCAGGAAATGACACCAGTAATCCAGCTCACACTGTCCCCTCCTCACAGCAGCGAGCCGCGCAACGTCCCGCCAACACGGCACCCAGACACCACGCAGCATTCTCATCTGTTTGTCATTACTGGTGTCATTTTCTGGTTGCTAACGCCATTGTAACACATAATCACTGATGTTCCGCTGTAACGGTGGTGGACTCATCAGAACAGAGTGGGCGAGCTGACCAATCAGAGCACACTGGGCTCATAGGGAGGGAGGGGCAGGAGCTCCAACAAGCCATTTAGGACAGAGAGTGAATACACATACTATACAGAGATGCTGTATGAGAAACCAATGTGAGTTTGGAACATTGAACAATGTAAATCTATTCTAGTAGACCTCAACAACGTATTCAGATTACTTTTAGAATACTTTTGGAATACTTTCTTTTTCCATAACAGATGGGTATGTTTTGGTGCACAGGAGACACTTATTTTACTGTTTTAATGGCTTATCAAGAGCACAACTCAAACACAACGTCTTGGTGTCATTCTGGACAGCTCCCTCTCATCTGCACCCACATAAAAAACATCACCCGGACTGCATTCTTCTCCAGACTCCTGTCTCAATCCAGCACTGAAGTCCTGGTTCATGCATTCGTCACATCCCGTATTGACTATTGTAATACCATGCTCTCAGGCCTTCCCATCAAACTCCTCAATAAACTCCAAATCATTCAGAACTCTGCTGCCCGGATCATCACCCGCACCAAATCCTCTGACCACATCACCCCCATCCTCTGACCTCATCACCCCCATCCTCTGACCTCATCACCCCCATCCTCTGACCACATCACCCCCATCCTCAACCATCTGCATTGGCTACCTGTAAAATACCGGATAGACTTCAAAACCCTCCTGCTCACATTCAAAGCCCTCCACAACCTGGCCCCCACCTATCTGGCTGACCTACACCCCCTCTCTCCCTCCTTTCTCCTGACACCCACCTATCTGGCTGACCTCCTACAGGAGTACACCCCCTCTCTCTCTCCTCTCTCTCTAACCTGGCCCCCACCTATCTGGCTGACCTCCTACACCCCCTCTCTCTCTCCTCTCTACTCTCTCTCTCCTCTCTCCTGACCTCCACCTATCTGGCTGACCTCCTACACCCCCTCTCTCCTCTCACCTGGCCCCTACCTATCTGGCTGTCCTCCTACACCCCCTCTCGCTCCCTCCGCTCCTCCTCTGCTGGCCTGCTAACTGTCCCTACCTACCCCACGCCTATAGTCACGATGGGGGCTCAGGCTTTTAGCTGCTCCCAAACTATGGAACTCTCTCCCCCTTCACATCCAACAGTCTGACACAATCACCACATTCACGTCCCTCCTCAAAACCGACCTGTTCAGCCTTCTCACTGTAGTGCTACATGTCTCCTTTCCCAACATGTTCCCTGTATAGTCCTTTTGTTCTGTCTTAAACCTTTCCTTAGAATATTTTATGAATTGTAAGGGTGCTTTGAAAGGCGCCTCTAAATAGAATGAATTATTATTATTAATTGTGATTATTATTATCTGAAACGATGTAATAACTTTTAAAACCTTTTCCAGTCACTTGCCCCATGCATTCAGCAGCAGCAGACCATTCACTTTGATTTTATCCCGTTATGAAATGTCATCATTTCAACAATAAAGAAATGCTACATAAACGTTATCTTGCACATTCTATCGAACCATCTCCGTTTCTAACTTTCAATATATTTTAAAAGAGATCTCTCTCGCTCATCTGCGTGCGGGGGCGGGGCCTCACAGACACGCTGCATCTCTCTCTCTCTCTCTCTTTGCAGCGCCGTGCACACAGTTCTGCCGGTAATGAATATTACATTTTGTGAGGAAACCTTTCCACCAATAATTCCAATAAGTATTCCAAAATGTATTCACTTCAGGTTTACGAAAGTAACTATAATCTGATTACTCGTTTTTCAAATGTAACGGGAGCTGAATACAGTTACTTGATTTTTGTATTCTGATTACGTAACGCCGTTACATGTATTCCGTTACAACCCAACCCTGAAGACATGTTTGATATATTTTTTTGCATTGATGCTGCACCTGACACTAAGACTCATGTGCTCTCTACACAGGATAAAACAATGTAAAGACTTCTATCAAATTCTCGGGGTCCAGGCGGACGCTTCAGAGGATGAACTCAAAAGATCGTACAGAAAACTTGCTTTGAAATTCCATCCAGACAAGAATCACGCTCCAGGTGCTACGGAGGCTTTTAAAGGTGACAAGCATGACTTTTCATTCATACGGAAAAGGTATAGTTCCACATGAAACAAATTAAATGAAATACATGTCATGCAGAAATCCTAATCAAACGCTATAAACATGGATACACAATGTGTCTTTTCACCCTGTTTTGTGATGCTCAAACAAACGTCTTAATTCATTTCATTTCCAACAGCTATTGGGAATGCGTATGCTGTTCTGAGTAATGAAAGCAAAAGACGACAGTACGATCAATGCGGCGAAGAGAAGAAAAATCCTTCAAGCAACGGCCCAGAGAATGAAAACTTCGAGGCGGATATTTCCCCTGAAGACCTCTTCAACATGTTCTTCGGAGGAGGTTACCCCTCAAGTTAGTGCCACTGCTTTCTGCTTTTATGCCAAGCTGTAAGAATATTTGATTGTAACACTTGTCATGATGTGTTTGTTAAGTGCTACGTGTGCTGCTTTAATCTAGGCAGTGCTAGCATGTACGCTAATGGGCGGATGCGTAACCAAAGGCGAGATAGAAGAGAGCGACCGCGCGAGGTGAGTTAGATTTTAGCGTCACAGCTCATAATGTAAAGCTATTGTTAAACAGCATGAGAAGACATTGAGTTATTAGTCATTTCACTTTTATGCATTTACCAATATTCAACTGTCTTTCAGAGATATTCAAATCTGTGAGGTCTTGACACTGAGATGTTTTCATTGCAGGGAGGCTTCGCTCTGTTCGTGCAGGTCATGCCCATCCTCATCCTGGTTATTGTGTCCGCCCTCAGTCAGATCATGGTCAACAGCCCCCCCTACAGCCTCAGCTACAGGCCGTGAGTGTGATCCTTTTATCTGAAGGCCTGCCAAATAAGGATGTTAAATAACAAACTGATGTTCTGCAAAAAATCTATTGATTTAGAACAAATATCATCAAGTGGATTTCATACTTGTTATATGTTATTGCTCTTTTTGCACAAGCCAGATTGCAAAGAATGATGTCACTGAAAAAGTACTGGCATTTGCTGGTGTTGCTGACTTTTCAGTTTCTTATTCTTCCAAATAATCACAGTCTTCTTCTGTTTTTGAAAGGTTTGCCGGCTCCATTTGTCTAGCCTCCCTCCATGTTGTCTGCCTTTGTGTTTTAGATGCACTTCTGTGAGCCATTATCAGCCATGACTCATGTTAACAACAACAACAGACCATGCCATGTCATGTTTGCGTGCTGAGTTCGGTCGTCTAATCTGTTCCACACTTTGTGCTGTCTTCACGCAGGTCTGCAGGCTACACACAGAAGAGGCTGACGATGAGCCTGAAGGTGCCATATTATGTTGGGGAGCATTTCTCCAGGGAGATCACTGGACTGAATCTGAAGAACTTGGAGCGGACGGTGGAGGATGATTTTATTTCCAACCTTCGCAACAATTGCTGGAAGGAGAAGCAACAGAGTATGTTTGCCAATAAAAACAAATTATTTCTTTATTTAGGAATGCATTTCGATTGTTATTTCTGCCATAATCAGTTCTGGGGAAATGATTAAAGACATATTACCCCTCATTAATTGTTTTTGTTGTTTCCTGCAGAGGAAGGAATGCTTTACAGAGCTCGCTATTTTGGAGACAACGATCTGTACCAAAGAGCACAGAGGGCTCGCACACCGAGCTGCGCCAAGCTGTCAGAGATCACAGCTACATTTCATGGTTGATGCTGCTATAATCATTAACAGTAAGCTCTTTCACATTTTCTCTCCTTTATTAACACAATTTGTAACGACTGCCTGCATGTTTTGTTTGATTAGTAAGTTGTTATTCTTCTTCTTGTCTCTACTGTAGGTTTCCAGAATTAACACATAAGTTGATTGGCTGTAAATAGAGGCTTTCTGGAGACTGATGATGACTCGACAAGCAACAAAAACCAGCACCAATCTGCATCGAATCCCCCCACACAAACTGGTTTTGAAGCCATGTGTGTGGATTTTAGTCTGTGAATCTAAAAGATATTATAAATATAATGTTTTGAAATGGAACAAATAACTTAAAATAGCTTGTCATCCTGACAAGAATGAGGTTTGGGAAACATCCAAGCCCCCGTTATGAGCCATGAAGTTAGCAGAGGTCACTTTATTGTTTATGCAAGAATGCAGTATGAAGCCAGAGCATAGTGAGGTTACATATAGTCGTGCAGTAGGGATGTTATTTATGTAACAGTTTATTAGACACCACTTCCTCTTTTATTTTACAGAGCAGGGACAAAAGAGGGTTTATTGTTTTGTCTTAAAATGCAATTTCTGAAACTATGCAGGAATAATGTGAAACCTCTGATGAATATACACTCATGTCCAAGCTTTTTCAGACACTTTAACACCTCAGATTTGTCATCTTTGTCTATGTGTGTGCGTGTGTGTTAGTGTGTGTGCGAGAGATAACAAGGAAATGTCCCTTTTTATGTTTTGCCTATTTAACTGTCATATGGGTAGAATTTTATGCTTCAACTTAATGGCACTTCACAATAAAAGCCAAGGGAATGAGAGATGTGCCCTGGGACTTTGACAGGTTTTAAGTATTATGTCTCTTGATGAACATCAACTGTTGGAAAAAGCTATTTTTATCACACCTTTTGTTTATATTATGCTATTTATGCTTTGTATTATTTATTAGACTAAGAAAAACAATGCAAATCTTGCTCACTTTTCCACAATGTTTTTACTCCCAGATGAAAATAAATATGAATGCTTAAAACATGTTGGAAGTCATTCATCGCTCTGAGCAGAATAAACACAAAGACTAAAGCTCAGTCAGCACATTCAGCTCGTAAATTCTGCGGGGCCGCTGACTAGGGGCCTTTCTCATTTCTCTAATTTCTATTCCTCGGTCCTCCGGTAGTGACCCGGAAATGGATTTCAGCGCGCCATGTTGAAGGACATCTCATTTCTCTAAATGCACTTCGAGGACCGAGGATCGAGGGCCCTGGGACTGGGAACGGGAAACATGGCTCTGTGCACGTACACATTTTGCGGGGCGTGCAGCGAGAGAAGCGCAGGAATTACAGAGTCAGAGTCTATCACCGCAGCTCTGCTTTTTATTTTTGGCTTGCCAGAAATGTAACTTTATCAAGAAACATACACCATTATCCCTCACTTAAACTCAGGGCAGTCCCTCCCTACAGGTAGATCACGCAGACTGCGTGGGCCTGGAGCCTCACCTCGCGGAGGGGGCCTCATCTTGCGGAGGGAGCCTCAACTGAGCAAATGCGGCGCACCTATGCGCTTATGCGGCGCAATTAGTGTGGCGCGGCACGGTTTAGTACCCCCCCCCCCCCGACACTCGTGAAACAGAGGGCCTCATCATCTAACTTTGCGTGGGGCCTCAAGTTGGCCAGGGACGGCCCTGCTTAAACTGATATCTTAGTATTCTGGTATAGTTTGCCAACTGAAAGTCATTTCTGCATTATATAAAACCTCCCAATTTTCCATAGAAGCCTGAATCTGGATCTAAAATTGCTAATGGAAGCCCTTTAAATTGTTAGTTTAGGCCTTGTAACTAATTCACCAGCACTTGGTATGACTTGCTTGAAGTGAATATATCTGCACTTTCGTTGTTCGGAGTTTGAACATCTATGGCTTTTGCACTTAATGTAAGTTTGTGAGTGTGATCCTTTTATCTGAAGGCCTGCCAAAAAATCTATTGTTTTAGAACAAATATCAAGTGGATTTCATACTTGTTATAGCTCTTTTTGCACAAGCCAGGTAGCAAAGATTGATGTTGTCACTGTAAAAGGAAGACATACATGGCAATTGCAGTTTTGCTCCTAAGTAGATCCATTATATTGACTTTTCAGTTTCCAAATAATAATGTTCAGAGTTCGAACATATGGTTTTTGCACTTATTGTAAGTCGCTTTGGATAAAAGTGTCAGCCATATGAAATGTAATGGAGGCTTTGATAAGTTTCATGAAGTAAGACAACAGGAAAAGAGAATTGTTAAAAAAAATAATTTATTTGCAGTCGTGAAAGTACAAAAACAGTGCAATGTTATGAGTATTTGAATGTCAAATAAATAAAGTTGAAAGCAGGACAGGTCCACACAAATACAAGATCAAGGTACATTTGATATTGCAGAGAAACTGCACATAAACTGCACAATGCAAGTGCTGGTAAGCCTTTACTCTGGAATTCAAGCAGTCACTAGGGTTCCTAATGATTTGCCTGGCGTACAATTCATCACTTTGTGTACATTACAATTAATTAGCATGTATAAAAAGAAAAAAAACACAATGGTCTTCAATGACTTTAATCATAGCTAGCTGCCGTTGTACGTTTCAATAGAAACTGAGGTACGCGCTTTAATACTCGCAAAATGACTTTCTTAACCACATATGATGGTTAAACATCGTATGTTTAAAAAGCAAAATCTGCTTCAGGTACCATAAACTTCCTTACAGTAGAACAATAGGCTACATCTGGTCAATGTCCATCCTTCTGAAGGCATCATAAACATGGAGTTATAATAATAAGGCCCTTCTGCAAGCTTAACTGGGCGTTTTAAAAACAATAAAACATCGACAGTCCCTTACATTTCTTAACATTCCTCAATGAGCAGCTCTTCAGAACAATACAGTTTCTTCTTGATCACCCGGAAACCAGTGCTAAGTTTAATAGCTCGTCTCACTACTGGAGTGGAAGGAGACTTTGTGCTAAAAAGTCCTTGGATCTTAGGCCACAGCCCACCTGACTCAAGCCTCAACACCAGAGTCAGCTGAAAGGTGGGGACAAGGTAAGGGTCCACAGATAACTGAGCCATACTCTCACACACGGCCCCTTGCTCCACACAAAGGTCGATGAGAGCCCCTCTTAAGCCGCAGGGCTCACTAGCTGCCAGGTGAAGGAGCTCTTGTCCGATGTGTTCCAGAAGTTTCTCAGGGATCAGCAGTTTGGAGCACCTCAAGGAACAGTCGGAGTCTTTGGCTTCTTTCAGGCTTCCTGCAATAAGGTCCACTACTTCTTTCAGAATGATCTCCTCCATTGGATCATAAAACAGGTCTTCATTGCAAGGAGACAGGTCACCGCATACATCTGACCCTGTTGGCAAACAACAATGGGGTAAGAAATGGGAACATGACCAAAAAAATGGGAATAGAGATAATTTGAATGAGTGTAAGAAATAATTGCAGCTGTTGTTTACCTGATTCTGAGAGATCACTCCTGCTGCCATTGTTGGACCCAGACTCAATACTGCTGTTGTTGGCAGATGTGCTGAAATCAGCCAATCTTTGCACAAGTTTGCCCCAGGACAGCCTCCTAGGACTGCTGTCCACTGGGGACGGGGGTAAGCTGCCGATATCAGTGGGTGAAGAGAGAGCAGGCATCTTTGCAGAATTCAGTATCAGCTGCTTCTGTGGTCAGCTGTTAGTGAGGAGACAAAGACAACAGATAAGCACTCAAACTCGAGACAAAATACACAACTCAAAAGTTAAATAAAGGATAATTTAACCCACAAGTAACATGCGTTTTCAGTTATTGTTAAGGTTGAATGACAAGTTTACAGAATGACAGATCTTTGTTAACGGTAGCTAGCAACTGTTAAACTGTTTAAATTTGAAACCAAGCTGACAAAATAATCAACGGTGACATAGTACTTACAGGTTATTTGACAACGGTGCCGTTGAAGTCCGTTGTCGATGTTTTAGGAAGGTATTTGAAGGCTTATTGTCTGCAAAAACAACCATCTGGTAGCTTCTATGACCTATACTTTCTCATTCAAAGACCAGCTGCCGAGCTCTGCGGTTTATCCTCGCAACAATGGTTATATACAAGCTGCTAGGCCACGCCTATTTACATCCAGCCAGCCAATCAAAAAGAGAGGCACGGCTTCGGATCTGTATCTTGCCTGGTAACATGCCAGCAGAGAAGAAAGAAAAACAAGAGGAGGAGAAGGGGGGCTAGGGTGATGAATAGCAGACCCCAGTGTTGTGGAAATATACAGGGACTTGTCTAGGCTTGCAAGGATAATATAATATTTTTCTTTATTCAATATCCTTTATAAGCATATACAAATGAAACACATCCAGTGCATGTATTCATAGCATTGAATAAAATCCATGCAGGCTGGTCTGGTTGAGTGTTGCAGTGAACATTACGTCACCTGTTTTGCTAAAGCATTACATCAGAATTTTGTATCTACCACTGAGAGGTGCAAACAACACACATTCAGCTGCAACATACAACACTAGGAGCTGATGATAATATGCTGATAAATGAATTTTATATGCAAAGATGTGCATCTTCTTTCATTTGGCCTCATATAAAATAACAATGAAAACATGCAGAGTAATAGGGATGCAGCATAAGAATAGCTTACTCAGTGCTATTTCATTATTCCTCTATTATGTCACAAAATGTGTTCTGATGTTATCAAAGAGGTTTATGGCTTACAAAAACAATGCATGGGACTGACATTTTAGAGATGAGTAAATTAGGGCATACCAGGTAGAAACTCAAGCTAATTAAGAGAAAACTTGTAGGGGTTCAAAGCAGAAACTGCTGCTGTTGTTCCTGTCTGCCAGGGCCGCACTGTACATGACGCACTCAATGTTTGCTTAAAGATTTTACATATTTGGAAAGAAACCAGTTTCTGTTGTTACCGAAGAGTGGGGCGGACTGTGTAAAGTCTGGGAGGAACTTAAAGACGTAAACACGTGAAGGTACAGAATGTTCTGAGGGGGAAGTGATGAATTAAGAGTCATCGAGAAGTTTCATCAGTATAAAGAAATGTTTGTTCCTTTTACATACACAAAGATTTCAGACTGAAGTTGAAGTCTTCAGATGCTCATGTAAAGCCATGAAATAGTTTGAGCAAACAACTTGTAAAGTAAATTCCTAGAAAGTGTTATGCACAAAATTGAACTCTTGGAAGGAAGCTGCCAATATGGGTGTGTCTTAATGTCCAGGGCCGGGCCTTAGCAGCAAGAACAGTACATTATGTTCATCCCCACCCCTTAATTGTTAGAGAACATCCATTCACTGAGGAAAACACCACCCTTTCTTTGCTCTCATTGGAGCAAAAACTGACAAAGACAAAATCAGTTGGGTTCCGACTTTGGCTCAACAAATCTAAAACTGTACATTTTGAACATACAAAAGCACAAAGATTTAGTTTCTACTCATCAGGAACTAACTCAGCAAAGTGGGTTAGGAACAAACTATACAAAAAAAAACACAAGACAAGGAATATCCAAGTATGACTTTATTTACAAGCCCTCTTTGTTTTTGCTCCAAGTGTTGTTGGAGCGAGCAGCAGGTTTTAGATTTATGAGCTACAGTGCAGCCATGTGGAAACACAATGCCTCACTTCAAGGGAAAAATAATAACTCTTGTAACACCGATGCTGAAAGCAAATTGGATTGACAAAACAACTTTATTAGCCTAAAAAACTTTTTTTGTTTTGTTTGTCAGTAATAAGGAGATTTTTTTTAATAACAGTGGTTTCTTATAGTATGGGTAAAATATAACAGGTTGTTTAAAAAAACAAAAACACTCATACAATAGGTAAAGTTAAATAATAAAACTCACATTTAGTATCTCCAGATAATATTCCACAGTTATAATATGAAATAAATCATTAAGAATGAATATAATTTATGAACTGAAATAAACCATCTCTTTTTATTTGGCTTATTTATTAATCAAGGCATCTGGGTCTCTTTATTTAAGACGGCGTGAATCCCAATAGCTGTTCAATTGGTTTGTACCGCCACTCATCTGCTTCCAGCTCCTCCACCAAGCTCGCAAGTTTCTCCAGTCGAGACATTTGTTGATCTGGAAGAACACATTGTTACTTTATTAGTGTACCAATTTGTTAATGGATCAAGACAAATAAACATATTTTTTATAAACACAGTTACTGACTTACCACGTTTGACCTGTTTAAGTGTGGAGGCGACTTGGTAGCTGAATACAGACTCGCATAAAAATCTGTCAGTGCCATCTAAAAGGGAACACAAAAAAAATAAAGAAGTTTTATGCTTGTGAAGACAGAATTGAAGCTCAGCTGATAGTTCACTGATGTGAGAAAGAAAGAGAAGTTCAGGTTAAATATTGTGAATTATCAGCATTCAGAGGTTTTAAATAAACAAAGAGGAAAAGCTGGAGACAGTTGGCAAATCAAACCATTGGTATTTCGAGCTATAGAGGCAGTGAAGTGAGGAGCCAGGTGGCCTTTTACGATACAATCCAATACACAAATCCCATGTCAGTGGCATTGGCAATGAGGCTAATGATAAAAACGTTACCAATACCTCACTTTGACAATTCATATTTTAGAGTACTTTATGGGAATTCAGTCAAAAAAAGATGACAAATTCTGTGTGCTATGACTATACTAAAGCCCTACATTGATAATGTATTATTAATAATAATAATAATAATAATTC
Source organism: Trematomus bernacchii (assembly GCF_902827165.1). NCBI lineage: Eukaryota > Metazoa > Chordata > Actinopteri > Perciformes > Nototheniidae > Trematomus > Trematomus bernacchii. The sequence continues at coordinate 8,700,705 of NW_022988050.1, read as the reverse complement.
ATATGTTTTACATGAGGCTAATGCATTGATGAAAAACAAAGATAAATACAAGCCAACATTACAAAACATTGCAGGTTATTTTGACTATTCCATCTGCCTCAAGGGCTAGAATAAAACATATTCTGTATGCTATACGTCTTAACAAAGTTATCAAATTTGGTATTGGTTCAGCTTTTTAGTTTTAGTTGTTGACGTTAAGAGCTGCATTTATTTTACTTGTGTTGTTACAGCTGGATAAAAGAGGCTTCTTGGAATCTGGCATTGTCCTGAGAAAATACTTTGGCACATATGTATATCATTCCGTTAACAGATGCTGAGAACTGATAGTACAAATTGCACAAGACTCAAATCCCAGTTTTTTTTGACACAACACGCCCTTACGCCCTAACATATTTGGCCCAGGTTCATCAATGGAATGATGGTGGTTTCCTTGAAGCACGAGGGAACAACAGCCTGGCTCAGGGAGACGTTAAAAATGTCTGTGAGGACATCTGTGAGCTCTTCCGCGCAGTCCTTCAGGACCTGACAACATTCCTGGTCGTGTGCTGAAGGACTGCGCGGAGGAGCTCACAGATGTCCTCAGACATTTTTAACATCTCCCTGAGCCAGGCTGTTGTTCCCTCGTGCTTCAAGGAAACCACCATCATTCCAGTGCCAAAGAAGTCATCTCCATCCGGCTTCAACGACTACCGCCCCGTCGCACTAACTTCCACCATCATGAAGTGCTTCGAAAGGCTGGTCATGAAGCAGATCAAATCCACCCTCCCCCCATCGCTGGACCCGTTTCAGTTTGCCTACCGAGCTAAACGGTCCACAGAGGATGCAATCTCCTCCGCTCTCCACCCAGCCCTCACACACCTGGACACTAACACTAAGGCTAAGACTAAGTCTAAGGACCCATATGTCAGAATGCTATTCATAGACTTCAGCTCAGCATTCAACACCATCATCCCCCAGCAGCTTGTACAAAGACTTACAGACCTGGGCCCCAGCCCCTCTCTCTGCAACTGGTTGCTGGACTTCCTCACAGAGACCACAAGCTGTACGGGTCAACAATAACACCTCAGACACCCTCATACTGAGCACGGGGGCCCCCCAAGGATGTGTGCTCAGCCCCCTTCTCTTCACTCTGCTGACCCACGACTGCAAACCCATCTTCAGCACCAACCACATCGTGAAGTTTGCAGACGACACTACTGTGGTGGGTCTCATCAGCAACAACGATGAGACTAACTACAGGAAGGAAGTGAACCAGCTGGCCCTGTGGTGCCAAAACAACAACCTCTTCCTCAACCTGGAGAAAACAAAGGAGATAGTTGACCCCCTCTCCCCCTGACCATCAACGGCGCTGCTGTGACGCAGGTGACCAGCACCAAATTCCTTGGTGTGACCATCACTGAGGACCTCACCTGGAAAAACAACACCACCGCTCTAGCGAGGAAAGCCCAGCAGCGCCTGTACTTCATCCGGAAGCTCAAGCGAGCCGGAGCATCACCCCCCATCATGCTGTCCTTCTACCGAGGCGCCACCGAGAGCATCCTCAGCAGCTGTATCACGCTGTGGTTCGGAGGCTGCACCGCCGCCGACCGCAAGAGCCTGCAGCGCATAGTGAACTCTGCCCAGAGGATCATCGGTGCCTCACTCCCATCACTACAGGACATATACAACACCCCGCCTCACCCGCAAAGCACTCAGCATTGTGGGTGACTCCACCCACCCCTCCAACAGCCTCTTCAGCCTCCTGCCTTCAGGAAGAAGGTTCCTCAGCCTCAGCTCGCGCACCTCCAGGCTGTGCAACAGCTTCCTCCACCAGGCGGTCAGGATGCTGAACTCTCTCCCCCTCTCTGCCCTTTCACACCAACGCAACTCCGGTTCAAGCTCCGTGCTAGAGCTTTTCTGGTTCAGAACCGGTTCTTCGGTTTAGCGCCGGCTCTTTTCACACCGCTCAGAGCCCGACTGGTGCTGCCGCTGCTGCGTCATGACGTCACAGTTTACG